>NC_140583.1:889457651-890080151 GCF_964204655.1 Triturus cristatus | reverse complement strand
CATAATGCCTCTGACAGTAATAATACATCTTGAAATACCATCATTAGACTAGTAGATTGAAACATCATTAACAGGACATTAGGTATAGAAGGATGGACAACGGGGAGGCGGGTGGGCCAGTGAGGAATCCACAGGTAGATACTGTATCCACAAAGAAAAAGCGTTACCGAAGGTAAGTAACTTGTTCTTCTGATGGATACATCTGCCAGTGGATTCCTCACCTTGTGAATAGATTCCCACAGCAGTCCCCACTCCCGGAGGAGGGTGTCCACCTTCCTATACCAGAAAGTCCTGCAACACAGAGCGCGCAAAGTGGCCCTCCCTCCTCATCTCAGAGTCCAAGCAATAATGCTTTGCGAAAGTATGGAGGGAGGCCCAAGTCGCGGCTTTACAAATATCTGCCACGGGAACACCCCGGGCCAGAGCAGATGTTGAAGACTTAGCTCTAGTAGAGTGAGCACGAATACCCTCAGGAGGAGTCTTACCAGCCAGGGCGTAGCAGATCTTGATGGTCAGTATTATCCATCTCGACAGCGTGCGCTTGTGCACCGCTTTACCTTTAGAACGACCAACGTAGCCAATAAAAAGCTGGTCATCAAGACGAAAGTCCTTGGTCCTGTCCAGATAAAAACTCACAGACCTCTTCGGGTCAAGGCGCTGGAGTCTTTCCTCTTCTTTGGAAGGATGAGGGGGCGGATAGAAAACAGGGAGGGTAATAGACTGCCCCAAATGAAATGAAGTGACAACTTTTGGTATGAAAGCAGCCCTGGTCCTGAGAACCATCCGTTCAGCATGTAAGGTAAGAAAAAGAGGTTTGGAACTTAGAGCTTGAAGCTCACTTACCCTCCTTGCCGAGGTTCTGGCTACAAGAAAAACCACCATAAAGGACAACAGCCTCAAAGGACAACTATGTAGAGGCTCAAAAGGGGACCCCATTAGAAAGGTTAAAACAAGATTAAGGTCCCACTGAGGCATTACAAATGGAGTGGGAGGAAACATGTTTGTAAGGCCCTTGATGAACCTCAGAACAACCGGAGATTTAAACAGTGAAGGTTGATCTGGGAGGCATAGAAAAGCCGATAAGGCCGAAAGGTAGCCCTTGACCGTGGCCACAGCACAGCCCTGCTGAGCCAAGGAAAGAGCAAACTGGAGCACATTGGAAAGATGAGCCTTTAAAGGGTCAATGGATCTCTCTCCACACCATTTTACAAATTTTGACCACCTGTAGGAGTAAATGGACTTGGTGGAGTGTCGCCTGGCCGATAAAATAACGTCCACCACATCAGGTGGGAGAGAGAAAGAACTCAGGTTGCCCCGTTCAATCTCCAGGCATGAAGGTGTAAGCTCTGGAGGTGGGGGTGTAGAACCTGCTCCTCCGACTGCGAGAGGAGGTCTGCCCTCAGAGGGAGACGGAGCGGAGGGCACGAGGAGAGGTGGAGAAGATCTGTATACCACACCCTTCTTGGCCAATCTGGGGCGACCAATATAACTCGGGCCGGGTCTTGGCGAATCTTCCTCAGAACCCGAGGAATCAAGGGTATGGGAGGAAACGCGTAAAGGAGTCGTGAACCCCAACTCAACTGAAACGCGTCCCCCAACGCCCCCTGGATCGGATACTGGAGACTGCAGAATGACGGGCAGTGTGCGTTCTCGAAAGTGGCAAACAGATCCACCCGAGGAGTCCCCCATGTCCGAAAGACGTGACGAACTACCTCCGGATGGAGCCTCCACTCGTGGTCGGCGGAGAACTGCCGACTGAGACTGTCCGCACGCACGTTCAGCACCCCGGCCAGATGATTTGCCATCAGACAAATCTGATGGTCCTGAGCCCAGGACCATAGACGTAAAGCCTCTCTGCAAAGACAAAGAGACCCCACTCCTCCCTGCTTGTTGACATACCACATCGCGGTCGTGTTGTCTGTCAGTACTTGAATCGACTGACAGGGAAGGGAGGAAGGCCTTGAGCGCCAAACGAATCGCCCGCAACTCCAAAAGGTTGATGTGAAGCAACCTTTCCTCTGGAGACCAAAGACCCTTGATCTCCAGGTCCCCCAGATGCGCACCCCACCCTAAGGTGGATGCATCCGTTATTACTGTGGCCACCGATGGAGGCAGATTAAAAGGCTTTCCTTGAGACAGATTGCCCTCCACGCTCCATCAAAACAGATCCGCTGCAGCTTCTCTGGAGATCCTGATCGACTCCCCGAGATCCCCGTTGTGCTGATACCACTGCTTGCGGAGGCACCACTGGAGCGCCCTCATGTGCCAGCGTGCATGGTTGACCAACAGAATGCAGGAGGCGAACAGACCGAGCAGGCGAAGGACCTTCAGAACTGGAACAACCGCTCCATTGTGGAATAAAGGGACCATCTCCTGAATGTCGAGAATCCTTTGAGGTGGAGGGAATGCTCGACACACAGTAGTGTCCAGCACCGCCCCTATTAACAGGTTGCGTTGAGAGGGCACCAGGTGAGATTTGGGCACATTGATCGAAAAACCCAAGTCGAATAACAGCTGAGATGTTACCTGCAGATGACGCTGCACCATCTCTGGGGACTCTGCCTTCAGAAGCCAGTCGTCCAGGTAGGGGAAAACTGGAATCCCCGACCTCCTGAGATGAGCAGCCACCACTGCCATCACCTTCGTGAAGACCCGAGGTGCGGAAGTAAGACCAAACCGGAGGACCACAAACTGGTAGTGTTGCGACCCAACCGTAAAACGGAGATACTTCCTGTGCGACTTCAGGATTGGGACATGAAAGTACACGTCCTGCAAGTCGAGCGACACCATCCAGTCTCCTTGCTGCAACGCCTGAAGAACCTGCGCAAGGGTCAGCATCTTGAATTTCTCCTGCTTCAGGTAAAAATTCAAGATTCTGAGGTCCAGGATTGGACGCAATCTGCCGTCCTTTTTGGGAATCAGGAAATACCGGGAGTAGCATCCCTGACCCCTTTCCTGCTCTGGAACCACCTCTATTGCACCCTTCTGAAGCAAGGCTAGAACTTCTTTCTGCAGGAGAAGCAGATGGTCTTCCGAGCAATAACCTTGGCAAGGAGGGTAAGGGGGAGGAAACACCCGAAAGGGAAGGGCGTACCCAGTCTGTACGAGGTTCAAAACCCAAAGGTCTGTTGTAATAGATTTCCAACCCCGTAGAAAGTAGGACACCCGACCCCCCACAGGTCTTACATGATCCGGGATGGGGGATCTAGGGCTGCTTCCCTGAAGCTTCATTGGGAGCGGAAGAGGAAGAACAGGGGTTGCACACAGAACCTCTCCGACCCCTTTGTCTCCCTCTATAGGACTTATAGAGGGGGTTCTGCTGCTGTTGTTGCTGCTGCTGTTGGGGCTGCCGGTAAGAGCGAAAAGACGATCTTCCAAAACCCCTAAATTTTCGAAAAGACGAACCCCTAGCAGGAGCTTGCAGTCCCAAGGATTTCGCAGTCAACCTGCTGTCCTTAAATCGCTGCAGGGCAGAGTCTGCCTTTTCCCCAAACAGCTTCTGTCCGTCGAATGGCAGATCAACCAGCGTAGCTTGCACATCTGGGTTCTCAGCTGAGGTACAGAGCCAAGCCTGCCTCCTTGCAGCAACAGACGACCCCATGATCCTTGCCAAAGAGCCCGCAGTATCCAACCCTGATTGGATAACTTGCCTGGCAGCCGCCTGAGTGTCCGCCACAACCTCCAAAAAGGACGACTTATCCCCCTCAGGCAACTTAGGGGCCAAAGACTTAATGGAGTCCATTAGCGCATGCACATAACGCCCCAACAGGCATGTAGCATTAGTTGATTTTAACGCCATACTTCCAGTAGAAAAGGTCTTTTTGGCTGCCTGATCAACCTTTTTAGATTCCCTGTCAGCTGGAGACTGAGGGAAGGCACCCGAAGCATGCTTGGAACATGAAGCCTGCACAACCAAGCTGTCCGAAGATGGATGAGTAGACAAGAAGTTAGGATCCCCTGGTGCAACCTTGTACCTTCTTGCCACCTGCCTACACACCGCCGGTGGTGAAAGGGGTTTCTTCCATACCTCCAAGACCGGCTCCAAGATGGCCTCATTGAAAGGCAACAAAGGCTCTGATGTTGAAGTTGGAGAATGCAACACTTCTGTAAGCAAGTTGGATTTGTACTCCACAGAAGGCAGCTGCAAATCCAAAAGTTCTGCCGCCTTTTTGATCACTACATGATAGGGAGCCAATTCCTGAGGTGGAGAAGACCTGGCAGATGCATGCTCCCACTCTGGGGTTGTATCCAATCCACTAGCTTCATCAATGCCTTCAAAATCATTGAGGAAGACTCAACCTCACCTTCCTCCACATCTATCCGATATCTCTTTTCCTCCAACACCCTCTGGGCCTCCCTCCTCGACCGGATCCGGGGAGCCGGCGTCCACGACGTCGTACGCGGCGTCGGAGGAGCCAAAGGTACCGGAGTCGGCGGCGCCAAAGGTGGAGTCGGCGGCGCCGGATGCGGCGCCGATGGAGTCGGCGTCGGGGAAGGCTCCGAAGTCCACTGGTCCTTCTGAGGTCGAATCGGATCCCCAGACGGCGCCGGAAACTGCCAAGATGGCGCCATCGCCATAAAGGGCATAAAGGGAGCCTGAGCATACTACTGCGGCACCCCTAGTGTAAATGCCATCGGACCCACGGGACCAGTTGGTGCTCCGGATGGGTAGGCTGCCCTATTAAAAATGCCATACATAGCATTTAAGAAACTGGTAGAATCTGTACCTGGAGCCGGGAACTGAGGAAAAGGAACAGGCCCTGTATCCCCTTGTGGAGTCACCGGCGTCGGCTCCGCAGTATCTTCAACCGGAGCCTCAGACTCTTCAGGCACCGGAACAGACTCCTCCTGCTCATCTTCATGCATGGAAGCATCCGACTCCACTCGAACCGGAGTGGATTCCTTAGACGGATCTGATGACCGCGTCGGGGACTGAACCGAAGTCTGCTTCTTCGAAGGAGAACACCTCAGTGACTTCAAAGGTGAAGGAGAAGGAGACAAGCATTTGCTCCGGCGTCGAAGGGGCGAAGCCGACCTCGACCTCGACTTTCTGGACCTCGAGGACCGACGTCGAGAAGAATGTTTCCTCTTCTTGTGGTGCTTCTTCGACCTCGATGACTTCGAAGTCGATGACCCCCTCTTCGACTTCTCCTTTTTCCTACCTCTCTTCTTCTCACCGATCCTCTTCATGAAGAGCTTAGTCTTCCTCTCCTTGAGTGCCTTCGGGTTCATGCTTCTACAGCATCCGCACTCCTCTATATCATGTTCCGAAGAGAGGCACCATAAACAGTTCTGGTGTGGATCCGTCATCAACATTACACCTCCACATTCCCTACAGGGCTTAAATCCCGACTTTCTAGTCGAAGACCTACTCGAATTAACAGACTAACACGGCTAAACTACAAAGTAGCTAACGAGCACTGGAAGAAAACCGGTGCGCGTCGAAGGCGCGGAAAAAAGGGAACTGACGTCATCACGCCGACGTGGGCTTCTTATGGCTCCGCTGACGTCGATCGGAGTTGCGAGCGGAGCTGGCGCATTGTGACGTCGTCCACGTCAACGTGGAGTGCTGGGAAAGAAAAGTTCCGTGGAATGCTGGCGCAGGGGATATTCACAAGGTGAGGAATCCACTGGCAGATGTATCCATCAGAAAGGGCTTGTGCGAGACACAGCCTTGCCAAGCTGCCCTGCTCAAAATACAGAGTACAAGCTCGGAGCCCACACCTGTGCAAAGGTAGCCCATGCACTTTCAGCTAAAGCATGCCTGCCTGCAGTCAACAAGGGCCAGTCACCCACCCTCTTTCAATACTTATAACATGGTAGAGCTGGATCAGCAAGGTTTCCTGACTATAATCTGTGATACATTTGGAGACAGTGCAGTTAAAGCTGAAGCACACCTGTTAGTGGACTATTCCTTCCTTGGGGTTGTGAGTCTGGTGGACAAAGTCTGTGCTTGGGACCTGGCAGCATCACAGAGTCATGAGACTTGAGAAAGACTTCGCACGTGTGGTTCATGAAGTAAGGTTGCATGCAAAAAGAAAATGGTTACCACAGAGTGTCCAGTATACTGTGAGATGTACATGCTTAATGCACAGCATGTTGAGCTGAGAGCTTCCCTCCGGAGGACTTAAGAGGTCAAGCACCGGCGTAGCTAGGGGGGGGCGGTGGGGGCGGTCCGCCCCAGGCGGCACTATTTTCAGGGCGGCAGCCATGTGGCACTGATGGGCCATGGCGGCGGCCTTTATAATTTATTTGGGGACACTGATACAGTGTCCCCAAATAAATTATAAAGGCCGCCATCAGTGCCACGCGGCCGCCACCCCTACAGTGAGCGATGTACAGTGCACCCCCACACACACGCTTGCGGAAAAAAACGAGAGACGGGCGTAATGGAGGGTGCGGTTCAGGCGGGAAACAGTGGATTGGCTGGCGGGGCGGGGCTGGGACGACAGCGTGGCCCCTAAGCATCTGCAGCCTGTGATCGGGTTGCCGAGGCCGGTAGGCCTAACTGTTTGTTGATTGGCCCCATAATCGCAGCGAGGTGGAAGCAGATGGCTGCAGACCCCGGTGAGGCATCCTGCTCTGCGGAGGAAGATTCGGAGCGGGTGCGGAGGCTCTCCCGCTGCCTAGCCAGTGTTGAGGTGAGTGAGGCTAAGGGACACGCCGTAGTGGGGCCCAGGGATCTGGCGGTCAATGCCTGGAGGATCGTGGTGAATTGGCACTTAATTGGCACTTAATTCCAGCACACTTAAGTCCCAATAGAGCCGACTGGTGTGGTGCGGCGACTCTGGGGACTGCACTGTGCCGCCTGGCTGCCTGCCCGGGCCTGGATTGCCGGGGGGGGGGGGGGGCTGCTGTGCTGTGAGCACACGTGTGCCACAGCGGCGAGTATCACTTTGGGGTGAGAAGGTGCAGTGATTTGGGACTGATGCATACAAGTGTGGTAGAGTGTCTCGGGCCTGCTACCCGATGATGAATATGTTTTGCAGGGCCTCCCTCCTTTTCACTATAGTTTTTGTTGCATCAACAGCCAAGGTAGGACTCGTTTGGCTTTTCTTTTTATACCAGAAGTATTGTTTTTTCTGCTGTTGTGGTGCAGGTGCCTGGTGTACATTGCGAGCGCCAGGTTTCCCTCTCCTAACTGTATTTCAGTTTACTTTTACTTTAGACAGTGGAGAGGCCTGCGCTCTGTGTATTGGGTAAGCAATGCAGTGCTGGCCCACTTACTTTTCTTTTCTGTCTCCATCTGCGAGTCAGAAGCACGCTACCATGGTTCATGTTCTCCTTTCTCTTTGCTTAGTCTCTGCACAGAAACAGCAGATAAGGGTGCCAAGGCCAATTTCTGTCTCTGTTGGCAGTTGGGCCGCTTGGGAATGGGCTCTTCAAACTACAATGGTGTGGGGACCCCTTCACCCCTGAGGTGCTGTGTACTCTGGAATAAAACCACCTTCTGCTAAATTTCTTGTCAATCCAGGAGTCTCCAGGAAGCACTTTAAATGTCAAGATAACTCTCGTGAATAATGTTCCTGCTGGAGCCAGATAAGCGTTTTGTCTAGTGGCAGTTTCACCCATCATCAAGTAGCGCAGATGGTTGATGTGCCTGCTGCATAAAACGTGTGCCAGACAGATCACTACACTGCATTTTATGTGGCAAGCTCAGGGGGTTACTGCTCTTGTCACAGAGATCCTTTTGTTATTTGAAGTTCATTAAGCTACAATACTAATATACCACATATACATATGAAACGCAATCAATGAGCTGCATTTAAACTGCGTGGTATAGGTTAGAAATATATTTTTTTGCCCAGGTTTTCATTATCCCAATGTTGCTAAAAGGGTTAGGTTGGGTAGAAATACATTCTTTTTAATAAAACCCTGTGTTTTTGCCTCCCTGGACCACACACAATTAAAATATACTGCCTGCTAATAAGGATGATGTGATTCCTACAACTTGTAATCCTCACTGTCTTACGTAACATTTCCTATAAACTGATTTGCACATGTATGATTTGTTCTCTCTGTATAATGTGTGTATGATGTAAAGTGCTCTGACACCCTACACTGGTATGAGGAGCTCTATAAAAGAAATGAAACATGTGAAAGAGACAGATTAGTTCCCTTCCATTTCAGGTGCTTTGTAGGAGTTTGAAGATCTTACAGTTTTTCATCGTTCATATGGGTGTTGCTTGTGGTATTTATCTGTTTCCATGGACTTCTTTGCTCGATTTTACTCGCCAGAAAGTGCCACTCTTAAGTGTCACACATTTGGCCGTTAAATGTCACTCATAAGTATACTGAAACTATGAAAATGTCACACATAAGCAATCTTAAACCTTGGCAGATAGGAGTACCCGGAAGGTAAACATGCTGCTGCCACCACTGCTCCCTAAAACACAGTGATAGTCCTGAGGTTTATCTTCCGTATGGGGCGCAATACCCTCAAATAAAACAGGAATGCTTTGAATTCCCTTGCTGATACTTTGTGCATGTGTCTTTGTATGCTCCTCTTTTTCAGATGGTCTCTTCACAAGTGTGACCCATTCCTAAGCAGTGTTTATTTGTTATGGTGTTTAGTTTGCACGGTTGCTGTCGGAAGAAACATTAACTATCCTAAAAGTATAAAATCCAACTTGCCCTACAGTAGGGTCCTTGCCTGTGCCACCACTGTGGAGACTACACAGGAGAGCCTAAGGCAAGAGCTGAACGGACATGTTGCACCTCACTCAGACCTGTCCTGAACAGCCGGGCCACCCGCGCTGTGGGGCCGGCCCAGAATTTAAATCGTCATGCCGCCAGGCCTGTGAATTATCACCAAACATCAAGAGAGGCCGGGCCGGCTCAGCCGACACAATGCCACTGGATGAAGGAGAGTGCTGCGTCATGCACTCAAGAGACCGTGGTGAGAGACTGAGGGCCGTTCGTCACTGGTAGAGTCACGCTACCTCAGCCTAGGGGAAGAACGAACACTGTAAGTTAACCAGCCACTTCCACTAGTTGTCAATCACAATATCACAATAAAATTAATTTAATTTTCAGAGAGCGTACAATGTTTCTATTCTAGTACTGCTGCAGCAAGCGGTGCATTCATTAGGGCTCCCATGAGGCCGAACATTGAGGACAGCAGTAGTCGGGCTGCCCCGCACAGGCACCGGCTGCATTCACTGGTACACAGTCAAGAGTTGGAGGCAGCGTAGAGCTTGATTGTGGGGATTATTCCCAGCTAGGGATACAGACAGATGCAAAGAGGGATGGATCCTACGTTTAGCTTTAGGATTATTATTGCTCAGTGTCTTTTTGAAAAAATACAGCATAGATATCTAGGCTATGTGTACCTCAGTCAGCCTCTTCTCCTGAGGCTTGCCCCCTCCATCATGCCTCATTGTATTGTAATGTTAATTACTTAGACTAGCCATGCAACTTACTTTTAGCCTCAGGTTAATAATAGCTGGTGGCGCTGTGCGCAGTGCAGTAATCAACGAATTGATTTTTATTAAACTGCTCAATATATCTTTTTGAAATAAATAGCATCATTCTGCATAGCTGCCAAGGTTTCAGATTGCTATGTGACGTTTTTAGAATTTCAGTGTAATTTTGAGTGACATTTCAAAAACTGTGAGTGACACTTCCACATGAGCAAAATCAAGCAATGAGATGATGGAAACATATAAATATTATAAATTACACACATTTGAGAAACGGGAGACTATAAGAAGATCTTAAAACGGCTGGAAAGCACCAGAAATAGATGGGCACGCACATTGCTAGGGGTCACAACCCAGGCTGGAAGCTACTGAATGTGGTGATGAGGAATAAGGTTAAAAATACATGATAACGGGATGGAATAATGGAGTATGTCTAACATTATGATGTAAAGCATGCCAAGAATGTCAGAACACAAAAGCAGCGTGGGATTTCTCTAAGTCACTAGGCCTTGTGTGAAATGAACTTCTATATATCAATAACAAACTGGAGGTTTTTGGCGCGATAGAGCCAAGCTACATGGTTGACTTCATTGGGGGCTCCGGAGCAAATGTCATTTTTTCCGCAGCCGCCCCCCCCCCCCCTCCCGCTATCGGCCATGGGCGGCAATCTGAGGGATAGCCCCGGGCGCCAGAAGCTGTAGCTACGCCACTGAGGTCAAGCATATCAATAAATCAGTTAATCGTGCTGGTTGCTGCCCTCTGATGCTCAGTCGGTGCCACGTTAGCAGTGAGAAGAAAGTCACACACCTTGCAGTTGCAGCTACAATTAACAGTGCTGCCTGCCTGCCCTGTTGCATGGACTGCAGAGACAGTTCATGGTTTGTTGTACCCACTTGTAAAAGATAAACATCTCTGTGACTTTCTAGTTCTGCTCTCCATTGCTCATATATTAGCATATATTTGTATATTTTCTCTCTTTCTTTTATACCACCCTGAACACTAGTCTCTTTGTCTGTCCTCGCTGGCTACCCTACACCTTACTGACATCTGCATCTCCCTCACCCTTCCCACGGCTCAATAAAGAAATGTGAAAAGCTACAGTAAATGGGAATGTGCACCAGGACGCATAAGGTTCATGTGTTTTTCGGTGCAATAGCACTCACTACACAATAGTTATCTTTCCTCTTTCCTCAGTCGCCACCACGCTATCTCTAGCCTGAAACTCCTGACCTAATTTATCTCTGTAGAATTCAGTTGCCCATCGTGCTTTCCCGAAATACCAACCTCTCAATCTCCTCTGCTTGCACCTTACCTTTTTCTCTCTTTTACCCCTCTTTCCCTTCCATCCATTATCTTCATCGCACTGCAAGCAAGGTGAAAGGTATAAGGCATGTAAAAGTCACTGCACAGGGACACAAATGCGCACTTGGGTATCCCTGTGTGCGAGTTTCTGCCTTCATTGTAATTTGGTGTCTTTTCCTATTCCTCTCCTGCCAGCGCCACGCTGTCGGAGACTGCCTTTGCTTCTGAAGTTTGTACCAAATGGCTTCCCTCTTTCCTTTCCTTTCGAGCCATAACTCCCTTCACCCATCCTTCCATTAATCTCTTCCAGATCCATCTCATATCACAGTTTAGAAACAGTTGAGAGCCTTATTGAGCAAAGGATTGTTAGAACTGTAAGAAACAGGACTTTACAGGTTACTAGTTTCAATGTCTGTCCATATTGGACTGAGCCATTGATTTGGGGGAGTCAACGTCTACTATCGGATAGAAAGCCTAAAGTGCATCTGCACCTTGTGTGCTTTCACATGATTTATTTAGCCATATCCCGCAATTCATGTATTGAGATAGACCTGGGGAAGGCCCAATTAATGTTACGCAATAGTCTGTCCATAAAGTGTATTTTGACTGACAAAGGCTGTATAGGCCATTTCTGCACCGTATTGATCAATGCTCAACCCATGTAACTAGTATTGTTGTCACAATATTCTCTGAACAGGAAGCCAGTTTTACAGAAATGTCATAGATCAAAGATAAGTAATGGCCAGCCCTGTGCACGATGCATCCCGATCTGCCGCTCTTCTGTGAGAAAGCCTTGCTGTTCTATAATAAAATGGAGAGAATGACTAGGTCATAATGACACAATAGGCCGCTCTTAGGTATTGTGAAACTCATGAGCAGGACTGGCCTATCTGACCAGGACCCCATCTTCTCAATGTGTCCATCATGAGTGTGGACTGGGGTGCCTTTACAGTCCTTTAATGATAAACAGGCCAACTTTGTGGTACTGACAAATTGTTATAGTGACGTTTTGACCCCACTCACAGAGCATGAAACTTTATCATCAGTCAGGGTCTTCCTCAGGACAAAATATGGAGACACCCAAGTCTCCTTAATAATGATATACCTGAAAAAGGGGTAGTGGCCTTCGTAGTCCCCACCAACTTCTAATTACAGCTCAAGCAATCAAGCACGCTACTCACCTGAAAGGGTCTCATGGCGCTGGGGGTTGGGGGGAGGGCGGGGTGTGGGGTGGTGAAGTCATGCAGCAACGTCTTACCCAAACAGCCAGGTCTCGAGTCTCTTCCTGGAGACATGCAGAGGAGAGGGAACATCTGATGCTGGGCGGGAATTCGTTCCAGGTCTTTGCTGCGATGTAGGAGTAGGCTCTTCCACCCATTCTGTCTCAGCAGATGCGAGGGGTTCGGCCAGGCCGAGGTCGGCGGAGCGGAGGAGTCTCTTGGGTGCATAGAAGGAGTCTCTTTCATTGAGGCACTGGGATCCAGTGTTGTGGAGGGATTTGTAAGTGTGAGTGAGTAGCTTGAAGGTCACTCATCTCGACAGGGAGCCGGTGGAGGTCTCGTAGGTGCTGGGTGAAATGGTCTTGTTGTGGGATGCAGAGGACGAGTCTGGCGGCGGTGTTCTGGATGGTCTGGAGTTTTCGGATAACGGATTTGTTGATTCCGACGTATAGGGCATTTCCATAGTCTAGTCTGCTAGTTATCAGTTGGTGGGTGATGGTCTTTCTTGATTCGGGGGGATCCATTTGCGGAGAATGTTGAAGCACGTAGAGGAGATGGTGTTGACCTGTTGGGTCATGCTGAGGGATGAGTCAAGTATGATACCGAGGTTGCGGGTGTGGTCCTTGGGTGTGGGGGGATGCCGAGGGCGTTGGGCCACCAGGTGTTGTCCCATGTGGAGGGGGTCGGTCCGAGGATGAGGACTTCTGTCTTCTCCGATTTGAGCTTCAGGCAGTTGCTGCTCATCCAGGAGACAACGTCTTTCATTCCTTCCAGGAAGCTGAGCCTGGTGGGTTCAGGTTCCTTGGTTAGGGAGAGGACGAGCGGAGTGTCTTTGGTGTAGGATACTACGCTGAGTCCATGTTGTCTGACGATGGCAACGAAGGGGGCCTTGTAGATGTTAAAGAGCGTGGGGCTGAGCAACGATTAATGGGGTACTCCACAGCTGATCTCTGTGGGTTCAAAGAGGAAGGGCGGGAGTCTGATTCTTTGGATTCGGCCAGTGAGGAAGGAGGGCTTCCAGTCGCGGGCGGTTCCCTGTATGCCGGCATCGTGGAGTCTGGCGGTGAGTGTGAGGTGGGAGATGGTGTCGAAGGCTGCAGAGAGCTCTAGTAGGATGAGGGCAGCCGTGTGGACCTGGTCGATGAGAGTGCGGATGTATTCTGTGGCGGCTAGGAGGGCTGTCTCTGTGCTGTGGCTGCTGGGGAATCCGGGCTCAGAGGGGTCGAGGATGGAGTTTTCTTTGATGAAGTTCGTGAGCTGGAGTTGACGATCGTCTCCTTTACTATCGCTGCTAAGGGGAGGAGAGAGATGAGTCTGTAGTTTTTTAGGTCTGTCGGGTCAGTGGAGGGCTTCTTGAGGAGGGGCTTGATTTCTGCACATTTCCAGTCATCGGGGAATGTGCTGGTTTCAAAGGTGGAGCTGTTGGTGCGTCGCAGTTCGAGTGCTATGTGGCGGCGGCTCTTTGCAATTTGTGCGGCGGGCAGAGGTCTGTGGGGGCTCTTGACTGAATGCTCTCCATGGTCTTGGCAGTGTCTTCTGTAGTGACCGGGGTCCAGGCGGAGATGGTAGACTGGCTGGCGTTGCTGGAAGTAGCTGAGGTTTCATTGTCTAGTGTCTGTTCATTGAAGTTGTCGTACAGGGACTTGATCTTGAGGTTTGTTGCAGAGGTCCTGGGAGGGTGTGACGTCTGAGGCTTCACTGGGGGGTTTGGTGAATTCCTGTATGATGCTGAAGAGCTCCTTCGAGTTTCTGAAGTTGGCGAGGATCTTGTCCTGGATGAAGTTCCTTCTGGTGGATCTGATGCGTTGGTGGTATTCATGGACAGCAGCAGCAGGAAAGGGAGCAAAAACAGGGAACATGGAAACAACAGTGGAAAGAGGATCAAATGGAGAAATAGGCACAGAAAAGGTACAAAGTAGGCACAGAAAAAGCACAAGGAGGCAGACAGGCAGAAAAACGGCACAAGGAGACAAACAGGCCTAAACAAGGCACAAACTGTACAAACGGGGCACAGAAACAAAAGGCAGAACTACAGAGAGACTAGCAGAGAGAACCAGCAGAGGAGCAGGGCTCTCCCACTGGACCTCCAGGGATGAGGCGCAGACAAGAGCCTGCAGTTGGAGGAGGGCCTCGAACACCCATATGCAAGCTGAGAGGTGCTGGGGGCAGCAGCGCAACAATGGAGCTGCACAAGTGTTGAGCAGAGTTCACTGACCAGGAGGTCAGAGGTCTTGCTCCTGTATGTCACCCGTATGTGGTACCAAGGACAGAGACTGTATTTTTTCCTGTTTCCTTTTGTTGTATGGTTTGAGAGCCTGAAAAACATCCCTCAACTATGAGGTGCAGGCTGGCACTGTCAGCCACTGATGAGCATCATGCGCCACATGCCAAGACTTCCACTTAAGTTGGAAGTGAGGGAGACTACGAATAACTTGCAAGAGAACCATTAATATTCTCAGTCAAACCCGATAGCTGACCTTTGAGGCAGGAACTTGGGATCATCAGAGGAGGTGGGATAAATGCTGACAGGTGGTGGTAATGGTAAGATGTTACTATTGAGTGTGACGTGGGCATGACTGGACCTTCAGAAGGCTTTGTTCGTGCATGAAAAGAACATTTGTTTTTCCAATTTTTTAAAATTCATTTTCTGAAATTTAAAGGCATCAGTGCAGTCATATACTTGTTTTTCACATGTATTATGGTTTAGTACAGAAGACTGGATTAGATGGAACAATATCCCCATGACAACCCACTCTAGAAAAGCTCGAGCTAATAATTAAACAGCTGTAGCCAGTGAATGAAATTAAGATTTAGAAGAGCAAGTACTCACGGTCTAAAAGTAGAATACCTGTTTTCTGCGGAGAAAAAACGGTACTCCACTCTTAAATATACCGCACTCCTGTTGAGATGCTCAAGTACTCTCCCTTTCAAATTTAAGATGAGCAGTTTCGCAGTACATGACAATCCCTGTAGCGCTATAATCCTTAGAATGTATAAAGTCCCATCTTGGTTAAGTATATTATTACTATTTTAAAAGAGCAGTTAGTCCTTATGTTTATCTCCAGTGCTAATGTCTCAAAAGTGTAGTTTCTGAACATGGAACAACATTCCAAAAGCTTAAGATCTCCACTTGTTGTGTACAAAATGATTGAGAATGCCTATAGCAGATTTAATCCTTTGGAAACTTAAACCTATGGCTCACACATTGTGAATCGACGACCCAACCGGGCGGGCAGCAAACGTACTGTTACACACTGGAGTCAACATTTTGTGGAATTGCTTATCTTCAGGGTTATGTATTGTTTGTTGTGTTGGGTGCAGGGCAGTTCCAGCATCGAATCAGTATGGTTAATAGGGTTAACTTGAGCACCATGCACATTCAAGAGTATACCTTCAAGTCCGTCATCCAGTTTTGCATGTTTAACAATTGTAGATACCAGGGTGTAAGGTGTATGGTTCCATATAGGTACATTGTCAAGCACTGTGCCTTGCACACAGCACTGCTTGAAGGTATACAGCTCCAGATAGTGGGTTTCTTTCCACAATCAACATAACATGCCCCTTACAAGGATATCTGCGATGCAGGGCTAGGGCTTGTGCTACAGCTCCCAGTACAGTGGTGGTGGTGGTGGTGGTGGTGGGGTGTAAGATCCCTTTTGAAAAGGGGTATTTTTCCAAGTTTGTAGCGGTTTGCATTCAAAGCCATTTCCAGCACCACTATTGTGTGGAGTAAAATGAGGGTATTAAGCGGCATAATAGTGGTAATAAATCACATATGATGGGCTTTCATGCCCACTGTCCACCTCTGGTATGTTACTGTGAGAAATTGGGTTTTTGTTTGACTGGGGTCAACCCTAAATTAACCTGTGCTCAACCCCCTCGTAGCTTGGCATAATTCAGAGGCAACGTGTGAAGTATTTGTGCAACACTTCAAACAGTAATAAAGTGAAAACAACCACACAAAAAGTATCCCAGACCAGATTAGAAAAAAAAATATTTTTTAAAAATAAAACAAGATCAACACAATAAAAATCCAATCAGTAGAGCTGAAGAAATGCGATTTCAAAGATTAAAGAGAGAAAAAAGCACCAGAAAGCACAAAGTGCCAACTGTGGATATCTGGTCGCGCCGGATCTGGAGAGTGGCAAGTTTAGGCACACTACAATGTAGCGTGGGCCAGCTACAGGGGCCCAATGAGGCCTGCAGAATAGAGTACTTTAAATCCTGGCCTGCGTAGCGTTACAAGGGTCCGCGTTGAAGGTGCGTTGCACAGTTTAAGCGATGTATAGGTACCGAGATGCGGCAAGGTTACGGTGCGAGGGCCTGCACCATTGTTTAAATTCCAGATGGCGAGTGCTTGGGGTGCAAAGTCCGGTGTCGAGGATGCATCGCACAGTCGAGACAATGAGTCTGTTCAAAGGAGCTGCGAGCAGTGGCTTAACAATTCTTGAGGTGGGCCCCCCTGCAAGGTACATGGAGGGCCCCCCTGCTCCTGATTTAATCAGGAGCTCTCAGGCCAGAGTACTGTGCTGAGGGTGTCCCTGCAGATCTGGGGGCCATCAATGAGGGATGTAAGGAAGGGCCTGCATCGAGGATGCATTGCACAGAGGCAGTTCTGATTAGGTGGCAGGCTGCGATGCAGGTCTTTACAATAGGAAATATCTCTGTAGCGGTGGCGATGCATCGGTTCTTCTTGGGTTGCGTCGCGCAGCAGAGGAGATGCGTCAGTTCCACTGGATCCACAGAGGCTGGCAGAGCACATTAGGCCCACTTACAAGGGTCCAGTGGGTGGCACCATTTGGCAGGGTAGACTCACAGATGGCAGAATGCAGGTGTAGAGTTCAAGGTGGTGGAAGCCTGCCATCTCTGAGGCTCAAGTAAGGAGGTGAGCCAATTAGTCCTTGGAGTCACTCTGGCGGTCCTGGGTTCAAATGGTACAGGTCCAGTCATTCTCACACACGCAGAATGGCAGCAGGTCAAGTCAGAACAGCAGGACAACAGTCCTTCAGAGCAGCAGTCCAGAGGAAAAACACTCCTTGAGCAGCAAAGCAGTCCTTCTTCCTGGAAGAGTATCCACAGGCCCAGAAGTGTACTAAAGAGCTGGTGTCTGGGGTCCAATATTTATACCTGGGCCTTTCTTTGAAGTGAGAGAAGCTTCTAGAGTTTCCTTTTCAAGTTCCCAGGCATCCTATCTTCCCCGTCCTGGCTTCAGACTAACTGCAGGAGGTATGCAGCCAAGTATGTGGAGGCAGGGCACAACCTATTCAAGCGTGTAAGGGATGTGCCAACCTCCGCTCTTCCATCCTGCCAGCTATGGACCATCCAGGTACACATGAACTCTCTACTGTGTGTGGCTGTCTAGGAGGAATACACAAAGCCCAACTGCCAACTACACCCTGTCACATGACCCAGGACAGGCTGCAGGTACTAAATGGCGAAGACAGGAAATGCTAACCTTCTAGAAATAGCATTTTCACAATTGTAACAAAAAATCCGATTTTACCTTAAGATAGGATGTTTAATTCCAAAGACACCAAACATCTTCACATTAAGAAATGACAGCTTATTAAATTGAATAAGGTATCTCCAGTATTACCCTATGGGAGAGGTAGACCTTGCAGGAGTGAAAAGCGAATTTAAGAGTTTTTCACTACCAGGACATATAAAACTTAAAAGTACATGCCCTATTTTTTAAATGCATTGCGCCTTGCCCTCTGGGCTGTCCAGGGTCTAACCAAGGGGTGACATATGTATTAAAAAGGAAGGTTTGGGCCTAGAAAACATTTTATTTTGCCAGTTCGAAATGTCAGTTTAAAACTGTACCCACAGGCTGAACTAACAGGTCTGAGACATGTTTAAATGGCTACTTAAGTGGGTGGAATGCCCACCAGTGGCATTTTACTTACAGGCCCTGTGTACATGGAGTACCATTTTACTGGGGACTTATATGTAAATAATGTACTATGTCAATGGAGTGTAAGCTAATTTGACCTTTTTAAAGGGGAGAGCACACGCACTTTGCTTGAGCAGGCCGCAGTAGGAGCTTTTCTTTGGCAGGAGACGTGGACAGTCGTAATTAACGCAAAGTGCCCAGAATCTTTGAATTTTCCCCAGGAGCACACTTTTAAGTAGGAGATAGCACCCTGACACCAGCCAAGTGTCCAGAACCTGGAGAGACACTTTTTGGTGGTCAGGACTCACTACAGCAGAGGCCAGCAGCAGGGTACAGGAAGGTTAGGCAGGTCCAGTTGATGCTGTTTAGCTGAACAGTTGCAGGGAAGGCCGCTGGAAGCTTGCTGTGCCCCTAAGGGTCAGGTAACTGACCTCTGAAATCACTTCTGGGGTCCTGGGTTCAAGACAAGCACATTCAGTCTTCTTTATACACACAGCCAGGCTGTCTTTCTTCTGAATGTTGTCCATATGTCCAGGTGTGATCTGATGAGAGATTCTGAGGAATCGATTTTCATACCTAGTGCTAGCCTGTGGAGGGGAGGGGGGCGGAGATGACCCCTTTGTCTAACCTTCCCCCTTTCCTAGATTTGATTCCTATCTGTCTAGGGGCACAAAGGTATTCAGGCAGGCCAGGTGAGTGTTGTATTTGACAGTGACAGGCAGGCAGCCTTAGAAGTCAGGAAGGTGGTGGGCACAGCCCTCAGCCTACCCTTTGAGGTTCAGGAAGGGCTGAGTACAATCCCCCAGGCCCTCCTGCTCAGAAGAGGAATGCCCCTCCCCACACAAAAGGCCCTTTTGTTCCCTATTCTAATTGCAGCAAAGGCGGGCCCTTCTTGCCGCACCTCACATCAGTTCTAAGCAAAAGTAGTCGTCGTGCAATCAACCCCGTACGCCAGCCGTTGAACAGCATTACTGTGTTCCAGATCAATAAAGAAAAAAGAGAGATGGGGGTGCACGTATCTGACAGTCCAAGAAGCCAAAGTGTTATGATCAAATGTCCTCTTTATTTCAAAACAATTTTTTAGTTGATAAAAAATGGTCAGCCAACGCGTTTCATTCCCTCAATGGGAACTTCATCAGGGCTTTACTTGATGTTTCCAGTCTTCACAATATTTCGAAGACATCCTGAAGAGTTCACGAGGTGCATTCTATTTCACATGCGCCTCAAATTCCAGCAGTTTCCTGAACAGAGTCCCAAATATTACGGCATGTTCCTTGATCCCCGTGTTCCCCATCACACTACAGGAGGGCCATTCTCAGTCCTCTGACCCTGGACACTGGCAGAAAGGCATATTTTGTTTCGGCAGAAAAATGCCAACTTCCTAAAAATAAAAAAAATCTGACTATACCAGTGAAAGAAGTATTTCCCTATCTGTTCCCAAACTGAAGTTATCTTTTAGTAAATGTAAAAAGGTAGCCCAGTGTTGGTCTATGGGAGAGGTAACCTTGCCATAGGTAAAAACCTTGCCATAGGTAAAAACTACCTTGGGTGTTTTCATTGTTAAAACATGTAAAACTTGTATGTATGTCCTACTTTTTAAAAACTATGCACCCTGTCCATTGAGCCTTTAAGGTCTAGTTTAGGGGTGACATATCAGTATTAAAAAGTATGGTTTAGGTATATCAGAAGGCTTATTTGCCAGGTCGAAATAGCAGTTCTAAAACTGAACTACAGGCTACACTGGCAGGCCATAGACATGTTTCACAGTGCTACCTTAGTGGTTGCTGCAATGAGTTTTGCAGCCAACTTTCATCATCTAATTTACAGGCCCGTACATACAGTATCATTTACCAGAGACCTTGTAGAAGTAAATAAATGTGCCAATTGTGCGATTACCAGTTTTACCATGCAAAAGCACTTCACTACTGGTTAGCTGGGATGAGGTTCTCATAAAAAAGAGTAGAGCATATGGAAGTTATCAGTTCAAAAAGCTTCATTTCTACAATACGTCATAAAAGCATTTAAATACAGAATCAATAAAATACAAATAATTAAATCATATTGTTATAAAACATCGTGCTTGCAAGCCTAAGCATCGCAACATGCTAAAATAGTTATAATTGTTAAACAACAACGATTCCCCATCCTTAAACATATTAAAATACATAAGATAAAAGTGCTTCAAAATATTTGCTAGCTGTTAAGAATAAGAGCAAAATGACTTCACAATATGTAGAAGAGAATATAAAAAATGGTCTCAGGTTTAACAAGTGTATATACTCCTAGATCTTAGAGTCCACATCCAACCTAGCAACTTGGCAACAGAGCATGCATTCAATAGACATGGGTAAGATATAAGTATTCTTAGTGCAACAGTGCTAGAGTAGTTCTAGTTAAGTCAGCGTTTCCATAGGAAACGTGCTATTTGTGATGCTAATAACTTTGGCACTATTTGACGAATCTCCACAAAACTTTCCAGAAAAGTGCTCTTTTGCCAAGTTTGTGCATAAAAAGTTTTGAGGTGATCAGTCAAGCGGGGGTCGAGAAAAAAGGAGATCCTAAAATGCAAAAAGGCCCATGTATTTTCTATTTACTTCTTTAGGGAGGGCTACAGCAAAAACTGTAGAATGGAATAGCAACAACTTTGGCAAGAAGCTAGATCTTGGTCCATAGATTGTGCTTTTTGTGATTTGGTATAAATCTGTTCAGTAGTTTTTGAGAAATAAAGGATGACATCTATTTGTATATCTGGACGGTTGGGTTTGCCAAACCTCTCACAAGAGTCCCTCAAACCTAATTTTAAAAAAATAGACTGTTCTGACTGGCCCAGGGAGCTTTTTTCACTAGGGCTATCACACTGCTGTTGGAGCTAGATTCCCATGGGAGCGATCGCTCTGATTGGCTGCTAACAACATAAGAAAAATGTTGCTGGCAGCCATTACAGGACTGGGGGGCTTAGGCCGCTGTCCTGAAGTAAAAATAAAATAATGATCAGGGTAGGGTAGGGTAGGGACACCCTGCACCCCCCAGGCCCCATGGGGAGGGGATCTCCAGAGGCACCCCCAACTCCCTTGCCCCCCTCCCCGGGTCAATTTTTTTTTTAAAGCAATTTTGTCCGCAATTTCATGGGGCTCCTGCGGGATCAGGAAAAATAAATTGCGGCCTGGGCCACATTCCTCAATTATAGGCCCTGGGGAGCGCACCCCCGGGTTCGCATTGTTTAGGGGGACGCGTGCCCCTCCTCCTCAAGGCATTATAGATTCCAGGGAGCACACCCCTGGGGCCCAAATGCTAAGAAGGGGGAGAGGGCTGCACAGGACCTCATCTCCTGGGTCTAATATATTTTTAGTTGACTGGAGGGGGGCCATGCAATCCCTCTCCTGATCCGTTGAAGGCCCCAGCAAGCCAACCTCCAGGCTGAAAAGCTAAAAGAAGTAGTGGGGGACTGCCTGTAAAGGCCCTAGGGTCTCCATCCCCAAGGCCTGCTCACAGGCTGTGCCTCAGTCGGAGAGTCCACCCCCGGGACACAGCAGTTTTCCATCCTCTGCCACCGCAGGCATGGAAACTTGTGTTTTTGAATCTCCCGCCAAAGAGGGCAAACAAAGTCTACTCCCAGTAGGCGGGAGCTTTAAAAATTCTCCCGCCAGCTGGGAGCAGACCTTTGATCTGTTTCCCTGCCCGCACTGATGATCTAGATGACAGCTCAAGAGACTGCTCCTGCCCTCCGGGAACAACATAAATAGCTGCTCCCTCAAGGCAGGAGCTATGCCAGCTCCCGTGCATGCATCATCAATTGCTAATTTGCACAGGAGAATTCTTTTATATGGGAGACAGTTTTCTAATGAATGAGGAAGATTTGCTGTTGAATTGGAGATTATGTTAAAATGAATGTTAAAGTGAATTTGACATTGCTTCAGCGCTTCCTTTCGTGCACTCCTATGGTGGTGATGTAATTCCACCACAAGGCCTTCGCTTCCCCACTTCAGTGTCTAGCAGTGGGCAGGGCAGCTTGCTCTCTGCTCTCTCATTGCTACTTAAGATGAACTAAGTGCGGACGCTGTGCTGGTGCTCCGAAGTTGCACCTAAGGCAAGCCTGTCTACGCCCATCAGCGTCCCCACAAGCATTCAGCGCCAACCACTATGCCTTTCGCTGAGAAACTATACCCTATTAAAGCTTTCCTGGTTAAAACATAGACCCTTCAAAAGCACGCTGTCTGTATATATGATCTAAGTTGTGACTTACTTTTTATCACTGAAACCTGGCTGTAGGCCTCTTTCAAACCTATCTTAGAAACTGCCATTCCCCATGCAACAAGATTCAGAATCTGGACTGCACCAATGGTAGAGGAGGAAGTCTTGCTCTTATCTTTAAGTACATATATTCATGCTCCACTTTTCTGGATCACAACTTACACAAGGCTGAAGCCATATGCTTCTGTCTAGCGCTGTAGGCTACCGGGCCCTGCAGGCCCCTTCCTGAATTCCCTGATCGAAGCCGTGTCACAGGTCTTTTTTTACGCTTCTCGCACTGTATCATACTAGGCAACTTTAATATTCATTGTTACTCCGCCTCTGACCAAGATACACTCAGACATTATGCCCCCTCTAGGCCTCACTCAAATGGTCGCCAACTCCACGCACACAGGAGGTCACACTATAGACCTCATTTTTTCCAATAAGAGCTTAAGTATGCCTGACCCCCTTCTTCTTCCTTGGACCGACCATTACCTGATCCATTTTGGATGGCAGGTAGCCATACACGGTAGCCCTGATACTTCCTCCACCCTAGATAAAATTTGACCTTTTTCCATGATCCCTTGGGGTAGCTTGTTAATCAGCCAGGAAAACACTGTGCCAAACTTTTCAGGTTCACTTGAGTCAGAAGTTCAAGAGTTCGAAAAATGGATTCTGTCATCATTGGAAGAGTTAGCCCCCCTCTCCAAATGCATGGCAGGTCGAGCCAAGCTCTCTTTCCCTTGGTTTAATGCAACTTTGAGGCAGGAGAAAAAAAAAAGCTTGTAAAAAGGTAGAAAGAGCTTGACACAAAAATTACAGCTTGGACGACAAATCTAAATAAAAGTCGGCACTGAAAAGCTACTCTAATCTAATCTACTCCACAAAGAGGATATTTTATGAGGGAAGGATTGATAAGGGGGAAAATAGGCCAAAAAGAAATCGTTAAGTTAGTAAAAAATTTCTTACATCCGGTGGCATGCCACCACAGTAAAGGTCCCTCGGCCAAGTGGTGCGAACAACTGGCCAATTTTTTTTAAGATCAAAATAGAAGAAATTCAAGAAATTTTACCTTAATAGGTCACTCAGTTATTGGTCCCCTACCTCCTGATACCATCACAAGAGTACTTTCGTCCTTTGACTCCAATATCTATGGATGATCCGAGAGAGGCTATTTTAAACCTTAAGTCCGGCTCCCCTACAGATCCCTGCCCCCCTTTTGTTCTAGTGCAGAGAGTGGATGTCATCAACTTGGGCCAGAACTCCCTACTGACCAAGTCCCAGTCCTCTGGGTTAGTCCCTTCTAACTGGAAACAGGACAAAATTCGACAGACCCCAATATCCCAAGCAACTACTGTCCTATCTCCTTGCTGCCGGGCCTCATCAAAACTTGTGGAGATGTTTGTGACTCGGCAGATATCCAACTACATTGAATCCAACAAGCTCCTCCACCCTAGCCAATCAGGATTTAGGCTAAAATCAGGGACAGAGACAGTACTTCTGGAAATCTTCAAAATGCTAAAATTAACTTTCGATGCAGCAGGAAAGGCTGTCCTGGTACCGCTAGACCTTTCTGCAGCATTTGATAAGGTCCCCCATTCCAGACTGCTTGCCTGCCTTTATGATTTGTAGGGATCAGGGGCACAGCTCTGAAGCGGCTGAATTCCTCCCTGGAAGTTAGGGCCAAGAGGTTTGGATGCCACCTTTCTCATCCTTGTTTAACATCTATATGACTCCATAAGTGGCATAAGTAGAGTCCTTTGGGATGAAAATAATCTCATATGCCGATCACACTCAGCTGCTGCTTTCATTTAAGAAAGGTGAGCCGATTGCCCAGGATGTAATTAAACCCTATCAGCTGTGTTCCATTGGATGAGTACTATCCAGCTCAAATGCAACAGTGATAAAACAGAGGTTCTTAGCTTTGTCTACAATTTTACTCTCAGCCTGCAAGCTCTTTGGCCCGATGGGGTGCCGCCGCCCAACGTACAAGCTGATGCAGTAAAAAACTTGGGAGTGAAGTTTGATAAATATTTGTCACAACAAAACCAAATTGACACAGTAGTAAACATGCGTTTTGGTCTTATGTGCACTGCTAAAAGTTCTCGCAGATCCTTTTCTTGCCTGTCAGGATAACAGTGATCCTGGCCTTAATTGTGTCTAAAATGGATTAAGCCAATGACCTTCATGCGGGCCTCCCACAAGACTTGTTGAGGAAACTACAAACAGTCCATTATGCAGCGGCTCATCTGGTTCTTGACCAACCTAGACGTGCGCCAGTCTCGTTGCACCTGAAGAACCTGCAGTGGCTCCCTGTTAATAAAAGGATCCTGTTCAAGACTCCTTACGCATAGAGCTTTGAACCACTCTGGCTCAGAGTACCTGTTTTCCAGGATTTATCACTGCACTCCCCATACAACGCTGCTCCCTTCCCATGGCCATCTTGCTAAAGTTCCTCAGGTTAGGCTGGCAAAATCAGAAGACAGATTACTCTCCCTTCTGGGTCCTCAAGCCTGGAATAGACTTCCTGCCGAATTGTGCAAAATTGAAAGTGAGAGGCTTTTCAGAAAGCAACCCAAGACCTGGCTTTCCATCTCTAGATCTGCCATCTTCTGCTCTCTCACATTCCTCTTAACACTGGGACAATCCTCAGAATGAGTGGGGGTGTGTGTGAGTGGTTTTGTGGGTGTGCGAGTGGCTGCATGGGTGTGCGAGTGGCTGCATGGGTGTGCGAGTGGCTGCATGGGTGTGCGAGTGGCTGCATGGGTGTGCGAGTGGTTATATGGGTGTGTGAGTGGCTGTATGGGTCTGTGAGTGGATGTGCGAGTGACTTTATGGGTCTGTGAGTGGGTGTTTGGTTGCCTGAATGGGCGTGTGAGTAGGTGTCTGAGTTTGTGTGGGTGTGTCAGTAGCTGTGTGGGTGACTGAGCCAGAACAGAACCTCACCTGTCCCTTTATCAAACAAGAGTGCACAGTTTCACAAAATATCTTTTTGCTTTTTGAGTACTTTTTACTGGCTAATTAGTAAGTGCTACTTCAGTGGGCAAATGTCTAGTGCGTATTCTACACTACAGGCGCATAATGGACCACGAGGAAATGTCTCAGTGACCTTGTGTGCATTTCGGCAATGTGACGTCCTTGTGCGCCTTCATCCACATATCTGTGACATGAATTGTCCTATAGAGAAGACAACAAGAGCACAAACTGGTAAATCTTCCCCAAACACGGGTCCCTCCTCTTAACTATATGGGTGGGGCCAAACGGGCATAGCTTCCAGGTGATTTGTACACTTGCATACTTGTAATAATTTAAGGGGAAAACCATGGATGGGACAAGAAAAAACTCACTCTCCCTTCATCTGCAGTTTTTGGCCCAGGGACCCCATTCCCCGGGGCTTGGCCTCTTGATGCTGGGTGCCCTGAAGCCCACTCAGGGCGCCCAGTGTGCAGTGTTTGGGACCATGGGGGATACCCAAATCCTCCATGGTCCATGTCGATTCTCAGCCTCCAACGGGAACCAGCATTGGTCCTGTATGCAGGGCGCACCAAAAATGCTGCCCCCTACAAGCAGGAGTAATTCTTTCATCTGTTTTATGCTCGTTGTGAACAGATGAACAGGCCACTTCCAGGGGGAGTGAGCAGTTTTCCTGCTCCTTCCTGCTGGGAGCAGACCTACTGTTTGCTCTCGCTTGGCGGGAGCAGTAAAACCTCCTGCCAAACAAGAGCAAACAGCTGTGTCCCATGGGTGGGTCCCCCAGGACATAGGGAGCAGGCCCTGGAGGGTTGAGGTCCCCAGGAACAGTATTTGGATCCAGGAGGGGGGCTGCACGGCCCCTTCCTTTGTTTTTTATGGCCAGCTCTGGGGAGGTGGTAGTCTGTGCGGTAGGCTGTGCGGCCCCCTCCCGCGTGGTGGTCGTGGTGGTCTTAAGGGCAATGGAGGGGGGTCTGTGCTACCTCCCTCCAATTAAATAATAAGAACCCAGGGAGGTGGTGGTGTCTGGGGCCTTGATTGGCCATGGGGAGGGGGGCTATGTGTGCTCCGCTCCCCATATTATATATAAGCCCCAGGGACCTGACCCACCAGGGGGCTCCAATACAAACAAGGAAGGAAGACCGTGCTTTTTTTTATTTATTTTCACAAGGATTTGTAAATCTTTGCAATTTTTGTTATGATTTTTTTTTAATGCTTTTTGGTCCTAAGAGGGTGACCCCAGCACTAGGACTAGGGAGTCAGGGTATTTCTACCCTGCCCCATTTGCTTTTTCTTTTTTAGCCTTTTTGTTGTACTCAGCTGAGTACGAGTCACACAATGGCTGCCAACTTTTTCTGGTTGAAGTGTTGGCAGCCAATCGGATCGCTGCACAAGATCGGTAGGATTTACGCGTCTAGATGTACAAATTTGGTTTTCTTTCAATATCTCGAAAAAACATCTGAATGGATTTACACCAAATCACAAAAAGGGATCTTTTTGGACCAAGGGCAACCTCTCTGCTAAACGTGGTGTAATTCCATCCAGCATTTCAGGCTTTAGTCATGTCTAAAATCTATTTGATATTTAGCTATAGTTATTGTAGTTTTGCCAAAAACTTTTGCGCTGCTTGACGAATCTCCACAAACTTTTCTCAAACCCTCCTCTTTTTGGTTTAGCTGCTGTGTTGAAGGTTTCAGGGTGATCCGTCAATCGGGGGCTGAGAAAAAAGGGAGGTCCCAAAACACACTACTACAGCCTGAACTGCTAAATGGAATTACACCAAATTTTGCAGAAAACTTGAAGGTGGTCCAGAAAGCGAGCTTTTTGTGATTTGGTGTAAATCCGTTCAGTACTTTTTCAGATATCCATCTTTAAAAAAAATACAGATATCTGGGAGCACAAGCCCTTGCGGTGAACTCACGAATCCTACTAAAGTTTGATTGGCATCAACACTTCAACCAGTATTGGCAGCTATCTTGGGACTCGGCTTGAAGCAGAGTTCTGAACTAAAAGTAAAAGAAAACTGGGCAGGGTAGGAATACCCAGAACCCCCAGATAAAGCAAGGGCGGACTCCCTTGCTTGCTTTAAAATAATACCTGGGTGGGTCAGGTCCCAGGGGCATAAGCAGATTATAAGAGAGGTGAGCACATGGCCCCCTCCTAAGGCTTATCAAAGCCCTGGGACCGCAAGCTCCCCGTGGCTATTTTCCATTATGAATTTGGGTGGGCTCACAGCCCGGGGACAGCCAGCTCACCCGGGCTAATTAAAACAATGTGGAGGGGCCTTGTGGACCCCCCCCCCCCTTTCCCCGAGGTCTGTCACCTCCCAGGGGCACAAATACATTAATGAAAGGGCATCTGTTATGGACCCTCCTACACTGGGGACCACCACCTCCCCGGGGAAAATTTGAATATCCTGGAGCCCTAGATGGCACTGAGGAACGCCACACCCCAGGGCCAGCTCTATCAATGTCGCAGGGGCCTAATCTCGGGACACTGCAGTTTGCTGTAGCTTGGTGGGAACTGTGCCATAGCAAACAGTGTGCTCCGCTTTGATCAAGCACAAGCATTTTACTCTTGTTTGCTCAAAGTGAAGCACTTTGCTTTTACACACAGGGAGCTGCATGTCAGCAGCTACCTGCGTGTTAAAGCAATGCTGGTTCCCGCAGCAGGTGGGGGATCAGGCAGGGACCGCGGAGGCCTTCAGGCTCCCCCAGCAGTCCCCAACTTAGTGGCCAGGCCCCAGTGGATGGGGTCTCCAGGACCAAAAATGGCCCCCCTCCCTTGAAAGAAAATCTTTTCCTAAAAAAAGTAACAGCCTAGCCCCGGGGAAGGGGGTCCCCGGGGTCAAAATCGGCCTGGGGTGGCCTTGTGGGCCCCTCCCCTTTAAGAAAAATATATATAAAGGCCTGGCTCCGGGAGATGGGGCCCTCAGGGTGAAATCGGCCTTGGGTGGGGGCTGAGCAACCTCCCTCCCCCCAAAAAAAGGGAAAGCCCCGAGGGATCGGTATTCCAGGGCAAAAAAAATGGCCCAAGAGAGGGGCCATTCGGCCCTTCTCCTCACTGAATTATATTAAAAAAAACTGTTTTAAAAAAAAAAGGCTGGACCAGAAGGATGGGTTCCCTGGAGCCAAAATCGGCCTGGGAGGGAGGGCCGTGAGGACCCCTCCCATTTTTTTTATATTACATTTTTTTAAACGGGTCAGGCCCCAGCAGACTTCATCACCCTACTAGTGGTGCACCGCAAAGTGCATTTGCAGAGTGGTGGAGAAAGGGTTGTGGCCTTCTATCAGGTCTCACCAATGCTGCTGTGTGGGACTAACTGGAAGTAATATGAAGGGTAGTTGGCCCCCAAGGACATCCTTGAGGGCCAACTCCTCCTCCTGTTATCTCCAATAAGTCCCAAACAGCAAGACTGCTAAGAGGTCTTCGGAATCCATGCCCCTTTCTCCACCCCTCAGCAAACGTGACTACTAGTTCAAAAACAATAGAATCTCACAGAAAAAAACTAAGGTTACAGAGATGTTATAGTTAGGCTCAGGTTTCACTCATACAAAACCAGAGAAATTCAGCAGTTATAGTTAGCTGAGCTAACTATAACTCGGGGCCCCGCAGTGCACTGCATATGACTTCACATACTACTCATGACATGGTGAGGGACATCAGAGAGGAGGAACTCAAGAAACTTACCAGCATCGGAGGAGCACCAAGAATCTCCCCAGCTGCTGATGTTATAGGACCGCTTGTGAGAAACTCGAGGACACCTGACCTCACCTCTTCCAGGCCACGCATGTGAAAGACTTACCACAGGCAGCCGCTGAAGGTTTTTTAAATACTATTTCTTAACTATAACGTACCTGTAACCTTTGGTTTTTTAAGTGAATTTCTATGACTTTTTAACTCATCGTCGCGTTTGCAGAGTGGTGGAGAAAGGGGGCTGGGCCTTCAATCAGCTCTCAGGAATCCCACTGTGTCAGGCTCACTGAAGGTAACAGAAGGGCTTCTTTGCCCCCAAGGACCCTCAGCATCCAAAAGGACTTCATCCCCCAACCAGTAGTGTGCCAGGTGGCGCGTTTGCAGTGTAGTGAAAAAAGGGGGAGTAGCCTCCGAAAAACCTCTCAGCAATCCCACTGTCTGGGACTTAGTGGAGGTAACCGGAGGGCTTGTTGGGCCCCATTGACCCTAAGCAGGCAAGGGGACTTCATGCCCTAACCAGCAGTGCACCAGGAGGAATGTTTGAAGAGTGGTGGCGAAAGGGGGCTGGGCCTCTGCAACTTGCCGGTCTTTTTTATGTGCGTGTGTTATTAGGGGAAAGGGGGTCACATGGGCCCCCCCTTTCCTGGGCCGATTTCGGCCCTGGTGACCCCATACCCCTGGGCCCGGCCTTTTTTGTATTTAAATTGTTGTAGTAGGAGAGGGGCGTGTGCGGCCCACCTTCCATGGCAGATTTCGGGCCTGGGGACCCCATCCCCAAGAGCCTGACCTATTTGCAATAAGGAATGTGGCCACATGACTCCCCCTCCCTTGGCCAATTTTGGCCCAAAGGACCCCATCCCCTGGGGCCCGCCCTTTTTTAAAATATTCTTCCTTCTAGTAGGCAAGAGGGCTGCACGGCCTCCCTCAGCCCCGGGGAGCCCATTCTCCGGGGCCTGACCTACTTCAAGTGGGTGCCTCAAGGGTACCCACTCTTCATTTGGAACACAGTAAAAGCCACTTCTTGTGGGAGCTGGCATTGCTTTTAGTCTTGGGAAGCTGCTAAAAATGCTGCCCCTTCAGTCTAAAAGCAATCCTGCTCCACTTCCAGCCAGCGAGAGCACTTTCAATGCTGTCGCTTGCTGGAAGCAGAGCGTTTGCTGTGGGTTGGCGGGAGTGGTAAAGCTCAAAGAGGCTACACAGTCATTAACCTGTCCAGCATCTGCCTTCAAGTGGAAGAGAACCTGAAAAAGGAAGACTGAGGATCCTTTGTTGAGACTCTGGTTTGAGAGTTGTAAGGCAGAGCCGAGAGGTCTTCTTAAGGCTATTCCATGACAGTATTCATGTAATGTTAATAAGGAAGAGTCCGCTGTGGCACTGATGACCTGATTGGATACCATGAGGCCTTCGATGACTACTTCCAGAAAGTCTTCCTGCCTGTCCCTGGGAAGATAGTCTGCAAATTGTTGAATAGAGTTCCAGAGCACTCTATTGTATCTGCCAAGGAGGGCAGTTGCAATAGCCATTTTCATGGTAGTTGCAGCAGTGTTGCAAACTTTCGGGCCTACAGATTCCAGCTTTTTGCTTTCCTTATCAGGTGGTACTGAGGAAGCCGGAGTGTTAGCATGGTGCATCTTGGCCACCAATATGACTATTGAGTTAGGAGGTGGATCTGATCAGAGGAAAAGAGGATCTTGCTTGGGAGACCTGTATGTTTTTTTGTTGCCTCGAAAGAGCCATCTTAGTTGAGGCTGGGGCCAGAAAAGCTCTAAGAGTCCTGGCACCAACGGAAGCAATGGTCTTGACACTGAACACTGGTGGAGCGTCTCAAAAATAACAGATGTAGAAGGTGTGGGGACAGACATCTGTATATTAAGGTTTGCAGCTCCTCTTACCAAGACGCCCTGGAAGGTGATGTCATCCAAATGTGAGGTGGTGGAGAATCCGACAATGTCAGCAATATCACCCTGTAGAATAAGATGAGGATATATGTCTTGAACAGCACCTAAATCTTGTGTGTGTCCTGGTTCTTGATCTTGAACGAGATCTATGGCTTCGATGGTGAGAACATCAAGAAGATGATGAACAGCTGGAATGATTCCAGTGATGGTGAGAATGATGTTGCATGCTTGAGCACAATCTAGGTCTTGCGGGTTCCACAGGTGTAGGTATTAGAGGTGGTGGAGGTGAATCCTGTAACACTATCGTTTTTAGAGGAGTACACCCTTGAGTATTCAGAATCTGGAGAAGAATAGATGTGTCTCCTTTTTTTCTGTGTCCTTGATTGTCAAAATGCTCTTTGACGTCAAACCCCATCAACAACTTAACGTCAATCTGCTCCTCGATGGTGACCTCAGACACCTCAACATTGGACTGCTTCTCTGCGTCCATAGGTCTGCACGCCTGGATGGTGATACACTTCGACCTCAGCGTTACTGTGCCGTTGATGGTGTATGAACTTTAGGCGTCAATCTGCTTGACCTCAACATCGATCTACACTTCCTCCCCGATGTCGAACCAGCCCTGGATAAGGACCCATACCTAGTCACGACATCAACCAGGAAAGATGTCTTTTTTGGGCTGGAACCCTCTTTTTGGACCTTCCACGTGCCTCAGAGGAAAATGTTAGAGCCTTGGTAGAGGCATGACACTCCACTTGCTCTGAGGTCTTACATTGACACTGTATTTGTTGTCTATGTCATTCCTCCATGCCAGGAAGGCAAATTGTTTCCCTTTCACTCAGGGTGCATTGTGAAAATTTCTTGCTGTGCTGGCACTGTTCTGGAACAGGACTAGATGTAAGGCAGAGAATACAGATGTTGTGAGGGTCTGATTTGGCCTTCTTTCTCCCAGAAGCAGGGCACTTCTCAAACAGAGAAGGCATAATAATTGACAAAATGCTACAATTTTCTATCGGGAAAAACGCAGAATTAGTGAGAGAATGATGAGAAACGTTAAATGAATCAGTTTTTTCAAAACTTACACTGGTGCATTTTTAAGAAAAAAGCTTAAAATGCCAAGCTTAGTGCTCCAGGATCATGTCACCAGGTGCCGGAAAAAAGAAGGGAGACAACTGCCACCTGCAAGGCATAATGGGATACTGGGGATATCTGGGTCCTTAAAAGTACAGACACTGTTTAAAACGTACATAATGACTGTCCTGCTATCCTTCATCTTTTACAGAAAAGTGTTTGTGAAAGAGATTTAAACGGTTTTAAACATTTACCAAAATCTATACATATATATGGGTATATTGGCCCTTTTCTAAGTAAAATCTGAAGAATTACATCCACTGTAGCCTGTGTTTAGGCTTCATAATATGTTCTTTCTTAAGGGTTTCTACAGGCCTTCCTGAAGAAATGTAAACTTGTACACTGAAGAAGATATTCTATGAAGAAGTGCTCCAGGATTCCCGCATGTGGGTGGAACAAATGCCTATGATTGTCATTGAAGATCACCCAAGATAGAAGTTAAAGTTGTATCTGAAACGGACGACACTGCCACAGTGCCTGAGGGTATTAATACAGGCACAAAGTCAGTAACACACTGTTCACTAAATCACAAAGTGTAAAGAAGAGGAGGTTACAAACCAGTTGCACATTATCATTAAAACCCAGACAAAACATTTTGCAAGTTCTTATTTATATACCTTGTTCCAGCATCTTAAACAAAAAGTGGGGATCACCATACAGCACCCTATGACAATTGAAAAGGACATTTCTCTAAGTTATCACAGAAATATCACATTTATTAAGATACCTCTGCCTTACAGTAGTAGTATTAACAATTCTATTAACTCTATGTTCATTATTGGACATCAGTGCCATCACACAGTCGGGTTGGATGCTATTGGGGTGGCAGTCTAAGTCGCCTTGTGATTACGGAAACACGCTTAGATGAAGTTTCCGGCGATCTAATGCCACTGAAATTGTCTTATCTTGTACGTAAACAGGTCTGTGGGCTGGAAAGAGAGATTTGCACTTATGTTTAGGTTTATACTTTCAATGTTTCCCCCCCTCTCATTTTCTTCTATCTTTTTAACATAGGGCATCCCATTCACAAAGATTTACTTAGACTTACTCTTGGATCAATCATCACTTACTACTGAATATCAGTAGTAAGCCAGGAGTACTAGTGGATTACTCAAAATTCAGTATTCTGCTACTTTTAGTCAAGCATGTTCTGCCAGCCATCATTAACTTGCTTGCCAACTACAGCGGGCAATGGAAGTTACTGCCTTGTAGACAATGCGATGCAGGTGGAGTTTTAAGTATTACTGTGATTTCGTCACGCAAGACCTCTGGATTGACAGGCTGCAGCATTCAAGACACTCTTCAGTAGTATCAGGAGGGTCTGGGGATGCCAGCAGAGCAGTGCCTCCATCCAGAGGAGATAGTACCACTCCGACAGACCACTCTGAAATCCACTATTGGTAGGGAAGGCTCGACATTGCGGGCCAGGGTCAGCTGGGAGGTAGACGGTCCCTCCCTCTCTTGTGTGCAGTGTGGGTCCGAAAACAGAGGTTGGTGTCTAGCTGGAATCTTTTCAACTTGGTGCCGTCTGTGAATCACGGCTATTTGACAATCTAAGGAAGTAGATTTCATTTTATCATTTTGTAAAAAAAAATAAAAAAAGTCACGATTTTAAAATGAACGTAGACGATTTTCTGCAAAACACTCGAAATGACCTGGACTGTTGCAGTCAGCGCTCTAGCGTTTGACGCTAGAGCGCGTAAGTCTCCAATGGTGTGCGTACGCCACGACGGTGGCGTACGCGACGTATATAAATAAAAGGGGGCGTGCCCCGTTTGGGCACTCGCACCGATACACGGAACGTGGTGTGTCTCAATTCTTTCACGCGCGCTACTGCCGCTAGGCCCGCGCTGTACAGCCGCGCAACACTGGCGACGAGGCGGCCGGACCCGCCGCGTGGAACGAATACAGCGCCACCTCCTGCTGAGCGCATCGCGGCAGCCCCGCAAACGCGCACCTGCCTCACTCGGGCCTCCCTCGGGCCTGCCATGCGGCCGCACCAGCTGTTCACCCTGTCGACGCTCCAGCCCTGACACGGCCCGCACCTCGAGGTGAGCACGTGTACACCAGACACTGCCTGCAGCTAGTAGCGGATGAAGATTCCCGCAGACGCCCTCACAGCCCTGCATCTTCACGCCACCTCCTCTGCACAGGCCCACGTGCCAGCGTCCGACATTGCCTGGGGCCCCGGCTGTGCTGCCTGTTGTCCAGCCTTCGCACACCCGCTCCACCACCCGGAGCCACCCTCCGCTGCAGCGCCATGGGGGATGACAACCTCCCACCGCCAAACAACCCGTTTCACCCGCCGACTGGCGTCCTGCCACCATTCAGCGAGACTGCTGACCCAGCAACGGCCGCACCACGCTGGCAGACATGGATTGGGCGGCTCAACAACTATTTCATCGGCTCCAGGGAGACGGATGGCGCGGTGAAGCGTTCGCTACTTCTTCACTACGCGGGGGAGGAGGTATACCTGCTATTCAAACACCTCCCTAACACTGGTGGTGCGGACGACTACGACGCAGCCGTGACGGCCCTCAACACGCACTTTGACCCCCAGATGAATCCGGACTTCGAAGTCTTCAAAATGCGTCAGGCGAAGCAAAAAGAAGGGGAGTCTGTGGATGCATTTCATGCACGGCTGAGGGTGCTCGCGGACACTCATCTGGTCGGCGACCGGGCGAAGGAGGAGATCAGAGCGCAGCTCATTTACGGCATCCGAAGTAAGAAGTTGCGGAGCCTCATCCTCCGCCAACCGAACATTCCAATGGCTGACATCCTGGTGCTAGCACGATCCCACGATCTGTCCGACGCACGGGCGGAAGAGATGGAACAAGCACTCACACGAGGCGCGGGGCCAAGCGTGACCGTCAAAACGGAGCGTGCAGACGCAGTGCGGACACACGAGAAGAAACGCCGGCCAGCAGCCAGACAGTCACCCCCGACACAGTGCGACTACTGCGGGTACAAAGAACATCAAGGTAAAACATGCCCAGCGAAAGGGAAGACGTGCACTAACTGTGGCACCCTGAACCATTTCTCCTCCGTCTGCAGGAAGCACGCCACACGGAAGGATGCTCGAGGGAAGAGGCCCACAAGAGGCATGGTGAGGCAACTATCCCAACTATCGCTCTCCTCACGAACCGACACTGGGCCCAGACACACGCAAGCCCTACAGGACGACGACTCGGAGTCTGACGACGGAGAGGAGACATACGTGGTCTCGTTCACCAGGGCCTTAAAAAGCACGAGACGTCCTCAACCTCGGTGCGACATCATGGTCGCAGGTTCAAAGGTGAACGCCGTGATCGACACGGGGGCGTCCGTCACTGTCATGGGAGTGCAGCAGTATAACCGCCTCCAACCAAAGCCAGAACTCAGAGCCTCGAAGGCCCGGATCTATGCCTACGGCAGCGATGTTCCTCTACCCCTCCTAGGGAAGATGACAGTACCGGTGGGAACGGAGGATGCTGAAATCACCATTGAGGTGCACATCATCAATCAAGAGGTAGACACCCTCCTGAGCGGGCATGCCGCTGAAGACCTAGGGCTCCTGGTGTTCCTCCGGAAAGTTCAAGACACTCAAACGGCCAACCTGCTGGATCAGTTCCCGGAACTGTTCACCGGCCTAGGAAACATCAAACGCCCACCGGTCAAGCTCCACATAGACCACTCCGTCACACCCACAGCCCTGAAATACAGGCAAATTCCGTTCTGTCTACGACCTCTGGTAGAGGAAGAACTCAAGAAGCTGGAATAGAACGGTGGGCCATCGGACTGCAACAATACCACATGGACATAACGTACCGGCCTGGCGCCAAGAACCCGGCCGACTTCCTGTCCAGACACCCGGTCAACCGCGAACACGTCCCGGCTGGGACAACGGAGGAAGATGACGCCGAAGCACACCTCGATTTCATCGCGGCACTAACATGCCCACAAGTACTGACACTACAAGAGATTCTGCAAGCCGCGGAACAAGACTCCGTGATGACCAAGACCAGGGAAGCCCTACAGCGAGGATCGTGGACCAACTTCTTACAGTCTGCCAACACGTGGACCCAGGAAGAAAGGGCGGACCTGCAGCAGATCTGGCGCGTACGGAATGAGCTCAGCACCACCAGAGACGGGATAGTCCTGAGGGGAGCCAGGATCGTCGTGCCAACAGCGCTGCGCCGCCAGGCCACCCTCCTCGCCCACAAGGGACATCAAGGGACGGAGAAGATGAAGGCCAGGATGCGAGAAAAGGTGTGGTTCCCGGGATAGGACGCCCTGGTGGGTGACATCGTAAGGAGCTGTCCAGCGTGTCAGATGACTAGCGGACCTGAACATCCGGCCCTCATCGCAACTGAAGAGCCAGGACAGCACCCCTGGGACAAAATCAGTGTTGATTTCGGGACCCTCCCCGATGGGAGAGTAACGCTAGTAGTGATGGACAACTTCTCCAAGTACCCCCTGGTGGAGGCGCTGCCGTCCACTGCCTTCACGTTCATAGGGCCAGCACTGGAAAAGATATTCCACATGTTCGGGCGCCCGTCGGAACTGAAAAGTGACAATGGGCCGCCGTTTCAGGGCCACGAGTTTAGGGAGTTCGTCACCCACCAAGGGATACGACACCGGCGGATCACCCCGCAGTGGCCTCAGGCAAACGGCGAGGTCGAACGCTTTATGAGAACACTAAACAAAATCCTCCGCATTGCCAGTGCCGAGCGGCTGGACCCCGAGCGCGAAATTCAGCGCTTCCTAGGAGAGTACCGGAGCACACCCCACTGCTCCACCAAGCAAGCCCCCTGGGCCCTCATGCTGAAGGGGACCCGCCGGGATGGTCTACCCACAGTCCCAGGGTGGGCCCCCCCACCATTTGAGGCGGAACAAGCGCTGCGACGACGATCACAGCGCAACAAGCAAGTGAGCCGGGCCAGAGGGTGTTGGATGCGCGCCCTTGGGCCGGGGGACAATGTCCTCATCAGGGACCGACGATCTGGGGGAAAATTCAAACCACGATACGAGCCGGGAAGTTGGACGGTGGAACGCCGCCGAGGGACAATGGTCACGGCTCGCCGGGGAAACGAATCAGCCACCCGCAACATCTCGTGGTTCAAACGCATCCCCACAGCCACAAGACACCGCTTGGAGTCCGGCGGAGAGGAAGAGGAGGACGTCAGGGTCCCCGAGAGAGAACGATCACCACCGCCCGACCAGCCCGAAGGGATGGCAGCCCGGGACGGGCCCAGCTCCGAAGCTGAGGAGGCGGAACGTGATGGCCCGTCGACCACCAACACCCGAGCGACGGCCAGATACGAGCTGCGACTGAACCCTCCACCAAGCAGCCGTCTCAAAGACTTTGCCTGCCAAGTAAGTGACTGAAAAGAAGGACTTCTGGTCCGAGTTTCATCATCTAAGTTGGATAGGGATGTTGCAGTCAGCGCTCTAGCGTTTGACGCTAGAGCGCGTAAGTCTCCAATGGTGTGCGTACGCCACGACGGTGGCGTACGCGACGTATATAAATAAAAGGGGGCGTGCCCCGTTTGGGCACTCGCACCGATACACGGAACGTGGTGTGTCTCAATTCTTTCACGCGCGCTACTGCCGCTAGGCCCGCGCTGTACAGCCGCGCAACACTGGACATTAAAAATGTTCCTAGATAAACTCAAATCAAAAACGGCGCCGTTCCAAACACCCACCCTACATGGTATACCTTGCTATATGTGCGGGTAAGCGCTGCAGCACCCCACATAGGGTTAGTAAGCACCATACAAATGATACAATACAATGCCTTAAAGTGAAAAGGAACATTCCTTTTTTTATTCATGCAAAAGAAAAGAGTCCCATCCAAATGGAAAATGCCAGTTATCATTGTCATTTCATTAAGGTTTGCTTAATGCAAAATGTATATTTTTGTTAATCAAATTCTCCTGAGTGAAAAACTTTGCACCCCTATCTATTAGGTTCTGAAAAACGTGATGTAGACAGTGAAAAAAAATAAAAAAAATAACCCAGCATCTGGTTAGCCGTAATATAAAACAACGCTGCCCAATTGAGATCACAAGCAAAGGGCTTTGTATAACTGAAGGGCTGGACTTTAAGTCGGAAAAAAAAACTGGTGGTGCTCTAATAGGGGCGTGGCGAACCTCGTAAAAGGGGCGTGGCCTATCCAATCAGGGGCGTGGTCTAAATCGAGAGACTCCTTTCAATTTCCATGAGCCTTTAACATGATACCAGCCCCGTGTGTGTGAAGGCTTTGCTTATCTGAGGACCATCAGGTGTTCTGCAACCTTCCTGAGAAACGGCTGGCAGGCCCAGAACCATTTGTTAGAATTTGTGGAGGAGTGCTGGTTCAACTAGTGCTGTCCTCTATGACCGCTCTATGAGTCTCCTGGTCCCACCCACTAAGACACCCCTCAATTGCTGCTAAGTCAGACATTGGCTCAAAGCATTGCCTCCTTTAAGGTGCCTCCTTTCACATTGTGAAAATATTTTGGCAGGTCCAAGTTAAGGTAAAGTAAACCAAGAATAGAAGCAATGCTTTTGTGGCCATGTATCCTTTTTTTTTTTTGCTAATATTTTTTTTGTTATTTTTTTTGTTGAGCTTTTACATGTACAAACAGTACAAGGTTGCATATACGATTATACAAATACAGATTCAGTATAGGTGACATGTTTGAGCAAGAATTATAATGTTAAAAAGTAACTTTATCAACAGAAAACTAACAGAAAGACAAACATCAATCGCCGTGAACACAATTTGTTCGTACAGTTACGATTTCATTATACACTGCCATAAGTAACCGTTCTGATACGTTGCCTTAGGTGTATGCCCGCATTCAACCAGAGTACGCGCCACAGCATGATCATATATTATGATTTACATAGCCCCTGACCTACTCTATAGAGGATAAGATGTGTTAATCTCTGCCTTGGTAATGCCCCACGTTCACTGCTCGTCATGCGTTTCACTCCTATGAGAGCCCAGACAGGAAACAAACGGTTCCCAGATATCCTTAGGACGGGATTTGCTGGGCATTAATTCCCAAAATTGTGACAATTGGTCTTTGCAATAAGTGACAGCCTAAACCCAGTCCGTGGTGGTGGGGGGCACCTGTTTTTTCCAATGTATCGCCACCTGTCTCTTGGCCATGAGAAGAAAGATTGCCGTAAGTTTCCTCCTCCCTTTGGGTATGTCAAGGACATACCCCAGCAATGCAGTCAGCGGAGAGCATACCATGGGATGGGCTGTCATTGTGCTAATATGTTTAAATATTGCTAGCCAGAATGACGCTATCGGTTGTGTGCGTCCTCCTCCCGGTCTAGTTTAGAGTGTACCACCGTAAATGGAGATTCCCTTTGAGTGATGCTATACAGGCGTGTGATAAGCTTGCGGGGTGACGGAACCGCAATATTTTCTAAAGCTGGTAGTGTAGGGGGTACGTGCGGGAAGTCCTCGTATCTGGCCTTGCATGCAGCTCTGATTTGTTAGTAGAAAAGGGTGTCCATTGCTGTGGGCGGAGCATCCGCACACATCTGTTGTAATGTAATGAATGTATCTTCTGGATGCAGGTCTTTACCTAGCTTAAGCTCATGGGACGCGGCTCTCTGTTTGGCTGCCGTGTCTAATAATGGCACAATTAACGGGTTACCGCCTATAGGCATGGATGGCGCAAACAGAACCTTTTGGTGTGCCCTACGTGCCAGTCTTTGCCATGCCCGAAGTGTTTCAACAGTGTCTATCTCTAAGTTTGGGCGTTTGTATTGTTGGTAGAGTGCTGTGTTCAATGGGAGGGGGGCCACTTTGTCTAGTTTGATCTCCACATGCGGCTGGTCTGGTGTAGGATGCTGCCGGTAATGGAGAAATTACGCCTGGGCTCAATATGTGTACAGTTTGAAATCAGGGGCTCCTAGGCCCCCTTGTGTAAAAGGCAACATTAGGATACTCCAAGGGATGCAAGGTTGTATGCCAGCCCATATTTATTCCAGTATAGTCGACCTTAATCTTTTGAAAAAGTGCGTGTTTAGCGACATTGGAATGTTTGCGAAGAGGTACAATAGCTTTGGGAGTATAACCATCTTTGTAATCGCTATACGGCCTGCCAGGGATAATGGTAGAGTCCTCCATCTGTGCACCTTCCCGGCCAACCAGGCGATCTCCCTCCCATAATTGGCCGACCATATCTCTTGCAGATCTCGGCTAAGCAATGTCCCTTAATATTTGATCGGGCCAGTTGCCCATTGTATTGGGAATTCCGTGTCAAAGGGAAGGGAGCTGTCTGTCAGGGGCAGTATCATGGATTTGTTCCAATTTATCTGGATACCCGTTAGGCCTACTGGCGCTAAGTTTATTTCAGGATTCACTACGTAGATCGTCATATCATCTGCATACATTGATATAAGCAGTCCTCTGGAGGTAAAGCCTATGCTGCGCTGCGTATAATGTTGACGCAGGAGAGCCGCCAGGGGCTCCATAGCGATCGCAAAAAGGAGCGGCGAGAGTGGGCAGCCCTGTCTCGTCCCTCTTGTTATAGGAAAGGGATCAGAGACCTGACCATTCACCCTGACTCTCGCCATGGGAGCGGCATACAGTATTTGGATTTGCTTCAGAAATATAGGGCTAAAACCCATAAGTGCCAGTAATGTGAAAAGAAATTTCCACTCAAGAGAATCGAATGCCTTCGAGGCATTCAATAGGGCTGCTATGGCATGTACATGGGGGGCCAGGTAATATAAAAGAGCAAAAATAGTTCGGAGATTGTGCGCTGTTGAGCGGCCTGGAACGAATCCGGATTGATCAGGCAATGCGATGATCGGTAGGAGGGGTTGCAACATATTTGCCAATAGTTTTCCATAAATCTTGGCGTCTAGATTTATTAAGGATAAAGGGCGATAGGAGTCTGGCTGGGTGGGATCTTTATACGGCTTGAGCAGGGTAATGATTGTAGCTTCTCGCATGGTCTGTGGAAGGAAGTCAGTATCCTGTGCTTCCTGATAAACCTGCAAGAGCCTTGGAGTAAGAATGTCTACATATTCCTTGTAAAAGGCCGCAGTTAGGCCATCTGCACCCAGAGCCTTATCAGTCTGACATCCTCGACCGCGAATGGCAGTTCCATGTACTCCCTGTACCCTCGGCTAAACCAGGCCAGTGTGTCCAGATAGTCTACAATGCCTGTATCAGATGGGTTTATCGATATAGGGTCTTGCAATAGTTTGTCAAAGTGTGCAGTATCTCTGAGGGTGTGCGTGATGACGGTGCCGCCTGGTTTTGGAGTTTCCTAATGTATGTCGAACACCGTTGTGCTCGAAGGAGCCCTGCCAGTGTTTTCCCCGGCCTGTCTCCCTCCCCATATATGCACGCTTGTGAATATTTTTGCATATACATAGTTTCCCTCACTGCCTCTTCCTGATACGCTGTCAATTTACTCCTAATGCGTGCTAATGTGGCGGGAGAGGGAGTTGTGCAGTATTCACGTTCGAGTTCTTTAAGCTCACCTTCCAGACGGGCAATAGTAGTTCTTATGACTCTGAGCACTCCAGTTTTCAATGCCAAGCAGTTACCACTTTGAAGGCCTCCCAGAGGGTCCCTGGAAAATCCACCGTACCCTCATTGAGGTCAAAGTACTCAAGTTATTTTATCTCGAAGTTCTTCTCGGAATACTTGATCTAACAACGCGCCTGATGGGAATCTCCAGCTGAATGGTTGTATGTATGGTTTGGGTATGCGTAGGCAGAGTTGTACGGGCGCATGGTTCGACAAAGTACGAGGATGGTGTGTCACGTTTGCTGCCCAGGCGTGTATATCTTTCGTGGTGAGCCAATAGTCCAGTCTGGACCATGCATTATGATGATGAGTGATGCAAGTCCCTTCCCTAGTAGTAGGGTGCAGCACCCTCCAGGAGTCTACGAGCTGCAATTCGTCAATGATATCTATTAGCATTGAGGCTGCTCTAGGATGGTGTGTTCTGGAGGTACCCATTCTGTCAGCTGTCATTGAGAGGACCACATTGAAATCTTCACCCCACAAAATTGCCACATCCCCTAACGTTTGGATCTCCCTCCATATTTGTTGGAAAAATTCAGGGCAATCAGTATTAGGGCCACAGGTGTTAACAATTACCAGCGGACTATTGTATAAGTCTCCTCTTACCAAAATGTATCTGCCCTCTTTATCCGTTATTGTTTGGTGTGTTTTCCAATAAAGACCTTTGTGAATGAATATCGCTACCCCACGGGAATAGCTGGAATAACCCGTACTGATCATCTCCCCCATCTGTTATTGTGTAGTGTAGACCTTGACATGTCTGTCAAGTGGGTTTCCTGTAGCAGGCAGATATCCACTGCATGTCTAGTCAAATACGAGTGGACCAATCTAGTTTTCTTCTGGTCATTCAACCCCCGGATGTTCCAGGTAAGGCATTTAAGCTCGGTCATGACGGTTTGACAACACGTGTAGGACTTAGGGGGCTGATGTGAGACTTATGGACATCTAGCCACTTCATGTGTATGCTTCGCAAGGTATATGCATCTAACTGACCCTACATCTCTGGTTGTGTTGGCAGACATGCAGGTGCGTGTGACTGTTTACCTTTGTGTGTATTACAAGTGTATCAAACGGCGGAAACTGAAAACAACTAACCCCCTGCCCCCTCCCACCTCCCACACCAACCCCCCAATCAGGTTGTGAATTTCCCATGATCCTTTCAAACAACTTCACTGTCGCTCCCGAACCTTGGGAGTCTTTGGCAGTCATCCCTCGGGGTACGCTGGCGAACACCCCTGCCATAGTCCGTAGGGTGGCCGAGCACTCGATGTGGAACTAGGTGTCTAGTATCTGCACAGGCTTAGCATATCAACATAGTAAGGATCCATGACTGAACCACCCCTGTCCCTAGTCCTCTGTACGAAGGTTTTGCCCCCTCGTGCTAGCCCATTTACAAATCGACCCACCCAGTCTAAACCATCTTTAAACTGCCCACTTATCTGTATACTCAAGAGTCTGTGCTGATGTTCTGGATTTCAGTCATTGTCACTCAGATTGCGTTCCGTGTTGTCGACTGCCACGTGCCCCGCTTTTTCTATTCTTTCACCATCTGTTTTACATATGTAAGAGCTGCTTTTGCGCCCGTAAAAAAGGTAGGCCGTCCTTTGCTCAGAATTTTGAGCTTGGCTGGGTATATCAATGCGTATTTGGTGCCTAGCTGCTGCAGTATCTTCTTGGCTGAAAGGAATTCCCGGCGTGCAGCCTGAACTGTAGCGTAAAATCAGGGTAGAATGATATGTCATTGCCTTGATTTTTGAGGGAACCCCGTTCCCTAGCCACGCGTAAGACCATGTCCCGATCCCAGTAGTTCAGAATACGGGCCAGGATAGGTCTGGCTGGTGCTCCCGGCGGTGGTTTAGGACCCAGAGTGCGGTGCGCACATTCGATCAGAAACATAGGGGAGAGGTCAGGTCCGAACAGTTCCTTGAGCATAGACCATGTATTTCTCCATATTTGAAATGTCTGTTGATTTGGGAATACCGGTAATGCGAACATTGTTCCTACACGATCTAGCTTCTAAATCTTTGTTCTTGTTCTTTATGACGTTCAATACTGGGTCCATTTGCAGCACCTGGTCTCGCGTCTCTGTGAGGCAATCTTCAGTCTCCGAAATTCTGCTCTCTAGGGTGTCCAGTCGGTTTTCATGCTTGTCTACTCTCTGTGTACCTCTGTCCATGCACTCAGCTAAATTTCTATTTTAGATCCTATCTCCTGCAGACTGGTTTTAAGATCTTTAAACATGGCACAGACATCTTCATCTGGAATCGTGCCCGTACCTGCATCTTTAACTGTGTCTGCCGCGGAGTAGCCCTCTTCGGCTTGCTTATTTGACGAAGTTGAGATGCGGTTGTCGGATGTCTTGTTTTCCCATTGTGCCCTTTGGATGGAGCCGAGCAGACTGGGGAGGTGCAACCAAACCCCCCTCGCGTCTTCTGGTATTCGTGGCGGAGGTGTCCAAGACAGTGGTAGGTGATGGACGGTTTCGTGCACGTCCCAAACGTGTGGCTGCTGATCTGGCTACACGACCCCACACTCCCGACCAGAGGCCAAGCTAAGATCGCGGTCCCACCTGCTGTGATAGGCCTCCGAGTGAGCGCAATGTGGGCAAGCCCCGGAGCCCCCCTCTGATGCAGAGTGGATAGGCAGTGCGTCTCCGGACGTCCTTTTCAGCCTAGAATGCAGCCACAGGGGCCCTCAGGTGTCCCCCGACCAGGTAGTGCCTCCTTGTAGCATGTGTCACCTGTCTGCAGCCGCTGAAAAAGTCTTAGCTCCTTGGTGCATGGTAAGCTATTTCCGGGGCCTTGCAGACCATTATATGGGGGTGCCATCAAGGACGGGATCGCTACATCCCCACAACCAATGTCCGCAGCACGCTCCCTCGCTCAGCACTGCCAGTCCTCAAAATGGGGTCACGCCCAACGCGGGGTCGGTTTCCACCTCCCTCCGTATGTTGCGCAGCTATGTCGGCTTCCGCACAAACGCCAGGATTTACGGCGGGCGGGGAGGCTGGTAGAGCGCGATCTCTCCCAGCGGAGTGCAAATCTATGCAGGTCCGGAGATCCTGCGATGTGATCGCCGGTTTGCCCCTCACGCTGCACCCGCTTGGAGGCTCGCGGCAGTTCCCCCGCCACCGGTCAGCACACTCACTCAGGTTGTCCATCTCATGAACAGGTGACAGCCGATTTGTCGCCACAGACTCCGGCGGATGGCCTCGGTTGCGCGGTGTGGCCCCCTGCCCGGTCCCTTCAACAATCTCCGGCGCCAGCCGCAGTGTCTGCGTGGACAGCAATCACTCGAGTCCCCGGCTGTTATGTCCTGGTCTAGGCCACCTCCGGAGCCTAAGATCTCCGGTGTCCTCAAGCTCACAGGGGAGCCGTCATGTCGAGCGGTTTCACCGTCGCCTGCTGCACATGCTTGTCAGATGCACTTCCCAAGAGGCTAGAGCATGTTGCCCCCGTTCACCATGCGGATAAATGTCGGATTTTGGACTCGGCCGGCAGAGACGCCTTACTGAGCGGCCATTTCGCTGCTCAGCGTAGCCACGCCCCTCCCACAATCTCCAGAGAGAGAGAGAGAGACATTATTAATATTATTTTAGACCCAGTGGTAAAGTAAGTGCTTCTCAGTGATCTTGTCCCTATCACAGCTCCCGCTTTCTGCTAGAGGAAGACTGTCAATAAAGATATTACTTTTAGGAAATTATATAAAAGTGAATTTATTTTGGATGAGTTTGTTTGCTTTCTTATCTGACCTCCCTTTCCTACGCTTTTACATAGAATTGTACCCTTCTTTGAAAACTATGAGCTTGCTTTGACCCTTCTGCACAGGAAGATCAGCATCACCCCCTCTTCTGATCCTCCTCCGTCCCCCGGGCCCAGTGAATTTGGAAAGGTCCGATAAAAGACAGCATACCAAAGGGCATTGTAGCAAATCATTATGGGTTTTTTTCATAACACTGAACATCTTCCTTTGCCAAGTTTATATTTGGCTCTTTCCTTCACCTCGTCAGTTTTTTAGGTCGAGCATTCGAGACCTCTTGTATATACTTTAGTATATATACTTTAGTATATTCTTATATGTGTATGTACTTTGTGGGCTCTGGAGATCAGCCCTAGGACTTATCTACTTCCGCTTAGGGATTTATATTTCTGTTCAACTGCCTCTATTTAACTTTCGTGTTTGAAAACGACCAGCAGAGGTCAGTAAAATGCCAGAATCGCTTTAGCATTCTCTAGATTCCAGTCCATAGAAATCTTCCACAAGCACCCATAGACAATGATATTTTTTTCAAATCTTGTATTTTCAGTGATATGACCACCGAAGGCCCTGCTTTTATATTAAAAACAAAGCTTTGGACTATACCATTTCCCGTTGAAAGGCAATATTTCTCTCCATGTTTTCCCATACCTGGTGTGTCACACAGTTTGGTGCTTACTTTCCCTCCATTTTAAATAACAGTAGATGTTTCAGCACCCAGGTTAATGTGCTGCACAGCTAAATACATATAAGGTCCCAAAGGCGAGACCGATTGCATTGCAAATGCTTATTTCTTAGGTGAGCAATAAAAGCGAATGCAGAGCACAAAAAAAAGAGAAATTCTGGTTAACGAGGAAAAACCAGAGTGAACTTATTTGACTAATTACCAAATCAATCAGCTTTTAATTAGGGCGTCAGCCTCTGCCTCTCAAGGCTCCTGTTTAGTGTGTTTGATTACAGCAGTCATTGGAAGAACCTGCTTGCAGAAAGAGGATGGAGAAATGCGAGAGTCAGTTTAGGGAATCCTTGCCCCAACTTCACACTAACGGATAATAATCAGCTGCCAACACTTTCCAATTTAGTACACAATGAGTCTACATTAAAGTAAAAAATAACATTAATGATATTTAAATGTAAAGAGAGCATTAAGTGATACAAGCAGTTTTGGTGTACCATGGCGACGATGTTGCTCCTGCGCTACAAAAAAGAGAAGAGAAATCCTGAGAGACAATAGCCCTCTTTAAAGGATTTCCCTTCCTCCTACAACGCTCATCTGGCATGACGTCATGACGTCATCTCCACTACTCAGAAGTGAGCAGTGTGAGCACGCGCACATTGATGTGCATGCTTTCACTGCAGTCCAGAAAAAATGGACCGTCTGTGCGAGGCCCGAAAACAGAGCCAGATAGAGACCCGTTTCGAGGCCCCCTTAAAAAAACTACTCAGCACCGGACAGACCCGGCCCACTTCAAGCCCTGCTGAAGGGTGTTGTCAAAGACAAAGAAAGAAAAAATACATTTCATGGGTATTATGTATGCCTCAGTTACCCAACAGCTTCCACTACTACAATGTGTATATATATATATATATATATATATATATATATATATATATATATATATATATATATATAAAGTGATGAAAACCCAATAATTCAAGTAATCTGGCTTTTTGCCAATTTGAATGACAGTTAAGTGTATTTATTTTTCTTAGACAATGTCACTTATTTTAAAGGCGATTTAAAGGATTTCTAAACAAACACACAATAACAAAGAACCATTACTTACATGATAGGAAATGTTTCATCTTTCCGTCTTTTGATTTCATGCGAGGGAAGAGATTCCCAACCAAAAGCCAAACTCCAATCAAAGTTTCCCCGATTGTGATTATTTCCATAGGGTGAAGGTTTGCTGAACTCAAACGTATTGAGGTCGATAGATACAATATCTGGACTTGGAACAACTGTGTAGTTCTCTGCTATCCTTGCAAGTAAAGGTTCTAACCAACCATAAAAACATTCACCTATTGGAAAGAAAATAGCAAATAAAAATACTTTATATTTTGCTCACCAATGGAGAGTATATTGTAAATTTAACATAACAACTGAAAGCCCATGTTTGGGTTAATGTACAGCTTTCATGAAATCATGGCCTGCAAAGTTATGATAATACTTCTTTTCCTTATTAAGGAAATGGCGCTCAATCTGTCACACTTCTGTTTTCACTATGTGCCTGATTAAAATGTTATGTTGTATTGTTATGTTAGCTAGACTGGTACACCGCAGTTTATCACCCAGTAGGGTATCCAGGTGCTGGAGCAGGTGTGGGTCTGAGGGATTGGTGAGTCGGCCCTGTGTAGTAAATTAAGTCATCAGCTTCTTGTGGAATTAAAGGGAGGAGGAAGCCCTAATGGGTAGAGGCAGGCCATTAATTAGCAGAACGTCATGAGATTCAGGTCTGAATGTCTGACCAAGGGAGCCCATATCTCATCAGCACAAGATAAATATGCATTGGTAAAGCCAAAAATAAGCACCACTCCCTTGAAAAAGCCTAGAAGACACAAAAGTCCAATCAGAATATACTCAAAACAAGCAAAACCACAAAAAACACTATCAAGGATTAAGAAAACTGAATGAACACCACATTCAGCACTGATCCTGAATGTAACAGCTATATGGAAATAATGTCTGTCAGAAGTGGCAACTACTTTTAACACTATGCCAACTTCAACAGCAAGAAGATGAGAAATAGACATCGGGCTGGAGGAGGTCGGACAATACAACTGCTCCTCTGTCATATTCAGTAGGCGGGATAGTGATCTCCCTGAGACATGCTGATTCTAATCAGCTGCAATAACAGAGACTCCTTTAGGAATTCCTAATGTAAAGTAAAAGTCGACAAAATGCCGCAAACTGATGCTTCAGTCCCCAAGGTGAATGGCACTTCACGTCCGGAACGGTTGAACGGTTCTGACCCAAATACCCTCTCTTTGGGCTCTTTTTAGGTCTCAAAATCTGTCAGTTTTTAGACCTGTTTTCTACAATTCCAGTACTTAGTGGGCTTTGGGGCTGACCACTGTGTTTGATTGGTTGATTCTGTTCTCCATCTCATTTGGTTGCTTCTTATTCAAAGGTGTTCTTTCCTCTTTCCATATTTGTCCCTCGCCTGGGTCATAACTTCTTTACCACTGTTCTGAATGGATGACTTGTATCCTTCCCAGCCTAACACCAGGGAGCTACATTTTTTCTATTTATTTTAGCACTCCATGGGAGTGCATGTGTTTTCTTCTTCTTTGCTCCTGGGGCTGCTTCTAACTGACATCCTAATCCCCATGCTCGACTTGCTGCATTCCCCCTCCCAAAGTTGGACTGCTTCTTGCCTGTCCTTCATCACCTCGCTCCTCTGTTACCCCTTGCCATTATTTTCAAGCACTTAAATTTTAATATTTCTCCACACACTCAGCTTTTATTTTCTTCCCTGGCACACTGCTCCTCACTGTTGCACACTTTTTCTATTTTTTTATTTACCACATCAAGATAGGTGGCCTCCATCCTGAAAAAAGTATATTAAAACTTAAAAACATATATAGATTGCTGCCGCAGCGTCATGATGCATAAGTGTGCATGCATGGTGGTGCATGCATGTGTATATGTAATCCGTTTTTCATTTCAGCAGTAGCAACACAAGTATTTATTTTTGTATCTGATGGTGTTAAGTTTCTGCAACAAGCATCAACAAATCCAAAAGGTTGTCTAATGCCTTTCAAATGCGAGACCTACTGGCTTTGCCAATGCTTATTCTTCTTTACAAAGGTCTGGAAGACAACTAATGCGGCCTCTAGTTCAGGCCTAAAAATATAATAATAAGAGTTCACTCCAGACAATTATCAAAGAATAAGACCTGTTGTCACCAGAAGAACTAAACAGGTATATTGAAAAGATGTATTTGTTTACTAAATATGAAGCAAAAATAAAAAAATAAGAGCATACATTGACACAAGGCTCTTAATAAAAGACGTTTTAAAAGTAGGCCATGTTCTTGGAGGTTGGATGTCTCACCTTATCTGAGCACGTTTATTTTGAGCTTGAGCCTACCAAAGCAATCTTGAAAATCCACACAAAATGGCTGGCCTACTCGGAATATATAAGCACATATTTTAAAAGATGGTATCCTTTACATTATATAGATAACCTAGACATTCCACAAAGGATATACTTACAGTGTGCGTCTAAAAACGTCAACGTTTCGCCTGTCGCAACAGACGCTCCAAGCAGCCGTGCTGTAATGAGACCTTTTCTTTCCCTCTGTCGAACAACTTTGACAATGTGCAACTGTTTAACATACTCGTCAAGTTTTTCGTGCAGGTATTCTGGGTAGTAAGAAAAAAGAAAACAAATATTCCAGAACACGTATAAAAGACGCATATGGGAATATATATAAGGTGTAAGTGCACTTTTTTAGGCCATGAAACCTAAGCCATTGTGAAACAAGTAAATATAACAACTTATATCAGTTATTCCTGGCAGTTTTAATGCAATAGAACAATTGCATGTCTAGGCAGAACTGTCTGTAGCACCACAATTATGTCGGGTATGACTTTAAATTGGGTACATAAAGCCAATAATCCTTTCCCCTACTGAAGTGGTAATTTAACAAGGAATCACTCAGTTATTGAATTTGTAAATACTGTACCCAACCCTCCAATGCATAAGACATTCAACCAGTTACATTCATAGTTCATCTTAAACTGAACAAGCCGTACTTCAAGTACATGAACAAACATCCGTATTTATTTGACAACAATCTAAATCTCTTTTGGGTCTAAACACTGCACCAGCCCACTGTCGTAAACGATCACAGTGATTTCTTAAAGCCCCAGTTGAGACCTTTGACAGCGTGGCGAACACTGGTGCGGTGTAACTAATGGAATGTATTATGCAGTGGAGGGTTGGGTTGGATACTGTGTTCACCAATCCACTAACTGTGTGATTCCTCGTTAAATTCATCATGTGTCCTTACGTGCTATTCGCTAGTAACTCTTGTTACTATGTAATCACTGTGTAACTTATGTAAAATGTGTGTACCTAACAACTTGCTGTTCCTTATGTAAAGCGCTCTGATACCTCCGGGTCTAGCCAGCACTATATAAAACTCAAATAAATAAATTACTCCTTCTGGGTTCCTTTCTTTTGCATATACGTACCCAGTCTCCTGAAGGATTATTGCGTTGCTGTATCGTGTGTAACACACTCTTTTGTGGATTTACCTCAGGACTGAGGCCAAGGTATGTTTGTAATTCCCTATACGCTTCACTTTACACAGAAAATGTTTCCTGCAACACTGTCACACTATTATAATACACAATACCCTACCCTCCGATAGCACAATAGTATGCTGTACAAACGGTTCTATTTTTGCAGTGTATAGAAAAAGGATTTACAGAGGGATGTTGGCGACATTCGACATTCCGCACAGTGTAAACTCTAAAAGCAAACTTGAGTGCTGTAGTGCTTTCTGAAGCAATGTGTTTGTGATGGGAAATAAACCATATATTTAGCACAAGGTAGGCTTGTCATGCTAGGGTCTTATAAGAATCTGTGGAAAAATCTCAGCTAACTGCTGATATGACATGGGGAACCTTCAGCGGTAGTTAGCTCTTTCATGAGGGACTCTTTTGCTATTTAATTGACTGGGTCTCTTGAAGATGATCATAAGCTATCTTGTACCAGTAATGTGGCTGTGTGTCCAGTAAAGAAATTCTCCATGGCTTGTGATGATCACTAATCAATGTAAATGTAAATGTAGGTGTACTTGTAAAGCGCACTGTGACTCCATGGAGTATCCTGGCGCTGAAGACCGCTGGGGAACCCATCCTGGTTTTCCCTGTGAGATGGTCCCTTTCTGGGTATCTCCAAGGTGAAACCAGGCATCCCCGGCGTCTGTGGGGGGCCGTTGTAGAGATGAGGCAAGCTTAATGCCCAGAGTTGCCGAGTGTGTTCCTGGTTAGAGTAGGTAGGCGAGAATTATTGAGTCCGTTTTGGCCCTGGTCCACGACCCTGCCGCGTCGGGAATTGAACCTTGGTCCCTGGCCGATTCTCTGCTTACGGGTCGGCCGCCTCTAACCAGTGAGCCACACCTCTCCACAAGGCATAGGATATCGCCATTCAAAGACTGTAGCACAGTTTAAAGGGGAAATCCACCAATAAGCTGATGAGCTATCTCATATGCCCGAGTCTTTGAGAGAGCAGTCTAGCTGCGGCCTTCATGTGCCCACACAAGAGGGGCTAAAGTGTAGCTCATATCATAGGCACAATTGCCTGGATTGGTGCCAAACTGCACAAGCCCTAGAAGAACCGGAAGGTGCTTTTGTTTTCCTTTGCTGTGCAACAGGAAATTGAGAAAGCTCTTTATCACACAAATCAGAATAGTGCTGGCTCAGTATTAATTCTATGGAAAGGGGCCCAGGACTAGGTTTTGCGTCAAGTGTGCTTCGTGTCAGCTGTGTGAGGCAAGATACTATGAGCAGCACATAAAGGCCTGGTTCTTTCTTTACATTCTGGAACTTGTAGAGCCATATTTGTAATGGGAAAAGCAAAGCTGCAAGTTCGACAATGCTAAGAATAAATCCAACATGGGACAACTACTCACAAGTGTGAGGCAGACGCAGTCAGTGAGGGGACGCCTTTTTAGCCATCGTAACTTTGCCTTGCAGGATGCACAGGCACACATAGCTTTGCCACAAATAGTCCTCACTGCTGGTTTTGTGAGCTCAGGCACCTTCCACAGTCTAACGGAGAAAACCGCATACTACATAGGCATTAGATGAGTATTGTCCCTGTCCATGCAAATTTAGTATGCAAAAAAATACACATTTCAGGTATAGTATCCACCTGCTAAAACACTAGAAGTTCAAAAGTTTGCTCTTAGCTATTGCTGACAGTACGTTTTACAATTAGCATATATTCAAAAAGGTGACACATCAAGAGATTGCGACAACTCAAGAAAATTGTCAAACCCATTCTTATTGACATGGGATATACGTTTACACAGTGACATGCTTCCAACAATGGCCCACCTGCAAAGTGAAAATACAAGTCTGGCTTCTGAGGGGCGCTTTTGGGAACCATCCCTTAGAGAAATAATATTTCCAGTAAAGAATAATGTACATCATACGCCGTTTGTAACCAGTCAATCATGTGAATGGCTACATACTTGATCCTGTGGACTATGCCATACCATGCCAAGAGAATTTCCCCCAGAGCAAATCACAACTAAACACAGGCATGAGCTGCAGATTCAAAGAAGTCTAAAGTTGGAAGTCCAACAAGATGATGACCTAACTGAATGACACGAAAATACTCAGCCTAAGGGTACACCAAATCGAACTAACCGATATCTACACACTGACAAAAAAAGCCCTTGCCAGCGAAAATGGATTGTTCCACTACTGCGTTTTTTGGGTTACAACGTGCAACGACATCATTAAAAGACTATTGAATAACTGCAGAAATATTCCCATGTACACCTAGATGACCCAGTAAAAATGAATAGCCTAGGTTGGAATACCCACCTGCAAATCACAAGGATGTCTTCAGCACTCATCAAGCAAGCAGACTAAATAGGCCAAAAAAGTGTTTCCTAGATGCAAATAAGTCAGATGTCTGAGTAACGGTTTAGAGAATTAATTCGTGAAACCCCAGATAAAAGTGGAGGTTGTTAAGAAAATGGCTACAATCACCACAAAAATACGTCTGTGATTTCCTGAGATTTTGTGCGTGGTACGGTTCAGACACAAAGGTTTGTAGATCTCTGCACATTTATCTGATTAACTAAAAATGCTCTTTTCGTCGTTTACAGGTTATTTTATCAGAAGGACAATGATTGATTTTCCCGATGTGTAGGATTACTGTCTGTGTGGATATCGGATGAATCCTAGGATCACCGTATTTGTAACACAGCCACCTGGCCAACCACCACGTCGTATAAACCCATACGACTTCTTCAAAGGAAAAGTTCCAGAAGAGGAACCAAATGGGTAGGAATAAGGAATTGATGCCTGAAAGGTAAGAGTCATACTAGGTTTAAGTGGCAGGCTCCTGGCCTTCCCGTCATTAAATATTGATTGTTAGACAGCTTTGCAGTCCTATCCAGAAAACCGAGTTGAAGGAGGGGAAGAGAGCAAGAAGAGGAGGGGGTTTAAATGAGAGCTACCCAATCAGTCTGCAGTCGGTCATGAAGGGGGGCAGACTTGTCACAATTCTTCCAGGCAAATGTAGTAGATTCTTGGAGGTTAGGGAAGCAAGGGGTGCTTACGAGTGCTGTTCGTGAAGGGAGATGGGGGTATCCAGATAGCCTTCCTTTTCCCTTCACAGAGAATCATCACTGAAGGTTAAGCCCTGGTTTTATTGGTCATCACCTGGTCAGAAGAATGATTCAAGTTTTGTCCTGCAATCAACTTCATATTACGTGTAATAAAGGTATTAGCACTCCACATTCTGACATGCAAACAGCCGCATCTATACACCCTCTCCCACAAAACGGGAGTGGGGTAATCAGAATAAAAAAAGAGACCTAGAACCTTTGTGTTAAGTACTTGGTGAAAATACGTTATTTATAGTGCCTAGAAATGCCAGAAGTGCTACAGGTTGTGCTGTTCACAGTATGTAATCCAAGTTGGTGTTAAAAAAACAAGTCTTTCAGAGGGCTCTGTTCTTATATAGCCTGCCAAGCTTCCTCGAAAACACTACTGGGATTAATTTGTGGCAGTTCCAGAAATAAAAACGCTGTGTCAGCACATCTACATTCTAGCTTTGCCTGTTGGGTGGTCTCTGTAAATACATGCTGCAGAATACTGGTCAAAGGCAATGACTTCAAATGTCCAGTTCACTGGGAGAGAGGTCGGTCGAGGGTGGCTTCAGAAACGGGAAAGTCTTTCGCTGGCTTTTCACTCAAGTGTAAGGAAGTGCATAGAGTCAGGTTTGATTTGTTTGCATGCATGGATGGTTATTATAGAGCCTTCATTATGGAAACCAAGTACTTGGTACTAACAAATATATTAAAAGGAAGGTGACGTAAACTGCTTCCTGAAAACCAATTAGACCAGTGTCAACCCTCAGAATGTTCAAGAGGCAGTGTCGCCCAGTGTTAACATCGGACTGACACTTTCAGCAGAGGTTGAATTCACAAGTAAACAAAGCAACACAATTCTGACTGTAATAAACATATGTAAAGTTTATGACATTTTCTTACCATCCACACTGGCATCATCCACCAAAATGATTTCCTTCAGAAGAATTGAAGGAGAGGTGTACATCACACTGTAAACAGTTCTGAGTAGAGCAGACCAGGCTTCATTGTGAAAAACGATGATAATACTGGTGGTAGGGAGTGGTGGGCAACGCTTGAACTTTTGCTCAATGCATCTAGAGGCAAACAAACGTGTAGCATGTTATTCATGAAAAATACTGAAATCACAAGATTGCCGCTGAATATGAATGTTCACAGAACATATGCACCGACATAATCCACACACTCATTTATATGGCCACATATCCTTAGCAAGCGGATTTGTAGTGTTAGCGGATTGTGTGAAGCCCCGTGTGCAGAACTCCAACCCACCTACCCTCCCTTCTGGTGGCTTTAGTAATCTAATTGAGTTTAATGTTTTTTTGATATCACTATAGAGGTTACCAACAATTTAATTTGTACAATCATTTGTGATTGCGAGATCATGGACAAGGTGCTAGTTGCTTACCGTACTCTAGCTGATGGATTTCAGGAGAATTTAAACTGAATTTTTAGAGGAATGCATATAGTTAATTTTATAACAACTGTATTTGTTCCTAGTTTGCAAAGAATCATAACTTCTCTTGAACACGGTTTTCCACAGGGAAATTACTGTGGCTCTGCTCGTCATGCTCTGGACACAAATTGCGGTTGGGCCCTCACTTTGCTCAATCACGGTACCACCTGAACTCACATATCCATGCACAGTGGGCAATTAATGCAGGGCATGGGCTTAAGCCAATGCAGTGCACCAACAACTCATGCCACTAACCTGCCATTAAGTCTGCAAGGGCTCTTCCTAGTCAACAGCGAGTGTAATAATTTGAAGATGGTTGCAAAGAGCTGCTCCTTGAAATCATCTGCAATCATTCAAAGCCAGGACAGTTTGTAGTGATTGTCTCTCATAATTTATAGAACGTAACATTTCCAAAGCAGAACAATTCACTAGGATAAAACTGGAGCGATTTACTCTCCACCTCAACCCCAAAACGGGGATATAGTATGAAATCCCATTCTGGTAAATGAACCAACAATTTCTTGTGTGGTCTTACAGCCAATGTAACTGAACAAAATCGAGTATCATTTTCATACAGTTGACGTGAGATTAATTTTCACAAAGGTCTATATGTGGGCTTACAACACTACAATTTACAAGTGCCTTTGCAAGATTCTTAGCAAAATCAATGACCACAAAATTAAATATCCTCTGTGTATTAGAATGCAGGTCAAGATATGTACAGGTTGGACTTACCCCAATACTAGTTGAGCAATAAATTTGAGCAAAGTTTTTACGTTGCCAGAGTCTTTGGTTTAGTCTACCCATCAATGAGCAAGTCAGGAGTGTCCCACATCACCATGAAAAGACAGGGCCATTGTAGGAAGAATATGAAGATTGCCTATAACACTTATTTGTTTGCTTTTATATAGCACTACCGCAACTCAAAACATGGTACATGAGGAGACAAGGGACACTGTTTACATTTATGTTGTCAGTGCTCATGTCAAAGAAGTGGGTGTCCATATAAACGTGCACCAGGATCCCTGCAAGTAGTAGAGCATAAGAAGCAGTGCACATCATTAAATGTTGTCTACAAAGTCACCATCAACATGCTGCTCATAGGAGCTTGAAGTACAAAACAAGAAATTTAGAGGAGTAGCAGCTGGTGTCAAACATCATTGGATCGTTTGACACTTCCAATTCTGAATTTTGTTTTTCCCCCCCCACAGAGTCCATCTCCTACAGGCCTGGTGAATGCTATCCTCAGCACCGTGTATCCTAAAGCTAGTAGCTGAAATTACCACACCCTAGTGTCTTTTAGAGTCAGAAAATGAATGTTAAATGTGATGGATTTCAAAAATAATTTATTTGCGATGCATGAAATCATGTAAAATTACTTCTGCACCTTGGTGGTCACCAGATAGACCACTGTGAATGTTTAAAAAAATCGGTGTTGTAAAAACTCTAGTATTTGCTTCAGCGAACAGGTTGTTGTGGATAAGGGTGATCATTAACACTGTCCCTCTTTTTAATAATTTTTTTGATGCATTTTTTGATGCTTTTTCACATGGCGTGTCTGTGGTTTACCATTTCTCAAAAATACATTAGTTTATGGTGCGATTCAGGGATTTTAGTCTCCCTCCCACTCGCAATCATGACCATCTTTACCCACAGCATGAAAAGCATTTTTTAAAAAGTAACCCAACCACTTTCCCAAGCGTGTCTAAATCATGGATGATCTCACTCTTCTAGTTCACAATTCAACCAGATTGGGCTATAAATGATTTCAACCAATATTAAAGGCCTGAGGATGGACAAGCACCATCTTCTCCAGGCAATCCACAAGATGAAGGAGTTTGATAGTCATCCTAAAATTTGCAGGTTCAGAGTAATTCAGCAATGTATTTCTTAAAAAGCAGATCAATAAAAAATATTTTTAAAAATGTGATGCTATTTAATGGGTTAAATAGACCAGTCATCATAGATTTTGCAACACCTATCTCGCTCACTACTGCATTAAAATCAAGGTAATGCAGATATCAAAAGTTGTGCCCTACCTCCTGCTCACTAGGATTAGAGAATAAAGCCTATTGGTGGCATAGTAGAGTGGTGGCACGTATGCATTTGTCCTGAGCAAGTTGTATTTAAATGTAATCTTCAATTGTGCAGGCACTTTAGTTAAATGTAATCTTCGATTGTGGAGACACTTTAAAATTGCTTGTCTGGGCACACAATATAGACAAACTCTTTTGAAATTCAGTACTTTTGTAGTATATTTCAGCAAGAGTGGCAATCCTGCTTTGAGATCTGACCCTTTAATGACTTGTGCACCAAAATGTCTCAGCGATTACTGTAATTGCCCTCCCCCATATATTAGACGTGTCAGCCACTCTGGACTCAGCGATCAAGGAAGGTGGATTCTGTGGTTCTCAGCTGCTCCCAGTCAGTGACAGCAACTGATCACAAGCAAAGGGTATGCCAGTGAGGTTACATAGGCCCCGGGCACAAACACTTTCATTTTAAATGCTGAAGTTTAAAACTGACATCTTTTTAGACAATGACTTAACACACATTTGCTTGTGTGGCTTCATGAGATAATATACTCAGAAATGGTTTGCTAACAGTTACATTTCTTTGTAGGCATATTATCTGGCATTAGGACATTCTGTACAAGGACTTAGTACACTGCGTAAAATGTTGTTGTTCGTTGTTGTTCGTTCGCGACAGCTCTGGGCGGATAGAATCAACAATGACAACAGGACCAGGACTCTAATGGGTCCAGTTTATTATATAAACTGCTCTACGCCTCTGCTAAGACAGAGGAACATTTCGATGGATTGTCAAAGGTTGCCCAATGCCTGAATTTTAGCCCAGCTGAATTTCAACATCATCCTGAAGAGGACGGTGGCCTCTTCTACACCAAGGCTGGCTACCAGATAACACGCTGGCAGGTAAATTGGGAGTTAGATCACTCTAAAGTATTCTGGCAGACCCGACAACACACCCTGTGCTTCATAGGATAGGTAGCACTAGTTAGGAGTGCAATTATATGTATTCATATAATCCAATGCAAAAGTACAATGGTTGAAATTGTTCATTCTGTTCACCAGTCTTGTAATGCTGAAAACATTGTTTTGCTCCATTCTATTAATCATTGAAGTGCATGTATTTGTACTTCTTGCGTCTCCCTTTGGGCATGCCAGAGCTACTAACAAAAAAGATCTCTTTCCACAGTTTATTTGAGGGAATTAGGGTGGTCCTGTTCTGAGGTTGCAGAAACCATCTGGTGCCCTGTCAGTTTAGGAGCACAGATGGTGCACTGTGAGCTAGCCAGGACTTAAGTGAACAATTTCTGATGGTATGAGTGGACTCAGTCCGACAGTTTTGAAGCTTATGTTGCCTAAACGCACCGTTTTACTGAGAAAGTAGGAACCGTATGACATGGCGACACTAATGTTCTAGTTTGGGTACTTATGTCATGGGTCTCCCGAGCAGTTTTCTTAAGTGTGCGCCCAAAGTCCCTACTCACCAATTAATCAGAGACATCTGTGGTATTAGGTATGAATCCTCCTCAGCTAAACAGGGAACCCCTATTTTTGCATCTAGGTTGTTCAATCTTGAACCTTTCAAAGGATCACCCCAATATGGTTGCCTTCTCTGAAATACATAGTTTAAATGGCTGATGCAGCACCAGTAAACATAACATTAAACTGCAGACATAGTTACACAAATGTTGCAACAACCAAGGTTAGTCCTTATGGGTGGGGCTGTTACTTTCGTGGCAGATGCACGCGAAGCGTACAAAACATAGGTATTCTATTTGTGGGTAACATTTCCAGTAGCAAACACTTAATCAAGACATTGTCACAAGATTACCATAGCTGCAGTTCCCAACTACACAACTTATGAAGAACTAGAAATACCATTAACATTCCTGGAACACACAAATTGGTTCCAAGGCGCCCTACCACATTCTAGAGATGAAGTTAGACTAGGACCCCTCAGCAATGAGGAGCAACATGGCCAGTCTTAGCCAGTTACACACCTTACCCAGAAATGCCCTAATCCTACGCAAGTCTAGTTGGGTTATTCAGATGCGTGATAATACATTATGGGAAAAATGACAATAAACCCAGTGAGGAATGCTCAAGCTGCAAAACTGCATTTAGCAATGCTGGCAGTTAGTCCAGTGACTATTATTTCAATAATGGGAAACGTTTCCATCAGACAAGAGAAAATTCCGTTCTAGATTGCACACAAAAAAATCATCTTGAAGCAGTATTTCCTCATACAGGACCTCAAGATAAACATAAAATTCTCATAATGTGTCTACCATTAGGGATGGTTCCCCCAGTAGTCCACTGCGCCACTTGGAGCACAGTATTTGCTGCGGTCTATACCATAACGCATGGCATGGCCTCTACTGTTTTGCCAGAGGTGCTAAAACAGATCCAAAATGAATACAGGGCAGCCCCAGCCCTGAACTTAGGGATAAAACGAATTGTAATTAGGTCAGTCTCCTCAATAATTTTAAATAATATTAAAGGGGAAGCAGCAGCATTGACGGTACGCCAGCATCTTACGCAAGTTCCATTGGTGGATCAGGAACTAGGGCTATCAAAAATTATTGCTGACACCTAAACATACATTGGTCAAAATAATTTGGGAGCCTGACCAAATAATCCACAACTAAAGGGTAATTCTGAAAAAGGATAACTCGAAGCAGGCACCGAGTCTTCTGAAAAAACTCTGGTATAATAAGACATTTTTTTAGAAAACCTAAACCACGGGGTATATCCCCTGAACAATGCAATAATTTGCGTAACCGTGAAACAATTAAAGAGCGTAATAAGTATCAGTACACTGATGCACGTCCCTCTCACTCCTTTCAGGTGTCCTCCGAAAAAGGCTTTGAGAGAGCAGTATGATCAGAGCACAGATCAGAGGAGTACGTGAAACCGAAGGAGGACTCACTACACTCTTCGGACTTCATAAAAAAAAAAAAGGAAAAAAAGCTATCATTTGGTTACGACATTCTCTTGGCTGAAAGAGATTGGCCTCCTGAGTTGTTTGACAAGTCCCATGAGGGAAAGTGTGATATTACCATCTTTCTCCAACCTCGTTCCAGAATCAATTAAGCATACCTAGGCCAAGGAGTGGGCCCTTGCACAAGCTCCAGCGTTATAACACAATCACGTGGGCTGGGATGAAGAATCCCCTTACCATATTATACTCATAAGGTCCTGCCCACAAGTGCAACCACAATACCCCATCAAACATGAGGCTAAACAACAAGTTAGAGAAATTCTAACACAACTTGAATATCAAGGTGTAATTGAAACTTGGACCTCACCAATGAACAATCCGTTGTTTCTAGCAGTGAAACCAGATCATATTGCTTAGTCTTAGACTATAGACAATTAAACAGTCATACTTGCACATTCGCAGTACAAAATGCGTACACCACAGCAGTAATGAACAATATAGTGCGGAAAGATACAAAACCACACTCGGCATTTCAAATAACCTTTTTTGCCAAAACGTGGTACCTGAAAGCAGGTATTTGCCTTCATTTACTGCTTTCAGGTCCCAAAAACAATTCTATCAATTGCCACAAGGGTAAAAGAATAGCCTAGGTTTGTTCTCTGAGTAACAGGACTGTTACAGTGCTTTGACAATGAAGCACTGCCCTATGTCGATGACATATCTCACAGATGATGATCTAGAAATGCATCTGGCCAGAATAGTTCACATAATTCTAGGTTTTGCTCACATTGTTTGAAATTTAATTTGTAGCCAATCAAAAATAGTCTATCTCAGTATCCTGTTATACGAGTTGTCAAATAAAGGCAAGAGCTTAGCAATGCACTTTCTAGAGAAGTGTGCGATCTTATAAACGTCAAACACATTAAAATGACTCCAATCATTATTGGGTTTTCAAAATTTTGGTAGAGCATGCATACCAGATTAGGCACAATGGATGAAACTGTTATATGACCTGATTCGTCCAGAGGTTTCAAGCACACATTATACACAAGAACTCAAAAATGCTAGCTGAAACACTTACACAGAAATGTTAACACAACAAATTTGGTGATCTGTGTAATCGCAGGAACAACAGCCTATACATATGTCAATTTCAATGAGGTATCACTGAATCAATTGCATATAAATCGTATTTATATTCCAATGCAGAAATGTGTTTTACACCAACGGAAAAAAAATCTGACAGCGGTACAGACCCCTGTAGTGAAAGAAAGCTCATTGGCTTAGGGGAAATTAATAATTTTCAGGACTCCCACTCTATTCTTAGAGGCTGTCACAAAGGCCAGTGTTCCCAATGCAACAGCCTTATATCCTAAATGGATAAAACGGGCCAACTCACTAACAGCAACCGATGTAAAGTACATATTTGACTCTGCACTACAAACACAAGCACAAGCTTACCTTCAATATGAACAAGAATACCCTCTGCCTAGTGAAATAATGCCACTAGATCAGTACGACTTTACACTGATGGTTCTGACCAGCCTGTAGTCCGAACAAAACACCAATACTAAGCCATTTGCCCAACAGTAAAGGGTAAAATGAGAGATGGAAAATTCCAACCTCTAAAAACATTCACACACAGTCACTAGGTGATTGCACTGCACAGCTGGCTGAACTGAAAGCTCTAATTCTGGCACCTGAGAATTCGTATTCAGAATTCCTCACACATACAGTGTGAGATTCAAATTATTGTGCCCAGTCTTACAATGAGTATTTACACTATTGAAGCCAGAATGGTTTCAGAGACTCACAAGGTTATACTATCAAGCATATATTGCTTTGGGGACAAGTGGCAAATCAAAGTAAGTTTGCCACGGGCTCATGTTTTCCACACTCTGAGCCACCAACATGTAGGAATACACATTGTAGGTAATTCATTGGCTGATGAAGCCGCAAACCCAGCAGTGAAAACTGCTTTCATGGCTGCAGTGACTTGTTTCAACATGAGGATAGATAGAGACATGGGGAGAGGAGTTGGCCTATTGGCTTGGGCGGTCGACCTCGAATCTGGGGAACTGGGTTCAAGTCTCAGCAATGACGCTGAACATCCTGTGATTCTGGGCCAATCACTTAATCTCCCCGTGCTTAACAAAAAAAATGAATGTGTCCTCATGTAATGCTACTGGTGCTATGTAAAGTGCTCTGATAACTGATTCGGGTCAAGTTTGCGCTATATAAAACTCTGTAAAATAATTGATGGCTGTCACAGCTTCGCACTGTGGCACCCCCTTACCTACATAATTTCCAGCAAAATATTCCTACTTACTTAGTACGCAAAATATTCTGTTTGCTCGTCTTCCCAGAGTGGGAGAAAGAGGAATACCAAATTTGGACATCAGGTAAGAATTAATCATAGCGGCACATGAGGGGTAAGCTTCTGCAAATGCTGGTGTGGTGGATACAGTTTCACTGCTACAGCAACAATACAGGTGGCTAGGTCTGTAAAAACATACAAAAGATTACGTCCTTAAATGCGACATTTGTCAAAAAATAAAAGTTTCTAACACAACACAACCACAAAGACACCTTTCTTAGTTTCAAACAAACCACTCACCTGTATCTCTTTGGATCATTGTGGAACATCACACAGACCGCTCTTTTAAATACATCTTTTTGACAATGGACTCTTGCTCTTGAGTCCTATGGGTATGCCCACAGCGATCAGCAGATGCTCGAACTGTTGTAAAAGACTTGTAAGTCCTTATTGGGTCATCTGCAGTAGCTGAATTCCATTAAGACCAGGGCCCATCGTTTGCCTCTAGGGCTGACCGGGATTCCATGAATTTAAACCTTATTTGAGGCTGTGCACTATTCCTCCATCTATCATCCTGAGGGAACCGCAACAGTGGAAAGGAAAAAACTGTGACTTAAAGCAGTCTTTACAGCAAGAGTATTAGGTTCAGGTCGCAGTTCGATTCACAGAGTCTTAAATATTCTGCCAAGATCATCTTTGCGTGGTCCGACTCCTAATTAGATCCTGTTTGGGGTCAAGACGTGGGTCCCAGACCTTGACAATCCAAGTGGTGGCGGAAACGCCTTTGATATCAGTTAATGTTTCGTGTCTTACAGGACTTGAAAGATTTCTGCAAAACAACGAGCTACAGAAATGTTCTGCTACTACTAGCAAGGTGAAGGGACAAACAAAAACTACAGACTGGTTTCTAAAGATCGGGTGTCTGGTTCAAGATAAGATTATGGACAAAAAAGAATTTGGCCCATCATACAGAGAGCCTGTCCTGGCAGTTGAAGGTACCAGAACTGTACTTTCCCCACCCCTTGCTGGTAGTAAACACAAAAGATTGGTGTTGATTAAACAAATAAAACCACACCACATGGCCGGTCCTACACAGTAGGCCATGAGTGCTCCTGGGTAGTTGTCTGCCTCCTCTCACTAACGTACAGGAAATTCTACCACAAGCTTTCACCGACACGGAGGTTTCTACTGTCCGGATGGGGATATTTGATTCTGAAGTCTTATTACTTCCAGTTATATCTACCAATTTCATACAATCGCTGTATGGGAGTTCACTGGTTTCAACACCACGTGCCAACAACAAAGTTGTTTATTATGAGCCGCCTTTTTACACCACCATGTGAGGTCCCTGCTTTTGCACAGACTGCCTCTGGCTATTTTGCCGACATTGATGATTTTTCTTTCGATTTGTCATATCCACCACTGCATGGACTTCCATTTTGTTGCTTTTCCTTTGGATTGGTTTTGTGACAGTATTCTTTCTGCTTCTGAGCAGATGCTCTGCTGTTGAACAGGTAATAAAGGTATTGAAGCCTCATTCTTCATCACACAAATGGGAAGAGACCTCTCCCTGGTAAACATTTCAGTGGTTCTGATACTTGATGTACTTGTTTGGGATAAGGTTCCATGTGAGATCTTTGGACCGACAGAAACTTTACAGATACCATATGTATTTAAAATATTCCTTAATGATATTGCTCCTCTTGGGACATTTGTACAGTCAAATCTATGCTAGATGAGCTAGAACAGTAGACTGTATTTGAATGTGAGGATATATATAGGGGAACATCTAATTATGATGAAATGTTTTGTTTTCACCACTGTGCACACCATTACTTATACACAGCTAGTACTCCACGTGCAGTATTTAGTTACACACATTGGGGACATTGCCCTACATCACCTCTGGGTAGCTCCAAAACATTCACACAGAAGTGTGTATGTTTTTCTGCCAATAACCCCATAGACTCGGAGTATTATTATTATTATTATTATTATAATAAACTTCTCTCTTCCCCGGCAAAGAAAAATAGGTTAACCAACAGGAAATTAATTTATTCCACTCCCTTTCTTTCCCAGTTGTCAATGTAAGTTTATTTCTTTTGAAAAGACTATATTGATCTGAAGTCTGTTTGGCGAACTAAAGACTGGCAAGTTCAAGGCAATGAGGTTTTGTTTAGGAGGTGCCTTATACCAATACAAATTATTTTCATGAACAAAACTGTGCAACAAACGTCCTGCCTTGCCATGGCCAAGATAAAGGACATGAACACACAAAACATTCCCACGTTTGCAAGTTCTGAAAATTGGCACCAATTCATAAAAGCTGAACAACATGATCAAGAATGAGACATACAATTCTTCACATTCCAGTCCAGAGGGATGGCTAGTGTAGCCAATAGATATGAATGATTGTCATGCACAGGGGTTTAGAATAAATAGACTAGACCCACGTTATGTGCAGACACAATGCTCAGGAGTAGTAACAACATATAGTGTGGGAAAGTTGTGCCTTGAATGGCTAAAACAGTTTACGTTAGCTGAGGTCAAAGAACAGTTGTCTCAACAGTTGTCTCTCCTTTCAGATGACATGGATTCACAGGATTATTTTTTGGGTCCTAGAAAGCCATATCAAAAACATTTTTTGTACGCAATATACATCAAATTGAGGAAGGTTTCATAGGAGGAATATGCTGCACTGATACATGAGGTTGACAGAGTGAATTTAGAAAGAACTCTAGCAGTCGTCAATAATAGTTTAAGTACTTTATCCACTAGAATTTATTCTCACAGTAACATTGTGTCATCAGCAATTGACATAATACAGAGTGGCTCATCCTTCTTACAGTATGGACAGAGCCAGCTTAGATCCATCATGTTATTGAGCTCGACTTTACAGACTCTGTGCAATGGTCACCTTCCTTGGAAGCATTTAAACACAACAGACCTATAGTTGCCATATAATTTGACAAGAGAACAGAAAAATATGGCTAAGAAGGACGTGACCTACACAATGCTAAATATAAAACATTGAGAGAAATTACCATTCATTGTGGCAAAATCACAGTCAGCAGATTGGATAATTCATGGACTTGTATATCTGACAATTTCAACATTCCACTTTACGAACTGCTTACAACACTATCAAGTAGGCAAGTATGCAGCGTTAGGGAAGAGATCTGTACACAAGACATGGATCCTATCTTTCAAGTTCACATGTAGGAATGGAAACGGACGTCTTTCTTAGAGGTAAAGACTGTGAGAACACTTTAAGCCATTCATTGATTTGCAGGGACGTAACACTTTAGAGAGTATGTAATGCATCCAAGGCAAACTTTTCCTGTCATCTGAAGGGTTTCTCAGCTGCTATAATTTGCCCTGCAATTAGATTACTTCCAAATTAAAGTTATTTGATGTTGAATGACCAAGGGTGCTGTAGGATAAAACCGGGAGAGCCCTACGTGGTGATAGTTTCCAGGGTCGTTACCTGTTGTACAAATGTGTTTTTTTCACCTGCCGGTACAGTTGGAGAAGTAACGATTTGGCCTCAACTTCAATCTTAAACGTGAATTTTGATAATCTGAGCAGACTGAAAGCCTTATTGTATTAGAAGGAAGTTTCTTCAACATCTGCAAGGAAGATGTTTGATCTTCAATGTGCACGGTCTTCTTCTGAAATTCAGTTGCTACTACGCACTAACCTCCAACAACACTTCGGAGAACTTGTGGACCGCATTTTTAATGCATCAAATACTGGGAGAGTAGTGCATTTTTTCAAAGAGATTGGGTCTGGATTTGTTAGCACTTTCCCAACTGTCCTCGGAGTGATTCCATCTTTCATACATGGCTTGGTCTCCAGCATTTTCTGAGGCATACCATGTGTTTTGGTTCTATTTTTGCTGCTCCATAATGAATGTTCTGCCACGTGGCCAAATGGGAATAGCATGTGCTACTATGTTGGGAATGCATGATGTAGTATTTTGGCGAACCCTTACTTTAGGAGCTGAACGACAACTGGTCTTTGTCCTTTCAAGCTATATGGTTACATTGTGTACAGCCTGTGTTACGCTGTCTGCAGTGCACTTTTGAGCGTGCTTTGGATTTATGCTTCAGGATGCCAATGGTCCAATCTACGGATATAGAACTGCTGATGGGTCCATTCGGAATCCACCTTAAAAGATGTCCTGTGCAATTGCCATTGCTACTGGAAGCCTCGGCTGCTGGATTTTTGGATCCAGACTTTTTGGCCGAAGCACTACTAGCTGTCACACCTTCAGCTGCAGCTGATTGGGCTGGAAATGACCAGGTTTGTTGTTTGGAACTTGTGACTAGGGTGCCAAAGGGAACATGGTCTGCGGAATCTGGAGACAACATTGCTTCCTCTGCCTCTCAGGAACATTTAAACATACATGCTAGGTTGAGAAGACAAATTTGTTTAGCTGCCTATTTATTATAAACAAAATAGCTTTTTATATGCAGATATTAATGCCACATTTTTTTAAATTGACTTTTATATACAGTTAGCTTTCTTTCGGCTTTAATTTTTTTAAAATCATTCTTTTTACTTTTATAAAACAATACAAAGAAAAGGAAATCCATCAAGCAGTGATGCATATGGTAGTAAGTAAGGCACACAGTTGATCTATAGCTTTACATTATACATTTCCGAGAACACTAGGTACACAATACCTCACAAAAACCTGCCACTTTCATACTGCAGGCATGGGCCATTGATGCACCAAAATCCAACTGAGACAGACCCCCTGCCAGTGTGTCCCCTTCAGTTTCGGTCATCATTGTCACTATCGGTTGAATCTATATCCCATTCCAGGTCTAAGGTTGTGTCATATAGATCTCTCCAGTCTGACAGGTCATCAATCACCTTATCGTAATGCCTATGAGTTTCATGCGAGATTACTCTGCCAGAGACCACTCTAAAATGTCTTTATGCCAGTTCACTATTTCTGGTGCCTGTTGTCATATCCAGATGATAGCTACTCTACATCTGGCCAATACCAACACCAGCTGTAAAAATGTATATTGCATCTTACTACCTTTAGGTCGTTTGATGTTGCTCAGGAAACAACAATGAGGGGTGAGGACTATATTCAAGTGTGCAGTTCTTGTTATGTCAGCGTCCACCTGGCTCCAGAAGTTTTGAACTGGACTAGATTGCCATGCTAAATGTGAAAAATCAGTGCCACCTACTCAAAAGCGAGGGCAGCTATCCGTGCGGGTCAAGCAAGGTGCTGGATGGCCTTAAGGTTAATGTAAGCCCTATGGAGAAAGTTATAGTGCACTAGCTTAAAATAGGCATTACATGAGACTGCTGTGTGTGCCCCCTTGCCTGCCCTCTGCCTCGCTGCCGGCTGACGCCGCTGGCGTCTGTTTTCGCCTGCTTGTCGAAAATTTGTGCTTGCTTAACCGTTCTTCTCCCCGTGTTAACTATTTTTTTTTTTTTTTTCATAGCGTCTGTTCTCGCTTGTTTTGTCAAAAATTTGTGCTTGCTTAAACTGCTTTTCTCCCCGTGTCAACTGTTTTTCTTTTCTCCTGACATTTGTGCCTGCATTTTGTTCGTGTCTTTTTCAGCCCTTCGCGCCCTCCTGCCTGCCTGCCCGCCCACCGCGCCGTCCTCCCTCCCCGCTCCCCGCTTCCCGCCACCACCGCTGACCACGCCCCTTTTTTCTTTCTGTTCCCTCCCCGCTCCCGCCTCCCAGCTGCCCCGCCCACCCGCGCACTTCGCCTTATATGGCGACCGTGCGAACGCGCAGCGGTCACGCGCAGCGGGCGCGCCGATTGTGCGCCGAAGGCGCGCCAAAGGCAAGCCCGTCTACGCCCGTCTACGCCCGTCTACGCCCGTCTACGCCCGTCTACGCCCGTCTACGCCTGGACCGCGCCCAGTGCCAGGACCCCTGGACCTCGAAGACCCCGACCTACACGCCTGACGTACTCAGCCGCCACCCTCTCAACACCGGCCGACACCCAGAATGCCATCAAGCCACTCCTGGACGTACCAACGGACCTTTCAGCTGCCACGCCTGCAGGTTCTCATGCATCCGATCCTGCCCCGCACCCACCAAGCCGAACACCAGCAGTACCCACCTCAAGTGCATCCTGCTCAACACCCGCTCCGTCCACAGACACGCCATCGAACTCTGGAACCTCCTCGACGCCACAGCCCCTGACGTTGCCTTCCTCACGGAGACCTGGATGAACGCCTCCTCAGCTCCCGACATCGCCATCGCCATCCCAGAGGGCTACAAGATCGTCCGGAGGGACCGAAACGCCAACCAGATGGGAGGAGGCATCGCCATCATCCACAAGAACACCATCCGTCTCACGACCAGCACCGACAACACCCTGACCAGCGCCGAACACCTGCACTTCCAGATCCACACCAACCCGACCACCACCCTCAGAGGCACCCTGATCTACCGACCCCCTGGACCACGCACCCAATTCAGCGAGGACATCGCCGACTTCGTCAGCCCGCTTGCCCTCCCCTCCGCTGACTACATCCTCCTGGGAGACCTCAACTTCCACCTGGAGAACAACAACGACCGCAACACCAGCACCCTGCTCGACAACCTCGCCAACCTGGGACTCAAGCAACTGGTGTCCACCCCCACCCACCTTGCCGGACACACTCTCGACGCCGTCTTCTCATCCAGCACAGACATCGACTTCAGCCACGCCACAGAGCTTCACTGGACGGACCACAGCTGCGTCCACTTCACCTTCAAGAGAACGCCGACCCACCATCACCAACAACAGGCCGCCCGCAGAAGCTGGAACAAGATCACAGCAGACCAGCTCGCCACCTCCCTGAGCCAGCACCCTCCTGCCAGCTCAGCGAACCCCAGCCAGGCCGCCGACAACCTCACGAAGTGGATCAGCAACTGCGCGGACGAACTCGCCCCACTGAGGACCGCGCCCAGCAGACCCGGCAGCAAGAAGGCCCCATGGTTCACCGACGAACTCAAGAGCTCCAAGAAGAACTGCCGAGCCCTCGAGAAAGTCTGGAAAAGGGAACCGACACCGGACAACAGGACCTCCTTCAAGCTTGCTACCCGGAAGCACCACCAGCTGATCCGCGCCGCCAAGAAAACAGCATTCAAGGACCGGTTGGACAACAACGCACACAACTGCAAGGAACTCTTCAACATCGTGAAAGAGCTTTCCAACCCCAGCGCAGGAAACAACGACATCACCCCATCGCAAGACCTCTGCAACTCCCTCGCCTCATACTTCCACAACAAGATCACAGACATACACAGCAGCTTCGACAACCAACCAACGCACAGCATGACCGAACAACCACCCCCCACCACCACCCTCCACGCCTGGACCCCGATCAGTACCGAAGACACCATCCGCACGATGAACTCCATCCACTCCGGATCACCGACTGACCCCTGCCCTCACCACGTCTTCAACAAGGCCGACGCTGTCATCGCACCCCACCTGCGAGACATCATCAACACATCCTTCAACACCGCCACCTTCCCGGAGAGCTGGAAGCACGCCGAACTCAGCGCCCTACTCAAGAAACCAACAGCGGACCCCACCGACCTCAAGAATTACCGCCCCATCTCGCTTCTCCCGTTTCCAGCCAAAGTCATCGAGAAGACCGTCAACAAGCAGATGGCCACCTTCCTCGAGACAAACGGATCCCTCGACCCCTCTCAGTCCGGCTTCCGAGCCAATCACAGCACCGAGACCGCCCTCATCGCCGCCACCGATGACATCCGAGCCCTGATGGACAATGGAGAAACAGCGGCCCTCATCCTCCTAGACCTCTCCGCGGCTTTCGACACGGTCTGCCACCGCACCCTAGTACGGCGCCTCAGCAACGTCGGAATCCAGGACAAGGCGCTAGAATGGATCATCTCCTTCCTCGGCGGTAGAACACAGAGAGTCCGCCTACCACCATACAAGTCAGAGGCCTCCGAAGTCATCTGCGGCGTCCCCCAAGGATCTTCTCTGAGCCCCACCCTCTTCAACGTCTACATGAGCCCCCTCGCGGCCATCGTACGCAAACACAACCTCAGCATAATCTCCTACGCCGACGACACCCAGCTGATCCTCTCCCTGACCAACGACCCCGCCGCCGCCAAAGCCAACCTACAAGAAGGGATGAAAGAGGTAGCCGAGTGGATGACGACCAGCCGCCTGAAGCTGAACTCAGACAAGACGGAGGTCCTCATCCTGGGCTCCTCACCCTCCGCCTGGGACGACTCCTGGTGGCCTCCCGCCCTGGGCACCGCACCCAAACCGACAGACCATGCACGCAACCTGGGCTTCATCCTGGACTCCTCCCTCTCCATGACCAGGCAAGTCAACGCCGTCTCCTCGTCATGCTTCAACATCCTACGCATGCTACGGAAGATCTTCTGGTGGATCCCCACAGAGACCAGGAAGACCGTCACCCAGGCCCTCGTCACCAGCCGACTGGACTACGGCAACGCCCTCTACGCCGGCACCACCGCCAAGCTCCAGAAGAGACTCCAGCGGATCCAAAACGCCTCAGCCAGACTCATCCTCGACATCCCACGAACCAGCCACATCTCCGGACATCTGAGAGACCTCCACTGGCTCCCCGTCAGCAAGAGAGTCACCTTCCGCCTCCTCACCCACGCACACAAAGCCCTACACGACCAAGGCCCGAGCTACCTCAACAGCCGAATCAACTTCTACGCTCCCAAACGCCACCTCCGATCTGCCAGCCACGCCCTCGCCGCCGTCCCCCGCATCCGAAGAGCGACTACAGGAGGAAGGTCCTTCTCCTACCTGGCCGCCAAGACCTGGAACTCCCTCCCGACCGACCTGCGCCTGACCCAAGACCACCTCTCCTTCAGGAAGAAGCTGAAGACCTGGCTGTTCGAGCAGTAGCGGCACCCCCCCCCCCAGCGCCTTGAGACCCTACGGGTATGTAGCGCGCTCTAGAAATGTCTTTGATTGATTGATTGGATTGAATGAGACAGACTGCCTTAGCTCACTGACTTGTGCCCAGTCCCATTTGTCTAGTGGAGTATCTAGGTCTAAGTCACATGCTATGGGGCCCGGGACAGTGGCCCAGCTGTGTCCGCACGCATGGCGCTCTAGAGCAGCACTATTAGGTGGCATCCGGAACTGCAGGTCAATAAGATTCCAATCGTTTGTGATGAGCGGGTGCCATAGGGTAAGTGGACCATGTGACCTTGGCTATTTCGGCCTAGCCAGCATGCTGGAAAAAATGGCCAACACCGAGTGTAAATGTTTGGAGAGCCTCCTCAAAGGAAATGAACATCTCACCCTAATACAAGTCCAAGTTGTGCACACCTTCCCTTCTGCTGCGCTTGAAAGGACATGTTGTCCATCAACTACCTGATCATTTTTAGTGTCCATACCCCAAGCTCCCTGTGGAACAGGGCCCGTTTCAGGAGAGTCAGTGCAAACTGCTGCCAGATGAGGGCGGTGTGTCAGACTATGTACAGAAGTTCCCGGGAAGTCCCTGTGCCCTCCATCATTAACTCCGGTAAATATGCTGCTGACACTCTGCCCATCAGTAGATGCTTCTCCCAGTTCTCACCTGGGTCTAGCCATCTGTCTGCATGTTGAAGGTGTGCAGCATAATAGTACAAGCCTAGATGCAGGACTTTCAGCTCCATGGCCTCAAACCTTTTACTCAATGTTGTCAGGACTACCCTACTGCATCAGCCCACCCATAGGAGTGAGATACAGATGGAGTATAACTGTTTAAAGATCTTGGGAAGGAGCGGGCAAAGCAAGTTCTGCAAAACAATCAAACATCTTGACAGCAGTGCCATTTTAGCTATTGCCATTCTACCCATTAAGGAGAGCGGCAGTGTGTACCTGAAGGCCATTGCTGACTGCAAGGCATCTAAAACCCTATCAACGTTTAGGCATTGTAGTAATCTAGTGCGATTTACCCACCAGTGAGACAAGAGGAAATACCAAGGACTTATTGGGATTTAGACAAAGACCCAATATATTCCTGAAGTCATCGAGCAGCTGCAACAGACGCAGCAAAGTGACCCTGGGCGAGGAGATTTAAAACAGTGCATCATCAGCATATAGCGAGATGACATATCGCACCTCACCAATTTGAATGGCCCAATCCCTCAGTTCCCCATGTGCCCACATGGTCAGCGGCTCCATTGCGAGTGCGAACAAGAGTGGGGACAACAGGAACCCCTGCCGAATTCCCTGACCCACTGTCCATGCATCCGAGCGGAACACTCCACCCACACTCTGGCATTCGGTTCTGCATACGAAAGCTGTACCCATTCGCAAAAGAGAGGACCAAAAACCATGACCTGTAGTCCCTAGATCAAGTAAACCCAGTCTACGGTGTTAAACAACTTTTCCATGTCAACTGCCACAAGCGCTAATTCATCATTTCGGTGCTCGGCCTCATGTAGGACATGCATCAAGAGTCTAATTTTCATGCTTGTGTTTCTCCCCGGTATGAAGCCACACTTGTCTTTATGAACCAATCGTGGCAAGTGAGGTGACAGTGGGTTGGCAAGTGACTTACTGCACACCTTCATGGTGGAGTTTATCATTGTGAAGGACCTATAAGCTGCTGGGTTGTCTGCCTCTCGGCCGGTTTAAGGAGCATGCCTATCTCATCTTCCTGCATAGTTGGGGGGTAATACACCCACCTCGGGTACCTCTAAGAAGACTTCAGGAGACAGTGTGTTAACGTGGCCAAGAATGCTTGGTAATTCACATGGGAAGACAACGCTATCGGGTGTCTTAGATCGCAGAGCATTCTTAGAGTTGCTCTAAGTTCCTCCAGCCCTAACTGATCGACCAATTCCTCCGACACCTCCAGGCCAAGCTTGGGGATGTCGAGACCCTCTAGGAAGGAGGAGTATACATGTGCACTTCTGCTTGGATCTGCTATGCATACCTGTTGCAGGTGTTTATGAAACACATGCATAATGCCTGCCCTGGAGCTAACATCCAGAGCAGCAAGTGATGTCGTGACCGGAGGGCCTGCACCCTGGAAAAATCCAGGCTAAAAAGGTACCCCGACTTGTCATCCTCATGGTGCAGTCGCTGCTGGTAGTGTTTCAAAGTGTAGATGATCCCAAATATCTATGATATGACCAAGCATGCTGTGCTCATCCAGAGTGAGGTGGCGGTAGAGGGGAGGGGGGGAAGGGGGGAGTGTTGTTTGGGCATTAGCAAGAAATAGTTCCTACTTACACAGTGGAGCCTAGAACTGTCTACGGACTCCACAAGTCAGTCCCATACAGGTGCCCCTCAGGACAGCTTTAAGTGCCTCCTATTCAGTGGCTCTTCTCCCAGATGTCCCCTAGTTAAACTCGAAGTAACCCGTCAGTGAGAGCGACAGCGCCTCACGTCATCTAGGGTCTAGGGTCTAGAATGTCCGCGGGCATTCTCCAAGTCCGCGTTCCCAGCGCTGCTTCCCCATTGTAACAGTACAACAAACAGGTAAATGATCAGATAGTAAGCGTGACAAATGCGTTTTTCGAATGTCATCTAGTCTGGGGAACCCCGCTACCAATACTCTGTCCAATCTGCTGTATGTATTAGGCATACCATTAACAACAATCGGTTACCCGGTTTCCCTCGGAACCTGGATAATAATCATAAGAGGCTACAAGTGGTTCCATTGGGTAGAGCCAAAGGAAATTACTTTTTAGACTCAAGGATCATTTTTTAGAAACAATAGTTATTGGATGCAATAGTTACTCTTGATATCAATAGCACACCCCAAAAAACATGCAGTGAATGAATATTTCATTTAAGTAATATCACATAGGGGGGCGCTAGAGGGCGCACGGCAAGATGGCCGCTCTGTGGAGGAGCTCCGCCGGCCAAGCCCATAATCTTGTAATTATCCCGCATCATCCGCCTTCCTTTAAGATCATCTTGGCAGAATATACACAGTGATGGTGTGTAGCACATTTCGGCCAGAAATTGCGGTCAGCGGAGGCGAAATTGCAGCGGATCGGAGACGAGAAGGGGCCCAGGCCTGTGGCAGCAATGTGGTGGACTGTGGCCAGCCTGTACGGTGAGGACCGTGGGAGATCGCAGGAGCACCAACTTGGTGCAGCGATCAGTGCAGGACTGCGGGCCGCAAAACCGGTGTCCTGGGGGCTGCGAGTTGGGGGTAGGTAAGCTCCTGTAGTTGCGCAGAACTGCTCTGCGGGAGTAGGCCACCCTCGGCTCTCTGGTCTCGTGGCCTGCTGATGCGGGAGAGTTGCGTGACCCTCCCCCGTTTGCGGCCGGGGGTCGGATCCTGGCGAGGCTGCTTGTAGTCTGCGCTGAAGGGCAAATTGGCGGCTTTCAGGTAGGGGCGCGGCGGCCTTGCCTCCTGCTGAGTGCCCGTGATTACTGACCAATTTGACACCAGTGTGATTCCCATATGCGGACGGCGGCGCCATTTGCTAGGAGGAGACTGCGACGATCGGTGTGCTGAACTCCTGTACTCTACATGCTGCCTTTGAGGAACTTGTACGATGTGAGGCAGAGGTGCTGTTAAGTGGATCTGGTGCGTTTGAATTCGCCTCTGTGGTGGGGGCTTGTGAGGTGCTGCACCGACGCGGATCTGCAATGCTCCCCTCCTTCTATCTCAGCATTGCGACTGGGGTTTAATGAGAAAGCGAAATTCATATCGGCCCTGCCTGTTTATCATTTATCTCCCATTGACTCCCTGCCACTTATTGGACTGACATACCTGCTTCATCCTGGCCTGGTTGGCTTGCTGTATTGCTGCCTCCGGTGCACAGCTGAGCCTCTCCTCTTACCAGGTACTGGGCCTATATTTTTCTGGCTGGTCTGGTGTTATATGGTGATTTCTACCGGGTTGGTACTTTGCACTGTGAGCAGAACTGGCAGGTGATATTGGAGGCAATTTGGAGGCCCCTTGCTACACACGTTCAATTGTCATCTACTCAGTCTCTTCACCCTCTCACCCTCTCACCACCTCATCAGTTCTTTGTGACGCGCTGCCTGCCGAAGAGGGACTCACCTACTTATTTTTTATTTTTCTGTCCGGGCCTTGCTCTGACCATTTAAGGCTGAGTCACCACCATGGGCAAATCTGAACGTGGCCAGCCGCAGCTCACGTTTGAGCCATGCAAAACCTGCCGAGCCTCTCAACATGCGGCCTCTGACTCTGAGGCGGACGCTCCTGCTGATCATCTCACCAATATTGATAAAACACTTCTAGCGGTCCAGGCTAGTCTGCAGTCCATCGATGGTAAGATTGATCATCTTAATTTATGCTTAGACCACATGTCCGCGAAACTGGATAAGCATGCTCAACGTTTGGGAGAGGCGGAGACCCGCATATCGGACGCAGAGGATGGGTTGCAACGGGTTAATGCGAAAGCAACATCTATGGAGAAGGTGCTGGTAGTCATACTGGCCCGTAATGAGGACTTGGAAGCTAGATCCCGCCGCAGCAATGTGCCCATTACAGACCTGCCAGAAACCACGAATACAGGACGTCGTGAAACATATGTGGAGAATCTTCTTCGTGAGATCTTCGGGCGGGGCAGTTGTCGCAGGTCCTGATAGTGGAGCATGCTCATCGCTCTCTGGCTGCCCGCCCACATTCAGGTGCACCCCCACGCCCTATCATCACCCGCCTTTTGAACTATAGAGACCGTGACACTGCTCAGTCTGGCACGTTTGAAGGGTTCCATCACTAATCAAGAGAACAATCTAGCCTTTTACCCTGATTTCACGGTAGCGGTTCAAGAGGCTCGGAGAGAATATTAACCTGCAAAGAAACTTCTCATCGCAGCAAAAATACCTTATGCCATGGTGTATCCTGCAAGGTTGCGCATAGAAGAAAATGGGAAGCACAAGATCTTCACTTGCCCGAAATCGGCGATGACTTATGCTAAGTACCTTACACGACACAGTCGCTCCTTGTCATCGGGTGCGGGGCCTGATGCTGGAGGAAGTAGTGAATTGACGGATGAGGGCTAAAGTCCACTGTCCGCACTGACCTCTAATATTAGTGTGTTGATAACTGCAATGTATTGCTATAATGTGAACACTAATGTTTGGCTGAAATCTTTGCTGGGTGCCGATGGTTCAGCTATTGTTAGGTGATGTAATAATTGATGAGCGGATGTTGTCATGATGGTTTGGCCACCTTCGGTTTTCACTGGAAGGGATACTGTGCTTCGGCGTCCCCCCTTATGGGTGATCCCCGCAACTGGTTTCTCCCTTGGTATACCACTTGGGAATTGTTTCTAGAGGTTTGGGAAGGCTTTGGCATGTTGGGGTCGCTAAAGTGGGTGGGGGGTATTGGCGGGTGGGGGTCATGTAGCGGGGGATTGTTCACGTGACTGCCTTTGTTTTTCATTTATCTAACAGTGGCATGTTTATACGTTCTAGCAATCACAGCAGGACTTGCTTTCATGGGAGGTTAGGTTTTTTTTTAATGCATTTGGCAATGTGCACTTGAGAGGTAATTTGCTGTACTTGGTCATAGTAATGTAATGTCCATCTCCTGTTTAATTGGAATGTACGGGGGCTTAATTCGCCAAAAGCTATTTGTAAAGTGCTGGCGCACTTGGATCGCCACGGTATTGGCATTGCCCTTATACAGGAAACACATTTGACACAAAAGACGGATAAGCTGGTTGGGTGTCGCTGGGCTGGATATCGAATTGCATCTTCATATTCATCCTATAGCCGTGGTGTCCTCACCCTTGTCAAAAAAGGTCTCCCATTCACTGCACTTCAAACTCATACTGACACAGAAGGGCGCTATGCTATTTTACATGGGAAGCTGATGGGCATGTTTGTCACTATTGTTAATACATATGGTCCGAATATTGATGACCCTATATTATAAGAGAACATTTCTGCTGTTCTCCGAACCCTTCCGGATGCTATAATACTGTGGGGTGGAGACCTTACACACACTTGGATCCGTCTAAGGATATATCTAGTGGCAGAAAGGGGGCACTCTCCAGGGACAGCACATGTGATTAAAGACGGAATGGCAGACCTGGGACTGCTAGATATATGGTGCCATAGACACCCTGACAAACTGGAGGGCACTCATATTTCCAGCGCACATGGCAGCTGGTCCCGACTCGATTATTGGTTACTGAGTGAGGAAGCCGTGGGTTGGGTGGTGGACGTGGTTGGGTTACCACGTACGCTATCGGATCACTGTCCCGTCCGCCTCGTTCTCTCTATCCCACAGACTATCCCTCGGGCCTTCACATGGCGCTTTCGGCCTGAGGCACAGTTAGACCCGGTTTACACAGAGACGATCCAGGAGGCCATAACTCAGTATTTCGCACATAACAGAGTCTGTAGATCGTGCTGGGGTACTTTGGGAGGGGTTTAAGGTCACTATTCGGGGCACCTGTATCAGCACGACATCTGCCATATTAAAAGATTTGACAGCACAATTGTCTAAGCTCGAGACTACTCTATAAAAACTAGAACAGGATTATGAAACTGTGCCTTTGGAGTCAACTTTAGCTTCCATAAAGGAGGCTGTTCTTGCCCATGCGACTTTGGCAGAGGAAGAAATGAGATACATATCTAAACGACATAGAGCACGCGCCTATGGAGAGGGTGGCAGGCCGAGCCATCATTTAGCCAATAAGATTACATACCGCCTGGAGAGGGAGATCATTACTAAAATCACAGACGAGGAGGGCCACGATTATTATAGTGTTTCAGACATAGCAAATCAATTTAGGCGATTCTATGAGAAATTGTATACCTCCCAAGGTAAGACCGATGTTGCTGAGATAGATGAATACCTCTCACAGATCACTATTGCATGGCTATCAGATGGGCAAGGGTAATACCTAAATCAACCAATCACGGAGGAAGATATTCGCATGGCGATCAAAGCATTACCTAATAGAAAAGCGCCGGGCCCCGACGGCTTCCCTTGTGAATTTTACAAGGCTTATGATGAAGAAATTGCCCCTAATTTATTAGAAGTATATGCTGAAGCGTATGATGCAGGCAGATTACCGTCATCACTCCGTGAGGCACTAATCATCACACTACTTAGAAAGATAAATCCCCCACTAGTTGTGACTCTTACAGGCCCTTGTCCCTCATTAACATAGATGTAAAAATCTTGGCGAAGATCCTGGTCACTCGCCTTCAGCTGCTCATGTAAAACTTGGTCTTATCCGACCAATCTGGATTTATTCCAGGGCGCTCTCCCTCTCATAATTTGCGGACGCTGTTTGCTACACTACACACTCTCAATTCAGAACTGCCGGCGGTGGCGATCGTGCTCGATGCCGCAAAAGCGTTTGATTCTATAGAATGGGGTTATCTCTTTTATGTGCTGCAGCGGATGGGATTTTCACCTTTAACTGGGTGAGCCTTTTGTATGCTGGGCCAATGGCGCGTGTGCGGGTGGAGGGCTACACATCGGACCCGATACTAATCGCCAGGGGCACACGGCAGGGGTGTCCGCTGTCACCGATGCTATCTGCTCTGACACTGGAGCCCCTAGCCTGTCTTATTAGATAGTCTCATAAGTGCGCCGCTCTTAACTTTTTTCATAGGCCTGTCATCATATATCTTTACACAGATGATATGCTGCTTTTTATACGAGAGCACCGCACTTACTTAGCGCCATTTCTGCAGGACTATATCCGCTTCGCCTTTTTTTCTGGCCTCCATAATAATTGGTCCAAGTCAGTAGTGATGCCGCTGACGGAGAGCACTATCCCGCACAAACTTGAATTTCCCCTCGTTTGGGCCACAGATTCAGTGAAATACTTAGGGGTATGGATTCACCGTAATCCGGAGGTTGTTATCCGTGAGAATTACGGAACTGCCATAGTGATGTTGGAACAACAAGTAGACAGATGGGTAAAACTTCCGCTCTCACTTGCAGACCGCATTGCACTGGTTAAAATGGTGGTGTTACCAATTTTTTTAAAATATTTCTTCAGTAACATACCGGTTCAACTCCAGCAACAATTTTTTTAAACTCTGCGCACTCTGTTGCTTCGCCTCGTCTGGGGAGGCAGACAGGCGCGGATGAGCTGGAAAACCCTCACATTGGACTGCAAGCACGGAGGTTTCAATGTACCTGATTTTTACTTGTATTATCTTTGTGCACATGAACAATATGCACATTTCTGGTTCACCCCGCATGCCTTTTGTCCCTCATGTGGCTGTGGAACACAAGGATGCCCACCCCGTCCCTTTGAGCTCCTTATTAACACATGCCCATAGGCCTACACCCCACAATACTTTCCACACTATTAACTCTACAATTACCGCGTGGCAGGCGTTGGGTCGGGAGGCAGGAAAACTACCATTATATTCTCCGCTTTTACCAGTGGCATATCACTCAAACATATCTAACACACGAGCAGGGAGCACTAAATACACTTGCGCAAGTGGGTATTACTAAGCTGCAAGATCTGTTTCTGAATGGCACTTTTCTGACTGCCACGGACATGGACTATATTCAGAATAAGACATTGCTCTTTGTGTTTTATATGCACAGGCTAAAAAAAGCTTTGCAGATTCACTACCCCACATTTCCTACAGAGCCGCAGGAGGCATTGGTGCTGTGCACACTTACTATGGCACCCACCCGCCACAAACTAGTTACTAAGTTATATCGCGCTGCTCAGGAAGACCGACCCCTCGCATGTGACAAGAACCTTGGCACCTGGAATGCATATCTTGACCCACCACTCACACAGAGAGAATGGGAGACCTGCTGTCAACTTACTAGGACCTTCACCTCTAATGGAAATTTGCATATCATACACTTTAAATACCTGCACCAAGTGTACTACACTCCATAAAAGCTTTTTAAATATGGGACCCGGGACACAGATGGTTGTAAGAGATGCGGGGCTTTGGGTGCAGATATCTGGCATCTAGCTTGGACGTGTAGACAGGTGTCGGCATACTGGGCTGCTGTGATTACTACTTTATCAACGATTATTGGGATTGCATTTCAGTGCTCTCCTCAGATGTGCTTATTAGGTCTAGTTCCATTCATGAAAAGTGCAGCGGGTAGGTTGGTAAGAGTGCCACTGCTTGTAGCCAAGCGTCGGGTGGCGATGGTTTGGGATAGTGCATTGAGCCCCAAAGTGGAGCAGTGGCTGAAGGATCTGTCATTCTGTAGAGAGAACTTAGTCTTATATGCGGAGGAGCTACCTTCGACCTCCAAGCCCAATGATATTTGGGAGCCCCTGTTAATATACCTGCGTACTGCTGATCAGCCCAACTCACCTGAAGCTGACTCTGTGTAAACGTATATGTCACATGCTGTATGTAATGATGTCCGGCTGCTTATGTTTATTTTTTCCCATGTATAGTTCAGAAATAGTCACGTCTCATTTGTTTTTATTGCTTTAATTGTTTTTAGTATATCTGGATTAGGATGTAATGTATGCTGATGTTCTTTTGTTACATCGTTTTCTTTTTTTTTCTGTCACTGTATATTGTATAAGATGTTATGAAAATCAATAAAAAAAATTTTTTTTAAAGTAATATCACATAAGATTTTTCACAAGACTAAACTACATAGGGCTGTCAAAAAAAAAAAAGATAACGAACAATGAAATCACAAGAGGGAAATCAATAAGTGACTGAAGTGACAATTAGTGAAACAAACAACAGCATGTCACATTTAAAACAAAAAGAGAAAATAAACAAATTCCTCTGTCCTCCTCTGAATTTCCACTTTAACTCGCAATATCTGTTCAGTTTATGATTATAGTGGACCTGGACATGAGCAGTCTCATGTCAGGGTCCCACTATAATCTTAAACAGAACAGACATTGTGAGTTATAGAGAGTAACTATTGCATCCAATAAATATTGGTTCTAAAAAGTGATTCTTGAGTCTAAAAAGTTGTTTCCTCTGGCTCTACCCAATAGAACCACTTGTAGCCTCTTATGTATGCATTATGCGTGGCAGAGTGATAGCTGTATATGCTCTGATCTGTTTGTTTTAGGCGCCACGCGTCTACCAACCCTATGTTATTCATGACCTCCCGAAGGGCAGCTGTCAAATTGGGTTTGTGCCTGTCTTAGCTGGGGTCCTGTCCAAATAAGGGTCCAAGATACAGTTGAAGTCACCCAGCTACAGCAAGGGCAAATAAAAGTTGGCTGTACCATGTGGGTCGCATCGCTTCCAAACTAAAGAGTCAGTGGCACAAGCATAAACCGATCAGAAACAGTGACTAGATGTTGCCAGCAACTACAAGAAAAAATCATCAGCTAGAATAAATGTGTTCCAGGTTTCAACATCAGGGAGACTAAGTAACAGAATCCTTCAGAAAAGGCTTGTGGTATTTGCCTTGCATTTCGCAGCCCTGTAGGTTTACAAAGAATTGCAAGATTTGAGTGGTTTCACCTGAATAGCTCTGAGCAGCAATGATGACTGATTTCACATATTTGCTTTATCATTTTATATAGATTTGACTTACTATCCTTACTTGTTTTTATGTATTCTATTCACCATGGACTTCCGATTGGTCTACACAAAATGTTAAGAAACAATTCATATAGCTAACCGCTTCCTAATCTCCTTGAAGATCACCAGATGGATTGTTCTTAACTTGTGAAATTTGATAAAATCGTACAAAGAGGTCTGCAGCCATTAGAAATAGCACTATGTTGATGTATTCCCAATCCACTGTTCACAGAGATGCATCTTTTCACAAGGGGTGTAAAATGAAGCTCAATATATCCTTAAAGGAAAAAAACATCAATTGGAAAAATATTATTGCTCCCTGGACATTATTGTTTGGAAGTCCCGATCATGTAACGTTAATTATTTCCTGTTTACAAACACGTTGTGGCATCAGGACCCACTTATAATCAGAAAATCACTAGTTGTCCATATTCATTTATTACAAGTGGTCTGAGATGTTGCTGCAGGCCTTATGACAAAGTCACACTACTCCATAAAAGAAACCAAAAACGCTCTGCTCCGTGCTTGCACAGCAGGAGGAGGTACCAGCATCCATCCAGTGAGTGCTCCCAGACTCGAGAGAGGGGCTGTCCTTCTGAGGGCCATGACATATCCAATCCAGCTAAAAACCAAGATACTGACTTGCAGCAGCGTGATTTTAGCTTCACCTCTAAATGTCACAGACATTTAAATCTTAATTTGCATTTAACACGTTATATACTCTATAGTGTCTCTTAACGTCATTAATGAGAGTAGAGTATTCAACTGTATTTCTGAAATGCTTCATTGTAGAAGATTAGGGATTTTTTAACTACACACATGAATGCTAAAGTTGATCATGAAATCGTTATTCTTGTATGTAGTTACACGTATACTTTAAGTTTTGCAACATTTAGTTGAAGTTGCATTACACATGTAATCATGATTCCTGAATAAGTTACCCTCATATATTTGCTATAATATTGTGTCTGGTTGTGGAGGTTTATCCAAATTTCGGGTGCACATTTGTTTTACTAAAGTTAGCATGACCAAAAGCCTTAAGCTTTTGGGAGTCGGTGTTTTAACTTCAATGTGAAAGTTTGCTTGCTTTGCATGTTCTCTCCTCTGCAGGTGCAGTTTCAAGGCTTCAATAGTTCGAGAAAGGCGGGGCGTGGATCAGCCGCGAGCAACAATGGACGCTCTAAGCTGAGATCCGCAAGTCGAAAGATTAACAAACCCTTCCATCTACCCCAAATCCAGCCAGCTTATTGCCACTAAAGACTGGCGTAGACCCTCTGCCCAATCATGGGTAGGTCGGCAGACACTGATCACGACCTTGGTGGGGTCGGCTCTCCCGACCTCAAGGCAGAGTTGGTCGGCCCCGTTGTCGGGATCGACCCGGATCAAGCCACAGAGTATAAGGCGATCTGAAGGGGGCAGTGAAGGGGGACATGGCTAGAGGAAACGACCACATCGGACAATAGGGGCTTGGCTCCTATCCGAAAAGGCAGGAGGTGACCCAGGCCAATCAGACTTGGAAGAACAGAGGGGGAGGGGCCTCCTCTGGCACACAGGCTACAATTCCCCAATCGCCCCGCAGGGGACACAGCAGACAGAGAATCCAGGGGCCCACACGCACACAAGCGAAGGAGAAATGGTGAAGCACAATGGACAACTACGCATTTTCAAGGCCCTCGCAAGGGGAGGGGCCAGATGGAGCAGCCGAGATCTCCATGAGTGCCATACTGGCAGCCATTAGTGACCTGAAAGACTCTTGAACCAAAAATAGATGCAGTAACAGTGGAAGTGAATTTGATACGAACTGACCTGTCGAACCTCAGTGAAAAAGTGACAACGGCGGAAACGCAAATCACTCCGCTTCAATCAATGACAAAGCACTTGGAGTCACAGGTGCAAAAGCTTACTCATCAAGCCACAATGATGGCGATCAGGCTGGAAGATCAGGGGGGCAGGGCCAGGAGGAACAATGTCCGCGTAGTAGGGGGCCAGGAGGGGACGGAGGGCCCCAGCATGGAGCACTTCCTAAAGGACTTCAAACTCAACAGGCTGAAACCCCAAAGATTCTTCTTGGTGGAGAGGGCCCATTGAGCCCCGATTCCCCCCCCCCCCCAGGACCATAATAGCACACATTTTTTACTTTCGTGATCGTGACGCAATCCTGCAAGTGGCTAGGGAAGCAGGCGTTATCCAATTCGAAAACACGCACATCAGGTTCTTCCCGGACTTCAAGCTATTGGTACAGCAGCAAAGAAGCAACTTTGAAGCTGCAAAGAAAGAACTCCGCGAGAGGGGACTTAAGAATATGATGCGGTTCCCAGCCAAGTTAAGAATCATAGCTGATGGCAAGACTTGGCATTTTGTTGATCCAGATGAAGTATGGAAGTGGCTTGAGGAACGCAATCCTGAGCCAACAACAGAGGAGGAGGGACAAAGCAGAAATGATGTAGACCGAGTGCAGAAACGCGGATGAAACTCAGCCACTCAAGTGACTTTAGGTATGCTGGAAATGCATAAAGAAATTTAAAGAGAGAGTGGGTAACTAAAAGTGGGTAATTTTTGAAGGGTTGTACCTTTTCCAATACACTGCACACCGCGCTCGAGCGGCTGAAACACCCCCACACAGTGTGTTGACAAAGTTCAGAGTTGTGGGCGACAGGCGCTCTGCAGGCTGATGAGTTGGGTGTGGGCAACCTATTTTGCAGGGTAGCAGAGTGGGGGGAGGTGGGTAATAGGGGAAAGTTAGAGAAATTCAGTTATAGTGTTAACTTAGTTCAGTTTGGTGCTCAGAGACAGGCAAATGCGGGCTATGTGACTAGCAAGGCAAAAAACCCAGATAAGGAAGGTCTCCACTCCAGGTAGAGAAGGAGAGAGGAAATCACAGACTGTCCTAATGGCACTCCTTGTCACCCCACCGGAATCAGTTAAAATATGGTTCTGGAATGTAAATGGCCTCAACAGTGGGATAAAACGTACAATGGTGCTGCAGTTCTTTAACAAACAAACTCCGGCTATAGTTCTTGTGCAGGAAACCCACCTCCTGGGCAACCAGTTTAGGGCACGGAAACAATACGGTTACAGGCTGCTGGCACATGCAGGATACACCTCAGGTTCCAGGGGGGTTGGGATACTGTGTAGAACATCCTTCCCGTACACACAAACACAGCAATGGTCTGACCGTTGACACATATATGTAGCGGTAATCGGCCAATGGGAAGGGAGGACCTTGAACCTATGCTGGGTGTATGCCCCTCCGGGCCTGCAAGCTGCGAAATTTGACATGTTGGGGCCGCTGCTGTTAATGCTCCCGGAGGGTAGAATACTCTTGGGAGGCGACATGAACAAAGTAGTCTCGGCAGAGTTAGATACGCTGAGGAAAGTGACATCCGATAGGAAGACGGGCCCATTGAGAGAGTTGATCCAAGCCTTGGGACTTAGTGACGTCTGGAGGCATCAACACCCCGGAATTAGGCAATATACACATGTATCAGCCTCCCATGGGAGTCTCGCTAGACGAGACTATATCCTCACTGAGGCCAGTAACCTAAGAGACGTACGGAGGGCGACCCATATAGCACGAGGAGTGTCGGATCACTCCCCGGTGGAGGTGGTGTTAGAGGGACCCCCAAGAGACCACTCTCCCCCCCCCCCCCTCCAGAATTGACCCATGGTATCTTAAGGATAGCAAAATTAAGTCAGCCCTTAGGAAAGGGGCCAAACAATTTTTTATTGCAAATATAGCATTTGTAGACTCAAAGGTAACACTCTGGGAAGCGTTCAAAACAGTGATGAGGGGCCAAGCCCAGGCTCAAATAGGCACGGCGAAAAAGGACCACACCTACCCCTACCCCTCCTGAGGCGAAAAGCCGGGAGACGCTCTACCCTTTTTAAAATTGTATTATTGTGCTCACTTGTGTGTGTTGTGTCCGATTTTAAAACACTTCATTCACCACCACTCGCTTCGCTTCGCGTTTCAGCCAGCACCCCGCACAGCTGATTGGAAGCTGTTGCGGAGGGAGACACGCCCATTCAACAGGCCACGCCCCCTTCTACTCCTCCTTTCCCCTATAGCCATGTGCAACTACAGGACGCGCAGCGGACGAGCGCAGCGGGCGCGCCGATTGCGCGCCGAAGGCGCGCTTAAGGCAAGCTCGTCTGCGCTCGTCCGCGCCCGGCCGGGCCCAAGGGCCATGTCCCCTGGTTCCTCCAGAGGCGACAGACTGGTATACAGTCCAGACCTTCTATGCCAGCTACAGCCACCTATCTCTCCTAAATGCGGCATCCCGCTACACCCCTTGGAGATTCCTCGACGCTGTAAGTACTGCAATTTAGACCTATGTATTTCAACCACCAAACCAACAAGCGAGTTAATGAATTACTCCATGTTTCTTTTAAACTGTAGGTCCCTCGTAAAACACTGCCTTGAGATCTCCCTATTATTAGAGGAACACTCTCCAGATGCAATGTTCCTGACTGAGACCTGGCTGAACCAAGACTCTCAGCCAGACCTAGCACAAGCTATCATCCCAGGGTATCAGATAGCACGAGCAGACCGACCGGTGGGCAGAGGTGGCGGCCTCGCGATTATATATAAAGAAAGCTATATCGGTCGTCACTTATTGAGGACTGCGAAAACCTCTCTTTCGCCATCGAATTTTCTCCTAATGCCTGTTTCACCGGCATTCTCATCTACCGCTCCCCCGGTCCCATAGGACAATTCAATACTTCCTTGCTCTCTGTGACCTCTCAGTCGGTTGTCTCTCCCTCCAATTTCTCCCTACTTGGAGATTTTAACATTCATTTTGACAACCCACTAGACCTTTCGGCACAAGAGACCCAGTCAAGCTTGGCCGCATATCAACTCGAGCAACGGGTTCCATCTGCCACACACGAAAAGGGACATCTGCTGGACGCTATTTTCAGCAACTGTGACCAGCTTAAAGTGGGAAACATAACCAGACTTCCCTGGTCAGACCACTTCTTAATAGCCTTCAATTGGACCACAAGTAAACCACCCTCGTCCTCATTTACTATTAGGAAAACTCGTAACTGGTCCAAACTCCCTATTGACAACTGGGCACAAGCTCTTTGCACCATGAGACCCTCCCTCTCCCAAGACCCAACTGCTAACAACAAAAAATATGAAGAATGGATAACCACCTCTCTGGACCAGGTCCTCCCAGAACACGCACCAAAATCTAAAAGACATAGCAAAACAGCTCCCTGGTACACAGAAGAGCTCAGGAACCACAAACGTCTCTGTAAAAAGCAGGAGAGAAAGTGGCGCACTTCATACAATCCTGAAGAAAAAGCCACCTACAGGGAAATGATCAGGAACTATAAATTGGCCATTAAATCTTCGCAAGCTGCCTTCTACAATCTTAAAATAACCACGGCAAAATCCAAATCTAAAGAAATCTACCGTATAGTCAACTCCCTGATCAAACCCCCGCCTCCGGTTATAGATAACAACAACTCACCGACTAAATGAAATGATCTGGCGGAAATTTTCTTCCAAAAAATTAACAAAATTTATCTCTTTTTCCCCAATCCTCCCTCTGACTCCCCTGGCCAGACCCCGTACCTGACCTCAAATTCGACCAAGTGCCTGGAGTCTTTTCCCCTGATAACATTGGAAATCGTACAGACACTGGCACAACAAATAAAATCCGGCTCCCCGTGCGACCCTGCCCCCCCAGGCTCATTAAACCTTGCCAGCACTGCTATTTTCCCCACGCTCCTGGAGCTCATGAACTCCTCCATAACCAGTAGGACGGTCCCTTTAACATGGAAGCATGCTATGGTGCGGGCCCTGCTGAAAAAAACCTTCCCTAGACCCGGCCAACCCCAGTAATTATCGTCCGATCTCATTACTCCCCTGGGCATCGAAAATTCTGGAAAAACATGTCAATACCACTCTGACAATGTTTTTTGAGGAAAACCACCTCCTCGACTCCTCCCAAACAGGTTTTCGTACCAAACATGGGACAGAGACGGCTTTACTGGCTGTGACTGAGGAGGCAAGACGGCTTCTGGATCGAGGGGGATCAGTGGCAGTGATCCTCCTCGATCTAAGTGCCGCATTCGATACGGTACATCACAAAATCTTGCTAACCCGCCTTGCCGACTTAGGAGTGACCGGAGATGCCCTGACATGGTTCAATTCTTTTTTGTCCAACAGAACCTTTCAGGTCTTCGATGGCACATCACGCTCATCCACTCATCCCCTGGGATGCGGAGTCCCCCAGGGCTCCTCCTTAAGCCCTACGCTCTTCAACGCTTATATGAGGCCACTGGCTGAGGTTGTTCGTCCGCACGGTGTAAAGATCATCTCCTATGCGGACGACACCCAGCTGGTGGTCTCCCTGGCAGAGAAGAGCGGCCTCCAGGCGCCACCAGACCTAGCGGCTTGTCTGGAGGACGTAAAGAAGTGGATGATGAGCTCATGCTTAAAGTTGAATGACGATAAAACTGAGCTGATGATCCTGGGCACAGCCTCCCCCGTCTCCATAGAGTCGATCTGGCCATCAAGCATGGGAGTGGCCCCACCCCCCAGAGACAACATAAAAAGCTTAGGGGTCTGGCTTGACAAGTCTCTGAGCCTTAACACACAGGCCACTAAGATCTCAGCCACCTGCATTGGCCTCCTTAGAGTGATCAAGAAAGTCCTTCCCCTCCTCTGCTTCGAGGCTAAACAGATAATTATACAGGGCCTTATCCAATCCCGTCTGGACTTTAATAACGCCCTATACCTGGGAGCCCCGGATTACACCCTACAAAAGCTCCAACGCACCCAGAACTGTGCTGCCAGAGCGCTGCTGGGCATCCCCCGGAGGACCTCAGTGAGAACCAGCTTAAAGACCCTACACTGGTTACCTGTCAGGGACAGAGTAAAATTCAAATCGCTCTGCATTGCCCACCAGACTTTCTGGGAAATGGGCCCAGACATCAATCGGCGCCTGATTTCTCCCTACAGGCCTAATAAATCCCTCCGCTCTTCTACAGCATCCCTGGCCGAGATCCCCAGAATTCGCAGAGCTAGAGCGGGAGGACGCTCCTTCTCGTATAATGTTTCCAAACTTTGGAACTCTCTCCCCCTGCAGTTGAGGAACAACCCCATTCTGACTACTTTTCGCAAACAGCTAAAAACCCTGCTGTGTAATGCCTAATAAAGTAACCTCAAGAGGGCTCCATCTGTTTTTTAGCGCCTGGACGCCTCAGGGCAACTGTAGCGCTCTACAAGTCACATTTTCATTTCATTTCATTTCATTTCATATAAAACACCTATCACTGGAGGAAGAAATTATAGCCCTGGAAGCTAAACTAGGGAAGGGTGCTGTAGAGGACTCAGGGCGAGACTCAAACTGCAGGTGGAGCACAAGGAGTTGAGGGACTTACTGGAGGACAGTGCCAAAACATTGGCACGAACCACACAACATAGATTGAATGACGCAGGAGAGAAGGCAAACAAACTACTGGCATGGCTAGATAAGAAATTAAAGGAAGGTAACTGGGTGCCTGGGATCATTGACGAGGCAGGCCAGAAACATGGGATGGGTAAAGAAATTGCAGAAGCCTTCGCCAAGTAATACGAGTCAATTTACTCTTCCCCCATGGAACACACAGAGGAGGAATGTACAGAATTCCTCAAAGAGATTTGGATGCCGACACTGTTCGAGACAGATAGTGAAAGTTGGAAGGTGACCCAATGGTGGAGGAACTAAAAAAATTCAACACACGCTTTGCAATCAGGGAAGGCGATGGGTCCGAAAGGCCTACTGGTGGAACACTTCAAACTAATGCTGGGTAAGTCAGCTGCCACCTACTTGCAATGCTAACAGAGGCCAAGGCAGATGGGGCCCTCCCGTCTGACCAGAGGGTAGCTGTGGTGGTAGTGATCCCCATGGAGGGCAAACCCCCTGAGATATGGAGGTTCTATAGGCCCATATCTTTGAAAAACTACGAGGCCAAAGTCTTTGCAAAAGCGCTGGCCATACGGTTGTTGGCAGTGATCACGTCACTCGTGCATCCTGATCAATCCAGATTTATGCCTCATAGAAGCAAAAGACTCAACCTACACAGATTGTTTGGTGTCCTGCACACAGCAGTAGCCGGAGGATTGAGTCCAGGAGCCCTTCTGTCCCTAGATGCCAGAATGGCGTTCGATAGTGTTGAGTGGAACTACTTTTTCGCAGTATTCGCCCATCTGGGCTTTGGGCCAATTTTGTTGGGTGGGTCAAACTCCTGTATAACCAACCCATGGCAAGGGTGATAGTTAACGTGACAATATCCCGTGCTTTTGAGCTACAAAAGGGAACCAGGCAGGGTTGCCCCCTGTCTCCATCACTCTTCGCCTTGGCGCTGGAAGCTCTGGCAGCATGGGTGAGGCGGGCCCCCTAATTTGGGGGGTACCAACTGGGGCCGAGTGGGAAGTGTGAATTTCCTTATATGCTGATGATATCCTGCTCTACTTTGAAAGACCAAAGCAGTCCGCTGACAGCATGCTTCAAATTTTTTGCATTTATGGGGATTACTCAGGGTACAGTATCAACTGGGACAAATCTGTGTTGTTCCCACTGGCGGGAGGCACCCCGGCACTTACAAGGGAATGTGTAATACCGTTGGAGCTTGACGGTTTTAAATACCTGGGGATCAACATCACTAGGGACCCCCAGGCATTCTATATCAGGAACACCAGGAAACAGCTGGCCCGGTTTGTATCAGACAGCGCACAATGGAAAAGACTCCCCTTGACACGGTTGGGCCGTACAGCCCTATTCAAAATGCTGTCCCTCCCAAGATTAATCTACACCATGCAAAATACCCCCTATGAATTACCATAAACATTTTTTCGCAGAATAGAAACCGAATTGAGAGACTTGATCTGGTGCGTGGGAGCCCTGCCGATAGCCCTTAAAAAGTTGCAGAGGGGAGTTTATGAAGGGGGTTTGGCTGTTCCCAATGTCAAAACATTCTATTGGGCCATGCAGCTGGTGTGCGTGAATGACTGGGTCTTCGGTGACAGGGAGGAATCAGCCTACAGGGTAGACAGAGAGGCCATGGGGCCTTGAGGATACCCATCTGTCCTGTATGATAAAGGCAGGGTCAAAAATCTCCCAACGTACACGCAAGTAGTAGTGAATGCATGGCATGCTGCCACCAAACACACGGACTGTGGGGGGAACACTAACAGGATTGACACCGCTGTGGGATAGTTAACAATTACAAAGGGTGGGCTCACTACACAGCCTAAACAATTGGGAGTTGCTGGAGTTAGAGAAACTGGGAGACATATAGCGAGGCCAGGCCTTTATCACATTTGTAACCCTGCAGCAGGAGTACGAACTGGGACTGGAAGAATTGCTGAGATACCGCCAACAGGGCCACACCCTCAAAGGCCACATTTAGGAGGGGACTTCCCTTACGGATGAGTCTCCTCTGGAGGACAGGTTATTGACAGAACCATTACACTCCAAAGCCATTTCAATGATGTATAAAAAGATCATTAACAATTCGCCAGATCCTTTGGAGGGCCTGAGAGCTCAATGGGAACGAGACCTGGGCTCACTAGAGGAAGATGAATGGATGTAAGCAATGCAAGGTCCGAGGGAGGTAGCAATCCGTGCTAGATTTTGGTTGGTTCAGTTAAAGATTCTGCTCAGGGTTCATTAACTCAGAACCACACTGCACAGGATCGGCCACAGTAAAACAGGGCAGTGCCACAGACGATGCGGACGGGAGGGGACTTTCTTCCACCTGATTTGGGAATGCCCAAAATACAGGCCTATTGGAAGGACATTGTGGAAGAATGGCAGAGGTGGTGGGGATGGAAGTTTCAATAGATCTAAAGTGGCTTCTCTTGCTGATCCCGAATGAGCAGTCCTGGCCCAAATACATGACACAATGGCTCAAAGTAGCAGCGGTGGTAGCCAAACGCAACATCGCCAAACACGGGAGCGGGGGCCCCTCTGGCAGAAGCAGACTGGGCCTCTGACCTAGACTGGTGTCAACAGGCAGAACACACAATTAATTTGAGTAGAGGGTGCCCGAAGAAATGGGAGAAAATTTGGGCGAACTGGAGAGCCTATGGAGGCACGTAGGGGGTAGGCAAACTGGGGTGGAGGGGGGGGGGGTCACTGGATAACATTCACAGTAGAATGCCAAACTGAATGGTGCATGCTGGAACATGTAGCCTGCAACTTCGACTACAATACGTGATTGAAATGTTGATTACTGAGCATGCATAATAAAAAGAGTTAAAACAAATAGTTAGAGAAAGGCATATTGTGTATTGTAGAGCTAGTGAGGTACAGGAGGAAATCATTGGCAAGAAGGAGGCATGTTAACTAAGTAGGAGGCCATTTCCCATGGCTGAAACAGACACTCAAGCTCACCCTGATGTTCCAATTGGAAGGTGGGAGAATCGAAAGATGTAGCCATATTCTACTGTGAAGTCAGTAGAGTTTTACTGGTGATAATGATGCAGATTTTGTATGTGTTAATTTGGTGTTCGCACTGTTAGTTAAACAGCAGATGCCCTTAGACTTGGAGAGGTACAGATATCTTGCTATATTTCTCATTGTGTTGCTTATGCTGTACTCTTCCCTTGACTTGGAGAACTTCTACTGAAGACTCCATTATGCTGACACCTTTCTTACTTCCCTGATCAAAATAGGACTTTCTCAATTCCTAGTTTACAATGGGGCTTAATACATTTCTTTAGACATCCTCATTTATAGGCAGGAGGATCGAAACCTGCAATCTAATCATCAGATTCTGTTTCTCATTTTCTGCATTGGGGCTACTGAACTCCTCATATGCTTTCTGTTATGGAGGATACGTTTTGTTCGACACTTTAGATTTCCAATAGTAATTCTGTATTTTTGACAATGTTTCTGTGACTTATTTATATCAGTTCGGCGTTAAGTTTGTAATAAACATTTTAAACTTTCCTACAGACTCAGACTTTTAATGTGTGGTCGTAAAGACAACACTGTAATCTAAATTTAATTTGATGTTAATCCCTTTTACCTCTCAGGCTACTACAAAAATCTAAGGACCGGAGACAGATGGTAAGAAAGGCTCAGTGCGCTCTAAGACTAAATTGATTACAAGGAATGTAGGAACACCACTGTAGCATCCTCCCAAGCTCGGGATCATTTAACAGACCACGCCGCAAACTGAGCTCTGTTTGCACATCTTTATTCTTCAGCATGCAACTGTTAACTGAACTCACTGAATCACAAACTTTATTAACCACACCTAGTCAAACCCGACAGATTACGCAATACTTGTAAGGAGTCTACAGAAGACCACTAGAGGCCTCAAACACAAATCTCCCCCTTTGCTAAATAAAAAGTACCAGCAATATATATACACATATACACATTATAACTCCTCAATGAGTTGTCGAAGTGCTTGCACCAGTCTTCCAGATCTAGTTGTACGAGATAGAGGAGGAGCATCTTCACCTGGCATCTCTGAAGCATAGTCGGATGTTTGACTGGGGCACTCAGGTGCACTTACCTCACACATGAGGTCTGGAGCTGATGAACATCGAGGTAAAGTCTTAAAGTGTGATGAGTCTCTGGTTATGGATTTTCCAGGTTGCTGGGCAGTTACCATATGTCCTCTGCTCGCAACAACTCTTAGCGGTTCAGCATCAAACAGAGTGTCAGTCTTGCATGTCTGCTTTTGCTTGACAAGAACTCGGTCTCCTTTCTTGAAGACCGTGTCTCGAGCACATTTGTGCTTATTGACGTAAGACTTTATTTTGCTTTTGCAAGAGGTTTTGGTGACACAAATCTCTTCAAAGTCTATTGACGACTGGTGGTCCAGTGTGATATCTTCATTCCAACAGCTCTCCTGAGCAGCAAGGTGGCAGGACTTTCTACTGTCGTGGAATGAGGAGTGAAATGGTAGGCACAGAGGGCTGGGCATAAAGCTGACTTGATATCAATGCCTTCCAGCACAGCACACTGAACCACCCTTTTCAGAACTCATAAATGGTTCAACAACATAATTTGCCTGTGAATAGAGAGGTGCACTTTTCTGATGTTCAAGTGAATAAGAAAGTCTTTGACCTCTCTGCTATTGAAGGGAGGGGCACTGTCAGAATTTAGAATGGAGTGAACACCCCATGTTGTGAAAATGTCATCCAGCCTTTTGAGGACACATTTGTGGTTGATGATAGGTCTTCCACTAGAAGAAAATGTTAGTACTCATCGACAACTACCATGAGATGATGTCCGTTATTGAGGGGTCCGAACAAGTCATCCGCAATCCTCTCCCATGCTTGCTTATGAAGATCAGACATGCTCAGTGAGTGCAGAGCCATTTTGGGGGACATACAGTTGCACAGATGACAAGCTTTAAGCTCCCTTTCAACTCGTTCATCAAGGCGCAGGAATAACACTCGATCCCTGAGGGCTCTTTTAGTTGTGGCAAAGTCACAATGTCCTTCATGTGGCAGCTCCATGACTTTTTGCCTCAGGCTTTCAGGGATAACCATTCCTGCCCCTCTTAGTATGACACCATCTTTCCACACATTCTTGAATTTCTGGTACTCAAAATCATCTGTAAGAGGTTGAGTATGTTTCCTCCATGAGTGCGTTGTAATGATTTCTTTGAGCTTAAATATGTCAGTATTAGTTGCTGGCAGAATCTGTTCAATACAAAGAGCTGCAGGTACACTGGACTTTACAATGAAAATGATATAGGCCTCAGCCGCTTTGGACAGTGTACTATGAGACTCATGAAAAGTAGTCTGCGGGGTTTTGATCCTTCCCGGTTTGTGCATAATAGTGTAATCATACTGCTGGAGACGCAACCCCCACCTCTGCATATGAGGGGCATCTTGAGTTTTGGATTTCTGAACAAGGTGAGAAACATCCGATGATCTGTGACATGGTGAAATGCTTTCTGTACAGCAACACATGGAAGTGTTCACACATCCATACTACAGCTAAGCTTTCTTTCTCGTTGAGAATAGGCATGTTCAGTCTGAGATAGGTTCTGGCTAGTATAGGTTACAATGTGTCTCTGGGCATTGGGCTGCCCATTGGGTTGGGCAAGGATCGCACCAAACACTACCGGGCTTGCATCCACCACAATCTCTGTATGAAATTTCAAGGCAAAGTAAGCCATTTCAGTTGAATTTTCAATTCCGTGTTTTATATTCCTGAAACTTCGGTCACATTCAGATGACCATTCAAACAGTACATCTCGCTTTGTTAGTTCTCTTAGAGGGACACGCACAGTGGCAAAATCACAAATGTACCTAGAGCAGTAGCTGGCCATGCCTAAGAAGGATTGCCGCATGGTCACATCTTCTCAAGGACAAGTAGACGACAATGCTGGTACCTTTTTGGGGTCAGGAGTCATTCCCAAAGAATTTAAGTCTGTATTTATGAAACTCACACTTCTCTGCATTTAGTGTGAGACCTGCAGCAGCAAGCAGGCAGCATACTTGTGTGAGTGTTTTATCATGTCCCTTTCAAGTAACCCCAAAATCAGTATATCATCACTGTAGTTAAAAGCATGTGTGACAGGGTGAATTATTCTACAAATGAAATCTTCAATGGTTTCTGCAGCTGATGACTGAGTCTTTTATATCTGAACAAACCAGCATGAGTTGACAAAGTAGTAATCTACCTACAGTATTCTTCCAGTTTAAGTTGATGGTAGCCTTTTTTCAGGTCAAGGCGGGAGAAAACATTGACGCCTTTCAGCTGCGTGCTCATGTCTGCATGTGGGGACATGGGTGCCTTTTTCTTTCGATTGCTTTGTTGCATATCAACACAAATGTGCACTGAACTTCCACGGTCCTTTTTTGGCACCACCACAATGGGTGAAACCCATGGTGTCAGACCAGTAGAGCGCTTGATATAATGCTTCAACAGTGTTTCTAGATCTTTCTCAGTGGCGTCCTTCAAATAAAAAGCAATTCAACCGTGTTGCTATGCAAAAGGGTGAATATTTTCTTTTATGTGAAGCTGCACCTTCATTGTATTAAGTTTCCCAAGTCCATGAAACAATGTTGGGAATTGACTCACTGTTTCAGAATAGGCATTAAAGTTGTAGTTAATATGGATAAGTTCAATGTCAGCAGCAGTATCGGATCCTAGTAAGCAGGCACCTGACAACGTACCTGGGAGGACATGAAATAGCACTTCCACCGTCTGTTTCTTATGCCTCGTGGTTGCTACAAAGGAGCCTTTAGTCTGCAAGGATGTAGATGCTGCTCAGGTGTACACCTCTTTTTCTGGGTGTGAGAAGTGGAATCAGAGACAGTTCCTTGTACTTTTCTGTCGGCATGAGGCTTTTCGATGCACCACTGTCTATAATAAAAGTTGTACGGCCACCGCTTACCTTGAGTGTGATTTTGAGACCATGTCGAAATGGCCATTGTTGCTTTGTGTGGAGAGTCTTTTTAGATTTGTGTTCTTTGCAAGTGGCCAATCCTACATGTGCACATTGGTCTGTGACTGACATCAGCATTGCACATCCATCTTCCTCACTGTCACTCAATGATGACGTTAACAAGCCTTTTGCAGCTGAATTGGATAATGAGCAACTTGGTTTTGTTTCCACCTGCCTTAGTTGATGTTGCCATTTGGCCTTGTGGAAGTGGCTAGTGTGCTTCTGGAACTTTCTGGCGTCCATCTTCTTGTTTCTCCGTGACACAGTTTCTATTTTGCTTTGCAAACCGTTATGAAATGGTTCTCCTTCCTGCAGTCTTTGCATATTTGTCTGATGGTGGAACATTTACCTTCATGTGGAAAGGAGAATCCACAGTGGAAACACAATTTCTTTTCCTTGGAGACATCACTCTGTGGGCCTCAGCCTTGGGTTTCTGCTTGCATTTCATGCCAAATACGGATTCTTTTTGGGTTGTACCAGCTTCCATAACAGCAGCTTGTCGATCAGCATATTCCTCCGCTCTTGCCGCCATGAGCACTTTCTCTAAGCTGAGTGTTTCTTGCAGCATGCCTCATCAGTATGAATTGGAGAGGCAACCATAGACAAACTCTAAGATGCATGATTTCTTCATCATTGAATTCACTGAACTTGCAGTGCTTCATAACCGTATCAAGCATCTCAGTGTACTCATCCATCATCTCACCAGGTTGCTGTTTTGCCTGGTGTACTGCTTGTAATGTGACACAATAGTGTTGTAAATTGGCAGCGATTGGCTTAGCATTAGCGGAATCCATCTTGTATTTAGAGGCTATCTTGTCCATTTTGCGGAATCCATTTTGTATTTCTGACAGCCATTTTGTTTGCCATGTGCTCACCATGTGCTTTGTCCTCCCTCAGTGTTGACTGCTCTTGTAATCTGCCTAGAAACGAACTATATTTAGCATCTTCCACCTTTGCACATGCCCAGTGAGTTTTCAACTGTCCTTGCAGCTGTTAGTAGTATGTAACTGTCAGGATGTGTTTACTAGCATTGGCAAACTGTTAACTCCTCCTACTTGTCGACTGTGCATTTCTATATGACCTTATATGTACATAAAATCTTCTGCTGTACTTGTACCGCCCTCTTTCAAGCCCCTGTGTGGCTATAAAAGGACCATGCTCCTTCTGTTTGGTGTGCTACTTTATTCAATACCGAAGGGGGCTGTGTGAATGTAGTTCCACCTCATGAGGTTTATTAAACTTTGTATTTTCTATTCCAGTTTCTGTGCCAACTTCTTCCTATTGGTCTGAGGACTCTGTGCAGAGAAGGGCGAACCCCTTGCACTGGTAGGCCTAGCTGAGGTCCACTTCTACAATAGGACACACCTAAACCCTGCACTCCAGAGAGGAGGCAAATGCACTGCTGCGCCTTTAAATAACACACACCCAAAAGACAAGGCGATAAAACAAAACCCAGCACTCTCTTAAGGCGAGGGAAGAACACAAATTCAGGTGCATTCAAAGTAACACACACATGTTTATTAATTCAATATTTTGGAAAGGAAGGCAAAATATATTGGTTAATGCAGACTCCCAGATATCTAGTAACGTAATCAGAAAACCAGAATAACATGTAGCATATATACATGGAGCAGACAGCAAAGAAAATTAGAAATTATATACACAAAGTAAGTAACACCTAACCGATCGTTCACTCAACATCCTTGCCAACTCAAGCTGGGGAGCCCATTGACAGCTGGACTTGGACTCTTGACGGGGACTTGGGTTGCGTTAGTCATGCGACAGTAGGTCTACTCCACAGGTGAGCTCCAATCCACGTGTCAACATTCTCTGGCTTTAATACATTTTACTCAACGTAAGGCAAAGGTTCTAGAAACTTCACCCCCTTTCTTCTGTTACGAAAAACCGAGATGACCGTACTGGTCTGTGTTAAGGTCAAGACAGAAGATGGCCAGGCCCCTGTATTTTGACTCTGAGACAGAGCTGTACATTCCACTCATTCCGCTGGCAACAACAATCTCTGCCCTGAAAGGTCCCAGGCATGCATCCCACACAACATGTTACAGTTCACTCTGATCGGTGAGGAGTGAAAACAAGTGAAAAGCGAAAACATTCCTACCCCACTTTGCAGCTACGTGCGAGCACAGAAAATGGAGTCTGTTACACAAGATGGAGGAAGCATAGAAAATGAAGTCAATTATGCCAAATGGAGCCAATGGTCAATATTTCATTCTTAATATCACAACACCTGGTTGAAAGCGTACCTTTCATAGTTGACATTCGGCATTGGATTGAACTTGGCCTCCAGCATCTTCTTGATCTGACGATATGATACTTTATCAGTTTGTGGTATCTTCTTTATCACTTCTTTTACTCAGGCACCTGCAATGTTCTTTAAGTATTTGATATTTTTGTCATCTACTTCATCTATAGCATCTATGAAGTCATTGAACGTTTTGATCCAGGCAGTCCATCTGGCACTAATATTCAGCATTTTGGTGGTATTGAAAGGAGGATGTGGTTTCAGGAACACAGCAGCATTGTATTTTGTGCCGATTCCGAATGATGTTGAGAGTATATGCTGTTCAGGCAGCCTTTGATCTTCAGCGTCTCTGGCCGTCGCGCTCGAGCTGAGGTCAGCAGGCGCCATCTTTATACTTCATGCTGAGTAATGGCTTCGTTTCTTGCACATGTTCTTCACCGCTCGCGACTTTATGCATTATACCTGGCGGTCTTTTGTATTTCTCTGTGCCTGGTCGCCTTTGCCTTTATTGCTTTTTTGCACCCGACTGTTGCTGCCTTTGGCGCTTCTTTGTACCTGGTTGGCACGGTCTTACGAGTTTCTGCTTTGTATTGGTGCTGGCTCTGTGTTATGCTGTGGTGCAGTATCTCTTCTCTTGACCTTACCAGTAGATTTTTGGCAGGCTTATTGATTGTGGTACTCTGTAGGGCCTTCGCCTTCTTCAAAGGCCTTTCAAAAGCTGGAGTTGCCCTTTGACTTCACATACACGAAATGTAGACCTCTTCTTGAGGTGCACATGGCATGCACAAGCAATTAGGTAGACCACGGCAAACTCTCAAAGAAAGCAGTCCTGTATATTTGGGGACACGTATCCCCTATCTTGTCGCCAGTTGCAGCCTCCTCCCCAGACAAGGAGCATGTAACAGACCCACCACTCACGAAGCTCTGGTTTGCATGTCTTTATTCATCAGCATGCAGCCGTAAACTGAAGCACTTTATTAATCATGCACAGTCACACTCACCAGATTACGTAATACTTGTAAGGAGTCTGCAGAGGACCACTAGAGGTCTCATACACAAAACACAGGACACAAAACCACAATTTCAGATTTCTTACCTGCACATTTAGCCGGTTTAAAGGCCTGTTAAAGGGAAAAGCAGGTAGGAACTCACACTTCTGTGCATTTAGTGTGAGACCTGCAGCAGCAAGCAGGCAGCATACTTGTGTGAGTGCTTTATCATGTCCCTTTCGTGTAACCCCAAACACCAGTATATCATCACTGTAGTTAAAAGCATGTGTGACAGGGTGAATTATTCTACGAATGAAATCTTGAAATATTTCTGCAGCTGACGACTGAGTCTTTTATATCTGAACAAAGCAGCATGAGTTGACAAAGTAGTAATCTACCTACAGTTTTCTTCCAGTTCAAGTTGATGGTAGCCTTTGTTCAGATCAAGGTGGGAGAAAACTTGGACGCCTTTCAACTGCCTGCTCATGTCTGCATATGTGGACCTGGGTGTCTTTTTCTTTCGATTGCCATGTTGCATATCAACACAAACGCGCACTGAACTTTCACTGTCCTTTTTTGCCACTACCACAATGGGTGAAACCCATGGTGTCAGATCAGTAGAGCACTTGATATAATGCTTCAACAGTGTTTCTAGATCTTTCTCAGTGGCGTCCTTCAAATAAAAAGCAATTCAACCGTGTTGCTATGCAAAAGGGTGAATATTTTCTTTTATGTGAAGCTGCACCTTCATTGTATTAAGTTTCCCAAGTCCATGAAACAATGTTGGGAATTGACTCACTATTTCAGAATAGGCATTCAAGTTGTAGTTAATATGGATAAGTTCAATGTCAGCAGCAGTATCGGATCCTAGTAAGCAGGCACCTGGCAACGTACCTGGGAGGACATGAAATAGCACTTCCACCGTCGGTTTCTTATGCCTCGTGGTTGCTACAAAGGAGCCTTTAGTCTGCAAGGATGTAGAGAGTGCTCAGGTGTACACCTATGGTCTAAAGGCCTGTTAAATGGAAGAGCAGGTAGGAACTAGCGCAGATGCACTGGCTAGGCTATTACCCACTTCTAAGGCGATAACCTGTATTGAGCCGTTAAGTCTATTAAAGGTAGTACTGATGTCCACATATTGGTACTTCAGGCTGTAGGTGTAATGATGCAAGGGTCCCACACATGTTAATGATGTCATGAAAGTAAACGGGAGGCACAGGAAAAAGACCATCCCATTAAATATGCATCATTGTATTCAAAAGGGCAGGGTAACAGAGGATGAAAGGCACCATAAGCACAGTCATTAAATGCTGCTCGATCCTTTATTTGTAATGACTGAATTGAAATGTGAATGATGAAATTTACCACACGCCTATAATCAACGTTTTGGTTTGGACGGGCATGTTTAAATAAGTGAAGAACAAAAGAGGCTATTCCTCAAAATCAAAAACGTGTTTTGTCGGAATGACCATTTTCAGGGGCTGAGCGTCATTCTCTTTACCTTTTTAGCCAAACAGGAACAGTTTCCTACTTCCACGCCCAAAAATAAACTGGACAATGTATTTTAACAGAAGGTTCTGCATTTCATCGTCAGCATACCATCGCTTTAACAGGCTGAGATAAACGTATATTTAACACCTACCTACGCGTTTATTCCGAAAAACAAATAGGTTATAGAAGCAGAATACGAAAATGTGCCATGCTGCATCTGTATATCACGAGTGCCAAGTCACCTCGGCATTACTCATTCTTATAAATACATTTGGCCTTTGACTTTGTGCTTCGTGTGGTTACGGGGCTGCTAAGTAAGTTTACATATCTTGATGAGGTCGGGTGAGACTGAGAAACTGAATTACTTGTTAAGCAAGGGGCATCAAGGCATTAAAAACGAAAGAAATGGCAGCATTACCCTTAAAGCTGCAAAGGAAACATATATGGTTAAAGTGAACAATCTGATGTTTCCTTGTTTTGATATGTTATCTGAAACAACGATAGAGCACTGAAAGATAATTTTTAAAGAGGAGGATGTCGTACCAAACAAGAAGAGGGTGTTGGTGACTAATACATTAAATGTGAATAATACTGGCAGGATGATTAGTGACTGGTCCTGGATATTTGTATTGGCGATACAAAGATGAATACATTTGTGCCATAATGCAACTTTTGTTTGTATAATGATCTGCAAGCAAATGGCCCTTCGTTTAATTTACACTAAATTAAACATTGCAAAGTGTGATACATCAGCGCTGATGGTAATAAAAGCAGAGAGAGGAAAAAAAAGAGGCAGGCTAATGTGCATCATGTCATATTTTTTCCTGAAAAAGTACTAAACAGGGAGGTACAACTCTGTGGAAACAATATTTAAACTATCATGCTTTACTTTTCTATTTAGAGAATGTGCAGAAAGTGTGTTTCATTGACCTTTGTGAAATAGAATAGTAAGAGCTTGAGTTATTAGTTGAGGTGGGTGGAAACTCCACTCAAACAAACACAATCCTTGCCAGGGTAAACCACTAAAGTCACTATATAAATATGTGCCTAACACTCAGAAGCCTGCCACAAAAGCAGCCAGGCTTAACTTAACAGCAATGTTTAAAGTTTATATACAACACTCGAGCAGTAATAAAGTAAAAAGAAGACACAACAAAAATCCCAAACTAAAACAGAGTTAATTAAAAAAAAAAATGACACCAAAATGACAAAAATCCAATCAGTGGAACCAAAGTTATGAATTTTTAAAGTTTCTAGCAGAAAAATGTGCCTTAAAGCACAAAGCGCCAGTTGTGGTTATCTGGACGCACTGGACCTGGTCAAAGTCACAAGTTCAGGATGACTGCGATGGAGCATGGATCGTATACAGGGACCTTCTTCGTCCTGCTGCAGATTTGACCTTTTCGGAGTCCAAATCCATGCTGCAGATCAGCTTCGAGTTTGCAGTTGCCACAAAAGGAGACAGTTGTTGGTGCAAGGTTAGGCATCACGGAAGGCTGCCTTTCAGCCCGATGAGTCAGTCATCACTCAAGCTTCATTTCCGCTGTCGACAAGGACTGTTGCCACTGGCACTCCGAGAAAACGCAGCATCGGTCCTTGCTGGAGATTCACTTTGGCAGGTGCTGTGGATGATCATTGGGCGACACAATGAGTTCATTTGCGTTTGTGAAGAGCCCAAAAAACCGTTGGATCTTCACCTGGAGCTCACGGCTTGTAGTTTTGAGGCAGCAGTGTAAGTGTACAGAGTCTAGTTCAGCAAAACAGGGGAGTGAAGGCCACATCAAGGATGTCAGATCTGACAAGAATGTTCCACAAAGTTTCAGGGTTTCAAATTGTTCACTTTAGCCTATATTATTGTTCTATCATTTGCATTACCCCACTGAACTATGGCATTTTTAAATAACGATCAATGTCTCGTGAAGAATTAATTCCTGGTCCTTCAAGCGAAGTTAAAATAGCCTAAGTGCTTTATTACATGTTGATTGTTTGAAATATAGTGCTTGCCAAAGCTTGAAAACTGTAGCATAGTCAGTCAAGAAACCAACACTGTAGGACACTGAAGGATTCTGAAAATATAAGAAATAAATGAATATTTATAACAATCCATGCGGGAGATGAGAAGGTTCCCTATGTTTGTATATTATGTGACAGACAGGGCTCAGCTCACCTTCCAGCCTGTACCACCCCTTTGTTAGGTTGCAGTGGTGACAATTAGACAGGGATGTTGGTCAGCATAAGCTCGATGCTTTGAGAATTCAACAGGAAAAGATCAAGCCCTAACTCTCACCTAGGGATCTGTTTGAAAGATCATGCCATGTTGGTAGGTCACATCTTACCAGTTTATGTTCCAGATAACTCACCTAGTCATTCTTTGAGTTGTTTTCTTCACTTGCTTTCAAAAGAACCAAATGGGTACAAGGCACGTTACAGAAATACATTGTAACATGGATAGCATGCAGGATCCTAGACCATGAGATATTAAAAGGCCACAAAACTCTGGTTTTGACCAGCTTTTGGGCAATATTTTGTAAGCTATCATTGGATCAATATTCTAAGAAGCTCAGTTCGATGAGACAGTATTAAAGTATATTGTTTCATTGAAAAGCAGTATTCTGTGTTTTATTTTTATGCGGTACATCGTATTTCTGATAAGTTTTTTCTCAAATAACGGGGCTCCTTTTTTAGGTCTCGCCTTGGCAGCGCATGCACTGTCTCAGCGAGACTTAAAGTAATCTGTATATTGGCTTCAACTCCGTGTAATTTCTCCTGCCCCTTGCGATTGGTTTAAGTCTGGCATTGCTGCTATTTTCTTGATTTTTGTTGGCTGTTGATCCTATGGTAACTTCCGTGTAGTCCCGAAGCTAGCACTTAATTGCGTGCAGTGTGCCATCTGTTTTTTTATCCCCGACGGACTGGTCAGACCCTGCCATAAAATGTAAGCGCCGGTTGTGGTTGGGGGCATGGCCGCCTCCACTCCTTGTTCACATTCGGCTTTGGCTTCGAGTCATTTATACATAGAAATTCGCACGTTTAAAACAATTGCCGTGGTAAATGCCAGACCACTTTTCCTCATTCTACTGAAGGGAAGCGTGATAAAAGAACATTAATTTCTGTTGAACGGCGGTCGCATCTGCACGTCGGTCGTCAGTTCAATTGTACCCGCAATAAAAAAACATATCTGGAGTGTTTGTGTAACAGGTTTGCGACCCGTGTGTCTATTGTTGTTAACCCTGCCCATAGTTTTTGATAACTTAAAACCGAATGAAGCGTGCAACCCCAAGCTCTGTGGTCGGGATTTCCACTCCAAGCCCACCTTCAGAGTTTCCCTTTCGTTCGTCCGCTTCCAGGCACAGATGAAAGTGTGCTTTCCTGCTGCGCCCTAGTCTTTGAAGCGCCCGACTACTGCCTCACTTTATCGTTGGCAGCTGCATGCTTTTGCTGCCTGTTAACCTTGTTTATAGAAAGCACGCTTCTTTAAAGCAAGCTCTTTCCTGGGGAGCGTGGCACCCGATCCCCATCGCACACTCCCTGGGCGTGCCGGTACAGAGGAGAGGCATGCACATAATTGTTGGTTATGTTGAGATCGGGTGCCCCGCTCAACAGGAAAGGGCTAGCTTTATGGGTAGAGAGAGCTGTTTTTTATTTTTTTAAGCTGCCGCGGCTAACTTTAATTATGGTTATGTGCATGTCAACAAAATTTGTTTTTTTATTATGATATGTGTTAAACTGCACAGCACGCCATTTTCATTTTGCACGCCGGCTATTTTGGGCGGTGGTACATGGAGAGGGCGGGCATAGGGATCACTGTAGTGAACAACAATATGGCCGAGCTCTTCCAGGAACACAGCTGCCCAAGGACACTCTGCACTAGGTTTGAGCGTGCATTGCAAAAGCCGCATGGTTTCACTACAGTGGCCGCACACCTTCCGTTCTTTTTTCTCTTGTACTGAGTCAAACTCTGATGGTCAGATGAGAGTATCACTCACTCACAACGAGCAGTTTATCTGGAGTTTAACTAAACTGGATTACATCTCATCCGTCTCACCTTGTGTCAGGCGATGCCATGCTGTAAACAAAAAAAGGCATTGAAATGTCATGGGGAGTGACTGCAACCTGTCCTCCTTCTAATGACTTGCTTGTCACATGATGAGCAGGGATTCTGGGAGTTGTAGTTCGCCGTGGCAGCGAAGTACAGAAGCTAGCCAACTTGTTTGCCAAGCCGCCTGGTTCGCGCCCCTTGCTCCTTGTTTGTTATACCAGTATATGTGCCTTGGTGACTGAAGGCAGCGCCCGCGGAGTCCGGCCCGCCAGTATTCCACTGTGTTGACAGCAGGCTCGCGCACTGAGTATGGAGTCCCAGTTACGGCTGCGCAGTGTCTGCAGGGATCGCTCCACATACTAATCGGCAGAATGTGAGGGTTAACCGGGCGGCGTCTAAAATCAAAGGGTGACCCATGCAGGCGGAAACCCCCGGGCATCCAAGGATTAAAGGGTAATGAGCCATTCTTATTTCCTGTCTCTTAATCTTTGGTTCGGATTTAGCAGCGTCATAAAATGCCCGTAAGTGCTCGTGGACTCCCACAGCGAAAATGCACTTGAGGTTTTAATTCTCAACATACCTCAGAGGAAGGATCATCTACTGCAGAGATGTGTTGGCTTTCAACCTTCCTAGGTTGATTAAAATCATCCTTCCTGGGTTGATAAAAACATTGGGTTAACTACAGTTACTCCATATCACTCAAGACGTATTCTCGATTCTAAGGCTTTATATGTGACATTGTTACCAGTGGTATTGTTGCTTTGCATCATGGTAGCGCAGTACTGAAGATGATAGTTTACTTTTCAGCACACAGTGAGTTTACTGCCGCGGTTTACATAAGCTGATCTTTCGGACGGGTTTTACAGCACTGTGTTGCCTTGAGCGCTGCGAAGGTCCTCGGGAGGCTTGTTGGCACTATATAAAATATGTACCACAAGGACGTTTCTTGGAACATAAATATTGGCAGGACTGCATAACGCGATGCCCTGGCATACGATGTGTTGAAAACAGCACTGGTGTCTGCAAAAACCTCACACTTAACTCATTCCCATGGTCCCCTCCGAATGCAAAGTGCCAGCTTTCATGTATGTACTACTATATGTTACGCTACCCATGACAGACTCCCGGCTTGCTTTCCCTATAACAAGTCTGCTTTTCGGTTGATTTGTCGGGTAACATATAAAATATGTTATACCTCTGGTCGAGGTACTAATCTGCTGAATTTGGACCTTGGGACCCTGAGGTTGAAAAATGACCACAGATTAAGTAATCTTGTTTTGGCTGAAATTGTAAATATATGTACTTTCAAAAACAAATGTGTGCAATCTACTGTCACAATTACATGTTCATCCCTATTGCATGCTGGAGTACTCCGGCTGAGCTCACGACACCTCGTCTCCTCACTCTTCCTTCTGCCTCACGTTGATCTTCTACTCACTCTCCATCCCTATGCCTCATGCTGCTCTTCTCACTCCTTTCCTTTTGCCTCATGCTGCTCTTCTCACTCTGTCCTTGTGCCTCACGCTGCTCTTCTCATTCCTTGTGCCTCATGCTGCTCTCCTCCTCACTCTTCTTCCTTGTGCTTTCCGCTTCTCTTCTCCTCACGTTCTGTTCAAGTGAAATTTAGCTATTGTACGCTTAGCAAGTGCCTCTTGCAAAATGGGAATCCAGCCATTTCCCGCTGGTGGCAATACGGGCGAGTACAATATGCGTGATCCTGTTATCTTTATTAATTTGTGCCATGCCCAACTAGCTGTAGAGAGTGTTTGAATGTCCCGCACATTCAGCAGGAACCCCACTGGCAGCAGGGTACAGAGGGGCGCCGGGAGTGTCAAATCGGCCTTCGGGCTGAAGTAGGGAATCCTATCTGCATGTTACCAGTTGCAAGCAAAGCTCGTCTGGGCCACTAGGTAGTAGACATGAAAATTTGGTACACCAAAACCCCTCCTCTCTCATAAGGCAGCATTAGTGTGTCCCAGCAGACGCGGGGCTGCTTACCACCCCATACAAGTCGTATCAACAGTGTTCGAAGGGCTGAGAAGAAGCTATTATATAGCGGAATCGAAATGTTCTGAAATAGGTATAAAAATTGGGGAGGACAACCATTTTAACGATGGCTATTCTTTCCGCCACGGACAGGGGTAACGTCAACCACCGCTCTATGTTACCTCCCAGTTTTTCCCCTAGATACTTGACGGAGTCCTCACACCACTTCAATGGAAACTCCTCAAGCCTACCATAGGGCGCCTCCGTAAGCTGGAACACCTCTGATTTCTCCCAGTAAATACATAAACCAGATAGGGTGCCATATCTTGTCACCTCGCACAGCAGCGGCGCCATGTTGTCATCCCGATGTCGTACATATAATATGATATCATTCGCGTATAATGTGAGTAGCAAGGGTCCTATGTTAAACTGTAGGCCCCAATGACTGTGCCTCTCCTGCAGATAACACACCAGTGGGTCCAATGATAACACAAACAGCAAAGGGGAAAGTGGGCATCCCTGCCGTGTTTCCCGTGTAAGTTGAAACTCGGTCGCCAACGTGCTATTATGTCGTATGCCTACCATGGGTTGCGTATACAATAGTTTAATACCCGCCAAAAACCTATTCGGCACTCCCAGGCTACCCAGTACAGCGTAGAGGAAAGGCCACTCGAGCAAATCGAAAGCTTTTTCCACGTCGAGCAGCACAGCGGCAGCTGGAACCGACGGTGATATTCTATGTAGAGTGGCAAACAACTTACGGAGATTGAGTGCCGCGGACTTATGAGGTATAAACCCTGATTCAGCGGGCAAGATCAGTTTTTCAACTATTAGGGCTAGTCTTGTTGCCAATATTTTAGCTAAAATCGTGTTATCAAAATTTAAAAGTTACAGCGGTCTGTAGGAACCACAACACAGTGGATCCTTACCCTGGCGCCTTAGAGCCGTCCAGAGCATTTATGGCGTTAGTCACTTCGTCTATCGAGGAATTCCTGGTGTGCTTTTTCCATCCAGACCATTGAGATCTCATCTAAATAGTCACTGTAGGCCAGTGTGTGCCCTGTGGCTCTTGAGGTGTACAGTTCCATGTAGTATGTGAGCACCTCTCCAAGGATTCCCACATTATCAGTTGTACGTGACTATGTCTGTCTACAGGTCTGCTGCATTAGTCTAGCAAGAGTCCTTCCCGGCCGTTCTCCCTCCCCCAAAGCGCCTAGCAATAGCTTATTTACTGAGATGTGTCTCGCACTCAGCTGCTTCCCGGAACTCCTTTAGAAGGGTAGCGCGGCGTTGCAAAATGGGGAGGCTAGGAGGTTGCGCATCCAAATGATCAAGGTCTACCAGCTGTGCCTCTATACGTGTTATTGTACGCCTCAGATCACAGAGCACACCTGCGCTCTTTAATATGCACATTCCCCTTGTGTACATCTTGAACGCTTCCCATAGCGTGACCTTGGATGTCACCGTGCCCACGTTTAATGTAAAATATTCACTGATCGCTGCGCTCAATTTAGACGCGAATACCGGGTCTCTCAGGGCCATGTCAGGAAATCTCCACGGACACTCTACCCCCTGCGTGTGGAACTCTCAATTGTAGTACTACTGGTGAGTGATCTGACAATGTGCGCGGGAAATGTTTCACATCACTAATCCATAGCGCTACCCCTGCCGAGGGACACCAATAGTCCAACCAGGTCCATGTTTTATGGGGTGTAGAATAGGGCTTGCCCTGGCCGGTGTTATGATGCCTCCATGCATCAACCAGTTCATGGCTATCAAACATATCTAGCAGCGCCCTGCTGGCCCTCGGCTTAGTATCAGCGGTGGTTGCTGTGCTGTCGCGCGTCAGGTCAAGCAGTAAATTAAGATCCCCACCCAGGCAGACTTTGTCCGCCCCCATTCGCTCAATATGTGTATGAATGGAATCAAAGAAGTTAGGGTCGTCGACATTTGGTGCATAAAGGTTGACAAACGGTACCGATTCCCCCCACAGTTACCTGCAAATGACACTTTCACAGAAGGCGCCAGGTGAGTTTCTTGTAGGAAAGCAAGGTCTACCTGGTGAGGTTGCAAATAGTTGGTTACTAGCTTACATTTGCGGGCATTATTGAGGCACCTTACATTCCATGTCATTAACACTACATTAGCTTCCAGTTGTACCCTGTTAACCATATTCTAACTCTTGAATACAAAATATGTCTGCATCTAAAATACAATTTCTGCACTGTACTTGAATATACCAATTAAACCATGTCGCCAGGTTTTGCTTGAGAACCCATATTCCCCCACCCACTGCCCATCCCCCAAACCAAACTGCAGGGGAAAGTCCCAGCCCACAACAACAGATTTTGAATATAAATGAGAAAACATCATCATGCTATACTGTAACAACTCAAACACCTGCATCCGCACTTGGGGTGTGGCAACACCAAGCCGCTTTCCCACCACACTTGGTGCATATGTGTCTGAAAGTATGTAAAGAGTTTGTTCCCATTGGGAGTGCCCACTGCACCCCAAATCTGTTGCGCAGAGACCTGGTCCAGGCATTGCAACATGTACATGAGATTATTTGTCTGTTATAGAGACAACTAGCTGCTTTAACTGGCCGTGAAAAGACCCGCACTTGTACCCAAGTCCGGAATGTTCTGCGAATGCTAGGAAGGCGTATTTCGCTGCCGCCCGACTTGGAGTAATACTGGCAAAATTCTTGGGCCTCATGGGGAGAGTCCAATATTTTGGACCATCCATCAACATCCCCCTTTAGCCGTGCGGGATAAAGCATCCCATATCGCAGGCCCAGCTTTCAGAGGTTCGCCTTCACCCCGACATATTACCGTCTTGCTTCCTGGACCATAGCAGTGAAGTCCGGTATGGAGAGATGGACGATCCTTGTCATTCCAACCTGCCCTTCTCTTGCGTCATCCTCAGAGTGGTATCCCTGTCTCTGAAGTTGAGCAAACGAGCTATGATGGGCCTCGGTGGGCAGCCTGGATTTGGGCGCTGTTCAAGAATGTGGTGCGCACGCTCTACTACAAACATAGTGGTGAAGGATTCAACTCCAAAGAGGTCGGTAAGCAGGGTTTCCAGAAACCGGTCCAGCCGCCCCGTGTTGGTGGATTTTGTCACTCCCATGACTCGTACATTATTCCGCCGCCCCCTTGCCTCCAAATCCTCATTCTTGATTGCGACTGATTTGAGGAGTTTCTCCATTCACTCCATCTTTTTGGTGGTCTTTTTGGTGGTCTGGGCAGTGCAGTCTTCCAGGTCAGAAATTCTACCCTCCGCTGTATTTAAGTGTCCCTCATGGTTGTCAAGCCAGGGTCCCATAGCTTCCAGCCTCCTGACCAATGCGTCAAAGCGGTTATCCAGCGCCCTGAAGCCTGCCCCGAGCTCCGTTAGTACAGTGTCTGACCCAGCCATGCTAGTTAAGTGCGTACCACTTGCTTCCGCCATGTTTCTTTGCTGGGTTGTCGTGCTGGTGTCTGGCGGCTTAAAGGGGAGGGTGCTTTGTTTGCCGTCTTTCAGGCCCATGCCACAGGCCAGAGGGTCCGCTCGATCAGCAATGTGGTTCTTCCCTCCTTCTCCAGTTTCCCCGCGCTATACAGACCAGCTAAGCCACCTGCCAAGGCCTATCCTGGCCAGGGCGTCCGCCACTGTGCCACCTCAGCGTGCAGGGGTGTGCACTATCCTTAATGTTCCTTAATTCGCAGTACCAGGTAGAGGAGGCCTTGCCGGAACATCTTCTGGAACGTATCAGCAGGGGGGGGGGAGCCAATAGCTACTTCTCACAGCATCCGGCTTGACGGCCGGTCCCCAGGCTCACCTGCGGCCCCTATCACCGCGGGGCCTCCGAGGAGTGCCTGCGGGATTAGCAGGAATATGGCTCATGCACGCTAGATACCCCCCACCTCTCCTTACCCCGCTTCGTGCTGGGACAGGCCAAATCCACAGCAATTGATGGCGGGTGCGCCCGGGCACGATGCAGCTCCTACTAATTTAGACCCCGGCTCCACTCATGGTCACAGGCCGCGACTCATGCTGACTACGTGCTCAAGTGCCGATCCGTGACTAGCCAAGGCCCCGCTCTCCACACCGATTACAGCAGTGCCCCCTCACACAGCATTTCCTGGGTTGTTAATGCCAATTTCATCCCCCGGGCGGACCGATCAGCAGTGGTTTGCAGCAGAGCTTCAAGCCTGCGCTGCCATTTTGGTCAGGGGCTTGGCCACACCCCTTTTTGAAGCAAAATATAACAGATCAGTGGGGAAAATATATTTTCAACTTGGTGGTCAGTATTTACTAGCGGTCTAGTTCATACATTAGTGCGATTTGTGGTGAAAACAAGGAGGAGATCAATGAAGAAACGAAGCCAGTTATGCATTTCTGAATTTTGCAATAAGGTTTACACCTGTAATTCTTTGCAAGGAACTTTTAACTATAGAAGTAGTGTACTGCTACGTTTCCTAGAAATTTGATTGCACAGTCAGAACATACATTGTTTGCACAAAATATGCAACTGCAAAGGGTCAAAACATGATGCGTGGGGCTTGCAATAATTTTTCATTATTGATTAACCATGCATGTGCCAGACAGTGAGGTGCAGCAGGTAGTCTCCGGGCAGCAGTAGGGACCCAATACAAAGGCATAACAGATATGCAGGTGGTCCCACTGAACTACCAATCAAACTGTAGGGGTGAGCCTTTCAGGGATCAATGCACCTTAAAAGGACAAGGGGGGCATTTCCCAGCTTCAAAGGGATTCCTGGTCTCCTATCCTAAATAATCTTCAATCTTACTCACTCTAATACCTTCTGGAATGCGTGAGAAAAGTCATGTAATTCCTGTCTCTCGTCTGTGTTCTCCCCAGTTCTCTATCTTTGGTGCTACTTGTATTTCGTATCATTCAAAATGGAAGCTCATGTGCACTCCATGCATGTCTTTCACATGCATACAACACACACGAAACAACCATGTTCTACAAGGATGGGCGAAGGACACGGTTGCAGGGGAATAGCAGACTATCTCAAAATGCAGGAGTTGTCATTCCACCAAGTCCCTAGCGGGCAACAGGTAAAAAGGCTGGCTCTGCTAAGTATAATCAGTATCACTGCCAGCAATTGTAGTCCACGAAGAGCCTAGTGAGGCGACAGTCCTTGCAAACAACAATGGATGGTGCACTTGGTGTGCACCTCCAACCTCGGAGTCTTGCTCCGAGTCTCACCACAAAATACAAACAGGCCCACGTGCAGCAGCAGTGGTAGTGGACAAACATTACTACACCTTGCTATGGTAAACAGAAGGCACGGGTGCACATTCTCCAGAGCCAGGCAGGGGATCATCCTCCATCTGAACAATGCATTTCTTAACTGTATTTAGAAATAGGAGTTTAGGAACACTCCTATCTTCCAGAATAGTGGAATTCCCATAATGTCAGAATTTAAGGACGTGTTTGCAAACAATTGTTTTTTGTTGACAATCACAATAGTAACTTTAACATTCTGCCGAATTACATTGAGGTCAACAAGTGCCCTTCCATTATGCGTTCTCACCCACCTCCCTATAGAAATGATACTTCCCATGTGTAGATGGCAATCGTGCCCAGGAAAAAACTGGGCCCAAAAACTCCAACCATGTGAAATAAGTGACGGTGGGAGGAGGTTATTTTAGAAGTTATTTGTTATACATACAGGATGGTTGCAGTTTTTTGGCTCCAGCACTTTGGGAGCTCAACCAACCCCACACATTTTGGAAAAGTCACAGGTAACCCATTTCAGAATATAATACATCTATATAAAACTATGTTCTCACATTACGTGCAATAAAATACAAAGGTGCGCTTCCAAGAAGATCATTTTAACCATCTTCCATTCCTATGGCCTTTCCAATTAAAAAGCAAAGCGACGAGCATGATGTGGCAGAGGAACAGGCCAAATAACACCAGCATACCAATTGCCATATTTCTTGAACACACACATTAGATTTGCCTGCATCTATGGCCTGTCCTTTGGTTGTCTGGTCGTGTCAATCCACAAACGTTGGGGATGATTTCTGTGAGTAGTAGATGGGGCATGCAGGTTTTTAGGACATTTACTGGTGACTGCAAATCTGTGTTTTACAACACAAATGTGTAGACCGAGTTTGAGCGATACTTTTTGAGCTCATGGGTAAGAAAATCTGTGTAATTCACCAAGTCACACCATCCTAGATCACTCACTTTCAGAAATCTCACATGCAAACATCTATTTTCTTTCAAAAGCTTCCATAAAGCAAGTTATGTACCCCCATGCATAGATATGCCCAACAACACAAAAGGGTTAAATAAGGTGCATGGCAATGAAGGGCAGTAGGATATTGGCCTTTGGCAGCTAATGCCCATGTTTAATGCTAGGTAGATGTAAGAAGAAAGTGTTATTCCCCACAATATTTGATTTTTTCCAGGTAATATTGGTAAGAAGATATTGCTTGACTCATGCAGATCCAATATTTTAGAATCTTGAGGGTATCTATTTTTTAAAAATATGTGGGACTGATAAAGCAAAATCTACAGACATTCCACTAGCCACGTTTCAGTATAAAGTCTTAAAGGTAAGTAGTGGGGAAAAAAAAAAAATCACAAATAGGCAGGTCTTGTCTTGTGCCACAATTTCGGCGGAGATGGGGCCTAAAGGCCAGGAGGTGACAACTTTGGAACTGGGGAATTAGGTTCGAGTCCAGGAATCAGTTCAACATCCTGTCATTCTGAGCAAATCCCTAGTCCTATAAAAAAAAAAAAATGACTGTGTAATGTAATCTGGTGCTCACGTGAAGCGGCCAGATGCCTTTGGGCCACGCATGCGCTATATAAAATTACAAACAAAAAAAGCCCGCCTATGCACACTTTGTATGATTTTTGTTCAAATGAAATAACATTTATTGTGGCGATCATTCGCATTTAAGGTCCAGTACACGAAAAAAAATCTGGGGCAATGAATCCAAATGAAATTCCCTAGAGGAGCTGAACTGTAGGCGGTCAGCTGCAGATGGCATGGATTGCCTTTAGTTTCATTTTTCTTGGAGAAAAATCATGTCCCTGGCACTAGTGCCATTTCAAACCCCTGGAAATGCAGATTGAAGTAAAAAAAAAAAAAAACACTGTCTGATAACCAGAGGATGGGGAAGGACTGAGGAAAATGGACAAACCGTGCAGGGCGGTGCAGCTCTTTGACTAGTGTACAGGCTAGAGGGAGGGATTTCGGCTCGGTCCTGTTGGGATTCCCAAGCAGGAATTTTTTGGCAGGGTAAGCACTGTAAAGGGTCTATTGTTCTCTTTCAACTGTACCTCTCTCGTAAAAGGATCGCACGTTAATGGTACTATAAATGCTAAAACAGCCTCACTTGACACTTTACCAAGTACATGGTTGTGCTTGCTTTTCAGATTTCCTTGGGGCAAACTAGCAGAAATCGATGCTGATCTGGCCAGCATAGGACGCTGACAAATTAATGAGTGAACCAGTGGTGGTATAAATAAGGTGCAGTGGGTGCTTACAAGTGTTGATTTTCATCAGATTTCACTTTGGAATTTCCTTCTGTCACGAGGCCTTTGTGCTCCCCGGTAGACAGGAAAGGGTGAAGAGAAAGGGAGGTGGCTTTGTGCACCTTGCTTTATGGGGGCATCTCTCTCCATTTGTAAAATCCTTGGCATTCAGTGGTGCAACCTCTTCCCCAGACACAGACTGAAGATAAACACTCATGTGATTCCTTCCATGGGAGACAGGCGGTAGAGTTGGACTTGGGGATAAAAGTCTTCAAGCTCTGTGCTGGGACACAGGTGGCCTTCTCATCACATCACCTACTTAACTGTCAATCTCGTTTTCATAATACCTAGTGTGCAGTGGCCACAGCACTAAACTGTGGGGTAGCCCTTGTAATTTAGGCCCCTATGGTAACAGAAGGTAGATGTGGTGATTGCAGAGTAGGCTAATTAGGAGAAAAAAATCCCAGCCCAGGCATCGGAAGCTATTCTGCTTCTGCATACGTTTTGGGGAGCCTGTGGTACTCACATCAGGTCTCCCCAGTGGGGGACATGGATTTGACTCCACTCCATGCAGTCTGTATAATAACAGGTGCCAGAGTGAAAAGAGAATTTCTCAAATTATAATAGCGCCTGTGGGATTCCCTGAACTCCTGTGGCGAGGACCACCAGAAAACCATATGTAGCAGGGGGTTCTCGATAAACATTACTCATAGGCAGTCTAAAAAAAATGGAGGTGTCCTAGACCACTAGATAATCGAGACCACACTATTGTGTCCACCTCAGAGTAATATTAACTGCAAGATTCTGGAAACTCGTATGTGCCACACTGGTAGTCACAGGAGAGATGAATACCAATGGAAGGGATGAGCTGAGTGAGTCCAATAATCATAAACCCCATTTAGAAAACCAATGGTGGGTTTCAAAACACCTCTAATGATTCAGAAAAAGAGAATGTAGGAAATGGGAGTTGCCAGTCGTGCATTACATCACCGGCCTAGTTTCTTGACAACCACAGGTCCTTAAAGTTTATGATACATCACTAATTACAATCAGTAAGCAAAAAAAGTAACTTTGAAAATCATAAATACAGACTTACTCAGGCGGCCTTGTATCGGGCCCCAGGTCTCGATGCAGAGAAATCCGGTCACTGGCGAAAGCATTAAAACAGTGTTTTGTATCTCCAAACTCCTTCTCCTTTTCTTCTTCTGGGCTTAATTTGTCAGTGTGGAAGGATCGTCCTGATGCTCCTGGAGCATTAGGGTCCTGAGGGGGGCGATCCAAGTAAGGTTTTAATTCTGCAGCTGTATAGTATCCAGGCAGACAAGAATTTTTGTTATCTTGGCTAGGTTGTTTGACAGGTGCATTTATCTGCATTTTTGGCATGGCTTCCTTAATATTGTTCACAGCATCCAGCATCATATTCAGCATTTTACTGTTCTCCCTCTTTGATTCAACCCCAGAGCTGTCCTCAATCACTCCTTTTTGCAGTAAAAATACAAATGTTAAGAAAACAAGAACAACTGCCCCAAGTTTCCAGTGCAAAAATCTTCTTCTGAAGATGAGCCTTCGTAAGCCAATCATTGTGGCGCGCATGTTCTTCCTCTTGATATGACTGAAAAACCTATCACAGAAGATCCTTAGGACGCATTTTGTATTGGAGAATGCCTGCAAAAGGAGTATAAATCATCATTTATTTGGGAGAAAACATTTCGAGAACTTCACCAAAAAAAGCACTTCTCATTCAAGTAATTAAACATCTCATCCATTGATATCGATTAACATTTAAAACAATTTTAACACTCAAAACACAATGGCTCTTTAAAACGTCTCACTGCCGCCATACCCTAGGGTCCCTTACACCCTCATCTTTAGGTTTACAACATGTCTGAATATCCTCGACTCTTTGATAGCTATCAAACTGGAACCACTGAAGTTAAATACAAGAATAAAACACACGAAAGTGTCACCCTCGCTCTTTTACGTCCATGCCTTTCTTCCTTTTCCCAGACTGAATCAAATCTATGAAGATAAAAAGTCGACCCCTTTATGATCCAGAAGAAAAACTTAAAAGCACTCTAGTTATCTGAAGCACCAGTTGTCAAAGTTGATATTATGCTATTTCGAGCAGTGGACTGATTTCGGTTATACCGCATATTCTTCAGAAAACATATTGCTTTCTATATAACACTGACGAAGTAAACTGGGTGGTTAGAATGGCACTATATCAGGTCAGAATTGGAATACCTTGTAATGGTATAGAAAAATGTCTGGGCTGTTACTTGCAAGTTCCACAGCTGAGGGCGTGATCCAGTAACAAAAAAGAGATGCTATCTTAACAGTTCTATGAACCCCCGATAATGTCATATACAAACTTTTAAAAAGCCATTACCCGGTTTCATTCGTTGTTCTCGAGTTCATTTGCAATTCCAAAATACACCTCCACAGATTATGGAAAGAATAAGAAAAACATAACATCCAATGCAATTAAATACCTCATGTGGTCTTAGAAAACTGATGATTTCTGAGAACCACCTTAACCTTGTGCAGCATACACATTTTGATGGAATGACCGATATGTGAAAGAGTGAAGTCGCCGGGATACTCATGAAGAAAACACGTTGGAAAGGCTGCTTTGCTAGCCAACTAGACCAAAATGAAGACCTCTTTGAACTTGATGGTCTTCCAATGTAGAAATTATGGAGACCATAATACAGTCTTTAATACAATGGCGCTTTTAAGCTCCCCATTTTGGCCCTTGTATCTGAGATTGCCAGAGGACTTTTGCAGCAATTAGCAGGTCTGGGCCACGTTACAACTTTAAAATGTTCTTTACGGGTTGATCCAAGACATGAAGGTCTCCATAAGGTAACACACAATCCCAACTGTAAAACAACATGTCAATGGTGGGGTTGTGGGGTCAAATGAAGCAAACTCTGTGACAAAGAAAAGGAAGAAGAAATAAAGAAAAAATAAGAAGGGGAGAAAAAAGATGTACAGGAGAAGGCATTTAAGACAAAATAGGAAAGGAAAATAAAGAAAGTTGGAGAAAAAGATGGACAGCAAGGCACAGAAAACAAAAGGGAAACAAAAGGAAGGAGGCAAGTGAAAAAGAAACAAGGAAAGTGAAGAATGTGAAACGTAAAAGAAAGAATAAACATGCTATTTTGAACAAGGGAAAGAATGCAATAAAGAAATTAAGAATGAAAAAGGGAATAAGGAAAGAAAAAAGAATAAGAATAACAGAAGCTAAGGACAGTCAAGGCAGGAAAGAAAGGAAAAGGCAGGAAAGAACCAAAAAAAGCAGAAAAAAACAAAAAAGCAGAAAGTAATGCGAGAATGAAAGACTGAAAGGACGAGTAACAGAAGAACACAATTTAAAGGATAAAAAAAAATCAAAGAGCATAAAAGTAGAAGAGAGTTAAAGAAACGCAAAGAGGAGAAACATTTGGTCATTAATAGATAGAGTAATTAGGAAATAAATTAAAAGGTGGCAGGAGATAAATTTGAAAAGGGGGCTGCATTAAAGTAAGAGAAAAGCAGATAATGATAAAGTAACAGATAAAGAAAGTGAGATAGCAAGGGAAGGGAGAGAGAAACGATGACATTTAAAGTTGATAAAAAGCAGAAGATGAAAGGTTCAAAGAAAGTAAGAAGAGGAAAGCCTAACACTAAAAAAGAGAGGAAAGAAAATAATGAGCAAGAAAGGGGATAGTGAAAGCAATAAAAAAAACAAATTATAGTGGAAGAAAAAGTGGAAGTAGGAAAAAGCTAAGTTAAACGAGATTAAAAAGATTGAAACTGGAAAAAAGAAAGAAAGAAACGAAGAGAAAACAAACAATGAAAAAGCAGGGCGAATGGGAGCAAGAAAAGGGAAGGAAAAATTGAGCAGTCTAACAAAAAGAAATCAAAGACAAACAAGGTGGTGAAAAGACAGGGCTAAACCTCCATAGAAGTGGAAAGTTACAGTGATAGAGAAAGGAGGAGGAAGCAAGAGCTAATAGAAAATAACAATTGACAGAATGAAGAAAAGCATACAGAGGAGAATGACAAGTAGAGCAGAAACAGTAGACAAGGGTATGCAATTGATAATAGTAAAAATATGCGTGGATCAGGATGTATCAGGCAATGGAAGCTGTGAAAATGAAGGCGACTGAATAAGAGGTGGAGATGAAACGGGGATTAAGGGGACACTGACCAAGGAGAAGGTCAAGTTGTGGCTTGTAGTTATTATTGTAGCTCTGGCATAAGGTAGTCATATTTATCTTATTGTAGACATAGGTTTTGCAGTGACACTTGTTAGAATACTGAGAGCATTCTAAACAATATGGTGGGCAAGAAAAAGTGTAGCCCTCTTTAGTACATTAGGGGCCCTATAAGCATTATTGTGCTATTGGCATAAGATAGTCTTTTTGGACAATTTGTGGGCAAATGGACTATTACGGTGGCACTAAAAAAGTGGCCTTCGTTTGGATATTGTGAGAATCACAGTTAACACGGTGACAATTCCTTGGAATAATTCTGCCATGTGGATAAAGGGTTCATCGTAGACCTGTTACAAGCATTCTTGTAATTATGTAGGCCAACCCAGGCACAGTGTGTCCCATCTCTTGCAACTGTGGCAAGGCATCCAGGAATACACTGGGTATTTACTATTCGTTACATTTAGTGGCTACAACAAGGATATGGTTTACATCTCTGACATCTGTTTGCTATTTATTTACACAGGAGGCACATTCTGAACATGTGGGGCAGGAGTACATGCTGTGAGCACTTGATGAAAATGATTTGCTGGTATTTACTGAAAATAAAAAAGTGCTATTTGGATGACAAAGTGTTTTTAAAAACTGTACAAATTTTAGTTTGGGTTAATATAATTGACTTACCAAAAATGAAATGATGGCGCTTGACAAAAAAAGACAAGCTAACGTTTGGAGACAAACTGGTGTATTTCCATAGCATAATTAAAGCTTATATTTGAGTAACAATTCGTGCATATTTGGGGAATATAATGATGTTATTTTCTGGGTTTCAGAGTGCTTTTATTGTTTTGTAATTTATTGTGGAGGCATGCATTCACCTATACTTATTAGGCTTTTACATTATAATTTGTGTGCACCTCCCCCTCCAAGTATATTCAGTCATATTACATGACAGAGAATCAGCGGAAAAAAGAACCAAAAGGTAGTGGAAAACAAAATCAGTATGCACTATGCATCCTGAAAATGTCAAATTCCATGTCCAAATCCCTCACGTTGCCTCTAATTCTGCAGCTGTTTTATTTAATGTATTTAAATCTCAAAAATTCTAGGCCCAGATATACTAAGCGAAAATAAGGAAACGGAAAGGCTTTAGTAAGATTTGCACAGCCACACAAGAAGCGCTTGTATGGCTCTGTAAAGAAATTTGGGGCAACGCAGTGGCCTGCCTTGTGTTACATTACGTTTGGAGCTGGTAGGTGTTCCATGGGTGGAGTACGCAAAAATAACAATTGATTTACAGAATGCTGAACAATGTCAAGCATTCACCCCAGTACAGAGATCTGGGCCTTAATCCATTAGTTTTTGTGCTCCACATGCCATTCCAGTTTAAACCCAGCCAAATGCAAATCAGCCTTGACCCTGCTCCCCTGCCGAACTGCAAGGTCAGGTCCTCGGGCTGGACTGCTCCCATGAGGAGCAGAGTCAAGGCTTATTTGCATATGTCTGGGTCCAAACTGGGATGGTGTAGTGAGCAAAAGAACAATGGATTCAACACAGATCTCTGAACTGGGGAGAATGTTTAATTTATTCAGCATTCTGTTCATGATTTGTTGCCACAGCACTTTTCACCTTAAGTGGGATGGGTACGCCCAGACGTGGTTCCCTTGCACGCTGTGCCACTGGATTTAAGCTAGCCTGGCAGATGAGGGGTGATATACCCTGAAATTGTTCCCAGGATGCTTCCAAGCAGTCCAGGGAGGACACAGCTTAGCAGTTTCAAGTGGACTGCCCAGACGAGGAGCAGGGTAAAGACTGATTTGGAAATGGCTGGGTCAAACTGGGGTGGCGTAGTGAACAAAAGAATGATGGATTTAACCCAGATCTCTTGACAGGGGGGGCATGTTTGATTTAGTCAGCAATCTGTCCATCATTTGTTGCTGCAGCACACGGGTGGAGTATGGGCATGCACCCACCCATGGATTGGACGCAATTCAAGATTTCCAAAGGTTTGTAAACCTGAGATTGCATCAAATCAGTATGCCTGCCAGAGGATAGTATAGCGAAGAAAAAAAATATTTTCTTCTCATTATTTCCTCTTTCCTACGCGCAACATCACTCACAGAAAAAGGAAAATTGCTCTTTTTGTGCAGGAAAATGTCCCAGTGCAAGGATAGAGCAGGAGTGCACGATATCTTAGTAGATATGGTGTATTTCTGTTCTCTCCTTTTCAGGCTACACAGTGCAGCAACTTTGAAACATTGGCAAATCTGCCCGAATATTTCCATTTTACTATAATTTCTACACTGTCTTGGTGGATGAACCCCGAGCACTCTCAGACTTGTTTCAAAGTACTGAAAAATCTCAGTTGCTTTTTCAGAATTCTATATAAATTATATGACTATATTATCTAATTTGTTTTTTTATAGTGCTGCTGACTTAAAACTTTGGCCACATTTTCTTAAAAGCATCCTGCCAACAATCACAGGGAAGTCGACATTATTAAACATTAAGTTTTTAGATCTCTGCATGAATATCAATTCGAAATTTGCAGCAAAATCTGTAATCATTTGGCTAAATTTGATACAAATAGTTTCAAAGCAGGGAAATTATATTTTCCTGATTACTCCTTGACTTTAATGATTAGATTTGCAAAGCTGTACATATAACCATTTAATTTCTACGAGACCCAAAAGTTTGAAATTCGAAACTAGAGTTTTTACTAAAAATTATGTTTCTACTAAAAGCAGTAGAATAAAATAACAATCATCATAAGTGCACCAACATCATTTTGAAGAGGGATAGCAAAACTCTCTAAACATGGAAAATAGAAGGGCGGCAAGGAAGTACAGGTTCCTTGATCTTTTCTGACTGACACTAAATATCTCATTATACAGACACCCCCAAGCATTCATTGTTTGCCCCGAAAGCTGCCACATGTTCTGTTAAAGGGCCCTAGCAGTGTCCCCAGGAATGTGAAACTATGTCAGTCAAAATAATTACTTATAGTGACAATAGTGTAGGGAATCCCTCCTTGCATGACAGGGCAGACAGTAGCAACGAAATGGAATGGTCCTGGGCCAGAGTGATAATCATTGACTGAGAAAGGGCTTCTCTGGGAAAGGTCTACCTGAAACAGAAATCACAGAAGCTCTTGTGCGATGTGCAAGGTCCTCATTCCTGCTCCACCTGCTGTTGCTCATCCAGTCACCGGTCCGTTGTGCCCCTGACTACCTTGCTGTTCTTTCTGTTTCTTTTGCGGTTTCTTTTGTTGCCATATATTTGCCTTAGTTGCCATATAATGTTTCTTTTGTTCTATTTAGTTGCCATACATTTGCTTTTTCTAATTTTAGTTGCTATACATTTGCTTTTGTTTTGTTTAGTTGCCATAGGTCTTCTTCCTGTTCTGTGCTGGATAGGCCTCTCACCCCCGTTTTCCTCCTGCTTCCCGCCTGCCCCGGTGGCCTCCTAGGATCTACTTAATAGAGGCCCCAGCACAGCCATGTGCAGCAGGTGCGGCACCCAAAGGCCAGCCTGTCTGTGCCCATTAGTGCCTGGACCACGCCCATCACCAGGAACACTGGCTCTTCCACCCCACAATGCAACACCACCGCAGACCTCTGAGCCCTAGATCCCAGGCGTATCAACAAGTGCTGCTGTGCATCTCAACAGACCACCAGAGGACCGGTCTCCTGCCAGCACTGCTGCTTCATCTGCAACACCGAAGCGACCAACAATGCTAGAGAAACCGCAGACATGATGCATCCTCCATGCCGACCGAGACCACCATGGCACACGTCCAGTGAATCCTACTCAACACGCGTTCGCTCTGCAAACACACCATGAAGGGCTGGGACACGATGTCATCTCTCACCTCAGATGTCATCTTCCTCACAGCTGCAAGATAACACCCCATAATCGAACAAATACAGAGGTGGAATAGCAGTCACTTACAAGGACACCATCCACTGCATGACTTCTGCAGATGATTCAACCCAGATAATGGATAATCTCAACTTCTATCTCCACACAGATGGAAAAAGCACCATCAGAGGCAACCCCTCCTACAGACCACCAGGACCATGCGCTAGCTTCTGCAACATCATCACTGACCTCATCACCCCTTTCGCCATCCACTATGAGCACTACATCTTCCTAGGGATCTCAACTTCCAAAACAACACAAACACTACCGACTTCTGGAAAGCATAACCAACATCGGCCTCAAGCAACTTGTCAATGACCCCATCCACATAGCAAGACACACACTTGACCCCATTTTCCCATCCAGTGACAGAGTCAAGTACTCTCATGTCTCACAGCTCACCTGGACAGACCACTGTAGTGTCCACTTCCCCATTTCAGGATCTACCAACTCTGGAACCATGTCCTCAGCTCTACGTGCAGAAACTGGAAATAGTTATCAGAAGACCAGTGGAAAAAAACCTTCAACTTCCACCAGCAAAGCACAACACCCAACAATTGCCCATGCCATACCAGTCAAATCCAACAAACCTACCAATGATGATAATGACGTGAGAATACTGGTGAGTACCTACCAGCAGCTCCATTGGTGGTACTAACGTGAGGTACTTTCAGACCGTCACACATTTTTTCCCAATGTGCACTTACATATGGGGAGTCAATTGGGGTTGTTAGACAAACTTTTCTTAAAATTGGACAGCAAAATCCGGTTCTGAGTAGCATTTGTGAATCTATTTTGTTAGTACGACAGTTGAGTAGTTCGCCCATGGGTTTTTGAAGATATCAGTCCAGTATTAGAGCAGGTCTTGGTTGTTAGATTGTTGTTTTGAGCGGAGGGCGACCTGCTTTGTAATTTCCTCTGTTGCTCCTTATTGTACATGGCATTTTTTGAGACCATGTCGAGTGAAAAATCATGCCCTCTATAATGTTATCACACAAAGCAAAAGATAAGGTTCATTCCATTAGGGTGAAGGTTATTCAAGTCAGTAGGCCTGCACCTTCAAGAATCTGTAGTACAGTCAACAACACATTGTTTGTGGGCCAAGCTTCAGAATTCCCAAGAGCCTAACAGTAACACCACATAGAGTAACTGTTTTGGCTTCTGGTTTGGGTTCATGTGCAGAGAAGGCCACTGTGCAGCTATTGCTTCCCTCCACTCATGACATCTGGCCCTTTGTCCAATGTTGGCTAGCTGCTCTCCAACATATTACTGAATAAAGCTTTGGTCTTCAAAAAATATGCTTACCACTCTTTTTGGTTGGAAAGTTGAAATCTGAAAGTGGCAGATCTGTTGAATGGGCTCGGGCACCCTTCCAGTGCCCAGAGTCAAGATTGTCTGTGCCACGGCATACAGCCAGTATGATTTATTAAAAAGGTAGTTCCTCACCATCAGCTGAGAGGACTACAGGACTTAGTTTCTGATTTACTATAGTATGTGACTGAGCCTAGAGCCAGAGGATTCTGAGGGCAACTCAGCGCATCAGCCATGTGCATCCTGTAAGTGAATGTCAAAAACCAGGGAGCACCTTGAGATGATTGCTAGAAAGTTTAATTCCTTTGCCGGGTGAACAAATGAAAAATTAGAAATTGATAAACAGGGGCATGATGGCAGAGTTTTCCCACCCATGAAAACACCACCATTGCAGGGCCACAGATTTAGCAATCCAATTGCAAAATAAATCAGAATTACAGGATGAGATACAAGGAACCCCCAGTAGATCCACTCCTATGCAGGATCCTAAATAACTAGATTAGAGATGGCATGGCTCTCCATTACACTTTGAGAAATCATAATTGCAACCACCATAATTCAGCTGCAAAATATAGTATAAATAATGTGGTTCAGAAGTAGCACAAAAGACATCCACTTTTTCAGCACCATTAGCAAACAGGATCTAGAAATGAGGAGCAGCCCTACAGTTTGGAGAAACAAACGTGAGAATCTACTAAGCAAAAATGGACCCCCAACAATATGAAGACTTGTACTGGGTATTTGACAATGGGATAACCATGACAATAACAGTAAGTGTCTCCATGACTAATAAGATGATACAAATATCGATAAATGCTTCTCACTGAGGGAAATAGCAGAGGTAGAAACAAGCCATTCTTGAAGCTAGAAAAATTGAGTCTTATCCATTACCTGTAAAATATAGAGTAGCCCAAAGATAAGGCTTTGAGTTAAAAATCAATGGCAGTACATCCCCCCCCCCCCTTACCTAATGTTAGGTGGTTCTGTAAACCTACAGTTAAGTCTGTGGTCAGCTATAAAAAAGAAATGCCTTTAAAACATACCGGTCGGCACCATTACATCTGATGGTATGTTATACAGATTTGTAAAGCGTAGTAATACCTTTGGGGAATCCTGATGCTAAGCAGGTGTGAGTCGAACGAAACATACAGCCCAGTGGGACTACTCAAAAAGCCAGATTTTCCGCTTCTTGCTGAATTCAAGAAGTGATGAGGACACTCTTCTAGCGGCAGGTCGTTCCATGTTTTAGAAGTGATGCAGAAGAGGCTAGACCATTGGATCTGGTCTTCCATATGTGTGTGACGTGTCCAAGGAAGAAAGGAGGAGTCTGGAAAGTTGGTGAAAACAGATAAGATTGTTGACATATGCTGGACCAGTGATATGTAGTGCCTTGAAGGTGTGGGTGAGGAGTCAGAGTTGCGCTGATTTGTGAATGGGGAGCCAGTGGAGCGCTTTCAGATGTGGTGTAACTTAAGTACCCCGTGGGAGGTTCAGAGTGATTCTGGCCACCGAGAGCTGAATGGTCTGCAGCATTCTGGTGAGTTTTTCGTTGATCCCAGCATAGAATGTGTTCCCATAATTCAGCTTGCTTGTGATGAGGGCATGCGTAATCGTTTTCTGGGTGCTAATTGAGAGCCATTTGAAAATCTTCATCAGCACCTTCAGGCTATGGTAACATGAGGCATTGACGGCTTTGACTTGGGTGGTCATGTTGAGTTTGCAGCCAACGGCGATCCAAAGTTTCTTGAGTGGTCTGTCCTCGCTCTGTTGGCCTCTAGGGATGTGCTTTTTACAAAGATCAAAATATTCTTCTTGTTGATGTTCAGCTTTCAACAGTTCATCTTCTTCCAGTGGGAAATTTCATTCATGAAGGCATTGAACTTGATCCAGGTACTGGGCAACTTGTCCTGGAGAGAGAGAATACGTTGTGTGTCATCGGCGTAGGAGAGGAGTTTGATGTTGTGAGAACTGAAGATGCTAGCAAGAGGGATTATGTATGGGTTGAAGGGGGTTGGGCTCAACGAGGATCCATGTAGAACACCGCAGATGAGGTCTCAGGCATCCGAGGTGTACGGTGTCAGGCTGACTGATGGATCTGCTCCTTCCTGACTGGAGGGACCCAGTGAGTCAGTCAGCCTGGATCCAGTGAGTCAGTGTGAGTCCTTGGATTCCGGTGTTGTGTGAGCATTAGATGAGAATTGGATGGGAGGTATTGTAAAAGCTGTGGATAGGTCCAGCGGGATGAGGACTGCCATATCTCCTTCGTCCATAGCAGTGATGAGGGCAGTTTCCATGCCGTGGTTGGGTCTGAATCCAGACTGAAAGGTTTTGAGGAGTTAGTGGTCACAGATTCAGTGAATCATCTGTTGATTATTTGCTCTAAGACTTTGGCCGGGAATGGTAACAGGGATATCGTCTGTAGTTGATGAGAGTTGAATGGTTCACAGAGGATTTCTTCAGCAATGGGAGGACAGTAGCAGGTTTACAGGTGTCCGTGAAGGTTGCAGAGGAGCTGGAGGTATTCAGAATGGGCATTGCAAAGATGGGTTGCAGTCCACTGGAGTAGGCGTGGTGGGGCAGGAGTCCAGCCACGGCGGAGTGGATGTACTTCATGGTGGCAGCGGTTTCTTCAGAGGTGATGAAGGACCATGTGGTTAGCATTGGTTCACTGGATAAGATCGGAATGCATTTGGCAAGATCTTTCTGAACTGGTTGTGGGTTGAAAGTGCTGTAAAAAGTGGTGACCTTGTTGCTGAAGAATTCAGAATGACTATTATAGGTGTGTTTAAAGCGGTGGGGAGAGGGGGTTGATCGAGCTGAAGGAGTCAGCTGATGAGGTGAAATCCTTCACAATGGTAAGGATTTCTTGGCTTCTCTTGGTGCAGTCATCAACACAGTCCGCCAGAGCGGCAAATTTGGTGATCTGGATTATTTGATCAGAGCATTTCAGAGAAGATTTGAACATGCTCCTGTCTGCATTGTTCCGACTCATTATTCATTTGTGCTCCAGTTGATAACTGGCCTGGGGTCTAGATTTTGTTATATTGCCTTGTGCAAGGAGAGCCAGTGAATTAGTGTGCGAGGGAGAGGCAGGGAGTTAGTGTATGTGGTGATCCAACTGTAGAAATTATTGATGTCTTTGGGGAGGCTGGTGCTGATTTCATGATGCAGGGACTTGAGAACAGAGTGCCAGTCATTGTCGGTGATGCTGTTTCAGGCTTGGTGGGCTGGTCTGGTGGTGATGCTGTGCGTTGGACCAGGATGGGGATGATGAACTTGACGAGGGTGTGGTCTGTACAGGAGACATGAGTGGGCTTGTGAACTTGGATGTTGTCGAAAGTGATTAAACTTGGGTTCAGGAGCTGGCTGGCAACGTGAGTAGGTCATTTTGCTTGTTAAGATAAGCCAAGGATACAAAGCACTTTAATGAATGATTTTGAGTTACTTATGTGGATAGCACAATCAGTGCTGCAGGCTCACTAGTAGCATTTGATTTACAGGCCTTGGGCACACCCAGTGCACTTTACTAGGGACTTACTGTTAAATTCAAAAAGGTCAATCATGGATAAGCCACTTCAAGATACATTTTACACAGGGATCTCTTGTGCTTTGGGCACTTCATCACTGCTGACCAGTACCAGAGTCCTTAAACGAGCAAAAGCAAAATGCAGCACAGTAAAAAACAGGAGGTCAGAAGCAAAAAAGACAGGGGAAAAACATGCCAAAGATGCCTGGTCTAACACTCTCCTTGACCATTCAACACTTATCGCTTTCTTATCTTAACCCATTTGGTCTTGTGGACCCTTTTCCCCCCACTCTGCTTGCTCACTTACCTTGATCAATTTCTAGATTTCCTCTTTTCAGTGGTCCTCTCTCCTTTTACCTCAACATCACTGTTCGGCCCCATAACTCATTTTCTTACCCTGAACGTCTCTTCATCCATCTGCCATTCCCCCACCTTATCCTTCTTCTGCCCTCCGTTTTCTCCCAGCTCTCCTTTTTTACTGCCTCCTTACCCCTTTCTTATGCTGGTCTAATAAAGCTGTGATCTGAAGGAATCTACTCACCACTTGCCCTCATTGCAGAAGGCACTTTAATCAGCCTCCCAATGACTGACACAGACTATCCAAAAAAGAGTGAATCCAAAGGACACTTGCAACAGACTGCTGGCAAGGTAAGTCAGAAACCTTCATTGACTAGATATACACCTTTCTCCAGCAGATCTCACATCATCCAGCCCATCCCACTAAACATATTGTAGCATATGATCTGGTTTTAGTCAACTGACCTTTAGCTAAAGAACACTTTAACAACCAGATGCTGGTGCCACTGGCGTAACAAAACTTGACGGGGTCTCCCTGCAAGATACGTGGAGGGGTCCCTTTGAGCTCAATCAATAGGCTCTCCAGTCACAGTACTGGGTTGAGGGGGCTCCCTGGAGCTTGGTGCCCCCCCCCGCACTGCGGGGGCTGCGGGGGCCTGTGTTACGCCACTGGCTGGTGCACTTTATGACACTGTTCAATTATTTGTCCACGTTTTAGCCAACCTCGTTATCATATTCAAATGTTCGAAGTGTCAGAACAGATCTAATGAGAACGTACTGGACATCTCCCTGCTATTGGCATAGCTAGAGTTCTATCAATGGGTCGGACCATGCTTCTCGACTCAGAGTTCCTTATAACCTTTGATTCAAACTAAGTGAATGCTAAGCTATGGCTTTTCACTGACACCCATTTAAAGTTTGGACCTGTTGAAACACTGGTTGAGTGCAGACCTGGTCGCCTACAGTTAAGAGTCTTCAGAAAAGAATCATGAGCACCTGATGCAACTGCTGCCTTTTTTAACTTCACAACACAAAGAGGGTGTGTGGAATTTTGGACCAGATCACATACTTGGTACATTCATGTCTTGTGTCATTGCCATTGGCAAGATTCTTCATCACAGGTATCAAGAAACACTGTAGCGGACATAATGTTTGTTTCCAAGTATTCTGTTTTCACATTAGAAGTCATTTTCTTGCTTTCACAAGTTTACACGTTTTACAAACAAAGGCCACCAAAGTTCACCCAAAAACGCCTAAGTTTATGGTGTATGCATGTTTGAAAGAACTTAATCCCAGTTCAAAATTACTTTTTTGGGTCAATCCTATAAAGACTGATGTCCTAGCAAGGAGTTACACTCAATGGCCATTCTGTACATCTATGACTACTTCATTGAAATACACCTGCTCAGTGCATCTATCACGGTGCACCTACAGACCAAAGAGCTGCATTGAAGTGTTGCCATGTGCTGAAGGAGGATACTGTTCTATTCAGCACAGAGAAAGTTACGTGTCCACAGAAATCCAGCTTGAAGCATGAGATCAGAATTGGAGAGTTGAAGAGTAAATTTTGCCAACTTGAGATCACTTTGCCAAACACTTAAGCAGACATTTGCATAGAAAACTGACAGTGTGGATCTCCAATGGCCATTGCATCAAAGGAGAAACTAAACAACGCACAATTAAAATTGAAAAGTGAATCTTATGCAAGTAGAGTTACCCAGAGTGTGACAGAATGCTGTTGGTGCTGAAAGTTAAGCAGGTATTGCAACTTTTGTAGGTAAACCGGTGTGGATCTGGAGAGGGACTTTGCCAAAAAGAATATGAAGAAACACTCACTGAAATAAACAAGTGCTACCATTTGCATCAGTCCAAGGAAAAAGTATTTGTACAAAGTATCGATCTAATGCTCAAGATGCATAGAAATCTAACATATGTTGTTTCCCCATGAGTGCGTTCCAAATACTTCCAAAGACGAATTTCTTACTAAGAGCAGAGACCACAGAATGTAGAGGATTAATACATATAGAATTTTTTTAACACATGCATTGCTCCTGTTTCGGAACAACACCATACAACAATGTATGATGCATTATATATTGCGAGCTTCAACGAAAATACAGCAGATCAACAACACTGAAAAGCGTTGGCATTAGGTTATACAATGTCACAGCAACCCTGCTGGATGACGGCAAGACCTCCCAACCATGAATAGTCTATCTAGTACTCATTCTAAGTCTATTTCTTAATAACACCTCCTGTGCGATTCAAATGAACTCACTGTTAACAATTGTGGGATCAAGAGCAAATGCCCTATACTGTATACCATGGACACCAGATTATCTGAACAATTTTAATTAGTCACACTTGCATCAACAATAGGGTTTCAGGAAGGGGGAGCTCACGGTGGTAGGTTATCAGAGTCCATTTCCAATTTTAACGTTAACCATGTGTCAGCCATGTTTCATCCCTTAAACCCACTAGTGTGTTCTATTAGTACATCATTCTCTGTTTCAGATTAACTGTTCCACCAAGGGCCTCTCACCTGAAGGCCCAAGACGTCTGCAGATGCAAAGATCTTCCATCATTGCCACCGGAGATGAATCCTTAGTATCAGAAGAGGCAACTGACACCAATGACTGACCCAGAGAGAGAATGATTCTGTTGCAAGAATGACAGGTGTGTGTTGATCCTTTAGAGCAGGATTTTTGGAAAATGTGTGCCACCTATTTAATACGCCTGGATTTTTCTAAAGCTTTTTTTGATCACTCGATTTTGGACTTTCTACTGTGTGTGAATCTCACTACATGAGTCTCACCCACGGTAATGGACTGCTCATGTTTACTGCCAGAGTCCCCTTCTTAAGATAAGGCCGCTGAGACACAGCTAGGGTCAGGAACACTTGGCTGGTTACACCTAAACATGCAAGAACACGTGTGTGGGCTGTGCATCAGTGCTTAATTTGTTTAAAAAAACTACATGCCAGGTCCATCGTCAGGAGACCATCCACAGTTTGCACCACACATAGCCACTCTATTTATACACCTACTAACCTTAGCACTGCTACAAGTGTGACAATTCAGACTGTTTGAGGCCACCAAAGCGTTAAGAATGGCTTGGGGGGCAGGCATTAGTTGTTTTTAATTTATATTGAACTAATAAACAACTATTTTTTTGCTCATTTTTAAATTACACAAACAGCGCCACCATGTGGCAGCTGTCATAAGTGCAGGTTTTGACAAATAAGTGCCGAGCACCGGTAACCACAGGCTCAAATTAAGCACTGCTGTGCGTGTGAGACTACTGTTGTGCGCAGCCCGGTAACAGCACAGATAGCCTAGCAGAGGGGATTCTTCAAGGTTACTGACCTGTGGTAGGTCTTATATTATTAGTGGGCACTCATATGTAAAATCACTATTCTTTCTTGTTTTGTCTGCAAGTGAAACTTTGGAGGAAGTGTGTCTTAGAGTGCAGTTTCGCTTCCCTTTAGCCTACAACGTCCACCAAGGTACCAAAAAGGGGAGAAACGTGCACCAACATGGACTATGCAAGTACCAAGCAGACATATGTACACTTTATGGGTCATCCAGAGTATTCATATTTTCCTGGTTCAGCGATTAGTGCCCAGGATTTTTTTCACCCTACTGGACCAAGTTAATTACTCTGCTCCCCAGTAGAGGAAAGAAAGGCCTCCCCACCCAAAAGGAGTAATTAACAGTGTTTCCCTCAGTTCCTGAGGCGGAAAGGGTGGGGAAAAAATCTGCATCTGTTAATTAGCTATCACACTGTACGAAGACTGGGACAGACCAGGCCCAGTGAACAAAGGAGGAAGCCCAGCCCACTGAACCAACACAAGAGGGGACCCCTCTTTTACGTTTTGGTGGGAAAGGCCCAGATAGTGATGTCAGAAAAGGGCAGAACTGAGTCTCCCAGAGGAGATGTGACCAGTGACTTGCACTGTCCCAGCATGCTGTGCAGAAGGGCTGGGACAGGGGTGGAGAGGTGATGTGGCACGCAAGGATTGGCCAGAGGTATCTGGCTTCTAGAACCTTCCACTACCATTTCAAAATTCATGCCCACAGGCTTTGCATGCTTTTTTGCTCTTGGACTCTGGACACTGGAACTGAGATAGCGACAGCAGCATTGGACAACTGGAAAGAGACACTCAAAGATGCCCTAAGGGACTAAAGCCTCTGTCCCAGTTGACCCCAGGACCAGTGGGTCTCTCCAAAGGCCAGTGAGGCTGGTACCCTTACACCCAGAGGACCTCTGCACCCCTAAAGGAGGAAAGGAGCACCACAGAGCAAAAAAGGAGAACAGCTGGCTTAGGGAAGCAGTGGAACCAGGTCCCCACAAAGACTTTCACCATAGAGGCCAGGAGATTTTGGGGGGAAAGGCACCAGGTGCCTAGGGTGTGCAACCAGGATCAAAATGAGCTCAAGATCATGCAAAATGGACTATCGGGCCAGAGATATTAAAAGTAGGAGGATTTGACCTTTGACTCCCAGCTGACAGAGAGCATGGAGCTCCACAGCAGAAGGCCAGGGCCTGGGAGGTGGTCGATGAAGAGGTCAATAATTATTAATGCACCCTCTAAGGGTACATCCGTGTTGTACCCCTCCCAGAGCTCTTGAGGCCCGGGGATCCCAACCCCCGGGCTGGTCTTATGGTCGAGAAGGCCCGGGCCCCCCATCTCCGGTCCATCATCATGAGAAAGGATTGCGGGAGCACCATCGCCCTTCCCCCTCTCCCCCAGGAAAAGTAGGGGGGCCCTAAATGACAGAACCCATGGGGAGCCCTGCAATGCTCCTCCCAGTGGTAGTGGGCCCATCCCCGCTATCCATGCCCAGGGGAGCGGAATGATCACCGCAAAAAGATAGTCAGCCTGAAGGAGCGGGCAGCAGAGTAGAGCTCTGAATTCCGTGTGTACAGAGAAGATTGCTGGCTGGGCAGGCAGACAGCTGAGGAAACTGGGGGTAGGCTCTCCGAGCTGCCCTCACTGAAAATAAGCATGTGTGGTGCCCGGGAAGGACCGGGCACCCATACCAAAAATGCTTTTTAATAATAAGAAAGCAGGGCATGGCTAAGATGGCGAGTGGTTAGGACAGGTCTATCCTGGTCTTTTCACAAATTGATCCAGAAGGGCCATACCCCAACACTATACTAGGATCTGGCCATGATAAAATTGCAGAAAAAAGGGAGTTTCATCCAGCCACTTTCATGTTAAATAAAAACATAAAATTAACTTGAAATAATGATTGCCCTAGAAACTAAAATAACAAAGTGACACAGCACATTACCTCAAATTAAATGTTTAAAAAATATAATTTAAAAAAATAGATAAAAATTTTTAAACATCCCAAACTCACTCGCTTTATTTACTTATTTTAAGTTTATTAAAATGTATTTGTTTAATTTAACTCAATTTTTCGATTAAAAGTTTCATTTATTTTTAGACTAAGTACAAATGTGAGTAAAAATAATATTACATTCAATATAACTGTAGAAGGGCAGTTTGTGGATATCAATGGGCTTACCTTTTTGTGGGCGGAAGTTTGTATTTGAATATTCCTCCCTAAATCCTTCCTTAACCCCAATTAATCTCTTTCCATTTCGTAGTTAGTTTTCCCATTTTGCGCCGAGGATTGTGACTAGCATTTTGAAGTACTTTAGTACTATGGTGGTACTACTAAACGTACTACGAAGTGAAGTTAGTGATTAGGCCTCAAACAGCATGACCATATATACAATTGAAGGCAATTTGTGATTGTGAAGATAAGGAACTGGTAGGTGAATATGATTAAATATCACAACTGTATTTTATAAATCCTAGTTATTCCATGAAAAAACCAAGTAACCAAGTAACATTGCATTTTGTAATATTATTTACAGTTGGAGACATACATCCAGTTAACAATCGCAAAAGATTTGCTTATGAATAAACATGAGCAGAGGTTGTGTCATCCTACTCTTCTCATGAGGTATGAACATGGTGGAATTGCTCAGTCCACAGGTGTAGATGTGATAGGTGGGTTTAAAAAAATAAATAAATACAAAAATCATACCCATTTAAAAAGGCTCCTAGGTAGGTATACGATTTGATTGGAGAAGATAAACTGTGGTAAGGACCTTGGAACTGTGGTTCTTAATATATCCAATAGTGCATTTTAGATTCCTTATTCTATCGATGATGCACGGAATCAAACTGGAAAATCCATGCACTTTTCCATTTGTTACATAAGCTCTCATATACCTCGTCTAGGGAGATTAGGTATGTAGTCAATAACAATAAAGGTAAAGTTCATGGCATGTTCATGGTAGCAAGAGAAGTGCTCAAATAATCATGTGCCCGTATCCAATTTGAGGTGGTTGCAATAGTGTTCTTCTATCCAATTTTTTAATTAACGTATGGTACCACCAATATATATCTGTTCATAAGGTTATCTGGTAAGATGGAGGACAAAGTCACGGTTACAGTTCATCCAGTATGAATTGTCAACCGTTTCGATATTGAAAATTGTAGTCTTGTTTTTCCCCAAGTTTATATAAAGAGAAATTATCGGATGTAGAAATGCATAAATTTGGTAAAGAATGTCTTGGGTGGTCTTTTATAAATCACAATTCCGGCAGAACCAAGCCACTAAAATAACAGCAACCCCTCACTGGAAGTGGTGCCACCAAGAAGCATCTCAAACATAGATGTGGGGGTGAGTGCTCCATCCAGAGGCAGCTTCTCTAGTACAGACTTTTGCAAGATATGGCGATACATACCGCAACTGAGGCACAGTGGAATACCATGACATGTCCACCATACCTGCAACTTGCTAAGGGCAATAGTGGTGTAACCAAATTTGAGCCGACGCTCCAGACCCAGTCCGTAGCTCTCAGGCCAGGGGCATACCAGTGCCGGACAGAGCCCCCGGAGCGCTGCCCCCCCCCCGCACCGCAGGGGCTTTTGTTACGCCACTGAAGAACAATCCTCTTTCTACCATCACCCAAATCACTCTTGCTCTCAAAGAATGTAAAGTCCTAAAAAACAGACATTTTTACTAATGTGCCTTTTCCAAATGGTGACAACGAAAAATTAAAAAAAATACTACTGACCAGCATATTTCGCCCAAAACGCTACATAACCTAGTAGAAATATCACTTCATACGAGGGTAAATTGTACCCAAACATTTAAGCATAGTTGGGATTGATTCCAACGATTATATTGGATCTTGTCAGTATTCGTGAATCCAGAAACGGAATTAAAATTATCATTTAAATGAGTCTACCATCCGGTTTCCGTTTCCACTTCTCCACACACCCACACACACCCACACACACCCACACACACACACACACACACACACACACACACACACACACACACACACACACACACACACACACACACACACACACACACACACACACACACACACACACACACACACACACACACACACACACACACACACACACACACACACACACACACACACACACACACACACAGCATTACAGGGAAATCGAACCACATGCAAGTGATGCTTTATTTATTTATGTAGCATGCTTACATAAAATATTTTCAGAACTGTTCCTTAGAATACTGCACCTCAGGTCAGTCTCATTATCCCGGTAATTTGCATGAGTACCAACAGGTGTTTCACCTATGTTATTGGCTTCTCTATTACAATTTTCATAAAGGTTGCCCAGAGGGTCAAACAGTTGAACTGCCCAATCTCTTTTATCAATGACTAAGCCCGCCATCGCCAACTGGGAATATCTCCACATCAGGACCTCCAGAGTATATTGCACTCCCTCACCTATCACTTGCTAGATTATGAAGGACTGCAACGTTTCTCCTATTAAGGACTCTAAAGTGTTATTGATTCTTTAAACTTACCAGTGGTAAGGTTTACTACTGCCAGTGTTACTTGTCTGATTTTGACTTCGTACCGACTTTATTATTCTTTATTTAACAATTGTCACATGGCAATGTTTCAAAAGTGGTTCCTTTTTATGGGTCTTAAAATGAACCCAGAGTTACTTTAAATTATTCATCGGACCAACATGAATTACAAAGAAGACAAAACGCAGGACTGATAGCTTGTTGATTGCTACACTTGATTGGAGTCAAAACATTACAAGATACAAATGAGTGATCACAGTGCAAACGAAGCAGTGCTGCAATGGTGATTATATATACAAAGAACATAGATAAAAGACACTGCACAATTCCCAATGGTTGTATGCATTAACTGATAAAATTCATAACAGGGTTTACATATGGGAGTGCGGAATCCCATAAAGTTAAATTACATGCAACAACCACGCGGGAGGTTTCATTGACATTTTGACCCTGTGTGACCGTTTGTTCATTGACTACCAGGCCAATCCCAATGAAATGTTTCAGTGCCGGGGGTATTCTGTTAGGACCAGTACCTATCCGATTCATACCAAACGCGGCGAAGCTGGTCCCATACAGATCGAACCAGTACCAATATCGAGGCAAAATGGGCATTTCAATTTATTCTTCCACAAGAATGCGCTGGAGCTAATCGCTCTTCGTTCTACGCCATTGAATTGTGGAGAGACAGAGAGAGGGAGAGTTTATTATGCCGACGAACATTTTGCCACTTGCTGCAGTTAAACAGCTCTGCAGTTGTAGGTGGCAAAATGCCCATGGGCAGAGTGGGGAACGCATCACAGCGCCACCAACACCGGCGACAATTGTGTCTGTGTTTGTGTGGCTTAGAAATGTCCCCAACTCACTGAGGATAGCTGCTAGACTCATTGCTCTTCACTTTCTTTTCAGAGAATATCCAGCTGACCAACTTGGCTTTTTGACAGCCTGATTTTTCAATGGTTTGTTTCTTCTGTGACCTATGCACCTTTGTTAATTCAGTTAGATAAAGGTTTTTCTGTTTTTGGGAGAGAACGGTATTCTTTACTTTTTCTGCCATTTCATTACTTAAATGGTAATTATTTTCATTAGATGTACCCTTTCTAGCTCCCTCAATGATGTGAGATTTTAGATTGCTTATTCTTGGTCTGCCGTGTGGATATGCTATTTGTGTTAAGGCTGTTCTAGAAATCGAGTAATAATCAAGTCGTTCAGAATGTACTATGAAGGTTAATGAACACAATTTGAAACTTAAGGTAGGAATAGGAAGCAATTGCCCTAAAAAAAGTTGTTGAAAATCTGGAAATCAAGGTCGGGGAAGTATTAGAACAGAATGCTGATAGACATCACAAGAGGTCACCGGGAGAGAGGGGACTTTGTGACAGATTGAGAAGGGAATTCTCGAATTACCCTAGTGTATCCCAGCCAACGACTCAATCCAAGCGTGTATTCCAGAACTCTACCACTTCTGAAGAGCCAGTAGCAGAAGGAGAGCACCATAGGGAGCCCATGACAGGACTTCTATGAGAAGATTGGCTCAAGAGGTGTAGGGAGTCCAATCAGAAGGTTCAAGCCAGTGAGCATGTACCTGCCTCTCTCTCAACCCCCCAGTTCAAGAGGAGTGGTTCATGAAGGAATTTATTCCCATACATCAATGAATAAAAACATGCTGTAGTCTACCTAAACCAGGTCACAAAGCCGACAGTGGGTGCAAAAGAAGACCAAGACGCTCTAAAAAACAACGTTAAGTGATTGTTGTGGGAGGTCAGACACTACTACTCCATCATGATATAATAAGTGTTGAGAGGATTGTATCTGCAGGTGGGTCCCTTAATGTGGTGACAGTTATCTTCATTCACAAAGATCTGGTGGAAGTCCTTATACCTATTGATGCACGTTCAATTTGCAATGCGAATACCCAAATATCAATTAGGCATTGGTTACATCCTAATCCAGAAGTCACACCCAACCGAGTCAATGAAGTTTCCAGAAATGAGCAGGGTAACTTGGCTCCAGGAGTATCCATTGGAACAAATAGACTGTTGAGTGGGAAGTTTGAACCTATCTAGAATTAAAGCGGGAGAAAGGAATTGTTAGGGGGTTGTCAGTTCCAGAGTATGGGGTTCCAAATGGGATAACTATTCCACCCAATTGGAGAATGGTTGAGCAAAATAGAATGTAGCAAGAGCAATCCCATCTTAAGGAGCGAAAAATGGGCACATAACTGGGAGAAAAATCCAGAAGCCACTATTAGCGATAAGTTGACAGGAGCTTTTAATATATGCAACTTAGGTAGGCCCCACGAAGACCAACTAAATAATGTTAAAATACTGCTGTGAAATGCAGCCGGGATTAGTAGTATGTTATTTGAATCTGATTGAGGAGAGCTTATAGAGGACCATGATATCAGCTTATTTCTGGAGACCCGATCCACTGTCCCCATCTTCAGGAATGGATTTACGCCCTTCTGTTTTAATGCGACTCAATTTGGTAGGGGAATTCCGTAAGGGGTTCTGGAAATCTGGGGTAAATATTTCCCTTCAATGCAGAATTACCCCAATTATCATTGACTCTTGAGATGTTCTAGCCATTAGCTTGTGCTCCCGTCAGATATGCCTCTTAAAGTTTTTAATGTATACAATCAGTGGTGGCTCGAAATGCAGAGTATATGGTGACTAACATGCTAGACAATATCCTTTCTGAGTCATCTGGAAAAGGCTACTTAATAGTGGCAGGGGATTTTAATACAACCTTAAAACCCACGATAGTAAACCCCTCTGATCTGACAGAGAAACTGGACAGTCAGTGGAAGATTCCTGAAGAGCGATCTCCCTCCTGTGAAATGGTCTCCCATAGCAGCTCAAGTACTTTGCCTTGACTCTCAATTTCGATCTACCTGCAGCCAATGGAAAGACACACTCAGATACGGAGGGCAAGCCTACTTTTAATAAACCGAGGCACTTGAGTCGGATAGACTATTTTTTTTTTTAATCAACTCAAAGTTTTTTGGCTCTCTATTAACCCCTTGCATGCCCGCCCCTTTCCCCGCCCAGTGCCGCGCCTTGCATTAGCGGGCGGAGTTCATGACGAGCTGGACTCGTCATGGGCACAGCGCCACCGCAGCCCATGACGAGTCCAGCTCGTCATGGGCACTGAAGGGGTTAAAGACACAATAGTATAGGAGAGAATGGACAGTGATCATAACACCTTAAGTCTGACTTTAGTGGCATGTACAATAGGGAAACAATTGAGTAAAGGATGAATGGATGTTAGGGGCCTCTCCCACACTAATAATGGTAAAGAAATTCCGTGGTACTGGTTCATCAAGCACCCCAATGGATTGGAGTGAGCCCATAAGAAGGCTGAAGTAGAAGTTGAGAAATAGCTTCTCTCCCCTGAGGCAAGAATAGTTGCAATGCAGGAAAACTATGAAGTGTTATATTCACAGATTAGAGAACTGTAATCTCAGCATAAGAGGGAGGCCCATAATATCACTAATGAGCTGGTCTGGTACAATAAAGCCTGTCGGAAAGTAAAAGAAAATCTGTTAGCAGCTGTTAAAACAAAATTTAGATCTGATTTAGTGAGGTTTAGATTGCCTTATAGGAGAGAAATGGTTAAAGCCAAAAGATTGGGAGAGTGCCTTGTAGGAAAATCTACATGATGCGCTGATAGCCAAAGACGATCCTTTTGGAAACTAGCAACTGAAAGCTATAAGGGAACTAAGAGAAATTTGGAATATAGTGTCCAACCCCAAGATTGGGTTACTCACGTCAGCAATCTATATTCATATAGCAAAGATCAAGACCAGGGTGGTGAAGACCTTCTGCAGGATTATGAATTTAGAAACCCATGCTACATGAGCACTTTAGAATTTGAGTAAAGTGAACCTCTAGCTGCAAATAACTCTTGCCCTGTGGCTAGAGCTAAGGGCCTGATAAGATAACGGATAATCTCTATATGGCCAATTTGAAAGTGTGGGGCCCTTATGTAAAACTTCTTTCTAATGCAATTATTTTGGCAATGGAGATAGCTCCTGCCTGGAAAATTGCAGAGATTGTACCAATATTTAAGAAGGGGCATCGTAACGCTCTTGGCAACTAAATGTTCATTAGCCGTATTGATGTCGTACAAAAAATCTTTTGCAAAGAAGTGCTTACTCATGTGCAAGAATGGATACAAGCAAATTACTCATTGCCAGATTTCCAGGTAGGTTTTAGGACTAATGTAAGTACTGTTGGCCAGGTTTTTCGGTTTAACTGCATTTTTTTTGGAAGACGTTCATAATCAACAAGGGCAAATTGTATTTTCCCTATGTTGATTTGCGTGCCACCTTCGACTTAGTCGCTAGGAGCAAATTGTAGAGGGTTTTGGCAGAAATTGGTATCCCTGTCATTTTACGAAACATTCTGGTGTGACTGCACTTACAGAAATATGCCCATGTTAGATTAAATGGAAATGGGAATTTGACGGAGGCTATCAGAATAAAAAGTGGAGTCAGACAGGTCTGCATCCTTACTCCAACCCCGTTTTCTTTATACATTAATGGGGTGTTGGAATAATTGAACAAGGATGGTGATGGCTCTCCGAAAGTGGGAGGCCAGAGGGTGCCTGCCTTACTCTGACACACTACTGATTTTGAAGCTGCTAAACCATTGTATTTCCTTCTGTATTGAGCAGGGTTTTGAGCTTGACAGCCCGAAAACAAAATTCTTGGCTTTAAGTTCTACAAATCAAAAGGCCAACAAGAGAAATGTGTTAGTGGGTAGTAATCAAATTGGCCAGGTGTCACGCTTTGATTACCTAGGTGTGAGACTAACTCCAAATTTAAATTGGGCCCTTCAACTCCAAAAAACACATGAAGTACTGATGCAACATACAGCGAGCATTGTAAAGATATATAAATGAACACTATCGAGGAGTGTAGCACCGGCCCTAGAGATTTAGAACTAAAAAGCCTTAGGTGCTGCCTTTTATGGCTCACTTTTGGGCCTCCCAGAGAATACACCGAAAATTCCGGTATGCTCGGATCTGGCACAACGAGGAATGGCCCGCAAAATAGAGTCTAGGCTTAGGATTTACTGGTACAGATTGTAGTCAACGACAGCCTTAAAACCGTACCTGGTGGGATTCAGTGATCTTATGTCCCCTGCATGTTTCCATAAAATCCAGTGACTGAATTTTGTAATCTCTTTGCTGGGGAGATTAGGCTTGGAGAAATTGTTGTTTACCCAAGAAGAAATGGGTTCTATCCTCAAAGTAGGCCTGAAAGAAACATATTGGGAACATCTGGTGGCTCAAAGTGTAACCAATTGCAGAGGTCCTTTGACCTCAGAGTTTTTGGATGTTAAACTCTTCCCTCGTTAGGAGTCCTCAATAGATGAAATTACGACCATCCCCGCCCCGCAAACTGTTTATCCAGTTTAGGTATAGAACCATTCCAACAAAAGGTTTTTGTAGCAAATGGACAGTAGCTATGCCTGGGAGTGACCTTTGTCCTACTTGTGCAGAGGCATCGGAATCAATGATCCATATGTTATTCTTTTGCCCAGCATACCATTGCCAAGGAACAAAGTGGTTAACACCCTTATGTAGGAGGTTGGGACACTACTCGGTAAAAGGAAGCTTTCAGGATCCTTAGCTAAGACACAATCAAATTAGTGGTATATTCGATTGCCAGATTCCATAGGTCATCTTGGATATGGTATCGTAGTGCATCTTAAAGTGTGACCAATTGATGTAATTTTTTTAATACCAAGTAGGAGGCTTTTGTAGTTTCTTTTTTAAGCCTTTGGACGCTGTTTCAGGACACAGTCTCCTAAACTGCGCTTTTTGCATAGTGCTTGTTATATATTGAAACTATGTGATTTTTTTAAACAGACAAAATTAGCTGGACTTATACTACTTCCACTATTGCACTTTATTACCTTTTGTACACTACAAGGGAGTCGTGTCACGGGGAGTAAAGAGTTCTGTACTTGGAATATTTAAAGCTACCAGACTAACTGCTAGGATGGCAGAATTGCTTTTTAACTTGATATTTTAGTACAATATGCTCCCCAAGTTGATCTTGGTCTGCCTTCAGTCATTTGTATTCTGTATTGAAATCCCAAGAGAACGTTTTCTACCCACTTACACTTTCTGTTTTAAATAAACCATTTTTGTGAAGCATCAAAACCAATGTAGCCTAGCCACCTTGGGAAAGGTATGCACCTTTTCTGGAAATTTGAGTTATTACTGCCCATACCGACTAAATTGTGGAACTGTTTGTTTATACTCGTTTTTATCCTTGGGGTCTTTTTATAATGGATCTAAATGATGTAATACTTGATGTAGCCATATGAAATTTTAGAATTGTTGATTCATGGAAGCATGGCTGTTTGTCCATATGTATACTTTGTGATTTTATGTTTGGTTGTACTTTTATGATCACGTTGATTGAAATAAATTTATGATGATAATGATGAAACAAGAGGACCAATAAGCAGTGACCTTGGCCCCATGACCAGGGCTGGCCATGCTCTGGTCCTGACTTGCACCTTCTTCATAGAATTGGTGCTATCAAATCCTTGGTTCTTCTCCCGGAACTGTGAGGATCTGATTCTGTTCTGTTTCATGGAAGCCTGCCTGTGCTAACTCTTAGGAAAGAGGACTACTCAGACTTCCCTGCTGCAAGCATATGTCGCCAACCAAATGTTTTAAGAGATTGTAGAGATATGGGGACTTAAGATGTGGTGCTTTCCATCTGGACGGCGTTCTGAATAATGAGACCTGTGCCCCCAGCCAGTAAGAATAAATTGGCTGCAGCATAGACTCAGCTGTGCATACATTTCTGTTGCTTTCCTTTGGAAGATATTCTCCAGAAGCTGTGAAATAAGATTTGGAGCACAGATAATACCCCCTCCCTGCCGTGGCTCCTCCGCAATGGTGGAAGAGCGTCACCCCACTGCAGGATTTTAAAAAAACAATTTTGTTATCCTTTTATTTTTCAATGGCGGCCGATGCTGCGGAGTCTAGGGCAGGGCCAGGCAATCCCCTCTTGACACTAGCCAGGGACTGGGAGGAGGAGTGGAGGACACTTGTAAGTGTGCATGTCGGTTTGACCAGCTGTCTTAGGTCAGCCAAACAGTCATGCACACTTAGAATTTCTCCATCCAGCGGTATTATACAGGTGGGTGGAGAAATGGCACAGGCTCCCAGTCCCTTTCTGAGCGCCTAACCAGGCCCCTCAGACCAATCCAGGCGCTGTTCTCTTAGTATGAGAGCAGCGCCTGGATTAGGGGGGGGGGGGGGGGGAGTCTGGGAGCCTGTGCTGGCCCAGAGACTCCCAGAAGAAAGGAGCACCGAGGCAGCCGGAGAATTAAGTAAGTGTGTATTTATTTTATTTTTTAATTATTTGCCCCAGCGGTGCCCTACCACTTTATTTTGGCAGCAGCCTCTGATGACCCCTTCCCACCTTTTAGCAAGTTCCAAGAATATGCAAAAATAGAGGATCATGCAGCCGCAATATCCGGTAAAGGTGATGGTGCTACCCTGTTTCATAGAAGGAAGTGTACAACAGCCGAACAGCTCTCTCAGCCGATGTGAAGCTGAGAAGCTTGCTGGTGACTTTGTCGCTTTGGTGTAAAACTGGTCTCCCTTTGCAGCTTTGTATAACTCTCTGTTTAAGACTAATTCTGAAAGGAGGGTTTTTCCTTAAAAAGTGCACCACTTCTGCTCCTCTGAACATACATTTTCCATTCTGGTATTGCTCGAATGATTATATTGTTCTTTTTAGTAAACCGGTTTTGGATTATTATGCAATTGATTGCTGTTGAAACTTATTTTCTATGTGGGGAGCCTGTCACTTGGACCACAGCTACCAAGAAAAGTTCAGGATTCTGCACAAAAATGTGCTTTTGTTTTTGAGACACTAAGGACTCGATGGACGAAAAATAGCTAGCGGCAAACCAGCTGTAAACTGAGGTGCTGATGTACAAAGAATCGGCAATCGTGTGTTTCCAAGAATTGCATAACATACAGATTACTTAAAGATTTCTAATTTTTCCAATAGAAAATACTGTTGCTAACTGCAATTACCAAATACCGAATTGCTGTTTCAATGTGCTATTAATTTACAAATAGGAATTCAGCAAAATAAGGCATATTGCACATGCAAAATACTAACAATTTGAAGTAAGTGGTAACCAGGTGCAAAGTAGAACATGAGGACCAATGGGGTTTGCAATCTTTCACAATGGCTGCACTCTGTTCTGTAGTGAGGAAGATATGGATTTTGAAGCCCAACAGAGAAGGAGGAGAGACAGGATTTTCAAACAGACAATGTCTCTGGCCGAATAGAAGAGCTTATGCTAGGTATAGGCACAGCAACTACATCATTCTTAGCTTAATTAATTAATTGAATTATGTACTATGCAAGCCAACAACGCAGTGAAGCAAGTCCTACTTAGATTTATGTTTTGTTTAGCTTACACTTTTTATCATCTGGAAGCTACCAATGCACCGTTGCAGAGGGGACTAGCCCGGGGAGCATTGTGCAGGTTTGTTAGTCATTTTCTAGATGCAATTTTGGCAACAATTAATTCTTATATTTAATTTCCAACTACCTCTGCTGAGTTGAAAAGCTAAAAAAATCCAATTGTATTCAATAGCTCTTTTTCCAGAAGTGATTGGATGTGTATATGGTATGCATGTTCTAATGTGTTCACCCTCGGAAACAGAGTTTTCATATCACAATAAAAAGAGACATTACATATACAAGAAGTGTGTAATGTCACAAGACTGATCACAGACCTACTTGCTCGATGCTTAGTGAGCGCTCTGAAGATACTGTAGTGCTTGGAAAGTTTTATGATCGCCTATAAGTGCTTACCCGGGGTCTCTCTTTCACCACCCCTCGAGAGATCTGCAGAAAGCTCACCCCTCTCGACAGTCACTAGTTCGGGGGTCCCACAGGCAGATGGAGGCGAGGGCAGGCGCGGTGCGTCCATTAGGGCGTTGGGGCGTAGCCCCCCCGCCTGCAGCGTCGCCCGCAGCGTCGGCGTCTTTGAACTTAAGTAAATTGAATCAGTTTACTTAAGTTCAAAGAGGAGAACTGACAATCATGTCAGTCAGAATGACGTCGGACCGCCCACCCGGGGGTGGGCGGTCTGGCGTCATGTTGACTGACATGATTGTCAGACAGACCAGGCAGGGGCAACAGGCAGCAGCACAAGTAAGTGTGCATGTCGGTTTGACCAGCACAAGTGCGCATGATTGGAGAAGGTGAGCAAATTTTCGCTCCGTGCCCAGCCATGCGCACTTGTGTTTGCTCTGGCTGGCGCATGCCCATTAGGAGACCGAGGGTTGAGCAAAGGCTCAAACCTCGGTCTCCTAATGGGCAGGCGGGCGAGCAGTAACCGTGCCCTACGCCAATCCTTGGCTGAGAGCCTGAGAGGGGCTGTAGGCGCCATTCCAACAGACGGACCCGAGGCGGCGCGGACGTGCTCAGGACCTCAGGTAGGATAAGTATTTTTTAAAATTTATTTTAAACACCCCCCGCGCAACACATACACCCCACACCCCCCCACCCCCCGCGAGCCGCAACTGCTCCCCCCTCCCACCGCTCCTACAAGTGAAAATCTGGGACTGGGATCCCTCCCTTGGGGTGTGAGAGGTGAGTTTTTAGAGCGCATATTTAGGACTTTTGCTCAGTTGTTTATATGATGGGTGGAACAGCTTCCTCACTGTGCCCCTTTATAAATACTGGGTGTTCTTTTGGATGTTAATAGCGATTGATCGTTTGTTGCATTACACGTGGACGTTGGGGGCTCCTGTTTCATTTATGGACATATTAACTGGAAAAAATGTCGTGTTTGCCTCCTGTGAGGTCGTTGTGAATTCGTGGGGAAAGGGAATCAGACTGCATTCGGAGACAGAGCAAAAGGTGTCACGTTTTGCAAGTAAACTGGTATATTGTCACTTATCGCCTCACCATTTGGCTATTGTTTACAAACGTATTTGAAGAATGTCCCTTTTAAAGTATTGTCTAATTTCAAGTTATTCACGCTGCTGGTGGTGTGTGGAGTTTCCAGTCACCTGACACTGTAATGCAACATCCCATTGGCAGTGCTCTGAAGCGCTTCAATTAAAATGTGAAATGGCCCGCTCAAGAGTAGCATTCCCACGGCAATTCTAGAATTTGGCACACAGTGCAACGTTTCTATAGATACGTAGTGACACTGGCTCACTCGAGTGCAATATTCGTATGGACATGTCATCCATTTGGCACACAGCAGGACAGTATTCATGTGGCAATGATGTAGATTCGAGTTATTGTAGTGTCCCATGGTAATACTGTGCATTTGGGTGTCTATAATACAGTATACCAGGCCATTCTGTTGATTTACCTCACTACAGTGCACTATTCTCACGGTGATTGGGTGATTTTGGCACACTGTACTGCAGCATTCTGTTGATAATGCTGTGGCCTGCTACGGTGAAATACTACTAATGTAGCACACTGCAGAACAGTTTGACAAACAGTTGTGCAGTGTTTCTATAGAATATTGTAATATTGGCACTGGCGAGTGCAGTATTAATATGGTCATGCTGGCGATTTGGCACACAAAAGCATAGTGCTAATGTGGCCATAATGCAGATATGGCGCACTGTAGTGCAGAATCCGCAAGGTAGTCCTGGGGGTTTAATACAAGATAGTTCTGTATTTTATGGCCATACTATGACCTTTGTAAACTGCATTACAATATTCCTGCTGTTAATGCTCTGGATTTGCATAACAGTGCTATACATGTGCTTGTCACAATGTTGTGCAGTATTCATAGGACAACACTGCGTATTTAGCATACTCCAGTGCAGTTTTCCTATAGTAATGGGAGGATTCGAATCAAAATTGTGCAGCATTCAGAACCCCCCGAACCCCCTTTATTGCCGGTCTGGCTCGCTGCGCTCGCTCGCATACATTCATTTGTTATGCATACGCCCTCCCAGTTTCAAATTCCACCAGCCGCCACTGGGCGAAGGGGGAGCCGATGGCATGTACACAGGGCAGGCAGGTAGGTAGGGGGTCGCCTTTGCCAGAGACACCTATAGGACAACAGGGGGGCTCTGACACGACAACAGGTCACAAAGGGCTCGGGAGGCAGCGGTCCACAACACCCCCTGTAACAGGACACAGACACAGGACAGTGATGGAGGGCAGAGATACAGAACACAGACACAGGCCCTCACACAGGGCAGTGACACCTACGGTGACACAGGGCAGTGACAGAGGGCACAGACACAGATCAGTGACACAGGATGGTGATACAAGACAGTAACAGAGTGCAGTGGCACAGGACACAGACACAGGAATGAAACTCAGGATGATCACACAGGGCAGTGACACTGGACAGAGACAGACCCGCACACAGGGCAGTAACACCTACGATGACACAGAACAGTGATAGAGAGCAGAGACACAGGACACAGAGTGGGCCTTTCAGAGTAGCAATAACGTTCCACTCTCAGACAACATGATGTAAAAACGTAATCCTTCGTGTAGGAGCCATTTCCAATGGTGATTAATATTAGGTGGGGAAAAGCAATGCCTTCCTAATGTAACTTTTCATCAATCAATCATCACATTTGTAGAGCGCGCTACTCACCCATAAGGGTCTCAAGGCGCTGGGGGGGGGGGGGAGCCGCTACTGCTAGAACAGCCAGGTCTTGAGTTGTTTCCTGAAGGAGAGATGGTCCTGGATCAGCCGTAGGTGGGTGGGGAGGGAGTTCCATGTCTTGGCCGCTAGGTAGGAGAAGGATCTTCCTCCGGCGGTGGCTCTGCGGATACGTGGGACGGTGGCGAGTGCGAGATTGGCCGATCGGAGCTGGCAGGTGGGTGTGTAGAATGTGAGGCGGCTGTTGAGGTATTTTGGGCCCTGGTCGTGGAGAGCCTTGTGTGCGTGGGTGAGGAGTCTGAACGTGATCCTCTTGCTGACGGGTAGCCAGGGCAGGTCTCTCAGGTGGGCAGAGATGTGGCTGTAGCGCGGGATGTCTAGGATGAGTTGTGCAGAGGTGTTCTGTATGCGCAGGAGTCTGGCTGTGGTTCCAGCGTAAAGGGTGTTCCCGTAGTCCAGTCGGCTGGTGACGAGGGCTTGGGTGACCGTCTTCCTGGTTTCGGTGGGGATCCACCTGAAGATCTTACGGAGCATGCGTAGGGTTTTGAAGCAGGATGACGAGACGGCGTTGACTTGCTTGGTCATCGTGAGGGAGGAGTCCAGGATGAAGCCCAGGTTGCGTGCGTGGTCAGTAGGCTTGGGGGCGGTGCCCAGTGCAGGGGGCCACCAGGAGTCGTCCCAGGTGGAGGGGGATGGTCCTAGGATGAGGACTTCCGTCTTGTCTGAGTTCAGTTTCAGACGGCTGAGCTTCATCCTTTCCGCGACGTCTTTCATTCCTTCCTGGAGGCTGGCTCTGGCGGTGTCGTTGGTGAGGGAGAGGATAAGCTGAGTGTTGTCGGCGTAGGAGATGATGTTGAGGTTGTGTTGGCGTGCGATGGCTGCGAGGAGGCTCATGTAGACGTTGAAGAGGGTGGGGCTGAGCGAGGATCCTTGAGGAACGCCGTAGATGACTTCGGTGGCCGAGGATCGGAAGGAGGGGTGGGGAGGGGGGGGGGGAGGCGGACTCTCTGGGTTCTTCCGGCGAGGAACAAGATGATCCAGTCCAGGGCCTTCCCTTGGACTCCGGTGTTGCTGAGGCGCTGTGTCAGTGTGCGGTGGCATACGGTGTCGAAGGCTGCAGAGAGGTCCAGGAGGATGAGGGCAGCTGTTTCCCCGTTGTCGAGCAGGGACCTGATGTCGTCGGTGGCTGCGATGAGGGTGGTCTCGGTACTGTGGTTTGCTCGGAAACTGGATTGCGAGGGGGTCGAGGAAGCCGTTCGTCTCGAGGAAGGCGGTGAGTTGTTTGTTGACGGTCTTCTCGATGACTTAGGCAGGAAAAGGGAGGAGCGAGATGGGGCGGAAGTTCTTGAGGTCCGTCAGGTCTGCAGTGGGCTTCTTAAGGAGGGCGCTGAGCTCGGCATGTTTCTAGCTCTCCGGGAAGGTGGCGGATGCGAAGGAGCGGTTAATGATGTCCCGGAGTTGGGGTGCGATGATGGAGTCGGCTTTGTTTAAGATGTGGTGTGGACATGGGTCGTTGGGGATCCGGAGTGGATGGTGTTCATCACACGGGTGATGTCTTCGGTGCTGACCGAGGTCCAGGTGCTGAGGGTGGTGGTGGGGGGGCGCTGGTTCAGTGGTTGGGTGCGTGGTCTGTGCGCCGAAGCTGTTGTGTATGTCGGCAATCTTGTGGTGGAAGAACGAGGCGAGTGAGTCGCAGAGGTCTTGCGAGGGTGTGATGTCATTGTTGCAGGCGCTGGGATTGGAGAGCTCTTTGACGATGCTGAAGAGTTGCTTGCTGTTGTGGGCATTGTTGTCTAGTCGTTCTCTGAATGCTGTCATTTTGGTGGCTCGGATCAGCCGGTGGTGTTCGCGGACGGCGTTCTAGAGGGCTGTCATGTTTTCTGTTGATTGGTCGTGGCACCAGGTTTTTGAGAGGGTACGGCAAGTTTTCTTGGAGTTTTTGAGGTCGCTGGTGAACCATGAGACTTTCTTGCTGCCGGGTCTGCTGGGAGGATTCTTCAGCGGAGCAAGGTCATTGGCGCAGATGGTGAGCCACTGTGTTAGGTTGCGGGCTGCTTCATTGGGGTCCGTCCTGTTGGTAGGAGGGTTCTGGCTGAGGGAGGTGATGAGCTGCTCGGCGGTGATCTTGCTCCAGCTTCTACGGGGAGCCTGTTGCGGGTGGCGGTGGGTTGTCGTTTTCCTGAAGCTGAAGTGGATGCAGCTGTGGTCTATCCAGTGTAGTCCGGTGGAGTGGCTGAAGGAGACTTGCTTGCTGGAGGAGAAGACGGGGTCGAGTGTGTGGCCGGCGTAGTGGGTAGGGGTGTTCACCAGTTGTTTGAGTCAGAGGTTGGCGAGGTTGCCCAGCAGGGTGGTGTTGTTGTTGTCATTGTTGTTCTCCAGGTGGAAGTTGAGGTCCCCAAGGAGGATGTAGTCTGAGGAGGTGAGGGCGTGCGGGCTGACGAAGTCTGCGATGGCTTCGCTGAATTGTGTGCATGGTCCCGGGGGTCTGTAGATAAGGGTGCCTCTGAGGGTGGTCTTGGGGTCGGTGTGTATCTGGAAGTGGAGGTGATCGGCGGAGGGGAGGGTGTCCTCGGAGTTGGTTGTGATGCGGATGGTGTTTCTGTGGACGATGGCGAATCCTCCTCCGGTTTGGTTGATGCGGTCCCTCCGGGCGATCTTGTAGCCCTCCGGGATGGCTATGGCGATGTCGGGGGCTGAGGATGCGTTCATCCAGGTTTCCGTGAGGAAGGCGACGTCCGGCTATGTTGTGTCGAGGAGGTTCCAGAGTTCGACGGCGTGCCTGTGGATGGAGCGGGTGTTGAGCAGGATGCACTTGAGATGGTTGTTGCCGGTGCCTGGCCTGGCGGGTGCGGTGCTGGTCCGGAGGCAGGTGAATTTGCAGTCTCGGCAGGTGAAGGGTCCGTGGGTGCGTTTCGGGCTGGCTCGGTGGCAGTTGGGGTTCCAGCCGGTGTTGAGTGCGTGGAGGGTGGTGGTGTCGTAGACCAGGCGGGTGGTCTGGTGTCGCAGGGGACCAGGGGTCCTGGCGCTGGGCGCGGTCCAGGCACGGACGGGCGCAGACGGGCTTACCTCCTGCCCTCCTATGGCGGTACAGCGGCCGCCATATGAGAGCAGGAGGGTAGGAGGGGCAGCAGGGAGGCTGGAGGTGAGGGCAGCCAATGGGATCCGGGGACGGGGCCGCACAGGAGGCAGCGTCGGAGCAACGAGCCCGGAGAGCTCTCAAAAGTGTAAAAATGAAATAAAACAATCAGCAGGCACACAGGGAACAGAAAATAAGGGGGAGAGGGTAGGCACACGGGGGTACAGAAGGCAAAGGGCACAGGCAGTCAAGGGGGCTAGGCGGTGAGACCGAGGAGAATCTGCGTCGATCAGATGAAGGAGGCAGCAGCAGGAGCAGTCAGGGCAGGCGGAGCAGCAGCGGTGGGGGAGCGACCTACCCAAGGGTCAAGGGTCACTCATCAAGCAATTAATGAGTTGGTTTCTTGCAAAACGTATGATGAGGGGAAGGGAATTCTATTACAGTTCACTTGCAGCAGTCAGATTTGTTTCCTCATTTCGGCTGAAAAATTGCCAGAGGATGGTGTCTCATAATAAAATGAAGGGCTCCCGCCAGATGCGCATTACTGCGCTTTGTATTTGTCACCTGAGAACGAGCTGTACGGTTTTCTTTCTGCTAACTGCCGATTGTCCAATATTTAGAGAGAAAAAAACACCATGACATGGACAATACTTTTTGGATCAAACTAGTGAGTTTTTTTTATTTTCACAATTGCCAGGCTCCTGATTTACTTATTCAGATGTTTATTATGTTCCACGTAATGAAAGTGGGGCAGTCATATTTTCTTCCTGCACGCTCAATGTCGGCTGCAATTACAGCTACAGATATCTGTTTCATAAGTCTGGCCTCCCAGTATAACCCCTGTATAGGGGGTCATTATTTCCTTAGGAGCCTGCATTCTTACCCAGTTTACTTCTCTGAGCTGATTTGCATCCTTTTGGCAAACTCTCACGTCCTCCAAACTCTCACGTCCTCCCTGGCCAAGCAAGTTACATAGACACACACAGGGTATAAGTTATACCCTGTGTGTGTGTGTCTGTCTGTGTCTGTCAGTTGTACATGTCTTCTTGGTTATATATAAGGTAAGAAAAATGCTTATAACACGTTTTTATTATAACTTTTCAACATGCTGCACAGCAGCCACAATGCTCTATAACCTAGTTTAAAGACTTTGGCAAAACCATTCGCTCTGGCTAAACACGTATAAGGTCCCAAAGGCGAGACCTATTGGCTATGCCAATTCATGTTTTTGTTAGGCACGGCGAGATTAAGTGATTTGCCCAGAATCACAGGATGTTGAGCGTCCTTGCTGAGACTCAAACCCTGTTCCCCAGCTCCGACGTCGACAGCTCTAGCCGTAAGGCTACATCCTACAAGTTTATTGAATTTCAGGAGACAGTGCATATGCATTACGACAATGGACAAGGGCTCCATGCTTTATTCTCTCAACACCTAGGCAAAATAGTTACAATATTGCTCCTAAACAATCAAGCAACATTACAGAGTGGATATTTAGCATACTCAAAGTCAGATTCCGAGGTCTGCACAAAAGTGGGAGTGTCCTAGAATATGCTCTAACAACGTGCTGTAAATTATAGCCATCAGTGCAATGCATAATTTAGTCATCAGAAAGAGAGTAGCAATGGATCCTGCAAGTGAGGAATCGGAAGTATATTTGGTTGAAAAGTCCCCTCGGATACAACCTCCTGGACACAATGCTGCATACGTGCAGGGATGATGTCAGCAAGAACAAAATTTAAGGGTCACATCACACACATAATTACAAAAGAAAAACCAAACAAAACATATAGATTATTTTTGTTTCCCAAAAAATAAAATGTTTTATAAGCTCAAGAAAATTGTCAACTTATTTACAGTTCTAGTCGCGTCTTAGTGTCCCACAGAAATAGCAGCTACTGGACTACAGTGTGGCTCTTCCTGGTCCTTTTCCAGTTTGGCTTCTAGTGCACCTTGATGTAGAAAGATCAGCAACAGAAAGACTGCTCACACTTCAGCCCTCCTACGTTTCTCCAACAAACCTTACTGCTAATATAGTTGTTTCGGTATTAGTGGTCTGTATTTCCATTTTGTCATTTGGACTAGGCTCCTTACTACATCACCAGTGTTGGACCTATATGTTGTAGTTCTCTGACACACAGTTGAAGTGGCTATAGCCAACATTTAGGCAGTACGTTCAAATGTTTGGAGGTTATTGTTCATGTGTTTCTGTTGACACTTGTGTGCTGTACAATCTGGAGTAATTTCTGTTGACATATCCTTTACAGCTATTGCCAGTTCTTACAAGCTAGATGTAATAGCTGCATTTCCTTCAGAAATGGTTTAAACCTAATTTTGCTACCTGCCTTTACAATTGAGAGGTAGTGTTGTGTTGCTTTCTTTGAAGTTTCACCACAGATTGTTCCAATGCACAGAACTGTGCAGGAGTAGAGGAGGTTTTCAAGACTTCCCTAACTGCACCGCCCTGTAGGACCTAAAGCCCTTCTTTCTCTTTCTTCTTGGATAGGAACGGGTGGTGTTGGATGATGTTTAGAAACTACAAAGAAAGTAGAATTTGTAGGTGGATCTTCTAATGCAGAGGTGGTGTTTTGTCTGCTGGGTGGACTACCTGCCTCTGTAGTAATTGTATTAAGTGTAGCAGCAGTTTCTGATTTTGTGTGATAGGAGGATTAACTAACATCCTTGGCTTCTGGTGGGGTTGCATGGTTAGGTTGAGCTGTTGTAGATCAAACCATAGTGACGATTTTGGTATATGCGTTTATAATGATTACTTCTTTTTAAAGTATTTCCATTAAAACATTTGTATTTAATAATAGCCAAGGAGCTACATGTAAATAATATATTTAGCATTTACAATATACTTTATATAGGCTATCAAGTCCACTAGACAAAAATAAAACAAATTATGCAAGTCTTGGTGTTATGTACATGCCTTATATTACTCATAATGCATTTTTATCACCGGAAATGAATTAACTGTGAATGTTGACTTTATAACACCAATGTTGAACCCTTGCTAAATAAACATTATATTATTACCACACTGTTAAGTCAATTCATTTGGTAAACATATGACACTAATTTGTTATTTATACATGGGATTCTGTAATTCCTGTATAAATGCCAGTATCTGATTTCTTTATAATCTGTGACTTATGTCGGACCCAGTCGCCGATCATAAAGAAAAGATGTCAGCACTCGAATATTGTTAACTATTACAGTTAAGTTCGGACATCACAATGCCAGGAGCACAGGTGAAAAGCAGGTCAGGTTACGGAGCATAAGTGAAGCAGCTGTTTAAAGCAACGAAAACTGAGCACTGCTTTTAATTCTTCTGCTCTATGTTAATAGCTTACAAGCAGCGAGAACATGTTTCTTTTTTACACTCAGAGAAAAGCTAGACTCTTTCTGCATTTTGCTACACATCCTGAGGTACTGCAGCTTTTATGTTTTTTTAAACTGATTGCATTGAACTGTTTCTAATGTCTGGTTGCAACAAATATCTAAGAGGCTTCTGATGTGTTTAATGTCCACTAGAGGTTTTTTTTTCTGTTTGCAAAAATGCTCGCCCTTTAATATGAAAGAGCTATGCACCAAGTTTTTAAGTAGTTTGTGGCAAAGGTGATGGTGTGACCATGTATGATATGGGGTAAAGTACCCCCGGCATAAATAAGGATATACCTTGTTTCTCTACATGGTTATAGAACTCTATACTGACTTGCAATGTCTTTAAAATGTACGGCAGGGGATACTTTATCCCATATATATTGACATAAGTAAACTGAAATTAACTGACCTGAACCATCAGATACAGGGTCTGACGTGTCAATATTTCATACACCAGCTATGGATTCAGGCTTGGCGCCTGTTAATTCTTCCAAAGGGGTAAATTGTAGGGCTATACTAGGTCCCCCACCTTTAGCTGCAGCCTCCTGTGTTCTTGATGCTACCTTCTCCTTTGAGGGGGAAGAAGGTTGTACCACCACTTACTGATTTCTTCCAGACCTTTTGGGGACGCCTACAACATGTTATGCTATGCACATTTGCGGAGCACACTATCCCTTGGGAGATATCCAAGTTCTGAGCAGGTGTGATGCTAGCCAAACCTATGGCCTAGTGGGACTACTCAAAAATCTAGGTCTTTAGCTTATCGTGGAATTCAAGAAGTCAGGAGGAGGCTCGTATATGTACCAGAAGGTCGTTCCACACTTAAGCAGCAATGCAGGAGAGAGTTCTGACTACCGGAGATGTATTTCTGTATGTGTGGTATGTGTAGCAATAGAAGTCCAGAGAAGCAGAGGTGTCTAGAAGATTTGTAAAGGCAGAACTGATTGTTGAGGTGTGCTGGGTCAGTGTTATGTACTGCCTTGAAAGTGTGGGTGAGAAGTTTGAATTGTGGTCGTTTGTTTATGGGGAGCCAGTGGCGCTCCTTCAAGTGTGATGTGAGTGCCACGTGGGAGGTTGACAGTGATTTTGGCCGCCGTGTTCTGAATGGTCAGCAGCATTCTAGCGACTTTAAGGTTGACCCGACATAGATCGTTTTCCTATAGTCCAGCTTACTTATGACAAGGGAGTGCATTGCTGTTTTCTGGTTGCTGGTTGGGAGCCATTTGAAAATCTTGCTCAGCATCTTAAGGATATGGAAGCACAAGGCGGTGTTGACAATGACTTGGGCAGTCATGTTGTCTTTGCACTTGATGATGATCCCGACATTCTTGGTGCTGTTGGTGGTAGCTCTGTTGGCATCCATATGGAGTCACACAGTGAAGTACTCTCCCAGAAGAGCATGATTTCTGCCTTGTTGGTGCTTCAGACACGGTCTTCATCCAGTGGGCGATTTCTGTCATGCAGGCATTGATCTTAATCAGATTACAGGACATCTTGTCCATGAGGGAGAGCATGAGTTACGTGTAATCGGCATAAGAGAGGGCCTTGATATCATGTATCGCGTTGATGAGGGTCGGGCTCAGAGAGAATCTTAGCAGAACTCTGCAGATGAAGTCGCGGGTGTCTGAGGTGTACAGTGCCAGGCTGAGTGACTAGGTCTTTACAGTCAGGAGGGTGCAGGTCCATCGGAGGGCATGTCCTTGGATTCCAGTTTTGTGTGGGCATGGGATGGGGTGGGAGACAGTGTCTCTGTTGTCTGGATAAATGGTTGGGAATTTAATGTTGTAGAACTATTGGTTGATATTTTTGTGGCTGCTATTCTCACAGCCGGGGAAAGATATTCAGACTCACATTTACAGTTCTGCTATTCAGGATTAAACTCTGAATTTGCTCTTATTTCAGGGTACAGAGCAACTGGAGACAAATCTACACTTCATCCATTTGGTACCAAATATTCATCAATGCGGTTACATTCCGGATATGCGTGGAGCACCTTAGATGTACATTCTATCTGTAGATTTGATGTGGAGGTTCCATGTTCCAGAGAAGTCAGTTGGCTGTCTAGATTTCCTCAAAAATCATACCTGCCTGGCTTTACTTTATTGACAACTTTGAGAGAGGAGTACAATACAAAAACAGTCTATATCATGTAAGTTTGTGTGAGGTCACAATTGGTTGGTCCTGTGGGATAGTACTATATGTCTGTTTTCTACAGTGCAGCGTGGAGTATCTGGTGTTATCTAGTGTCCAGTTATTCCTCAAGGCTTCTGACGTGTACTCCTGGAAATATCTGGCCAGTACAGTGTGACACACTCACAACTGGCTAATCTGCATAAACTGCGTGGCACTCAGCTTGGCTTCAGTGATGGACAAGCAGAAGTGCCATGTTCATGCAGTCGAGTGAATGAATGAGCTATCTAGTAAGGTAGATAAATCATTAAACCCTGACTAATACGCCCATCAATATCATTGTAAGGTCAGAGGTTGTTCATTCTTTGCTATAACATCATTTAGGGGTCAACAGGTGTCGCAGCTGCGACCCTTGGATTACGCCTTACACCCTGGTGCTGTCCTTGAGACCCCTAGTCTCAAAGGATTCGGGAGCAGTGCTCATAGTAGACGGAAAGCAGGGCTGTGAGAGCTCCTTTCACAGACCACCCGCAGACCCTCCTCGCCAATCTCTGAAGACCGAGGTGCCTAGAAGAAGCTGGGAGGTATTAAAATAAAGGTTAGAAGGGTAGGCACCAGCCATGACTTGCTATTTCATGTGAGGAAGGGAACCCACATGCTGCCTTGGTATCAATCAGAAGAGTTTAAAAGGTCCGGTGCGTTACATTTTAACATTTCATGATTTAAAAAGCACACACAAGCCTTCTTGCACTTAACCCCTGAAGTAAAAGTGCGAGTGGACAGCATGCTCCCCGTTTCTGAGCCTGAGCTGGTGGGAAAGGTTAGTACTGCAGGCATGGTTGCAGGGATGTATGGATGGAATGGCACAAGTAAAAGTGTATTTCATTAGAGCACAATGACAAGCTAATATAATTTATTTCCAGGAATTTTATGTTTTTAAAAATAAAGTCTGTCCAAAATTGAAGTGTGTTTGCAGAGACACGTGCAGGCCTCTGTTCGGGAATGAGAGTGTGCACAGGTCAGGAATGAAGTGCCCCCAGAAATTTCTGTAATGTGTCAGTAATGGCATAACAAGGGTTACTGCAGGTCAGGGTAACCATTTTACTTCAAATCACAAAGACATACCCTTTTCAAGATCTCAATTTTCCTTTCGCTATCCCTTGTTTCCAGTAGTGTTAGTATAATAGGATCAATTAACCTAAACCACTAATGCATGGAGCAAAATGCTTTACCGTGGTAAAAGTAGGCTTAGGACTGGAAATGACAAGAAATAGGTGTCTTCGTGGCATGGAACCACATTTTTATCCCTGCAAGTAAATTTGTAGAGTTGTGGTCTCCGGTTGGTCTTATATGGCAAGAATGAAGTGTCCGGTCACTGCTGTGTGTCTGCCAGTTCTAAATGTGTAGGTCAGTATTTAGGTAAATTGTCACAGCTGTTTTAATGACCCATATAAGGCCTCCTATTCGGTTCTTGGGGCAGTAAGTGATAACTGGGCATTTACATGGTGATTAATTATTGTTTATTACTTGTGTTCAAGTCCCTTCCGTATTGTTACACCGCACATTGATTGGCAAGTTTTCCTGTATGGCAGTATGGTGTTGTTGCGCAATACATTTGTAGTCCAGAAAGCGATGAGAGTTAGGAAATCTAACTTAGTAAGCAGTCGCGGCCAACATGACGCGCGGGGGGGATAGTTAATTTAATATTAATTTTTAGAAACAATATAACTTACCTTCACACCGGCCGGGTCACAGGAAGCAGGCAGCCAGGCTCCCACCCCTAAGCCAATCACAACGCTGCAGGCAGCGTTGCGATTGGTCGGGACGCCGCCCAGCCTTGGGCTAATGGCCCGGCCATGTTCTCCATGCAGGCTGCATTGCAGCCTACATGGAGAAAAGCAGATTGCGCATGACTGGTTTGGTCGGGCCCCAGAGGGTCGACCAAACCAGTCATGTGCACTCAGGAGTGGGCACACCACTCCTACCCTGCCCAGCCCTGCTCCCAGAGCAGGCCCGCAACCAAACCCTTCTGCTTTCTCACAGTATGAGAAGCAGAAAAATAAAATGGTACTTATTACCATTTTATATTCTGCTTCTCGCACTGCGAGAAAGCAGTGGGGTGACGCTCCTCCGCCCTAATGGAGGAGTCACCCCTGTTAGTAAGACACAAATAAGTAGCATTCACTAAACGTTTTGTGCAGTTAGGGCTATATAGTATAGATCTATATAGAGCAGCAGCAATAAACACAAAACCATAATGTCCTCCTGCCTTCTGGGATGGGAATTCAGCTCTAAATAGTTTTATGGCGAGTTTTACTGCACACTTAGGGCGAGGAAGCAAAAGCCAGAATTGATGGACGGAATGCAGAACAAATCAAAACATTCACCCGCAGTCAAGAGATCTGGGTTAAATTCATCATTCTTTTGCTCACCATGCCACCCCAGTTTAGACCTGGCCATATGCAAATCAGTCTTGACCCTGTGCCTCATGGGAACAGTCCAGTCCGAACAGCCAAGCCTGGTCCTCCCTGGACAGTTTTATAGCACTAACACAGTAAAGCACTATAGCAGTGGCGGCTCTTCTGCTAAGGCAGAGGAGCGTTGCCAAACTGCCAGGAGTAGCAAAGAAAGGAAAAAATAAAATGATAATAACGGAATGTTATCATTTTATGTTGTCCTCTTGCTGCGGCAGTGTGTGAGGGGACAGGGTGGAGCTGCAGGGGAGGAGTGATAGAACACTGCCCGAAACAGTCATGCGCGCTCCCCTGTTCTCCATGCAGGCTACATTACAACCCTCTCGGGCTGCCCAAAACAGTCAGGCGCACTGCCCTGTTCTCCATGCAGGCTGCATTGCAGCCTACATGGAGAACATGCCCACCCTTCTAGCTCCTGGCTGAGCGCCGTGTCATGGTGCTCAGACCAATCACAATGCTCCATTGGAGCGTTGTGATTGGCTTAGGGGTGGGAGCCTGGCTGCCTGCTTCCTGTTCCGAGCTGGAGTCGGACCTAGGCGAGCAGGAGAGAAGAAACGAGACCCGGCGGCAGCAAGGTAAGTTTTTCTTTTTTTATTATTACTTTTAAAAAAGCAGCCTGCTGATCCCCACCTACGAGCCGTGCCGGCCGCCCCTGCATTACAGTTCTGAATAAAATTGGCATTAATTCACAATGTAATACCATATCGGAAATATTAAGGCCGTCCTTCTTATAGTTATTTGCACATGTGAGCCAGATTCACGTCAGTAACAGGAGTGATATTTTTATGGATATTGAAGTTGGAGGCTTTTTCATTTTGTAAACAATTTATTCTATTGCTGTGGCAACCTGCGTTCTTCTGAATGTACCACAGCAAAATGCACAATTCACGTATGTATGCCCCATGTACTTAAAGGTCCTGCCGCTGCCACCACGCAAACACTGCACCATGGTATATGAGGAATGTACCCTAGTTAACACATGGAAGGCAACTAAGCTAGGTTTATCTTCATTAATAGTTTTTGTGCTATTTTTATTGGATTGTAGTGGGGTGACTTCCTGTGATGTCATCAGAGTGAAAGATAATGTGGAATTACTTTCTGTGATGTCATTTGGGGCCAAAGAGTGTGTAATGTCACTTCGGCTGCCCCAGGCAATTTGGTGAATTGACGTTTCTGTTCTTGGCTTTTAGTGGCATTTTAATATTACATTCATACCAGCTCCTTATTTACAGATTGGTAAGCAAGCATTAACAAATAAATGTACTTACACAATTCAGGCTAGAAAATGTGCTGGAGTGTTTTAAAGTATTGAAAAAAGGTCCAAGTACTAAAAAGAATGAGGCAAATGTTTTAGATTAATTATCAAATCTTCTAGTCTATCAGTCATATTGCTCCTTAGGAGAAAGATTGCAAAAAACAAGCATCTGAACAAAAAAATTCAAAGTTGGCAAAAAAAGGAAACGCTGACATACAAATAAAAAAAACATCCAAGCCGTATTTTCAAATATGTGCGTTACAGAAACTTATTCTGTGGCACATATCCAAAACACAAAACAATTTATCATAAAGCTGTTAAAACCATCAGCGTGCAATCGATCAAATGAACTTCTCTACCCAGCCTCTAAAACACAAGGCGTGACGTTTTTTGGAAATAAAACAAGTTTAATCTTTCAAGTTTATTAAAAAGGTACACTGAAGTACAGCGTATGCTAGGAACAACAGAAAAGATCCGGAAAGAAAGATCCTGGAGAAACAGCGGTGGGGTTTTCACACCAAGGACCTTAAGGATCTCATGTGCGAAGGTGTGTTCACGAACATAATTACTGAATACACATTGCAACATTACTTTATTTTATGAATGCAATGTTTGCTTAAGTCAGACTGCATCCAGATGCTAAAGGGCAAGAATCAGATGGAATAGCATAGGCAGCCCTCAACATTTTGTACAGGCGTAGCACGAAGGCTGGGACTGCACAGTGCCTGGTGAGCGAGCTGTCAAAACCATTTTTGAAGAGTTTGGCACTTGTGCGACTGTGTAGAACTAAGTTCCTTTGGCTGCGACAGGGCTGCTCCACATAACAATGAGCTAATAGGCAATGACTACTTCTCAATAGCAGAAAATAAAGTATTCAACCCAAATTCAGTAGACTGTAAGTGTCCACAAACTTTCATGCTGCTCCAGTTTTCCAACTAAATATCCATCGTTCATCCTGAAATCATCAATGGGTTGATTAAAGTCTACAATCCTGCATAGGATTTCCTTTTCAGACCTAATCAGCAGGGCATCTAAATTAAGGTTATCAAATTATGTGACACAGCATTGTTTTCACCAGAGTAATTTGGAAAAAAAAGATTATTTAATCGTCAAACTGGTGATAAGAAACATAAAAACACAGCTATCCTTGTTTCTGAATTTGTCTAAGGGAGAAAGCAAATAACACAAAACTGCTTGTGAGAAACAGGAGCTGGGAAAGAGAATGATACGAGCAGTATAAATCAGTGCTTGCGGGATTGTGTGTGAGAGAAGGGGGTTTGCAAGGGAAAGGATTTGAAAGGTGAAAGGTACGAGTGTGTGAGTGAAAATAGGCTGGTAAGGGGATTGTGTGGAAAGAAAAGAGAGACTTTGAAAGAAGGGTCTAAAATGGTTAGACTAGAAGCTATGTGAAAGCAAGATGCGAGAAAAAGGTATGAGACAATAGTGAGATGACTGTCGGAACGAGTAGTATATCCACTTAACAGAGGGAAGTGAGGATAGAGAGCAAGGTTTCAGGGGATGGACAGAAATGGCTGTGATTATGAAAAGTGGGAGAGGATGATGTTTCCAGAGCAAGCAGCAAGTTTAGTACCCTTGCTAAAAGTGGTGGAACAGAAAAATGTACCTTCAACTAGGGATTGCACCAATCCTTGTGCTGCCATTGAGGGTTCAGACTGAGAAAGTAGTAGTAGTAGAGACAGGTAAAAAGGGGAGAGGGTGTGGCCTAATGGCTAGAGTGGTCGACCTCGAAGCTGGGGACCAGGTTCAAATTTCGGCAGGGACGCTCAACATCCTGTGATTCGGGGCCTTACACTTAATTGCCAATGCCTACCAAAAATGAATCTGTACGTCTGTAATGAAACTGGTGATCAGGATGCCTGTTTCCGGTACAGGAAAGACCTGGCTTGGCAGTCCGGGCTGGACTGTTCCAATGACGCACGGGGTCAAGACTGATTTGCATATAGCTGGGTCTGAATTGAGGTAGCGAAGTGAGCTAAAGAACAATGATGGATTCAACCCAGATCTGTGATTGGGGGTGAGTGTCTGAAAAGTCTCAGCGCTCCGCCCATCATCTCCTTCTGTTTGCTTTGTTCGCCCTACGTTGGCAGGGTATGCCCAGACGTGGGTCCCTTGCTCACCTTGCCACTGGATTCAAGCTAGCCTGGCTGATGAGGGGTGTTACTCCAAAACCGGTCCCAGGTTGCTTGTTTCCGGTTCAGGGATGACCTGGTTTGACATTCGGGCTGGACTGTTCCCATGAGGCACAGGGTCAAGACTGCTTCGCATATAGCTGGGTCTGAACTGAGGTGGCGAAGTGAGCTAAAGAATGATGATGGATTAAACCCAGATCTGTGACTGGGGGCGAGTGTCTGAAAAGTTTCAGCATTCCGTCCATCATCTGAAGCACTCTGATACCTTAGGGTCGAGTTTGCGCTATATAAAACTTCCCCAAAAAAGAAAAACTAAGAATGAAAGAGTATGTGAGAGGTAGAGGGGCTGAGAGAGTGGGAACAATGAGAACAGTCTGACAGAGGTGTGTATAATAAATTAAACTGAATACAAGAGAGCAAGAGATAAGCATATGTGACTGTGTTGAATGCAAAGGAAAAGGGTGAAAAGATCAATGATAGTGAAGCAAAAAAAAAAAATGGGAAGAGCTAGAAATGTGAGCCAAAAGAGGTACGCATGAGAGTGTGAGGGAAAAAGAATAAGCGGGAAAAGGTAGGAATGAGAGAATGGATATAGGTAGAGACTATATTTAAAGTAGGAGAGAAAGAAAAATATAAAAGAGTGAAGGGGATTATAGAGACAGAAGGGACAATGGTGGGGGAAGAACACAAGAGCAGCATAATGGTGTGGTATTTTGTTTTTGCCATTTTGCTCCCTCCATCTCCTTTCACACCATGAGTAAGGAAGGTCTCTGTATTGGTATAGGAAGGGCTCAGCCATCGAGGTCTCAGGTAAATTGACAAATATGCATGTGAATGTCCACAGTTGGATCAAAAGAAAGTGACAGCAGGAAAGCTACAGGATATGACACCAGGATTTACAACAGCGACAGCAGGTCTTCGGGTGACAGCAGCAGACTTTCAGGAAGCTGAAATGGAATATCACCCGAGTGACAATGGTGTCAAAACTTGCATATTCACTCACCCATCCACATATAGATTCTGCTCACCGAGTTAAGCACCTGCTTCAGAGTGCTTAACATAGAAACCTACATGCCCACATGCCTTACCTGTGCATGTTCTGTGAGTGATGAAAGCTTGTACTAGTCTGACCATAGAAGTCTGTTCTGCAGGGAATGGCAAATTACAAATGCTGCCTTCTGTGAGAGAAGAAAGTTTACTTTGCTACTGCCATGCTGTACTCATTCTATGAGGAAGCAAAGATGGCACTGCTGCATTGAAATTTATATGTGTTCCATGATGGTTAAAGCTTACTCTGGTGCTGCTCTAACTGCTCCTGTCCTTTGAAGAACTGAAGCTTACAATCTTTCTGTCCAAGATGTGCCTGTTCGATGAAGAAGAGTTGTTTCCACTCCTATTATCCCATCATATGGAAAAAACAAAGGCTATATTGAGAGCACGTGCATAACATGCCATCCGAATCAGGGATTGTTTCACAATACTTGACATGAGATACGAAGACAAGTATTCTTGGGGAAGACATCGAACCCTTTAGGGGTAATATTTGACTGACAAAACAGGGGGATCGAAAGAAAAGCAGCATCTGTTGTTTGACCCTCCTGTTGTTAATCTTGTAGTATGGAGACACCAATAAAAAGCATTTTAGCTCACCCACATACAATTTTAATGTAGGTCTGAGTGTAACAAAGGAGGAACATAAACGTCAACTTGATCGACAAACTTAGGCACACGAGGGAACTCATGACTAGGAAACATCACAACCAGTCAAAAGTAATACTGGATGCTTCCCAGTGCTATATGTGGAACCCATCGATGAAGCACATCACACTTGGTAGGTGTGGGTTTATCATCCGATGTGAGTAAATGAATATATGTTAATTCAGTAGAGGTTGGTCTGTTTCTTCCAGCACTATTGTCTTTTTGCATGTTTATATCTTTTTTAGAGAGCATACAACAGTGCGTTAACTCCTTTAATTCTTTAATGGGTTAGTGACCAAGTTGTAGTTTTTACGTAGGTTTGAGACAACCATGTGATGTGCCTCCTGCTTCTACAATCTGTCTATTACATATTCTGTGTGTTAGGGAAGGTTGTCCAGCTTCTGCACATGTTGTGAAAGGCATGGCTTCCATTGGTGCAGATTCATCTGGGCCCAGAGGCTGTAGGAGTCCACTGCACAATGATTGTTGCTGTATTTCACAGTTTAAACTGTGGCCAGGGGGGCCATTTACTTCCTTTCACTAGGACCCAGGACACACTGACCATAATAATGCATGTTGTTCCTTTTGTGTTGTGAAGCTCGATACTAAACTTTCCCCTACGGAATAGACAAAATGACTCACATTGCCAACTTGTTTTAATGCATAATCTGACAGGAACGACAGTGAAACCTCACAAAATATGTGAGCAAAATGTACTTTTTGTTTTAGATGTGAAATAAACAGGTTTCAAAATGGACTAGATGACTCAAACATTTAATACATAGAGGACAAGTGGCTAAATGGCATGCATAACACCATTAGCCACTTTTGTCTTTATAGTCAACAGCGCTTTGCGCGCTGAGGTTTTTAACCAATAATGGCTGCATTGAAACTAGAAGTCCACGATGCAACATGCTGTTGATAATGAGTGAGGAACAGCGGATGGTACTATGTGCAGAGTTACTGCAATTATGCATCTGTGGCTAACAAAATTACACAGCTAGGAAAGGGAATTTATTAATTTATGCCGTATAATAGGGCACGATTTGTAGCAGTATTATTCCTTTACTTTATTTTGTCATTTAAGCAGCTTTTAAAAATGTCTAGCCAAAGCTGTTCAACATTAGAAAAATCCTTGAACACTTTTTTTCACACATGCCTTTACCAAGCATAGTAAGTATACTTAAGGTGTATATATTTGGCTGTTATAGTTAGTTGAGCTAACTATAACTTGCGCCCCCGCAATGCACTGCTGATGACGTCACATATTATATCATTCATGACATGGTCAGTGACATCACTGATGACATCACGGATGACATCACTAATGACACCATCCATGTGATAATCTGATGCACCTCTTCACACTCTAATATAACCTTTGATACACCTTCTCTAAAATACAGACTACCATAGATTAAAACTACCTCTAAGTCAGAGGTGCAGAAAGATGCTTCTTTCAGTAGTTGTCACGTTTTCAGAGTGGTTGAGAAAGGGTGCTGGGCCTCCGATCAGCGCTCATGAATTCCACTGCGTAGGACTTACAGGAAGTACCAGGAGGGCTTCTTGGCCCACAAAGTCCCTCAGGAGAAAATTGGACTTCATCCACCATCCCGTAGCCTGCCAGGAGGCGCGTTTGCAGAGGGGTGGCGAAAAAGTGGCATGGCCTCCGAAGACGTCTTAGCAATCCCACTGTGTGGGACTTACTAGAGGTAACAAGAGGGGTAGTTGGCCCCCAAAGACATTCCTGGGGGCCAACTACCCCTCCTTTTACCTCCAGTAAGTCCTACACAGCAGGATTGCAAACGCACTCCCTGGCGCACTCTTGGATGGGGATTGAAGTCCCCTTCGCTGCTTGGTGTCCTTTAGGGGCCAACTAGCCTACCTCTTATGTCCAGTAAGCCCCACACAGTGGGATTGCTGAGAGGTGGACACAGGCCACGACCCCTTTCTCCACCACTCGCATGCCCCCCCCCCACATTTCAAAGCTCCGGGAAGGTGGTGGTCCCTGGTGGTTGGGGGGGCCTGCGAGCCCCCCCTACTAATCAAGGAAGCCCTTGGGAGGTGGTGGACCCCCCACGCATTTATTATTGAAGCCCCGAGGAGGTGGCGGTCCCCAGCACTGCGGGGGCCGCGTGCCCCCTGCACACTATTAATTAAGCCCCGGGGAGGTGGTGGTCCCCGGGGCTGCGTGGGCCCCTGCGGGCCTCTGAAAATTCATTACACATTGCCCCCAGGACCTGGCCCACCCAGGGGCTTAAGTACAAGGAAGCGCGGGAGTCCGCGCTTCGTTTTATTTTGTATTTTATACGCCGGATTTGTGCACCCAGCGCGAATTCGGCCGATTAAAAAAAGAAAATGCTTTCATTGGCCCGACCTCACATATTACATCATGTGAGGTCATAAGCAGTGCATTGCAGGGACGTAAGATATAGTTAGCTCGGGTAACTATAACTGATGAATTTCACTGGTTTTGGATGAGCGAACCCTGAGCCTAACTAGAACGTCCCTGTAACCTTTGGTTTTTTCTGTGAATATTTATATAGATTTCACATACCTTACATATACTTAAAATGCATTGTAAAGGTTTGTGTGGTAAAGGCATTACATTGTAATTGATGCATGGTAAAGGAATGCATTGTAAATGCATGCGTGCTAATGTCATCCAACCCTTCCAAATCATATTACAGGGTGCCCACTCTTGCAACACATGATGGGAGGACTGAAGCAACAGATTTGATCAGATGTCCATGCTGATGAATCACACCTTGAGAATTGTGAAACTGCTTCCTGTTTGAGCATTGTCATTGAAAAACACAGAAATGTTACAAGGCCCAGTAACTGTGCCACAAAGTACTTAGGGATGGGACACCACCTAAACAATGAAAGTAATATTTATGGAAGAATTTAATATCTGTAATAATGTAGTACTCACTGTGGTCGGTGATGAAGAACTAGGTGTAGAGGAACCACTACTTTAGGATATGATTATGAGAACAGGAGGTTCAAGGCGTGCCACAAGTTTAAGGATCGATTCAACTCTAACAAGATAGTGGTCTCTAATTTACAGTGCATAGCTAGAAAGCATGAGTAGAGCTACTCAAGATCACGAGAATACATAAAGTAAACATTTCCCTGATATTTACTTGACATGTGGATCTCAGCCATGAATAGTGTTAGGTGGCCAAATTCAGATCTATCAGTTACTAGGGAGAGACTTACGTAGAAGAGTGTGATAGGGAAGCAGATCTAAAGGGGCAAAGCTGGATCTTTAAAGTGATAATGAAAGCATGCGAGCACACAATAAAAAGGAATAACAGGTTCACGTTTATCCAACGTAAGTGTTATATAAGAGCACATATTCCACCCAAAATCATCTTCGTATTTCTGGCATTTATGGTGGAACAGTGGAATTGAGATAAATATTTTAGAAGGTGAAGTACTGCATCTTGCTTGGTTCTTGGGCATGAGTTTAAGTGGCGAATACCACTGACCACGGGGGTTGGTACCTATGAAGAAGAATTCACACCAACTGTTTAAGTGTCTTACACTGAGACTCATACCAGCGAAACACCAAAAAGCCTAGAAATTGAAGGGATTGAAAACTCCAACTGAATAAACCCAGTTGGGCGGACATGTAAAAATATGTTAAGGTTGCAAAACTGGCCATTAAGGAGGGGACAAAGATGGTCATGCAACACAATAGCAAGATTTAGTATATGAGTACTTGGAAGCAAGGAATGAGGAGCCTGGCATAAGGTCTTATAAACAGCGGGAACTGGTCACAGTACTACTAGAAGGACCCTGTCTGTAACAGTTGTTTAAGGATACCAGAGAATCTTATTTGTGACATGTGGTACTGCCATGCTCTTTCAAGGGGTGTTGTCCAATGGTTGACATCTAATTAAGTAGGGTTATGTTTGCTAGGGGTGGTCTTGTCTCTTAACGCGTATGCGTTTATTATTTTTTAATTCTCCAATATGCTAGGGAACTGAGCAGGGAAACATTTAGATGTATACTGTAAGGACTAAAGGGGTCACATTCTAATCACATTATGTTTGGAAAGTTTGTTTAATAAATATCAAAGAGAGCATGTTATTTAAAAAAGAATAAAGCGTTTTGAAAACAATGTAATTAGCAATTTTAACCCTTCAATGACCCTAACTCCAAAAGCATTCTTACAAGTATACTTTTGTGCCAATTGTGTGCACTGACAATGTGGCACCATTACAAAATAAAGATAGACTGGAGCAGGTGTTATGAAACTCGACACAGAAGTTCCTTCTGTATAAAGCATCCATCCTCCCTTCATAAATATATGCTATACCTCACGATGCTTATAACTGGAACCTCCCCGCCATACAAATCAGTGGTTAACTTGAATGTAAAATCGTTCAGCAGTCCAGAAAGTTTTAACGAAAAACTGTAAACTCCTCTCATCTCTGATGACTTTGCATAAATAGGAGACAGGAATTCAAAATGTGATGAATAGGCTAATTAGCCTACATTAGACCTGCCCTAATTTGGGCAAACCTATGGACAAAGAAAGAAGAAAGGCGTGTTAGGAGATTATGGCTCTCCTGATATGTGATCTAACATTAGGTCTTCCTAGGGTGGCACATGGAAAGATGGCACTTGTTAATAAGGGCATACACTGCAGGGGAGGTATCACCTTATTTTGGTGAGGCTGTAAGAAGGAAGTCACTACAGCACACAAAAGCAAAAACACCATCAGTTCCCCTCCATCCAGAAACACTGGTCTTTTCAGAAGAGCCAAAACGGACAGGTGCCGCATACTGCCACTTGCCAGGCCAGAAGATGTTCATCTGATGACCAGCCAATTCATACATTTACAGGCTATCCAACACAGACCATGCTCAGGAAGGGATTATAAGAACTCTAGCTGCTCTTGCCCCTGGGAGTCAGGGCTTGAAAACCCACCATCCAAATTACAGAACTGCACTCATGTCCAACCTCACTCACAGCGATTTCTTATTTGATAGCAAAGGAAATATGCAGTCAGGGTGGCTATAAGCCTCTTCGTGTAAGAGTTACCTTGGTTCTGTGTCGGGCGCAACACAAACCTACTAAACTCAAGCACTGTAGGCACTGTCAACCATAGAGGATATGGAACACATGGCTCAGTAATAAGTAAACATAAAGCTACTTGAAGAGGTTTTTCTGTTTATTATATAACAGTTTATGTGAAGCATGAGCTTAAATGTAGTATTTTGCATGAACACATTTTGTTCAATTAAATCTTATAGCAAGGTCTCAAAAACGATCAACTATTTGCAATATCCCTTATGTTCAGCTTTCCTGTCAATTGTTAGTTCTAGTGCAATAAACACTTGGGGCAAGTGAGTTCTTGTTGCAGCTGTGTGGTAGCAAGGAGGGGAATGGATACGGTAATGGTAGTCCTAGACTAACATGTGACGAGTCGACACGTGGAGTACAAGAAAAGAAATACAACTCGAGATTCGGCAAGGTTTACAATGCAAACAGGTACGTAACGTACTGTTGTTTGAATACCGTTACAACAAACAAATGATGGACGGAATGCTGACAATGCAGACATTCTCCACCAGTCAAGAGATCTGGGTTAAATCCATCGTTCTTTTGCCCACTACGCCACCCCAGTTCAGACATGGCCATATGCAAATCAGTCTTGACCCTGTGCCTCATGGGAACAGTCCAGCCCGAACTGCCAAGCCATGTCTTCCCTGGACCGGAATCAAGCATCCTAGGACCGGTTTCTGGCTATCAGCCGTCATCAGCCAGGATAGCTTGACTCCAGTGGCGTAGTGAGCACGGGACCCACGTCTGGGCATACCCATCCCATGTAGGGCGAAAAGCGTTACAACAAACAAATGATGGACGGAATGCTGACAATGCAGACATTCTCCCCCAGTCAAGAGATCTGGGTTAAATCCATCGTTCTTTTGCCCACTACGCCACCCCAGTTCAGACATGGCCATATGCAAATCAGTCTTGACCCTGTGCCTCATGGGAACAGTCCAGCCCGAACTGCCAAGCCATGTCTTCCCTGGACCGGAATCAAGCATCCTAGGAACGGTTTCTGGCTATCAGCCGTCATCAGCCAGGATAGCTTGACTCCAGTGGCGTAGTGAGCACGGGACCCACGTCTGGGCATACCCATCCCACGTAGGGCGAAAAGCGTTACAACAAACAAATGATGGACGGAATGCTGACAATGCAGACATTCTCCCCCAGTCAAGAGATCTGGGTTAAATCCATTGTTCTTTTGCCCACTACGCCACCCCAGTTCAGACATGGCCATATGCAAATCAGTCTTGACCCTGTGCCTCATGGGAACAGTCCAGCCCAAACTGCCAAGCCATGTCTTCCCTGGACCGGAATCAAGCATCCTAGGACCGGTTTCTGGCTATCAGCCGTCATCAGCCAGGATAGCTTGACTCCAGTGGCGTAGTGAGCACTCATTCAGTCAAGTCTAAATGGTAAGGTTCCCAAGATCGCGTGTGTGGTTGCCAAAACTGGTATTTTGAAATCACGTATTTGAAAGTGTTTTTAAATGAGATTACGCAATTTGCTTCAGTGGGGAAGCTATGATTAATCCTAGTTTTCTGGTTTCACTTCGTACAAATCAGTCACTAAATGGCTAAATCGCTATATAGTTGCCTCTTCTTTTTAGGTTTTGCTTGCCCAGCACTTGTGAAATCTCTTTTATTTAATACATCTTAAACGGGGGCTCTCACCAGTCACTTTTGTGTGGAACTCTTTTTTTGTTAACTTCCCCTGGTTTCATACATTTACAAAACTTCTACTAAAGCTGTTCACACTGTTTAAGCCACATTCACTGTCAAGATGAGATCTCTTCCCACGGAAAAGGCTTACAGTATCTAACAGTATATTGGAATGCTTGCTTTTTATTACTTATTTGTGTAAAGCAGATGCTTTAGCCTTAGGAGTTTGTCACATTTCCTTTTCATACCTCAGTACCTTTCTTTGCACATCTGTAGGCATTATCAGATTGATTTTTTCAACTTAATCTATTTCGTCATTATGATCAAATTCTAAATGTTGTAATAAACATTGCATGTTAGTGATAAAGTTCTTATACAAGAGCTATGCTATATTTTACTTCAAAATAGGCAGCCACAAGTGCAGTTACCTTGCAGACAACAGGGTCATGATTTGAATGGTGCGGTAGGTGCAGTGATACCAGGACCAAAGCTCTAGGCACCCACTAAACACATAAAATTGCTATATTTTACAACTAAACAGGCAGTCACAAGTGCAGTTATCCTTCAAGCACTAGGGTAATGATTTGAATGGTGTAGCAGATGCAGTGGCACCAGGTCAAGAAGTTATCTGAATTCCTAAAAGCACCTACTATTGCTATAGAATACTACTAAACAGGCAGTCACAATTACAGTTACCATGCAATTGAAAGGGGCTTTATTTAAATGGTGCAGCAGATGCAGTGGCACCGGGGCCAAATGTTTTCATAAGTCCTCTAAACACCTAAAGTTTCTATATTTTACAATTAAACTGGCAGTCATAAATTCAGTTATCTAGCAAGCACTAAGGTCATGATTTTAATAGTGCAGCAGGTGCAGTGGCACCGGGACCAAAAGCTCCAAACACCTCACTAAAAACCTAATATTGCTATATTTTATTCATAAACAGGCAACCACAAGAGCAGTTAACTTGCAGACAACAGGGTCATGATTTTTACAGTGCAGCAGGTGAAGTAGCCTGGGCCCAAAAGTTGTCAGAACTCCCCTAAACACATAATATTGCTAAATGTACTTATCAATTTATAAAGCACATGGTTACACCGCCGGAGTGTCCCCGCTCTAACACAGACTTCTAAGTGGAGCCAGCAGGGAAGCTACAAGCTGCGAGTCCCCAGAACATATAGAGGCTCGAAGTGATCTAGTATCAAGGTGGGAACATCCAGGTCTTTAATTCCTTGCGGAAAGTGCTTACACAAGGTTTAGTTCTCAGTGACACTGGCAAAGTATACAGCTCTTGGCTGCTCGGTATCCAAAAGATCAAGCTCCCATCCTGACTTTCTGATTTCTTGGCACCGTGACCAAGGAAATGTCTATAGATCTTAAATTCTGTGCCGATATATAGGCAGTTATCATAGAGTGGAGATTTTTTGGCCCTTTTATCCACAGAATTCTGTGATATTAACATGGCCTTAAACGTAATCCTCTTCTCCATGGGCAACCAAGGGAGGGTTGCCAGGGCCTTAGCGGCCGCTGCACTTTTTGGAAGGTTCAGGACTAGGCGAGCGACCGCGTTTTCAAAGGATTGAAGCTTGGTTAGGCCTTTTTTGATGCTTTCAGATAGAGTATGTTGCCATCATCTATTTGGGAGGTGACAATAATTGTTCTGGCAGCAATCAATAATAGATCAAGGCGTTTTCATAGGACTTTGAGAGTCCCAAACCATTTCCCCGCCACCTTCCAGATTTGGCTTTCAAGCGTTAGTTTGGAATCCAGCCAAACCCCTAGATTTTTCACTTCTGCTTTCAAGGCAGGAATTTGCCCTGATGCCTCAGGCCACCATGCAGATGTCCATATAGAGGGGGCCTTATCAACTGTCATAACCTCAGTATTGTTGCCATTAAGTTTTAGGCAGTGGTTGAACATCCATAAGGCTAGCTCCTCTAAGCATAGAGAACTGATTAGCAGCCAACGCAGAGTTCTGAGACAAGGAGACAATAAGTTGCGTATCGTCGGCGTACGAAACAGTTACATTGTGTTTTTCCACTAATTCTGCAAAAGGGCTCATGTAGAGATTAAACAGAGTAGGATTTAAAATGGAGCCCTGTGGGACTCCCTGTAACAGAGGGATGCTCTTTGACGTGTGTGGGTGCTGAGCAACTTGAAAGCTCCTCGATGTGAGGTCAACCAGCATAATGCGGAGCCTCTACCCCCACAATTGCATAATCTCTTCCGGAGTAGATTATGAGATACGGTGTCAAATGCCGCGCTAAGGTCCAGCAGGATCAGCGCAGCTGTCTGTCCTGCATCAGGACATTTCCTTAGGGTTTCCATTGCAAGGAGTAGGGCCAACTCTGTGGAGTGGGAGGCTCTGAAGCCAGATTGTGAGGAGTCAAACAGGTCATTCAAATTAATATGATTTACAAGTTGCTTATTTGTCACGTTTTCTGCAATTTTTGCGAACAATGCTAGCAGCGAGATAGGGCACACATTTTCCAACAATGCTGGATCCACTGATGTTTTTTTCTTTAAAGGCAGCACAGTTGTAGGTTTCCATTTCTGAGGAATTTCACCCACATAAAAGGAACATGCAATTAGCTGTGATACATAGGGCAAAATAAGGTTTCCTCCTTGCATTAAGATCTTACATGGGGCTGGGTCCATAGGAGATCCGGCTTTAATAGTTATAGCCATGCCCTTCAGATCTTCCAGCGCCGGCACCCTAAGTTCATTAAGGGTATTCCCCTCAAATGTTGTTTAAGAGAAAGTATCCGGATTTACGCCATTATGTGCCTCAGCTGGAAAGGGGTCATAAATTTTTGCTACTTTGGATGCAAAAAAGTCCGCAATTTTATTGCAGCTCTCGAGGGAAGTAGACACAGGGGCCGTTATGCATTCAGGCGATTTCAGTGTGGAGAACAATTCTTTTGAGGAGTTGTTTGCGCTTTCAATTTTTTCAGTGTTAAAATCACAGTACATTTTCCTAATTAGTGCGTGCTATTGTTTGAGCTCATTTTTATAATTATCCCTACTCATGGAATGGTAGGCCTTCCTCCACCTACGCTCTAATTGTTTGCATATTTTTTTGCCATAATTAAGGTGTTGTTAAACCAGGGCGCCGATATCCTCTTCCTTTTAGTGTCCAGAGTGGTCCCGGGTGCTATTTCATCCAATACTTCTGATATCCAGTTTTCAACATCCCTGTAAGCTATGTTAATATCCTCCTCGAGTTTAGGGCTGGTGTTCGAGAGCGTCTGAGAGAAGATTTCCGGATTAAACCTAGTCCACTTCCTACGAGTGATTACCTGGCTAGGCTTAGTAGGAACGAGCCTACAAAAAGGCGCAGAAAAAGCCACCAAGATTGGAAGGGAGTCTGCGGTTAATTTGTGCAGACACGTTTGCAAAATCTTAGGGGCTAAGCAGCAGAGAACATCAGGTGAGAAGTGGCGAAATTGATGGATATTGCAACTGGCAGGGGTTCTGGCCCCTGGTCCCAGCCGGGCGCAGACCGGCTTGCCTTTGGCGCACCAGCGGTGCGCCCGATGCATGTCCGCGTCACGGCTCTCATTTGTCGGATCGAGATCAGTAGATCCGAACAACTAGCCTGCCAACCTTCCAAAATGGTGGTCAGATGGTATCTCAATCGAGGGAAGAGGAAAGAACACTCCCTTGTGGCCCGTAGCCAAAGAGTAGAGTCCCAACCTTTCTGACCTGACCCGTTGCAAAAAGACCTACAATACTAGGTAAAAGGCCTAACCTGCACCCTGAAACACGCAGCAGTGCAGAGGGCCAAAAAGTCTTTAAAACTTGTCTTTTAACAACAAATGTGCATCCACCAGAAATCAAAGGGCAATAGCAATCTCACTCTACTTACGAGAGTCCGCTGCGCGTCTGCGTCACGGCTCTCATTTAGCAGATCAAGATAGGCAGATCCGAACAACTAGCTTGCCAACCTTCCAAAATGGTGATTGGATGGAGTCTCGATTGAGGGAAGAAAGAAAGAACACTCCCTAGTGTCCAGTAGCCGAGGAGTAGAGCCCCACCTCTTCGGGCCTGACCCGCAGCAAAAAGACATACAATAACAGGTAAAAGTCCTAACATGCATCCTGCACCACACAGCAGTGCAGAGGGCCAAAACGTTTTTAAAAGCTTTTCTTTTAAAAACCCGGACGCCCCCCATCTTGCCCCTGCTCCACCCCATGTACCCACAAAGCAGCCTCACTCAAGGTGTGGGAAAAACAGGCCATGTTTAATACAACAAATCTTCACAAACATGACAATCAAATATCATTTGACAATTTAGGCTATGAATTTAAAGCATCACACATTAAAAACCTAGTGTTCAGAATTCACAGCCTAATTATTCTTCTGGACCCTAATACCCTCCAGCACCAAGGGGCCTCCAGGCTCGCGTCCCCGCCGTTTGAGAAACCACGCAAGGCGCAACCCACCTGCGTCCATGAGTGGTGAGCCCCCAAGCCCTTGGTCCTTGTCCGTGTATTTCCGGAGGCCCACCCCTCGCCACCAGACTGTTCAAGGAGGCACGTGTGACCTGTCGCCCTTGCCTCCCCAGCAGCCGGTGTCCCCATTCTCCCTGCGGAGAGCTTACCATCTCTCCCCTCAGTGCTGGCCTCAGGAGTATGCCAGCAGGCCTCCCGTTGTCTTAAAATCACAACCCTGTGACCTCTCTTCCGCAACCCTCCTAGCCCCACTTAACAAGCCGAAAACCTAAACTCAAGGGACGGGTGGGTGGGAGTTTCCAAAGTCGCCGTCGTATCAGCAGGAAGAGAGGATGAGTGGAGGAGAGAAGCGGGCCTAAATAGCCCCCACGCCCCGCCTCCACTCATCCCAGCCGGAAGTGCACGTTCGCCCAACGTTGGATGACCCGGAAGGACAACTGCCGACCGGCTACCAATCCGGCGGCCGGTCAAGCCGCCGCCTCCCCCTAAAGGGTGTGTCTCAGGGGCGGGGGGTGCCGGGTCCTAAGGGCGCGCTTCCTGATAGTCGCGCTTGGCATAGTGCATCAAATATTAATCAAAGGGCAATAGCAATCTCACTCCACTTACGAGAGTCCCCTACATTTGACTACTAAGCTGGCAGTCACAATTGCAGTTACCTTGCAGTTAAAAGGGGCTTGATTTGAGTGATGCAGTAAGTGCAGTGGCACCAGGGCCAAAATCTGTAGGGCCACACTAACCCTAGATTATTACAAATTTTTACTACTGAACAAGACACTTACAAGTACATTTTTTCTAGCAATCAATAGGGTCATGATCTGAATGGTTCAGCAGGTGCAGTGACACTGTAGCCCAAAACTCTAAGAACCCCTCTACATACCAAATATTGCAATATTTTACTACTAAACAGGCAGTCACAAGTGCAGTTACCTAACAGGCTATAGGGACATTATTTGAATGGCGCAGCAGGTCCAGTAGCAACGGGGCCAAAAGTTGACAGAACTCCTCTAAACAAATAATATTGCTATTACATCAACTAATTCTATTAGTTCCCTCTACGATTTCATTTTTCGAAATGTTTCTATTACTTCCCCCACACTATACCACTAGTAACAGCACAATACATTGCCTTAATGGACATAAAAAAAAAAGGTTAGAACACTTAAACAGACTTTCTGTAACATACTGTACAACTACTCAGCAAGCTACAAACTACAACAACAACAAAAAAAGCTTATAATTGATCAAATAGGCGAACCGGTTTCATTTACCAATGCTTGTTACTTCAAATGTTAATGTTTTGTGTGCGATGGTAGCGCGAAGGTGCAGGCAGAAGCCACATGCAAGCTCGAATCATTATAGGCTCCAAGTTGCAACGGACCTCGAGCCGAGCCTGAGCCAGAACTCTGGCTCAAGCTTTCAGTGGCTCATCCACCTATAGAAAGTAGCAACACTTCCTAGCAGAAGTGCACTTCTGTCAATGGTAGAGTGCCAGCATCTCACTCTTGCAAAGTGCTAATCCGAGGAAGCAGCTCAATGAAAGAAAGGGCTCTCTCTGCAAGCCTGCTTCATCTGGCACTTGATAAAGTATGCACTCAAACTTTCATAGCTACTATCAAATTGCACTGTAAAGGTCGAAACACTTTTTTAGGTCTTCTTCCATGCAAACTAAATTCGATTATGAAACGTATTGGTGCCCCTGCACCCTTCTTAGACCCCTTGCTTCATTCGATCGGTTCAGTGCAGTTAGTCGAGCTAGCCAGACCCTGTTGAATTTGCACGAAATGTCGATAAAACACTAACTTGCCGCCTTTTCTATAGAAAGATGCCGATCATTTGGTAATGTTTTAATGTTCCACAAAGGCCCGGACATGATTCTTAATTAGAACTGGATGTAAAATCGCCTTTATTATTGACATGGCCTTTCTTTCTTTCATTAGAAGTAATGTGTCATCAGATGTGTAAACACATTTTAAAGTGTTTCCGTCTCATATTTACTGTACTGTACTGATAAGGGGAAAATATACCGGCATTGGGTAAATTTCTGTGTTTTTTGTACCGTCCGGGTCCTAAAAAGACCGGTCATGCCGATACAAAACCTGCCAGGTGGCAACTCCCGCTGGACAGTCTGTGCCCGCCCTAAACGCTGGGTGTATCCTACCTGCACCAGAGTGTCGGGCAGCTGAAGGCTCGTTCGACGCCGGTACAGCGTAGTGCCTCTCTGGCGTGTGTTTTCGGCACAACCACCCCTGCTGTCAGACTCCACGCGTCTGCTCTCAGATGTGCTGCGCCCAGGTGATGTTCAGGAGGTGGGTTCGCGCTGTGGCTGGGCGGGACTTTCACGCTTGTTTGTGGGCAAAATCCTCTCCCACTTCCGCCTATGGGAACAACCAGGTGAGCTCTACGCTGGTGTGTACCATTCCTCTCTGCGCATGTACGTCACGCACTGTTACCTGACCACCACCCTAGGTGAGACCTAATTGAGAGCGAAGAGAAGAGGCCTCTTGTGCGCATGCCTGATGACAGTTGGTACAGTATTCGAGTCGAGGTGAGCAGAAACTGCTCTCGGTTCGCGCGCTCGGCGTGGGAGCAACATGGGGGACGTCTTCTAAATTACACTTACCAGAACTGTAAATCTAGAGGCGCGCCTCCCAGCGCCAGGCTGCCACACTCTCATACGTGCCAACATCTCAGAAGAGGAAAGTGGGAGATTAAAAAAAGAAACGGGAGAATGTATTTCTTCCATTGACTTCTACTGAGGATGAGGTATTTTCAGGCGAGAGACAATCAAAGCAACATTTTTACTGTAAAATCGAGATTCTCCCGGGTATATTGACATTCTCCAAAGCTTTTATCTATGTACATAGCATGGGAATACATCGTTGGCCAGTGCTCTTCGGGTGACCTTTTAACTTTTGTGCTGTCAGTTTCATTGCAGAATTTGGTTAAGGGTGAGGAAGAAAAGGGAGTGTGGAGGTTAATATATGTTGCTATGACTTTAATAGAACTAAACACCAACTCATGTTAGTGAAGTATAGTCTTGCAAGCCTGGATGTTCTATTACAGCAAACAAAGTGTTTCAATTACATGTTAGGCAACTTGAGCCCAGTGCTTAATTTATGCCGGTGCTTTCCAGTGCTCAGCACCGATTTGACACGCTGCGATTTGTTAGCGTTATCTGTGATTTTTTTCAGAAGTGCACATCAGACGCTTGTTTAAAAGTTTAATATTCACTGAAATAAAGAATCCTTGTTCAGGCTATTCTTACAGTTTAGGTGGCATGTTTGAGTGTGAAAGGTTTGTAGTAACAGTGCACTACATTGGGCAGCAGTTGCAGGGTGTGCATGCTGCAGCCTCCAACGAAGTACCTTTGGCTCTGACATTTATGTATTTATTGTTTATAATTTAAGCATCACTTGATCAATTGCTTTATGGTAATACATCCTAAAGATGGAACCATAAGACCAGTCTGCCTATTTCCTGATGCCCTTCTAACTATAAAAAGGCCACAGAAAATAGCACCCCCTCTAGTGGAATCAATCCACTCCCATGAGTTATTTAACGTAACGTCTCAAAGGTGGTGAGGATACTTGACAGCAATACTTGTTAAAAGACTTTCTGACCACTTTATCCCTGAGGTTCTCATAGGTGTAACCACCCTCGGTATCCCAATCAGCCAATCATTGGGCTCAAGAGGGAGTTTGGAGGCCCACATGTCAACTGAGATTTAGAAAGTACTGGTGATACTGAAGAGAGGTGTCAGTGTGTCGAAGAGAGTAGGGCTGCTATAAATAAAATCCTAAGTACGTACATTGGATGTTTTACACCAGAGGATGATAACTTATTTAATGAAATTAGGCTATGTGGAAACACAAGTAGAACACAACGAAAAAAATATTTATGCAGTCAAAGAGAAATTGGGCTAGATTGAACATTTAGTGCAGTGCCTAAAGGGCTAAATTTCAATCCTGCACTCACCACCATCAGTCACCTTTAATACCAGGAGGAGAGCCTTAAAAATCTACATAGAACCAGTCCTCTGAGAACTGGGGTGTAAGAAACTGGGTTGCTGGTTTACTGGGATGTGAGCCCTGGTCAAGCAGCAACCACAATCCTTGTCAGGGCTAGGCACAAGCAACTCCAAATTAACCTGTGCTCAAACCCCTGGTAGCTCGGCACAGAGAAGTCAGGCTTAACTTGGAGGCAATGTGTAAAGTATTTACAACCCCCTGGTAGCTCGGCACAGAGAAGTCAGGCTTAACTTAGAGGCAATGTGTAAAGTATTTGTGCAACACTTGTAACCGTAAAAACATTGAAAACGCCATTCAAAAAGGTCCCACACCAGGTTAGAAAAATGGAACTTAATTTGATAAGTAAAACAAGACCAAAATGAGAAAAATCTAAATAGTAGAACCAGAGATATTGAGTGTTATAGTTTTAGAGAAATAACCCCAAAAGGCATAAAGCACCAACCGGAGGACAAACTCGACGGAGCGCGGGCCAGCTACAGGGACCCAGTTAGGCCTTCTGAACAGAGTACTTTTAATCCAAGTTTGTGGAGCATTGCCAGGACCCGCGTCAAAGATGTGTTGCATAGCCGAAGAAATGCGTTGGTTCCAAGATGCGGCAAGGCTGCGGTGTGAGGTCCTGCTGCATCGGCATTGATGATCCCATCGACAAAGGCTTGTGATGCGAGCCTAGAGTCCGGGATCAATTGCACAGTTGCGGTGATGCGTCTGGTCCAAGGAGCTGTGAGGCTGCAATGTGGAGCCTGGCATAGTGGTCGAGGCTGCTTCAACGAGAGATGCGAGGGCCTGTGCCACAGATGCGTCGCACAGCGTTGGCCCAGAAGGCGATGCGGGGTGTAGTGGCGATGTAAGTCTTTGCAACAGGTCCAAATTATGCAGCAGCGGAGATGCATCGGTTCTGCTTGGGTTTGCACTGTGCAGCAGAGGAGATGCATCCGTTTTGCTGGTTCCACAGAGGCTGGTAGAGCATCTTAGGCCTCCTTTCAAGGATCCAGGACTGGGGTGGCACCACTTGACAGGGTAGACTCACAGATGGCAGAGTCCAGGTTCAAGGTTGTTGGAGCTTTCGGTCCCTAAGGCTCAAGTCAGGAGGTCAGCCAACTAGCCCTTGGAGACACTATGGAGTTCTGGGTTTAAGAGATGCCGGTCCAGTCCTTCTCACCAGTCACACCTATGCTCCCATTGCCTTGGCTGTCTAGGAGGAATACACAAAGCTCAACTACACACACTCATGCGATCAGAGACAAGCTGCAGGCATCAAATGAATATGGCAAGAAAATGCCAACTTTCTAAAAGTGGAGAAAGACCTAGGACAGTGTCCTAGACATCGGGTGCACTACTGGGAAATCACTCAAAAAGAGTGTAAACAGAGAGGAGGAGCCTAGCGCGCAACCAAGATGGCCGCGTAGGTGCGAGGCTCCCGAGGACCTCCGCAACCTCCTACGTTTATCCTGTCTTCATCCTGAATCGGTTGAGGGGACTGTGTCGGTGAACCTGAGCCGAGGTGGTACCCGTTTTCCGTTTTTGAATCGGACCCCGGGTGCCGTGATGAGCATCGACTGAAGTTTGCGGTCTGCTCCTCTCCTGACCCCGGACTTGAGTTTGGGGGTGATCCAGTGGAGAAGTGAATAACAACGGCGGGACGAGCCTGGCGAGCCGCGTACCCCACACTTTCACTTTCGCTTTTGAGTCCCCTTGCCGTCATCGCGAGTGGGATCACGGCGCTTCTTTGTGTGGTGGTTGCCTCGCTGGGGGATCCTGCTTGCCTGCGGGGACCTGCTCCGCCTTCCTGAGGTGACCTCCGGGGTCCTCGGCCTCGATTGCTCGTTCTCCGCTGCATGACTCGTGGGGGTGCGAGATACAAGACGATGGCCACGAAGCAGGATGGAGATCGGCTGAAGGCCAAATCGACCCGGCGTGGCGCCGCACTTCAAGTCAACATCATGGATCGCTACACCCTACCAAAAGGTTCTCCCGGCGGGTCGCATAAGTCTTCCGAGTGCCCTCCGGATGCCCCGGATTTGCCGACGGATCTGACTTTGCAGGACGTCATGGGCGCCATAGCGGAGATGAAGACCTCGGTGGGTCAACAATTCGACACCCTGGCGCACAAACTCGACGCGGTCCTCATCGATGTCAACCTTATTAGAGCAGATCTATCCAAGACAAATGACCGGGTTGACTCTTTGGCCCATACCGCGTCGGGCCTCACGGCTGAGGTGGCGGCCCTCCAGACGGAGGTGCGCCGGCTCCGGCAGGCCAGTGCGCTCACGGATCGGCGACTGGAGGACTCCGAGAGCAGGGCCCGGAGGAATAACGTTCGCATTATCGGAGTGCCTGAGGGACTGGAGGATTCAGCGGCGGATCTCTTTGTGGAGGATCTGATTTCTACTCATCTCCAGCCCCGAGGACTGAGTAAATTCTTTGCGGTGGAAAGGGCCCATAGAGTTCCTGGCGGCAAGCCGAAGGTCGGAGCTCCCCCGCGGCCTCTCATTGCCCGTATCTTCAACTTTCAGGACAGGGATGCGATTCTACAAGCTTCCAGACTGCGGGGGCCGCTTAAGCTGGAGAACATGGAGGTGAACTTTTATCCTGATTTCACGCAGGCGGTCCAGAAGCAGAGACTGAGTTTCATGGGCGTCAAGCGGCGGCTTCGAGATATGAACTTAAAATACGCAATGCTTTTCCCGGCCAGGCTGCGTGTGGAGTCTGATGGTCGCACTCACTTTTTTGACCGTCCTGAGACGGCCGGGGACTGGTTGGACACTTTGTCTGGGGGACATGATCTGGATGGGATGGGGGCAGCGGGAGGAGAGTGCCCACCGGACCGGGTATGAGGTATTGACACTGGGGCTCATTCCTGATTATGCCACTTTTCGGCCAAGCTCAGGGTTCCTTGACTGTTGTGTCTCGTTCCCCCTCCATTGGAGGTTGTGCGGTGTCTCGAGGGGGTTCTCTTTCCTCCTCTAGGGGGTCTTTGTAGTTTAGTTCACACAGGGGCGACAGGCACACTGCAAGTTGGGGGGGCTGTCTGGGCTCATGCAGGGGTGCAGGGAGGGGGGAGTTTTGTTTGGGATGTTGGGTTGGGGTTGGGTATTGTTTGTTTGTACCACAAGGCAGAAGTATTGTTGTGCTATATCTAAAGTGCTCTCTGGGGGGAGACTGATCGGTTTTGGCTGTGATGGGGGGTAGGGGACTGAGACTTCTGTCCTGGAATGTTAATGGATTGGGGGACAGGATAAAACGGGGGGTGGTCCTGCAGTTCTTAAAACGGATTTCACCTGATATTGTATTTCTGCAGGAAACACACCTTATTGGCAATTCCTTTCGTGCCATGAACAGGCGGGGCTATCGCCTTGTAGCCCATTCGGGCTTCACCTCTGGCTCGAGGGGTGTGGGCATTATGGTTAAAACCTCGCTCCCGTTGGAGGTTGATGAGGTGCTCCATGATGATAGGGGACGGTATACGGCTCTAGTGGGCAGATTGGAGGGTAAAGTGATTGTTTTGGTTTCTGCTTATGTCCCGCCGGGGTTGCAGACGACTACTTTCGCTGATTTGGGGCGCCTTCTTCTTGGACTGCCGGAGGGGACTCTAGTGGTTGGGGGGGATTTTAACGCTGTAATTTCCGGAACTGAGGATCGTCACCCACCCAGGGATCTCCCCCGCGCCCAAGCTTGGTTGTCTGGCCTCTTGGATACCCTGGGACTGGTGGATTGTTGGCGGCTGAAACACCCTACACAGGTACAATACACCTTTCATTCCGGGGCTCATGGCAGTCTTTCGAGGCTTGACTATGTTCTGATGCCAGCAGCACAGGCGGGGAGGGTTGGGGAGGTGCGGCATCTAGCTCGGGGTATTTCCGACCACTACCCGCTCTTGTTGCACTTCGATATTGTCCCGAGGGGGGAAGGGAGGGTGGTCCCGATCAACCCCTGGTACCTGCGTAACCCTACAATCCGCGCAGATTTGGTTAAATCCCTTGAGCAATATTTTGGAGATAATGTGGGATCTGTGTCGTCTGCTGTTTCTCTGTGGGAGGCGTTCACGACGGTAATCCGGGGGGAGGCCCTATCCCTCATTTCCCATTCCAGGAGGCGCGAGCGGGAGGAGGTGACCCGTATCGAATCTGAGATAACTGAGTTGGAGGGTGATCTGGATTGTGGTGTCACAGACGACAAACTGCATGCTCTCAGACTCAAACAGGCGGACTACAAGGCCCTAGTCACGGAGGCGGCCAGGGGCCTGAGTAGAGAGCAACAGGGGCGACTGTATGATGTGGGTGATAAGGCTGGTAAACTGATTGCGTGGCTGGATAAAAAGGAGAGAGCGAGTCGAGTTGTCCTGTGTCACTGAGCCGGAGGAAATTGTTGATTGCTTCGCTGAGTATTTTCGCGGGGTGTATTCCCCGGTATCTTCCCGCTCGGAAGAGGATTCCCACGCCCTGCTTAAAGATATTGCGCTGCCTTCCCTTTCGGAGGAGGATAAATTGTTGATGGACGCGGCTCCGACATCTGAGGAGATTGCCCTCGCCATACGTTCGGTCGCCTCTGGCAAGGCCATGGGTCCTAATGGCCTTCCCATCGAATTGTACAAATTGCGGCCGGATACACTGGCTCCGCATCTCCGTGATATGTTCCTCGCGGCCCGTTCGGCGGGTACCCTCCCGCTGGACCAGCGTCTTGCCACTATTGTGGTTATTCACAAGGAGGGGAGGCCGCGGGATCGGGTCACGTCTTACAGGCCCATTTCGTTGTTGAATGCGGAGCCGAAAATTCTGGCCAAGGTGCTGGCTAATCGGCTGGTCAGTGTGGTGTGCGATCTGATCCATCAGGACCAGTCCGGCTTTATCCCTCATCGCAACACCGCGCTTAACCTGCGGCGTCTGCATGGGGTGCTCGCGAGGGTCCCGTTCATACGTGAGCCAGCCATTTTGGCGTCCTTGGACGCCACTATGGCGTTCGACACGCTCGAGTGGCCGTATATCTGGGCGACGCTGGCGAAGTTTGGGTTTGGCCCGGGATTCATTGGCTGGGTGAAATTGTTGTATTCCGGACCGCTGGCGCGGGTGGTGGTGAATGGTAGAGTATCGGCTCCTTTTGAATTGGGCAGGGGCACGCGGCAGGGCTGCCCGCTGTCGCCGCTCCTCTTTGCGCTCGCCTTGGAGCCCCTGGCGGAGTGGCTGCGGTGGCACCCTTCGATTCGTGGTCTCCGATGGACTCCTGAGTATTAGGATCGCGTCTCCCTTTACGCGGACGATATTCTTTTGTACCTTGCTTCCCCGCGTGAATCGTTGATTGTGTTAGTGGATGTATTGTGTTCATTTGGCCGCAACTCCAGCCTAGTCATCAACTGGGCTAAATCCTGTGTATATGTCCTCTCAGGGGAGGCTCCTCTCCTTCCGCGGGGTTGTCCTATCCAGGTTGCTCCGCAGGGATTTAAGTATCTGGGTATCTTTATTACCCTGGACTCTGCGGCCCGATATAAACAGAACCTACTCCCCCCCCCTCCAGCGCCTGAAGGAGGATGTGGCGCGTAGGAGGCGCTTGCCGCTCTCGCCGCTCGGCCGTGCGGCGCTGTTTAAGATGATGTCGTTGCCACGTTTTTTTATACGCTTTACAAAACACGATGGACGTCGTCCCGGCTCGCTACTTTCGGGAGGTGGAGGGTCTGCAGCGCCAACTGTTTTGGGATGGGAGGCCGCGTATCACCCTCGCGAAGCTGACGCTCCCGTGGTATGAGGGGGGGGTCGCCCTCCCAGACATCAAACGGTATTACTGGGCCTCCCAGCTGGCTGCGATAAACCACGGGCTTTATGGGCCCGCCCTTAACCCGGCTTTTGAAATGGACAAATTGTTGTTGCCGGGTGGCGACTACAATCGTGCGCTCTACTCTAGATCGCTCGACGCACGTTTGACGGGTCCTACACGGGTCGCGGTACGGGTGTGGCACGCGGCAAACTTGGCGATGGGGTGGAAGGATCGGTTGACCCGGGCGACGCCATTGTATGCATCTGAGCGATTGGGCTGCTTGTGGACCACGAAAGGCTTTGATAAGTGGGACACGATTGGCATCAGCAGGGTGGGCGATCTCTGGACGAGGGGGGGATTTAAAACGTTTGATGTGCTGCAGACGGAATTCGAGTTGCAGGACAGGGAGTACTTCCGGTATATACAGGTTCGTCACGCGCTGTGTTCTGTATTCCCGGATGTGGCGTCCATCCCGGAGTGCTCCCCTCTGGAAGATAGAGTGCTAGACGGACATGTACCGGATGGCACTATCTCGTTGATTTATAAAAAGCTCATCAACGATCGCTCGGGACTGCTGACTGGCCTTCGTGAGGCATGGGTTGCCGATGGATTGGAGCTGGATGACGAGGACTGGGTATCTGCGGTGGCCTCCCCGAAAGAGGTGGCCATACCGGCCCGCCTTCGTTTCGTCCAGCTCAAAATACTCCACAGGGTATACGTTACGGGGCCGGGTCTGATGCGTATGGGATATGCCGTGGATGGGATGTGTAAGCGTGGGTGTGGTTTGTTAGGGACCTTCTTCCATACTTTGTGGGAATGCCCGGAGGTGGCGCGGTTCTGGCGTGGTGTGCATGCAGTGTTGCAAGCGGTCACGCATGTGACGCTGTTTCCCGAGGCTAGGAGATGTCTATTGAATGTGTGGGAACCGACCGATTACACGGTGCCGCAAACGTGGTGGGTGACACTGGGATATATGGTGGCCAAGCGTGACATAGCACAATTGTGGGGCTCCCAGAGGTCACCAACGGTTTCGGTATGGAAGGACAACATGGATTGGTGTATGTTTCGGGAGAAGGTAGTGTATGTGGCGAGAGGTAAGCCTGGGAAATGGGTGAAGGTGTGGGGCCCCTGGAACTCCTATTGTGGCGGGATTTGTACCCCGCCACTGACGCCTGACTTGGCAGCGGCCCAGTCTCCCTAGTCTGCTTGTTACCTTGATTCTGTGTCGTCATGCCCACTTTGTTTCTGTCCCGGCCCGTCCCCCCCCCCCTATTCCTGTGGATCGGTGGGGTCCTCCCGAGGGGAGCACATAATGCTGCTTAGACTTCTGCTGCCTTGTGGGTTTGTTTGTAGTTTTTCATTAAAAATGGAACCGCCATTTGGGGGGTCTGGACGGTGTGGCCGCGAACGCTTTCTTCGACTTCTGGGACCTTTACCACTTGTGTTTTATAACTGTGTTTTATGGTCCCACTGCTTGCTAGCGGCCGGCCTGAAGGTTGTAGGCCCATACTTGTATATCTATTGCATTCTGTAATAAAGGTTTCAAAAAAAAAAAAAAAGTGTAAACAAAAAGTAATCAAACATTCAAATGCAATATACTTCATATGACGTTGTAACAAGTTTCCGTTGTACAAAAGTTCATCATCAATGTAAAGCACAAGGCGTTAACAGTAGGCTTAAAAGTATTTATTGAGCAAAAGAAAACTTAATGTTCTTGCGTGGGTTGATAACAGACATTCCATAGGTGTGAATCCCAATGCATTTCGGGCTTTAAACAGTAGCCCTTTGTCAGGGGAATCTATAAACAAGAACATGAATGTGACAATTCATACTATACATGATGCTACAGTAAAAGACAAAACATAGATGGCCATAAGAGGAACCTTGAGAGAAACAACCAAGGATACATGCTCATTCCAGCAGCTCTTGACAACGACAAGCTAATAGATAAGAGAACACGAAGTGAAAAAAACGTGTGAAAAAAACTCCAAGTTCCCAGCTATCCAAAATCAGAATAAATAACCTATAGATAATCAAAACTGATCATGCTAGAAAAAGTACAATATCCTGTATACTAATGTGAAAATTGCTCTAAGTTAATTCCAGGTACTGGTAAGTGAGTGCTTAACTAGTGACCATGTGCATAAATAAAAACTGGTGTAACATGCGATGCATGCAGCTCCGAGTGAAAGAATACAAGAACATTAGCTCAAGTGAAAGTGTAATGAAAACACGTACCTCCAAGCAAAAATACGTTCTATCGCAATGTGCGACTGGAACAGGTAACAGCACAATCTTCATGCTACACACAAAGAGAACAAACTGGAATGAGCTAAACAAAAAACACAGACGTCTATCTGGAGGTACACGACATTCTGTGGCAGAGGCTTACCAGCATGATGGGCTAAGTGCCAGGCTCAACGAAGATCGAGGAAATCAAAAAGTTCACGAACAGCCTCCCGGTGCAGATGAATCAACAAACGTGCAGTCAAAAGTTACACACGCACGCAAATTAATCAGCGTGCCCCAAGCTTAACCCGGAAGTGGATACCTAAGGAGACGGGCAGTCCTTCTCCCTGATTTCCCAGTAGTGCACCCGATGTCTAGGACACTGTCCTAGGTTTTTCTCTGTTTTTGAATCAGGAGGTGTGGGCAGACCCTCCTCAGAGGGCGCACACAGCACTAGCTTATTCCTGTTAACATTGTTTACTTGGTATCATTACTATCACACACAAGTGCATCAGGCTGTTTTGTTTTCTGCAAACCTTTTAAAGTGAATTTCAATTTGAATTCCGACTCCACCATAAGTTAAGATTTTAAATTGTGAATCCAGAGACACCAAACATTAAGCCCTTGCAGTATTGAAAAACTAATTTAAGAGTTTTGCACTACAAGGACATGTAAAACCTAAAATACATATCCTATTTTTTAAATGCATTACACCTTGCCCACTGGGCTGTCCAGGGCCTACCCTAGTTGTGAATTATATGTATTAAAAAGGAAGGTTTTGGCCTGGCAAAAGGTTTATTTTGCCAGGTCAAAATGGCAGTTTAAAAACTGCACACACAAGCTGCAATGGCAGGCCTGAGTCATGTTTTAAAAGGCTACTTAAGTGGGTGGCACAATTAGTGCTGCAGTCCCATTAGTAACATTTAATTTATAGGCCTTGGGCACAGGTACCCCACTCTACTAGAGCCTTTTTAGAAAATTAAATGTGCATATCTGGTATAATCCAATGTTACCATATTTTAAGGAGAGAGCACACGCACTTTAGGTTAGCAGAAGTAAAGTGCACAGAGTCCTAGGGAAAATACAAATGAATTCAGCAAAAATAGGAGGCCTGAAGGCAAAAAGTTTGGGGATGGCCATGCAGAAAGGGCCAAGTTCAACATGGGGTGGCTCCCAGAAGAAGATGAGTTCAACTAGGATCCTCCTCTTGAGATGTTTATTCAATAGTTAGTGCAACCAGAGATAACAGTGAAGGGTGCAGTGGTCATACACGCAGAGAGAATACAAACAAGAATTCAAGAGAAAGGTGGAGACCAAAGGGGCAATATTCAGATGACACTAGCAGGAGTAGGCAAGAGGAAATTGATCCTGAAAGCGGCAGCCCCAAAGAAAGACCTTCAACGTATACAGGGCACATGATTCTCCTATTCCCTGATCTGAGTCTGCTTACCATGCATAGGAGGCAAAGGATGTAGTAGCTACGTAAAATAGTGGTGAAGGGAGTGAAACCTTCAGTACCATTCCCAGTGAGTCTGTGCATAGTAATAGAGTGTAAAATACATATTTGTAGAAGCTGCAGAGATGTACATGAAGTTACTGAAGAGCATGAACCAAGAAGCCTGAGAGAATTAAACTGCAGAAAAACTGGTTATTTTAGCCACTGTTTTGGGGATTTCACACAACTCTGTCGAAGTAGGGAAGTATGGCTGTATCCTAACTGAGGCTTTCCATGCAGGACGTGATTTGGGTCTGTCTCTAGTTGTAGCTTTGTATACTACCAGCCGGGAAATCTGCGTTTGTTCCCCTACAGTTGTGGATTCTTGCTTTCACCTGCCCCTTTAATGCCTTTGTTGCCCCCCCATATAGTGATTAATACTACACATCTACCTTCCAATTCAACTCCTAGAATCGCACCTGTGGCTCGTTTTGGGTGAGAATGACCCTTCTGGGATCCCCAGCTACTTCTGTCCTCTCCCACCTTCCATCTACTTACATTCTCTCCCAATTTCTCACTTGCCACATCTGTCATTTTTGGTTTCATCCTCCCTACATAAGCCCCAGGACCTTTAGAAGAACTAGGGCATGAGTCAAACAGCATCTAACCCATTCTTGGTTGATGAACCCATCAGGTGGGGCTGGAACAGTTGCTCTCTATCTCTATTATCCCAAGTTGTTCTTGAGATGATGGAAAATGTGAATTTTAGAACGTACACATTTTGTGATGGTTATTGGTGCTTGCATGTTAGCACAAGCCTTTCTTTATGAGTACTGGTGAGAAAGTGGCTAACTGGGTATGGTCTGTAGTGCGATACACAGATGTCAAACATTTTAGCAAGTACAACACCAGCTCACCTCAGTAGTCTCGTCTGTGCAAAAATTCAGTCATCCAATAAAGTGCACATAGTTGCTGATAATCGTAAACCAATCGTTACAACAACACATGAAAAATAAAGTTTGTCTTAGCCCGTTTAGTGACAAGGTAAACTTTATAGGAAAAATGAAGAAAACAGATGATGAATACTAAAGCAATTGGCAAAAGAAAATAACAATAATAAAATCACAACAGAAAAAAACACGAGTTCAAAATTAACCGGAAAGCAATATTTATTATTGCTGGTGATATTTTTAGATCATCTGCAAAAATAAATATTGAAAAACATGGAAATCCGAAAAGTCACAATATTCATTAAATGGTTAAAGTGTAAAATTAAAAATCACCGAGACACCAAGCCTATTCAAAATTATTCCACATGAAAAATATTAGTAATTTAAGCAGCCAATATGAAATTTGCTTTTTATTACAGATCTCTTAACTGCCTGCTCACCAACTCACCTAGCATTGGCCTCTATTATATCCGGCTTCCGAAGCAACCACAGCACCAAGACCGCTCTCCTCGTCGTCACAGACTACATCCGTGCCCTCCTCGACTGAGGTGAAACAGCAGCCCTCATCCTCATGGACCTCTTGGCCGCCTTCAATACTGTATCTCACCGCACCCTATGCACAAGACTCCACATGACGCCGGCATCCTCAACAAGGCCCTGGATTGGATCCACTCCTTCCTCACCGGCCGAACACAGAGAGTCAGACTACCTCCGTTCCTCTCGGAACCCACAGAGATCAGCTTCGGAGTTCCTCAGGGATCCTCCCTGAGCTCCATGTTTTTCAACATCTACATGGCCCGCTTGCAGCCATCGTCAGAAACCAAGGACTCAACATCGTCTCTATGCCGACAACACCCAGCTGATCTTCTCCCTCACCAACAAACCCACAGTTGCCAAGAACAACTTTCACAACGGGATGAAGGCTGTCACCACCTGGATGAAGAACAGCTGCCTCAAGCTCAACTCAGAGAAGACCAAAGTCCTCATCATGGGCTCCAACCTCTCCCCCTGGGATGACTCCTGGTGGCCCGCAGCACTTGAAGCCTCCAACGCAGACCACGCGCGGAAACTCGGCATCATCCTGGACTCCTCGCTCACAATGAACCACCAGATTAACACTGTCTCATCATCCTGCTTTCACACACTATGCCTGCTTTGAAAGATCTTCAAATGGATCTCCACTGAGTCCAGAAAGACTGGTCCGCCACACACTCATCAGCAGCAGAATCGACTACGGCAATGCATTCTACGACTGCATCACCCCAGTCGCGGGTGGGGGTGAGGGGGTCAGGGGCAGTCCAGAGAGGTCAGGAGGGTCACGGGTGGGGGGGCAGGGGGTTGCGTGGGGGTTTAATTTAAAAAGAATAATAAAAAAAACGTAAACTTACCTTTTTGCCGGCCGGGTCCCACGTCTTTGCTGCTCCTGCTCTGCTGCCTCCGACAGGAACAGGAAACAGGCAGCCAGGCTCCCTCCCCTAGGCCAATTACAGCACTGCAAGCAGCGTTGTGATTGGTCGGGATGCCGCCCAGCCAGCAGCTTATGGGGAGGCCATGTTCTCAGAAAGGCCAGAGTGCGCATGACCAAACAGTCTTTGTGCACTCAGGAGTGGGCACACCACTCCTCCCCTGCCCTAATTGCAGAGCAGCCCACCCTCCCACCGCAACCAAACATAAAATGGTAATAACTAGAAGTTAGTACCATTTTATGTTTCTGGTTTTCGCACTGCGAGAAAGCAGTGGGGCAATGCTCCTCTGCCCTAGTGGAGGAGCCGCCCCTGCATCACCCAGAAACTCAAACTGCAGAACATCCAGAACATCTCCGCCAGACTCATCCTCAACATCCCCCGCAGCAACCACATCACCAGCCACCTCAGATACCTCCACTTGCTCCCAGTTAACAAAAGAATCACCTTCAAGCTCCTCACACGTGCCTACAAAGCCCTACACGACACGGGACCTGCATACCTCAACCACTGCCGCACATTCCACGTACTCATCAGAGACCTCTGCTCCGCCCAACTGGCCCTGGCTAACGTTCCACGTATCCGCAAGACCACAACAGGAGGAAGATCCTTCTCCCATCTTGCAATGTAAACCTGGAACACCCTGCATCTCCACCTCAGACAATCACTGTCACTGCCTAAATTCAGGAAGGACTCCAGACCTGGCCTTTTGACTGCAGCAAAGCGCCTTCAACGGACCAGCAGCTCACCCCCCCATCCCCCCCCCAGCGCCTTGAGACCCTCATGGGTGAGTAGTCGCACTTTACAAGCCACTGATTGTATCATTCAAAGCTTGGCCGAAAAATTCTTTCATGCTAGGCCTCAAAGTGGGAGAAACCACCAAACCAGCTAATCCCTGCATCTAGAGAAAGGCCATTAATAACAAGTAAGGGGCACCATTTCAGATATGCAAGGATTTACCCCTCTGGAGGGCTGTCGCACAGGGGAGCTGGAAAAATGGTCCAACATTCAATGTTGGCCTACACATTAAGAGAAAAAGCCCAGCTCCAGATTCGTGTAAGTCTTCTTTGCCATTTGGCCTTTGATCTAAGAAGGATGAATGAAGCCACCACCAAATCTACAGGAAAGCCAGAAAATTAAATTGTGGGGGTTTGGCTGAAAAATGGACATGTGTGCTAAAACAAACCACAATTGCTAAATCACTGCCATTTGAATCTGTTAACAATTTGTACCTGCACAGGTGTATTAAGTTCATGTCGTCCAGGTAACCAGTGACTCTGATCACCCTCTACCTGGAAACTTCAGCTGCATCACAATCATTCTTAAATTTTTGGCACACGCCAAGGTGCTGACAAAGAACATAATGGAATACCCCTAATTTGACATTTCCCGTGTTCTCAAATGCAGCAAGGGAATTGCATTTAAAACAAAAGGTTAGCCTCCTTTAGAGCCACCTACTCCATCCAAACTGGAAAAAGGTGTGTGCTCCTTAGAAAATACATCACCTCATCTTTAATATTTTCAATAGAAGAGAACCCAATTGACCTGCTTAGATTTCATCAGGTGATGAAATACTTCCTCCCCTTTGGAGTCAAGAAATACATTGCCAAGGATATCTGGGCACCTGAAAGAAATATGCTGTATTGATTCCAAAGGCAACATACCCTGCAACCCAAAGAACCAATTCAAGTTAACAGCGGGTACCATTAAAGAATGAAAAAGCAACAACTGAACTGAATTGTAATGTAACTTTATAATGTAAACCTGGACGGACATGAATACACAAGTCATTCTTTCCAGCTGACAAAGAGTGAATTTGCCATCAAGCTTTTGCTGGAAAAAAATGCTCTAATTTAGAGTATGGTGGATTTTACTCTGTTACACCAGGGAAGCTGAGGGGAGTAATTCACTGCAATGACGGACTGCAGCCCAACATACTTCAAGATCTCTGCCAATGCACCTCCGCAGAAGGTGCATTGAAGCTTTTATTTTTCAAAAATAAACTCCCAAAGCAAGAGTTTGTGTTTGAAAAACAATTAATAAATGTCCCTGACACGCTGGGAGTTCTCTGTGTGTAGGGGTTATATATTGATTTTCCTGTTCAAGAATGCCAGGCTTTCCCTGGTACTCTTATACAGGAGGGAAAAATACGCAGGAATGTCACCCCCGGATAAGGCAGGCGATCTGTGGGGCCAGCTGATGCGCTCCACCGGCGAGAACATGGCAGTTCCCCCTTGGCTCCAAAAAGACGGGAAGCATGACAAGTTTGAGGCACAGAGTATTCCGCCACACTTGTGATAGTATACACGGTTCACCAAACTCTAAATAAGGCCCAACTTTTTTTTCTTTGAAACATTTTTAAATATTTTTTGGCGTAGAAGCAATATATCCCATCAGATCAATTTACATATCATGAATCTCCCTGATAAATTACAAATTCACATATCCACCCCATTTTATTCTGTCTTAAAACAAGCATGGTCACCATAATTTACAATGTAAACAGATAGTTATGGGCATGAACACTCCTGAGAAAATCAGTCAATATCTTAGTTAAGATCCTCCTACATGCATAAATACCCTGTTGGTTAAATACATAGCTGGACGAGCATCGTTACCCATATTTATAACAAAGTTAAGTAAACATGTTAAGAGGCTAACTTAGCAACATGCCAAGAAGAACCTCCTGATCGAATACAATCAATCATAAGCTCCCAGATTTGGTCAAACCAGATAAGATCATAAACCATTTGAACACTGAGCCACACTATGACCAATAAGTTCCAAAGACAGTCTTGCCATTGCGGTATGGCACGAGGTTCAGATTTCTTTCAGTGAAAGGCTAAAGATAATTTTGACATTGACAGAAAATGCCACAGTAGAATCCTATCATTCATCAGCAGCTTCCCAACATCAGGAGAGCATCACCCCTGGAGTTCTGGAATCGGATAACCTAGTATGTCTTGGAAGCCACTAAGAACACCATTCGGGGGGCATAGCCTGGCAAGATTGCTAATCAGATGCACATTTAGAGTGCTCCGTTTCCCCAGTTTAATATACTGCTGAATCCTACAGTGATGAGCCACACACGAGGGTAATCCTGCACTGCATCGCCCACATAACTCTTACCCCCGGAACGTGACCAGTTAGGAGGCGAAAGAACGTCTGGCAGCTGAGAGAGAGCAGAGCGGCCTACCTGCTGCGTGCAAAACTAGGGGAGATCATGGCCTGCCTGGCCTGGCTTACGTGGCCATGCCTCAGTCTGGAGAGGAGATGGCCTGGGGCTGATGAGGCGATCAAGGTGTTTTTTCTGGGACTGGTGGTGAAAGGTGTGGCGGACTGCCTTATGCCTCCCCCCCAGAGGAACATGGCCGTCAGAGCAGCTGTTGATGGCAGCGGAGGACTGTGGCACAGCCCTCTTGGGTGTCGCCACTAGTGGAGCTGGAGTTGTGCTGCTCCTTGTGTTGTTGCAGAGATGCGAGGGGCGGCAGCAGCCAACCGTGCAGTCCCGCAGCTGGAGAGGCAGCGCTGGGGTTGTGCCGCATCGGATTGTTGGTGGCCTGGGGGCCAAGGAGGCACTGGGCGCCACCCCTTGGTGAGAAGAACAGCAGTCGGAGACACTGCTGGGTGGCTGCAGATGACCATTATTTGGCCCTGCTGGTGGAGCCGGGGGATGAGCTGCTCACCGCGGCCCTCTGCAGTGTGCGGAGGCCTGTTGGGAAATGCCTGGCGCCGGCCCACAATCGATGGACAGTAGACTGTGGCCCAAGGGAGCACTGCAAACTATGAGGCTGAGGGACTGGTATAGTTGGAATCTGTGTGGACCGGGCTGCCTGGGTCGGTGGTGGTGATTGCGCCCCAAAGGATTGAGGTGCGGGGGAGGTGGGTGTCCCAGGTGTCAGAGTTTGATTCATGCTCATGACTTGAGACTGCCACGAGGTGCAACTAGTGTGGAGCTGTGGTGTGTCTGACCCCCTCTCACCCAATTGATGGAAGTAGACCTCAACTGGGGGCAGCAGGACCTGGATGCATTTAGTGCCCTAGAGCTGGGACTGTGATACGGCATCCTGCTGGAGGCTGGGACCTTGAGGATAGGGATCGACCTTCACAACTGGAGCTGTGGAGAAATTCCTTGTGGTGAGAGGGGTTTAACGCTAATCTGTGCTTGCCTGCAGGGGTGCTTTATTGGTGTGGAGGAGCAAGAGTAGCAGTCACGACAGTGTGCAGGGATCTGCGTTCCTGGCTTCACCCTTCTTTTTTAACATTCCAACCAGGGGACTCTGGCGATGAGGAAAGGTAAGGCCACTATTGGCCCACTGGGGCAATATCATCATGCAGTACACCACACAACAGGGCACTGCTACAAGGGCCACCAGACTGCTTGGGGCAAGAGCACCAGCACCGGAGGAAGAGCCAACCCGCACTGCCCTGTCTGAGGCCAGATATAACATGCACACTGCACTGAAGGGGAAGATTGAGGCGGTGTCAATAGATGTGGGTCTTCTTTGTGCAGACCTCAATAAAGTTGCGTACAGAGTAACCACTGCTGAACACGCTATCATGTACCTACATTCGGAGGTGACGGTACTTAAGGGACAGGCGTCCCACTTGGTAACCACGACTGAGACTCTGGAGAATAGGGCAGAGGATGCGAAGGGACAATCCAGGAGAAACAATCCCAGACTCCTGGATTTCCCGGAAAGGGCAGAGAGTGCCTCAACTGAAAATGTCCTAGAGGAATGGTTAAAAACAAAGCTGAACTTAATGGACCTGTGGCCCCTGTTTGCAATTTAGAGGGCACATAGGGAGTAGGTGGCGATGCCACCACCAGGGACGCCCCTGAGAGCAATTATTGCCAGAGTCTTTAACTACCAGGACTGAGACATTAACCTGCGGGCTGCCCGAGAGGAGGTGGAGCTGTGATATGAGAACCACATAATTGTAATTTTTCCTGATTGCACACGTACTGTACAGACTCAGAGAAAAACTTTCCTGAAGACAATCAAAAACTTCGAGCGATGAATCTTGCCTACATGTTAATGTACCCTGCTCAACTTTGTGTGATTGTCAATGGGACAGCGTATTTCTTTAAGAAGCCAGAGCAGGTGTTGGCTTGGTTATATTTGTGGGGTCGGGTCCCTGGACCTGAGAGAGGAAAGCCTGGGACAGACCTTGGAGGCAAGCTGAGGAGGTCGTGACTTGGCCATGGTGGCTAATCCCCTGGAAATGATGATTGGGGAACACGTCTCACACTGAGGGTGCTGGTACATTGAGGAGAGAAGAGGAGAGTAGTGGGGGGACACGGAGTTCAGCAAGAGACAGTACGCCAGGCATTCTGCATATGAATACTGTAGGTGAACGCTGAATAGTGCGGTTGTTGGAGGAGATACAAATGTGTAACTATGCTTTGTTGGCAAATAACATAAATACTGGGGACTTAGGTGTTGCCTGCTGGCATATTAAGATAGGGACTCATAGGACAGCTGGAGCGTGGTCTCTTGTCCTTCTGGGAACCTTGCTCCTGCATATTTTCTTAGTAAGACAGTAAGTATATAGATGTCTGGGTGGCCTTCTTCTTGGCTTAGTTTGAGAACTGGTGTCAGGGTCTTGGAATGGGGTGGACAAGAGTCCTGACCAAACAGGATGGGTAAGCTCACTGTTATATTCTTCTGTAGCGGTTACCCAGGGAGGGTGGGTGGGTGTATTGTTGTGTTACTTTTGTTGTACTGTGTTTCACTGATTAAGGGTTAAGGGTAGCGCAGTGGGGTTGAGGAAAGGTGCGAGACTGGGCATCTATAACTCAGCAGGTGATGGGTGGCAGGGAGGGGTGCAGGTGTTTCCCGCGAGACACAAAGCACTCTAGGATATGGTTCATACATACAAAGTAGTTACTTGGAATGTATGGAAACTTCAAGGGAATGTAAAGCAGCATAGAGTGCTGTCCTACCTGCGGAGGCAGGGGATACACATAGCATACCTTCCGGAAACACATTTGGTAGCAAGGCGGATCAGAAATTAAGGAAGAAATGGAGTGGCCACCTGTACTCATTGACATATTCAGCTTATACACAAGGGGTGTCTGTGTGGGTGCCCCTGGAGTAAACTACAGTAGTCTGTGGCAGATCCTGGAGGTAGATTTGTCCTGGTCCAGGGAACGCTGGATGGCGTGGAGCTCTGTCTGCAGACTGTGTATGCCCTAATAATGATGAAAAACATTATTCCTCAAGATTGAAACATAATTAACTGATAGCCTGGCCACTAGGGTGCTGTGAGTTGGGGACTTCAAATGTGTGCTGGATGGTGACCTGGATAGGCAGCCCCCGAAATATTAGGTGAAGCCAGCTACGGTGGAGTCATTGGTACAAGTGAGGCAGAATGTGTTGTGTGTGGACATCTGGAGGAAAATGTGCCCAATGGCATGGGAATACTCATGCCACTCTGACACACGGCACTTATAGTAGACTGGACAGGGGGCTGGGGACTCATGCTGTGGTTTCTACTATGGTATCGGCCAAATATGTGGGGCGATATTTATCAGATCACTCTCTCTTGCTCCTTGAGTTAGAGGGGTGCAAGTCTAAGCTTGGCCCCGCCCACTGAAGGCTACCCTCTGATGCTTTACAGGATCAGCTATGTAGGGAGTTGCTGGGGGAAAGACTGATAGAGTATTCTAGTGGGATTTTTGAGTACAAGTACTGGGTCTCTGACCCTGTTCGGATAAGACACTTCTTGAGCTACAACTGAAACTGTCAGAAGAACTGCTGTTCTGCTTAAAGGACTCCTCTCTGCACTGCTGACCCGGAAGCCCTGCTTTTCTCTTGTGTTGCCCTGTATCCTGCTGCTCCCTGACATTGCTGAAAGAGAGCTGGACTCATCCCTTTCCTCCAAGTGTGCTCTAAGGGCTTGTTGACTTGCCTCCTGTTGCTTGAGGCTCAGGGATATCAAAGTCTCTACCCCTGCTCCTGATTCACTGGAGTTGGAACCAGATATTTGCAACACGAAAATAGATTCATCTTCTGCCTGCGTGTAGCAGAACTGGTCCATCGACCCAGTTGGAGTAGAATTGGCACATCACTCTTGGAACCAATGCTTCACCTTGAGAGCCCTGACGCATTGGAACTGCATATTGCTGTCGCAGCAGCAGCTTGGAGGGATCGACGCATCCCCTTGACTGCTTGGATAAACCTGGCACATCCCACTTCAGAATTAATGTATTTCGGCCGGGCGTCTTGTCTGCGGAGCCAACGCATCGCCATTAATGCGGGATTGACAGACGCATCGCTTGACTGCACCCCGCATCTCGCTAGTTGTACGAAGATAAGGTACTTTGTTCACCAGGGCCTGTATGGGTCCTGTAGCTGGTCTGCGCTCCATCGCGGTCGATCCGAACTATTGACTATGCCCCGGTCCAGCACGACCTAAAGTAACCTATAGAGCGCTAATGCTGCTAAGCCCTGTTTTTACATTTATTCTTCTAAAATTCATATCTGGACTGGTACTTACTGGATTTTTGTTATTATTTTTGTCTTGTTTTGTCAGAATAATTTATTTTTCTAAAGTGTGTGTGTAGTTTGCATAAATACTTTACACATTGCCTCTTTAGATTAGCCAGAGGGTAAGCACAGGCAATCTCCAAGTGTGTATCTGACTTACCCTGACTAGGACTGTGGTTCCTGCTTTTACAAGGTGCATACTCTGACAACCAGAAACCCAATTTCTAACAATCTCCTACATATCTATGGCACTTTTCCCTTTTAAGTTTCACTGCAGAGCTTTTAAAATGCAGCCCAGCAAGTTCATGTTGGGGCTTCTGGCAGTCATATACTTCTAGTATAAGTGTTACAATGCACTTTGAGTTTTGGCCAATAGAAACAAACTTATTTCATAAACAATTCAACACAATATTAGTATTCATGTATTAGTGTGCTACTCTGGAGCGAGCTCTGCCAGGGCTCGTGCACTCATTAATTTGTAGCTGATTCACGCAAGTGGGACAGTCAGTCCCAAATTGCACTACTGTATTTCCCCTTCAGTCTTTGGTATTACTTTGTAGCAAATGAGTCCTTCAAAACGATGCACACTCTTCTCAATGTTATAAACAGTTTATTGTGAATTAAACGGTTTCTTGATTTCCGTAGTACACATACAAATGTTACTAACACTTGTTATAAGGAACAATATTTCACTCAGAACATCTTATGATGAACTTTGACGGGATAACCCAATGTATTTCGGGTTGAACATCCTTCCTTCGGGTAACTGTGAATGAAATCAAACAACTGGGGTCAAGAAACGGGCAATATGTAGGGAAATGACAAGAATTTGAATATAATTATTGTATGGATGCAAAGACATGAAGATAGAAGAATCCATTGGGTGACAAACAAAGGGCCCCCTTGTGGTGAACCATGCTACTTAGGGCTTTCAATGCAGCCGAAGAGGACAGGCAGCGAGTCCAAAGAAACTTGTGAACTTGTCATTGAAACAATGGTGTTAACATCATTGGCAGGATGTGAAGTGTCGTGGTGTAAAGCTCATCACCTTCAAAACAAGTGCAAAAAACGTGCAAAATTTCCCGCGAGAAGTGAGACAACCACAAGTCAAAGAACAAGGTCAAAAAAAGAACTCAGTGAAAAAATTGATTCGAAAAGACCACTCTCAAATCTATTCACACGTAGCCAAAGTAGCTTCCAAAAACTACAGCTCCCAGCATGCATCGATTGAGTTAGTTAAATAGAAAAATGGAGCACTTCCACTCACATCGCCAAAGAATGGTTCCAACTTGAGGAAAAGGAAACGTAAACCATTGCTTAACAATGGTGTATTCAATTACCAATTGTTACCATGAAAAATATGACCTAAAGTAAAACGACAATCACGTTGAGAGAGAGTCAAAAGACTTTCATTAGGTGTGTGCTTTAACAATGCGATACCTCTTGTTCGCGTTAATGGTTCCAGCCCAGGAAAAAACATCTAACGACTCTCGTGTGGATGCGCTTTGCCACTAACCACTATGTTCAAAGTAAACAATATAGCTGTGCCTCACTAAGGCTGGAGGGCTGCATCATATATTTTTGTCATATATGTGGGTGACGTACAGACACACTGCAGCCCACATATGGCATGTAAACATCCATGCCATTGGCGCAATTTCTGCACCATCTACTACCATGGCCTTACAGGAAAGTTAAATATGCCAGTAGGGTATGACCAGTTTTGACAGTACAGTTTTAGGACCAGGGCACACATACGGTGGCATTGAACAGAAGTGTCACAGTGCAGATAGCGATAACACCAGTTAAAATAGGGTCCAGAAAAAAATAAAAAAATCCAAAGTGACCATGCAGTCAAGGTGACATTCCTACACATGCTTTTCATAACCAAGAGCCAGGAGAGGTCTGTCCTGGCCATGTGATGGAACAGTGCCAAGTTGTTGCAGCTACAGCGGCATTCGTCTGCTCTATGGATGTTTGGGCCTACCAGTGACCTTAAAATCTGTATAACCTTACCAATGGGGAACCTTTCTCTTCAACTGCAGATCCCATCTGTGAAAGGACCAATCCTTATCTACACAGAGGTGTATGGTGGTATGCAAACAGTACCACCATAACCAACCCGGTTATGTGGCCCATCTTGCCTAATGGTACTGCCCCCTGTCTCCAACCTAGGGTCTCTTCTAACCACAGAGTTGCCAACAAGCAGGGATAACTGAGAAGTAGCCAATGTACTGCACTACACCTTGATTTTCCAAGTGTAAGCCCATAACTGGAACACAATGGAGGGCATACTGGGTGGCACATAGAGCATGCACAACAGAGGATGGAGGAAAACAAGATGAAAGTACATCTTTTTCCTTTTAGCTGGGCCATACCAATCTTATAGTTCCCATTCGAAGCATCTATCACCATTCCAAGTAACATCAATAGGAATCTAAGGTCCGCTGTATGGCCTCAAGAAGCAGCTTTCAGGAAATTCTCTCCACCCTTGGGTGTTTCAGAACTGTGTCAATGTCATGTATAGGGCCTGGGACTAGGTAAAAGGAGAGACAGAAAGAAAATATAAAGAGTGAGGCATTTTAATAAGAATGGGAGCCACAGTCAGGACATATGGAAACATTGTTTTTACAGAGAATTGAGACATGAAGAGAGTGGCACAATGAAGAAGGGAAAGTGTGAGAATGTGTATTAATAGTTGAAGCGGATGATAGTCCTCTTCAAGCAATTCTGGCAATATTCCTGACAAGTTCCACTTAGTTCTCAAATTAAACCTGAGCTCAACCCTTAGTAGTTGTAGCACAGAGCAGATAGACTTAACTTAGCAGAAATGTGTAAAACATTTATTAGTACCAAAACGGTTAAAAAGCAGAAAACAATACAACAAAAATCCCACTTCAATTTATAAAAAGATAGAAAAATTTAAAGTGCAAATAAACATAAAACTACAACAATCAGTTATAGAGAACCAGAGATATGATTTTTCTAAGTTTTCGTTTTTTCAAGAGCCACAAAGCTCTAACCACCAACCAAAGGTATCTGGTCTCTCTAGCCTGGCTAAAAGTTAGAAGTTAAGGCCAAGCGCAATGTAGTGCAGGTCGTCCCAGTGAAAACTTTGACTTCTGATTTAGGGCCTGATTTAAATATTGGTGGACTGGTTACTTGGTCACAACAGTAACAGAAATCAAGTCCGTCAAAATATAAATCCCATCATATCCTATGGGATTTATATTTCGGCAGATGGGATGTCCCTCACTGTTGTGAAGATCTAAATCAGGCCCTTAGTCTTTTTCTGGGGGAGGAATGGGGTCGTGGTGGGTTGGGCTGCTAGTTGGAATTTAAGAATTGAAGATGGAGCTCTAGTCCCTGGCTGGAGCTTCGAATGATTGCGACTGTCATTGACATGAGGATATCTGTGTAGGTGAAGTCTGTATCTGGAAGGGTCTCATCAGCAGTCAATGTAGGTTTTGAGTTTGCCCTCGGTAATGTCCGTTCGTGGGGAGATTGAAGATGGTTGTTGTAGACAAGAGGAACTTTGGGACGGGAGGCTCGGCCAGTTGAATAGGACTGCTGATGCATCAGCGGCGGCTGTAGCTTTAGCAGAGTCCCAGTATGAGCCTCTAGATCTTTTTAGAGAAAGTGATGAAAAAGTTTCTAATTGTCCTGTTCTGCAGTTGCTGGAGGAGAAGAGTACACTTTAACAACAGCCAAGGGTCCAGCACCTTCTGGGCACCACTTGCAGGTTAGGACTCAGCCTCCCAGAAGCTATCAATGGGGTCTGGGGCAAATCCAGTAGGAAATGGTGGGCTAGGCTCAGCACAATTTTGGGCTTCTGGTAGCTTTTTAGTTCCTGGAGCTCAACAGGAGGCTAGCCAACTAGCCCTTGGAGACCTTTTGTCAGTCCTTTGTACAAGTAGGAGCAGGTCTAGACCTGGAGTTCTCTCTCCTCAGGTTACAGTAGGTTCAGTCCTCTTTCTGAAGTCAGGGTTCAGCTGGTGCAGTCCTTCTGTCTTCCACTGGTCCAGGGGTGTTGTGAAGAAGGTATCCAGGGTTGCCACTTTTATGGCACTAGATAGGGGTAACTCCCTAACCAACAGGGAAAAAGTTCTCAGAGACAACCAAGCCCACTATTATATAATAGTCCCACAGTGCACTGCTCTGTCAAACTCCTACATGACAGAATCTTACTTTCCTTAGTCAGAACTCTGGGCACAACCCTGAGTTGTGTCTAGAGAAATGAGGAACTCCCCATGTAAAACCAGTTCTGGGACAGGTAAACCTCCCCCCACCCCCATCACCACAGAGGGATTGGTGCACCTCTGGCTACTTAGACAACTGCAGGGGCAGGCCTAGGTGTGAGTTACATCTGTCTGTTAAAGGGCCTCCCCTTTTGAAGCTTGCACAGTTGGTGCCACATCTCCCAGACCATCCTGTGAAGATGAGGTCATGCCTCCTTACAGCAAGGCCCTTTGTTCCCTTTCCTGAGAACAATTCACACCTCCCAGCAGGTTGCCAGGCGACGGTTGGAGATTATCTCTGAAAGGACCACTAGAGGCATTTTAAAATAGTATTTAAAATGTGACTTTACCATCAGATCGGCTTTCTTTATAAATTCCTATAAATTCAGTCCTTGAATCATGGTTCTAGCAATTCCCAACCTGAAGCTACACATTATACGGTGTTATAATATAATCCAGTGCTTTTCTATGGGAGAGCCAGCCTTGTCACAATGAAAATCGCCTTTGACTATTTTTCATTGCCAGGACATGTAAAACTTAAGTACACACATCCTACTTTTGAAATACCATGCACCCTGCCCAGTGGGCATTTATGTCCTACCTTAGGGGTGACTCACAGGTATTAAAAAGGTAGGTTTAAGTCTGGAATTTTTCCAAGTTGAATTTGCAGTTTTAAAACTGTACACTCAGGCTGCAGAGGCAGGTCTCAGGACATGCTTGGTCACTTTAATGATGGCACAAAAGGTGCGCAGTCCGTTATTGACATTTAACTTAACAGTCATGACTACCATAAACTAGGAACTTACAGGTAAGTTAAATATGCATATCAGGGATTAGCCAATTCTACATGTTTTGGGGGATCACAGCACATACACTGGGTGCTGGGTGGCAGCACCTCAGTGTGCAGAGTCCATACACCAGCAATAAATCTACGATAAAGTGTAAGGGAAGCTTGCAAAAAGTGTATTTTTTACAGTAAGGAGTGCCACAGGAAAAAAAAAGCACAGCGTTAAACATTGGTAAAAAGGTTGCGACCGATAAGAAAGGGCATAAATAGACCGGGAAACACAAGAGGGGTGGTAAAAAATAGAGGGTGAAGAGATGACAACAGAGGGCAGAGGAAAGTCTTTCATAGAAAATCAGATAAGAGTGAGAAGCTGGGGATAGAAAGATATAAGAAAGTGAATAGCACATGGATAACAAAAAAGGGGCAATGTCATGGTATGGATAAAGAAAAGAAGGCATGGTAAGTAGTAAAGTGGTATATAAAGGAGAGTACACCTAATAAAGTGCCGGGAGAGGTGATATGACATACTAGAGTGGGGGTAATAACGATATACGGAAGAAGAATGTAAACAGTGAAGAGCAGGCATAGAGTAGAACAAAGTGGGGAGAGTTTAGAAAGCAACACTGGAATAGGAGAAAAAGAAAGGCATGGAAAAAGGGCACAGCATGCTACAGGTAAATGAATGGCAGAGAGTAGAGGGATACAAGAAAACCAAGGAGAGACAAAGCATGGGGAGCAGTGTGACTCATTCAGAGGAGAGAGACAGAAATCTACCCTAAGAATTCAATTCCACCACAGAACAGCCAACCTCATCAATGCCTCTGCAGGACCATGATAGTTTGTATTTTCTTGCTTTGCTATCGAACATAAGGAGCGTTTGAGGAAATTGCTCAAATTTGTGATTCGCAAAAAATAATGTGCAGTACACTTCAGGCTTCGCTTTCCATGTTTCAGTTTTACATCTAGCTGCGGATTGGTGGATAATGACGCCATAAGCAACGAAAGCGTAACGACTACATAGGGCGGCTAGATAGCATGATTGGACTGAAAGAGCAGAGGTGTCCTGTCAATTTGTCATATCCAGCACAAACCACAGGAAGCAAAATAAGCGAAATGAGAGCGAAAATGTCCCTATCAACCAATCACACCATTGAGCAGTTCCGTGGGAGTTAACAGGACGCAAAACATGTTGTGCTCAACAGTGCAGCCTGACCTTACTTTCGTCTCATATTTTGAAGTACCTATTGTTGCTGCAGGGTCGGGCTGACTGCCAGTCGCAGGTGGACATGTGCTTGAACAAATGTATGCCCGTGCTCTGCCACTGTGTTTGGCGGCAACAAAACTTCAGGTGGCAGTCTTGTACAGGGGAAGGCACGATCAATCCTGCAAAAAGTCTAAGGCTTAGGCAGAAGGGTCAAGTTACACTGGCAGAATTTTCCAATTCACCACACCTATCTGAAGGGCAGATGAATGGGCGTTCTGGATCTCCCTCTGTGAAGCTTCAATAGGATAGTCTCAGCTCAGTTTCCTCAACCATTTCACCAAGGGCGTGCAACACTCTCCCCAGAACCGCAATCTTGGATCTGAGACAATCTCCAAGACTCTGCACGCCCTTCAACATGTTCTCTCGCCTACACTACAAGTGTGATAACAGAGCTAAACTGAATGAGGATTGCGCAGACGATAGAGGAGGGGGACTACTGTAAAGGGAAGGACAGATCACTGGGCAGTCCATTCAGTGAATGAGGTTCTCCTTTGGGAGATTTGTGTTCAGATTCTTCGTGAACTGCAGAATCAAAGAGGCATGTTTAATTTGTGGAGGGGCGTGACTCCACTGGTCTGGCACACCAAAGGAGAAGCCTTGCTTTCTGGGTTTTTTTGCTGTTTTTTTTTTAGTTCTATTGTGATAATGCGGATATGATGACTTCCAAGCAAATTGAGTTGTTCATGCAGATGTGTTGGCTGTTGTTCAGTATTGCTTTTGATACAGCAGATCTTAAAACTGATTGACTAGCTTATCCATACCCTGTGGCATATGATTATCTTTGATTCTCTGTCATTAATTTGAAGCCAATTTTTTTTAAATGTTATAATTTTTACATCACCATAAACCAGCACAACTATAAAATATATAAATAACTAAACATTCTCGTCGCTGGTGCGTCACGTGGCGCGATGCACCGGCAGTGCAACCTGCTGCTTGATATTTACAAGCCACCCTGCATGGCTTTGCCTGTTATTGTAAATATTGCCCTTTTTCACGCAACACGTTTCACGTTAGGGTCATGACATGGGTCTTGCTGTGGGAGTTCCCATGCTACACACATGTCCACTGATGCATTTCCAGATTTTCTTTTTTTTTTTTTTTAAACCTTTATTACAGAGTTCAAGAGATATACAAGTATGGGCCTACAACCTTCAGGCCGGCCGCTAGTAGACAGTGAGACCATGAAACATATTCATAAACACAAGCAGCAAGCAGTAAAAAGTCCCACAGATCAAAAATATCATTTGCGTCCACATTGCCCAAACATCCCAAATGGCGGTTTCCTTTTAAATGAAAAACAAGAAACAATCCCACAAGGCGGCAAAAATCTAGGCAACAGTATGTGCTTCCCTCGGGAGGGCTCTACCAACCTACAAGAATAAGAGGGGGGGAAGGGCAGGGGCAGAAACCAGTGGTTACGGTAACACAGAATCAAGAGAATGTGCAGACTAGGGAGACAGGGCCGCCGCCAAGTCGGGCGTCAGTGGCGGGGTACAGATCCCGCCGCGGTAGGAGTTCCAGGGGCCCCACACCTTTACCCATTTCCCAGGCTTACCTCTCGCCACATACACAACCTTTTCTCGGAACATACACCAATCCATATTTTCCTTCCATACCGAAATCGTGGGTGACCTCTGGGAGCCCCACAGTTGTGCAATGTCACGCTTGGCCACCATATATCCCAATGTCACCCACCACGTTTGCGTCACCGTATAATCAGTCGGCTCCCACACATTCAGCAGACACCGCCTAGCCTCGGGGAGCAGCGCAACATGCGTGACCGCTTGCAACACCTCATGCACACCACGCCAAAATCGAGTCACCTCCGGACATTCCCACAAAATGTGGAGGAAGGTCCCTAACATGCCACACCCACGCTTACACATCCCATCCACCGCGTATCCCATACGCATCAGGCCCGGTCCTGTAACGTAAACCCTGTGGAGTATTTTGAGCTGGACGAAACGAAGGCGGGCCGGTATGGCCACCTCTTTCGGGGAGGCCACCGCAGATACCCAATCCTCGTCATCCAGCTCCAATCCATCAGCGACCCATGCCTCACGGAGGGCGGCCAGCAGTCCCGAGCGATCGTTGATGAGCTTTTTATAGATCAATGAGATAGTGCCATCCGGTACATGCCCATCTAGCACTCTATCTTCCAAAGGGGAGCACTCCGGGATGGACGCGACCTCCGGGAACACGGAAGACAACGCGTGGCGAACCTGTACATACCGGAAGTACTCCCTGTCATGCAACTGGTATTCCGCTTTCAGCGCATCAAATGTTTTAAATCCCCCCTTCGTCCAAAGATCGCCCACCCTGCTAATGCCAATCGTGTCCCACTTCTTGAAACCTTTCGTCGTCCACAAACAACCCAGTCGTTCAGAGGCATACAGTGGCGTCGCCCGGGTCAACCGATCTTTCCACACCATCGCCGAGTTTGCCGCATGCCACACCCGTACCGCGACCCGTGTTGGACCAGTCAAACGTGCGTCGAGCGATCTAGAGTAGAGCGCACGATTGTAGTCGCCACCCGGCAACAACAATTTGTCCATTTCAAAAGCCGGATTAAGGGCGGGCCCATAAAGCCCGTGGTTTATCGCAGCCAGCTGGGAGGCCCAGTAATAACGTTTGATGTCGGGGAGGGCGACCCCCCCCATCGTACCACGGGAGAGTCAGCTTCGCGAGGGCGATCCGCGGCCTCCCATCCCAAAACAGTTGGCGTTGCAGACCCTCCACCTCCCGAAAGTAACCAGCCGGAACGACATCCATCGTGTTTTGCAAGGCATATAAAAACCGTGGCAATGACATCATCTTAAAGAGCACCGCCCGGCCGAGCGGCGAGAGCGGCAAGCGCCTCCAACGCGCCACATCCGCCTTCAAACGTTGGAGGGGGGGGAGTAGGTTCTGTGTGTATCGGGCCGCCGAGTCCAGGGTAATAAAAATACCCAGATACTTAAATCCCTGTTGAGCAACCTGGATAGGACAACCCCGCGGTAGGATAGGGGCCTCCCCTGAGAGGACATATACACAGGATTTAGCCCAGTTGATGACTAGGCCTGAGTTACGGCCAAAGGAATTCAGCACATCCACTAACACAATCAACGATTCACGCGGGGAAGCAAGATACAAAAGAATATCGTCCGCGTAGAGAGAGACTCGATCCTCATACTCAGGAGTCCATCGGAGACCACGAATCGAAGGGTGCCACCGCAGCCACTCCGCCAGGGGCTCCAAGGCGAGCGCAAAGTGGAGAGGCGACAGCGGGCAACCCTGTCGCGTGCCCCTACCCAATTCAAAAGGAGCCGACACTCTACCATTCACCACCACCTGGGCTAGCGGTCCTGAATACAACAATTTCACCCAGCCAATGAATTCCGGGCCAAACCCAAATTTCTCCAGCGTCGCCCAGATATATGGCCACTCAATCGTGTCGAATGCCATAGTGGCGTCCAGGGACGCCAAAATGGCTGGCTCACGTATGAACGGAATTCTCGAGAGCACCCCATGCAGACGCCGCACACCACGCTGACCAGCCGATTAGCCAGCACCTTGGCCAGAATTTTCGGTTCCGCATTCAAAAGCGAAATGGGCCTGTAAGAAGTGACCCGATCACGTGGCCTCCCCTCCTTGTGAATAACCACAATAGTGGCTAGACGCTGGTCCAGCGGGAGGGAACCCGCCGCCCGGGCCGCAAGGAACATATCACGAAGATGCGGCGCCAATGTATCCGGCCGCAATTTGTACAATTCAATGGGAAGGCCATTAGGACCCATGGCCTTGCCAGAGGCGACTGAACGTATGGCCAGAGCGATCTCCTCAGACGTCGGAGTCGCGTCCATCAACGATTTATCCTCCTCCGAAAGGGAAGGCAACGCAATATCTTTAAGCAGGTCGCGGGAATCCTCTTCTGAGCGAGAAGATACCGGGGAATACACCCCGCGAAAATACTCTGCGAAGCAATCAACAATTTCACCCGGATCAGTAACATACACACCCTCCACTCTCTCAACCAGTGGAACAACTCGACTCGCTCTCTCCTTTTTATCCAGCCACGCGATCAGTTTTCCAGCTTTATCACCCATATCATACAGTCGCCCCTGCTGCTCCCTACTCAGGCCCCTGGCCGCCTCGGTGACTAGGGCTTTGTAGTCCGCTTGTTTGATCCTGAGAGCATGCAGTTTGTCGTCCGTGACACCACAATCCAGGTCACCCTCCAACTCAATTATCTCAGACTCGATACGGGTCACCTCCTCCCGCTCACACCTCTTGGAATGGGAAATGAGGGACAGGGCCTCCCCCCGGAGTACCGTTTTGAACGCCTCCCACAGAGAAACAGCAGACGACACTGATCCCACATTATCTCCAAAATATTGCTCAAGGGATTTAATCAAATCTGCGCGAATTGCGGGATTACGCAGGTACCAGGGGTTGATCGGGACCACCCTCCCCTCCATCCCCGGGACAATATCAAAGTGCAACAAGAGAGGGGAGTGGTCTGAAATACCCCGAGCAAGATGCCGCACCTTCCCGCCCCTCCCCGCCTGTGCCGCTGGCATCAGAACATAATCAAGTCTCGAAAGACTACCATGAGCCCCGGAATGAAAGGTGTATTGTACCTGCGCAGGATGTTTTAGCCGCCAACAATCCACTAGACCCAGGGTATCTAAGAGGCTAGACAACCAAGTTTGGGCCCGGGGGAGATCCCTGGGTGGGTGACGATCCTCAGTTCCGGAGACCACAGCATTAAAATCCCCACCAACCACTAAGATACCCTCCGGCAGCCCAAGAAGAAGGCGCCCAAATCAGCAAAAGTAGTCGTCTGCAACCCCGGCGGGACATAAACAGAAACCAAAACAACTACTTTACCCTCCCATCTACCCACCAGAGCCGTATATCGCCCCCTGTCATCATGGAGCACCTCGTCAACCTCCAACGGGAGCGAGGTTTTAACCATAATGTCCACACCCCTCGAACCAGAGGTGAAGCCCGAATGGGCCACAAGGCGATAGCCCCGCCTATTCATAGCACAGAAGGAATTACCAATAAGGTGTGTTTCTTGCAAGAACACAATATCAGGTGAAATCCGTTTTATGAACTGCAGGACCACCCCCCGTTTTATCCTGTCCCCCAGTCCGTTAACATTCCAGAAAAAAAGTCTCAGTCCCCTACCCCCCATCACAGCCAAAACCAATCTGTCCCCTCCCAGAGAGCACCTTGAATAGAACACAACAATATGTCTGCCTTGTGGTACAAACAAACAATACCCAACCCCAACCCAACATTCCAAACAAAACTCCCCCCTCCCTGCACCCCTGCATGAGCCCAAACAGCCCCCCCAACTTGCAGTGTGCCTATCGCCCCTGCATGAACTAAACTACAAAGACCCCCTAGAGGAGGAAAGAGAACCCCCTCAAGACACACCACAACCTCCACGGGAGGGGGAGCAAAGCACGACAGTCAAGAGACCCTGAGCACAGCCGAAAAGTGGCATCATCAGGAATGATCCCCAGTATCAATACCGCTGGTCCGGTCCAGTGGGCACTCTCCTCCCGCGGCCCCCACACCCTCTCGATCATGTCCCCCAGGCAAAGTGTCCAACCAGTCCCCGGCCGTCTCCGGACGGTCAAAGAAATGAGAGCGACCCTCGGACTCCACACGCAGTCTGGCCGGGAATAGCATGGCGTATTTCAAGTTCATATCTCGGAGCCGCCGCTTAACGCCCATGAAACCCAGCCTCTGCTTCTGGACCGCTTGAGTAAAGTCAGGATAGAAGTTGACCTCCACGTTCTCCAGCTTAAGCGGCCCCTGCACTCTAGAAGCTTGTAAAATCGCATCTCTGTCCCGAAAGTTGAAGATACGGGCAATAAGAGGCCGCGGGGGAGCTCCGACCTTCGGCTTGCCACCAGGAACTCTATGGGCCCTCTCCACCGCAAAGAATTTACTCAAACCTCGAGGCTGCAGACGATTAGAAATCAGGTCCTCCACAAAGAGATCCGCCGCCGAATCCTCCAGTCCCTCTGGTACCCCGATAATGCGAACGTTGTTCCTCCGGGCCCGACTCTCGGAATCCTCCAGTCGCCGATCCATGAGCGCACTGGCCTGCCGGTGCCGACGTACCTCCGTCTGAAGGGCCGCCACCTCAGTCGTGAGGCCCGACGCGGTGTGAGCCAAAGAATCCACCCTGTCATTTGTCTTGGAAAGATCTGCCCTGACAAGGTTAACATCGATGAGAACCGCATCGAGTTTGTGCGCCAGGGTATCAAATTGTTGACCCACCGAGGTCTTCATCTCCGCGATGGCGCCCATGATGTCCTGCAAAGTCAGATCTATCGGCAAATCCGGGGCATCTGCGGGGCACTCAGGAGACTTATGCGACCAGCCTGGAGAACCCTTCGGTAGGGTGTAGCGATCCATAATGTTGGCTTGAGTTGCAGCGCCACGCCGGGTCGATTTGGCCCTTGGCCTCTCGCCATCCTGCTTCGTCGCCATTGTCCTGTATCCCGTACACTCACGAGTCCTACCGCGGAGAGCGAACAGTCGAGGCCAAGGACCCCAGAGGTCGCCTCAGAAAGGCGGAGCAGGTCCCCGCAGGGCAGGCAGGGTCCCCCAGCGAGGCAACCACCACACACAGAAGAGCCGTGATCCCACTCGCAACAATGGCAAGAGGGCTCAAAAGCGAAAGTGAAAGTGTGGGGTACGCGACGCGCCAGGCTCGTCCCGCCGTTGTTATTCACTTCTCCACTGGATCACCCCCCAACTCAAGTCCGGGGTCAGGAGAGGAGCAGGCCGCAAACTTCAATCGATGCCCAGAACGGCACACGGGGTCCGATTGAAATACGGAAAACGGGTACCACCTCGGCTCAGGTTCACCAACACAGTCCCCTCAACCGAATCAGGATGAAGACAGGATAAACGTAGGAGGTCGCGGAGGTCCTCGGAAGCCTCGCACCTACGCGGCCATCTTGGTTGCGCGCTAGGCTCCTCCTCGCATTTCCAGATTTAAGAGCAATCGTAAATCTGGAAATGCGTCAGAATGCTACGCCACTCTAGGGGTGGCATAGCGAGGTGCAACGAGGGGAAATTATTTCCTTTCTCCGCGTTTTTTTCGTCTTTCAATGCGTGCTGCTTTCTTCAGCATGCATTGGAAGAGGAAATCACCTCAATTGATTGTTTTTGTGCAGGAAGGTGCCCATTCCTGCACAAAAACAATCTCCCCACGATGCAGGCATCCTTGCACCATGGTGAAAGGGTGCCTGCGCCAGCGCAGAACAGCAGTGTGTGTGCCAGCGCAGGGGGAAGCACAGAGATGCGACATATTGTTGTATAAATGTCACATCCCTGTGCTTCAAAACTAATGCAGTACGGCGCAGCAAAATGACTTGCGGGACCGCGGTGCGTTAGCTTCTTGTAAATCTGCCCCTCATTTTGTAGGCTACTGAAAAACAAAATCATGCAGGTAAATATGAAGCAGGGGACCATTTACATAATAGGGCACATGACAGAGGCAGCCCTTGTCAAATTAGCAACTAAACTCTACATTGTTTATGGCTCTTCATGAACGATGATTGTCACTATTTGTTCAAATGCTTCAAGGAGGTAAACATGCTGATGAAGAATGAATGAATGAATGAATGAATAATTTTATTTGCGTGGTTACTCAAAACCATTACAATAGAAAAGAAGAACACTGCATTTAAAAGAAAACAGTAGGATTAAAATCTAGAGGTCTAAAATCCAAGGTCTTAAACGAGATAAATCTGTGTATGCAGCAGTTGTTAAAATTTTTCTTTTACATGCTTCAATTAAACTAGTCAGGTAATAAAAGATGATAGGCATTCTCCGCACGAGTGCCTCCCTGATTGCTTAGGGGAGAGTGTCCATCAACTTTGTGCGGGTATATTGTACAAATTTGCCAATGCTGATGAAGAAGAGCGGTCCAATTCCCACTGGAGCTATGAAAGGGTGTCTGAGATATTGGCAGCTGGGAAGCCTTAGAGCTAGCCGTCTATCATGGATCTTGTATGACGGCCTTGCATCCAAGCATATCAGTGTCTGAACCCATGCATCCATGTCCAAGGTCACCAAGAGATGCTTCTTCTGAGACAAATTGTGACTCCTCTCGAGCACTGATTAAACTTGTGGGAAAACTGAACTATTCTGTCAAGCCCCTGTGATAGGTCTCACTCAAACTCCAGTAACTCTCAGAAAACACAGTTCTTCTCTGTGTTTTGGTGTTATGTGTCCTCTCTGCACAATTGTGGGTATGCATTGTCTGTCACTTTAACAATGGACTCCAACTGCGTGTGACAACTCTCAAAGGTAATTATCATGTCGTCAAAGACACAAAAACGTCTTCTAGATTATTATGAAACTTAATATGTAGACCCTAATGTAAATCCATTCCTAATAGTCACGTGTACACAATACTTATTGCATTATTTTGCTGCTTCAAAGTCAGCACTGTGTAAAGATTCCGTCCTTCGGCTATATATCTTAAGCAAGACCAATGTGAGTTGGACAAGTGTTTGCTATTTAGAGTTATATCATTTACTGACCTACTCTACTTCACCTATTACATATTACATCGTTTTTATCAGTAACTGATGTGCAGGTCATAGATTACTTCTTTGAGAAAAGTAGATATTCTAGAAACTGCCACCCTCGTTTTGCAACTAAACATTGCCCTACATAAAAGCATAACCTAATAAATTAGGATTTCATCTTAAAAAATGGATAAGATGACTATTACAATTCTGCATATTGGGATGAAGGGACAAGAAGTGGTCGGCATTAGTTTAAATGTTTCAGATCCACAAGACATTGAGGCAAGAATGCCTGCTGGCCTCTTTATCATACAATGTGTGTATTACATAGCACATTTCAAGGCTTTGCATATATTTCTCAGTTATGGTCCTGTTCTTTGCAGGCTGGGCCAAGACCATGCTCTGTTCATCACAAGAACCTTCTGAGTGGACCTGTGCAGGCTACATAGGAACCGATCGCAAGGAACCAGGTGGCCAGAGAGTGAGTAGCAAAAGTAGCAGATGAAAGCAGTGAGGAGCGTTAGAGAGCTCTCCTGCTTCAACTAGAAGCTAGGGTGCTTCAGTAGGGGTGGGTGATAAATTCGACTCTGCCAATGTAGTTGGTGGAGGTCTGGCCACTCCGGGTTACGCATGTAATGCAGAGTTCCAGCCAAAGTCCGCCAACTGGTGCATGGCGGAGTTTATTCTTGTTTGTGACTCGCCAACGGTAAATTGGTGAGCACAAGCGAGAATTAGAATCCACTAGCATGATTTTCGGGCCCTAGGAGTGTACCCGGCGAGATTTTCTCAAAGTGGGCGACCGTTCGCGGTGAGAAAGCTGCCGCTCAAGTGGAAAATCTGCCTAAGCGGCAGACAAGACACAATGCCTTCTGGTTTGCTGCGTGGTGCAGGTTGCGCTGATTTTCGCAGCGTGGAACAACATCCCAGCGCTAAAAATCCACGTGAGTAACGCAACATACAGATTTCCACCCATTCACACAACTCTGGGGAATCTCCATGAGGTCCATCCACCCCTCCTAATGACTTAATGAAGTGGTTGGACTTGACTTTTCTGTAGCACACAACAGCCATCACTCATCTCTGAGTGCTATAGTGTTTGAGACCCACTTCAGTTAAACAACTGAGAGAAAGACAGCTGAGTGATAAGCATGTTATGAAGATATCTGATTTTGAGCAGGGCTTCGAATGGTTGATTTGCAGCTACATTCTGGCCTTATAAGAAACTAACCTGCCTATGAAAGCATGTGGCGATTAAGGGTCTTTTGCAGGAGATTCTGGGGTGCACAGAGAGTAGACATCAAGGAAACTTGAGAGTTTTGGTTAAGAGCCACATTGTAGTTGACTATGGCTTGCAATGAAGATCCCCTGTTGGCCAATGTTCATTTGTGTGCGTAGGGATCTTATGTATTACAGAAAGGGCATTAGAGGGTTGAGTGGCTTCCTATGCAACACAGATCGTGCAGGTACATTTTGCACACACAATCTCAGGGGGCATTCTCTTATTTGTCTGGGGGCACTACCAAATGATGGAAGAACATTGTCCCTGTGACAGCACAATTTATTAGGCCAGCAATCACTTGTAGGTTCTTGCGGTATTAATGAGCAATTCACGATCTCTAATGCAGTCCTAATGCAATGCTATGCAGTTCGTTATGTAGTAATAAGACAGTCCTTAATGCAAGAATCAGGTAGTTCGTAATGCAAGAATAATGCGGTTCGTAATGCAAGAATCAGGCAGTTCGTAATGCAAGAATAACGCGGTTCGTAATGCAAGAATCAGGCAGTTCGTAATGCAAGAATAATGCAATAAGCCAATCTGCACGGTCAACTCGGGCACCACTAGGCCCCAACAGCAGAGACAACGGTCGTAAGCTTAAAGGGGCGGCCCCGGAACTGCTAGGCAGCTACAAGCCGCTCGGGGACTCAGCGCGTCTAACGCGGTGCAGAGGGAGAGAGATCGGAGCACTCTGGTACCACTCCTGCATGCCTCCCCAGGCCACACACGCTTGCGGCTCCCGACCGAAGTCCTAGCCTTACCTGGGGGGGTGCGCTGCCTCGCTCTCTCTCTCCGCTCGTCGGACGTCCTGCTGGGCGATCCCGATCACGTTGCAGCTCTGTTGCTAGGCGACGCTGTAGCTGGACGGGTTACGGCACTGCTTTTTCCGTTGACGATCTTGGGCAGATTCCTTTTGACGAACAATGATCACGATCCCTTTCACCTTGTTGCTTCCTTAGCTTCAAGAAATCGTTTAGCACATTGCAGCTCAGGCCGGCGGTGGCGATCTTTCCTCACAGCCTCAGTTACAGCAATGCAGCAGCGTGGACAATGATTCACGCTGCAGGGGCAATGCGGTCACGGGGCACTTCGTGAAACAGCACCACAGACCACTAGGCAGTTTCATACGTGCAAAAAGCACACGCACGCAGCATCGCTGAGACACGGTCCTTAGTTTCAAGTAAGCCTTTAGCACGTTGCGGCTCGGGCCGTCGGCGGCGATCTTAACTCACAGCCTCAGTTACGATGACGGCTCGGGTCACAAACAGCAATGCAGCATCGTAGATGATGTTTCACGCTGCGGGGGCAATGCAGTCACGGGGCACCTCGTAAACAGCACCACGGACCACACGGCAGTCTAAGGCGTGCAAAAAGCACACGCACACAGCGTCACTGAGACACACTTGGAAACTTTTATATTCCTGAGTTTCCACAACAGGGGAATAGCTCTCCTTGGAGACAAGTTACTTCAGGACACAGCACACAGCAGAGTCCTCTCAAGCAGGGGGACACAGCACACAGTAAAGTCCCTTGTCCTCTCCTCAGTCAAATCAGCAAACTGTAGGCCAGCCCCAGAACACACAGCAAGGGCAGTCCTTCTCTTCATTCTCTTCAGCTGTTCTTCTTTGGCAGAGGTTCCTCTTGATCATGAAGTAGTTTCAATCCTTTTTCAGTATGGATTTCAGTCTCGAGTTCAGGGGTTTCAGCTCTTACATTTATATCCCTAAATGCCTTTGAAGTCTTTTTGTTCAGGGGGCTCTGACCCCGATCCAAACCAGACCTGGGTGTCTTCCTGCCAGTGCACACCCTCTTCCTTTGATAGTCAGGGTCTGGGGCCTAGACGCTCAGCAGGAGGTGGAGCCATCCTCTGGGGGCAGCAACACAGCCCTCTTCACATCCAGGGGGCTACTCCTCCCCCCACATCAAACGCAGGCCAACTGTCATGACCCTAACACTGAGAAGGCCACTTAGTCGGTGTTCCCCCTGTGTACACTGTGCCTTACGCAGGGGGAAACACAGAAACAGCATGAGAGCAACCACCGCGAGAAACTACAGAGCCCAGAATGCCCTGGGACAACCTCCAGCGTTTCTAGACAGGAGCCGCCTCCCAATTGGACGGCTATAAAGCCCCACCCTTTCCTTGAAACGGGGCTTGACAAACTGCCCGATACATTCCTGTGGACCCGAGCGCCAAGCGGATGGTGTTTTCCCCGCTGGAGGTCGGGCGCCCCGCTTCCTGCACTGCTGCTGAGCCTTTCCTCTTGGTTGAAGTTCGAGCGCCAGGTGGATGGTGCTGTCCCTGCCGGAGGTCGGGCGCTCACTGCACTTGGCATTCTTCTGAGGAGTTCACCACGTAACTCGTTTGGCTTATGGACCCAGAGCAGGTAGTATGCGGTACCTGATCGGCACGCTACAAAACAATCGCCGTTGCTCTCTGTACATTAACTCTCCCCGTAATTCAGGTATTTAGGTCTCTGCGCACTAGCGGCGAGGAGCTGCCTTGACGCCCCGTTCCACATCTTACTTTCCCCGCACCAGGCTCCCAAAGTCTGCTTCCAATTTCTAACGCTCTCGTTGTGAAGCTAACAACGACTTCTCCTTCTTGCAAGGATTTGGTTATCGCCTGACAGCACCAGCGTTTCTTTGAAGTTCAGTAGGAAGACGCAGTATTTTGCCCTACCTGTTCCTTTGATTCCTACTACTCTGCATGCTTTTTCTTTGGGGATCATTCCTGGCAAAACAAGTAGTAAGTAAGAGAATACTGGGTGGGAGGTGCTGAAAACACTAATGGTAGGCACCAGACATATACTCCAACACGTGATTCTTTGTTGTTTTTCCTTGCTACAGTGTCCAAGAAGAATTGAGACATATCCCGTTGGGCCACGTTATTCTTCTATCGTTACACTTCTGAGAGCTTATCTGCAGAGCCTTCCTCATTTCCTTCCTTTCCCTTTTTCCCAGGGGTGCCCTCGTACATAGCGGTGAGCATTTCCCTCTGTGAGAGGTGTGCTCCGGGGAGGAAGGGAACGTTCCACTTGCCATCGTCCCTGCTGCAGATCTTCTAAGGTTAGTGGTCTTCTTGGGTTATACCGCTAGCATCCGCCTGACACCAGCCTAGTGTGAGACCATACCGGAGGCATAAAGCCTCCTTCATATTGGCATAGGTCAGGGCTCCCGCCCTCTCTAAGGGTGGTAAAATATCCCTCCCAGAAGCCTCAAAGTCTTTCTATAGGCCCGCCCCCCAAAGCATCTCAGGCACCTTATTCATCCTTAATGCTATCTCATATGCCGTGAACCATGCATAAATATCACCACCCCTTTGGTAATCTCGCACTAAGTCTTTCGGAATGTACACCTTACCAACTGGCACTGGCTGTGCGCTGCCACCATTCAAACTGGACTCCACCTGTTTAGCCTTATCGTGCAGTTCCCTCATGCTTAACTCATGAGCTAAGAGAATCTTCTTCTCTTCCAAGGCGAGAGCGTTCTTGCTCTCCTCTGTTCGCTTTTCACTTTCAATGAGCAGCTTTGTCTCCTCTGCTTGAGCCGTAAGTTTTAAAACCTCCAACTCATGCTCTCTGACCCTTTGGTTTTCCTCCAGCTCCTCTGGGGAAAAGTTCCTCCCTGAATGGTTACTAGCAACCCCTGAGGCTGGTCCTCCCACCGGCAAATCCCGTGGACCAATTCCATTCCCTGGGCCATCCTCATCCACCTCAGCATCACCTGTCTCCTGAGCCTCTTTTGCTTCCCACCAGGCACTCAAGGCCGTTTGCAGCTCCTCCTTCTTTGAGCTACTTTTCATAGAACATCCCAAAGCTCTTGAGAATTGCCTCAATTGATCAACTTTGTAGGTAAGCAATGCCTCAATGTTGAATGCCAATTCTGCAGCCTCACTGGTTACTTGACTACTTTGAGACATGATGTGTGGCTTAAAGGTCGCTCAAAAATAGAACCAAAACATCAAATACACAATATGTGGTTGCGTCGTAATCTCCGCTAAAACTAGTGATGTACACCAATCACTATGAGTCAGCTGCAAATACACGTTCAAATCCCCAACCGCTGACCACCAGTGTAAGAACTGGGGGTCTCTAGTTGGCTGAGGTAGGTACCTTAATCCAAATAGGGACCCTTGCTTCTAGTCAGGGTAAGGAGGGACACACTCTTAGATAACCCCTGCTCACCCCCTGGTAGCTTGGCACGAGCAGCCAGGCTTATCTCCAAGGCAATGGGTAAAGTATTTGCAACCACAATCCTAGTAACACAGTGATAAAACCACAAATGGACACCACACTGGTTTCATCAAAATAGCGGTATCTTTATAAAAAGGAATACGATGAGACCAAACGAATGAGTTACTTACCTTCGGTAACGATGTATCTGGTAGAGACATAGTCTAGCCGCAGATTTCTTAACTTAGAATATCCCCAGGCGTCAGACTGGATCTGGAAAACGTTCCCCAGCAGCACCTCTGCGCGCCAGGGGCGGCGCCGCACGACTCCACCCTGACGTCGTCCATGGACGTGACATCAGCGGAACAATATATGTCCCCCCCCCCCCCCCCCCCCCGGTGCACTGACATCAGTTTTTGTCTGATGAAAAACAGCACCATAAAGGAAAGTGCCAGGCACTGTATATTGGAAACTAGTAAAGGGAAAGAGCAGAGCACCACTCTGAAAAGCAACCCCACAAAAGTGAAGGCCAACCACCCTGGGAGGTAAAGGAAGAGGTACACAACATCATGGCAGATGACAGAAAGACCTCAACCTTAATATTTAACCTTGAAGAACAACAAGTCCGGAACATAGGAGCCAGAACTACTGACCACAAGACTTCACCAGAAAGAGACGTTGTATCCCCAATAAGAGATTAAAAAAATGTGGCAGAGCCAACAGACCTCAAACCAATGGAGCATAGGGGTGGAAAGAAACCCCAAGGCGATAAAGAAAGGGAGAGCGGGGGATGGGGAAAAAACAGGAATAGAACCCACACTGGCCAACCCAGGGCGTAGGGTTGGAAAGGATACATGACACACGAGCATACCGTCCAATTATGAAAATGGGCTGAGTAGAGCTATGAAAGCAGAATGGAACACTCTGTTTGGGAGCGAAGTGAAATCGTCACTTTGCAGAAGGAACAAGCCACCCGAAGGGAGGCGAGCGTAGAAAGCCCAACCTGAAAAGGTCCTCGCAGAACGGGGAGGATGGGCGGGCTAGACTATGTCTCTACCAGATACATCGTTACCAAAGGTAAGTAAGTTGTTCATCTGATAGAGACGTCTGGCCGCAGATTCCTTAACTTAGAATGGATACCAAAGCCATACCCATAGAGGAGGCGAGTCTATGACTGAACCCCTCCAAGTTCTAGAGAGAATTTGGCCATCGAGAAAGTGCCTAAAACAGTGCCATCAATCATGTGACAAAGCGCAGCAGGGACAGTAATGTCAGCGCAGCCAACTCCTAGACCATGAAGCTCAGAAGAGAGCAGAGAACAATGGAAGGCAAAGGTACCACAAGCCGACAAGAACAGCACAAAAAACCCTTTTGTGTAGAACGGGTTGAGAGAGGGAAAGCCCAGTGCCAGAATGCGCGTGCTGGAACAGGAGTTCGCAACTTCAAAAAAAGAAGATGAACCAAGCCTAGGGCCCGAGGGATCCGCAGGATCTGAAGTGTCGATAGAAAGCAAAAAGCGATTACCGGTCGACCAGGTAGAGCAGTGGAAAAAATACTGTTGAACCTGCGCCTGCAAGATACAGGGGGCAACAAAGGCAAAAGGCTGACTCCTGGCCAGCAAGTGCTGGTATGGACCAAGAAAAAGCATACTAAATATGCTGGAGTTAAAAGTAATCTGATGACACCTCCAGAAGTGGAACTGGACCTAGGCGTGGAAGATCCACCAGATGTAATGTGTTGCCTGTAAGCAAAACCCAGAGAGATGGCAACCGGTATGACAGAAGGCGCGTACCGGCCCAGTATGTAGACTAGCAGAAGAAGCACTTTTCAAGCTGCATCAGCTAGACACAGGTGACAACATTGGCAGGCGACCAATCCATGGCCAAAAGGCCGGTAGTAAAATGGAGGACATGCCAAGACATAGGCGGTCTGTTACCACCGGCGAAAGGGTCAATGGCACACAGCCTAGCGTCAAAGTAGGAGTGACACTGTAAGACATCGAAGCATACCGGGAGGGACCTACACATCGATTGGACTTTGGAACCATACGAAGAAAGTAAAGGCCTCAGCAGGGCAGCGTGAGCAGCTCAGACGATCATGACATCAAGAGGGCAATGGCCCAAAAGGGAAACCAAGCAGCCGTGCACCACATAGAGGTGGTGGCACAAGCAGACTGGGTCAGCGACCATGGACACAACATCCTCCCCTTGCTCAGGAAAAACCACGGTCCCCTGCAAGCTAGAGGCACGACAGTGGAAACAGTCAGGATAAATGTAAGTGCCCCGGACCAGAAGAAACAAGAATTTCGAATAAATACACCCCATGAAAAATCACAGTATGATCCAAGCAGAAGTGTGGAAACACCTGTGCGGGGCAGCAGGGAATGTGGAAAGAACCACTGTAGGAGAAGTGGTGAGAAAAGAGGCCACATACAGCAGAGATATAAATGCTAGCTAGTACCTTGGAGGACGAGCCCAATAAGGGATGCGTGCCGAAGTTCGTACTAACAGTACTAAACATTGCCGCACAGTGACGGAGACAATGTGAGCCGTAAAAACAAGGACAGAAGCACTACAGACAAGTGGGACCAAAGGCACCGAAGTGCGACAGGACAACGCTACTAATAGGATCGCAGTACAAAAGACAGGGAGGGACTCCCCGAAGAATGTCCGCGAGGAGTACTCCATAGGAGCGTACTAAGGCAAGGCAGTCACCCAGCACCTGCATATACCCCCCATAGGGTAAGTGTCAACCCCTGATAAGGGGATCCTCTTGGGTAAATCACTCAGTCAGAGGACTGAACAGAAGAATAAACCAGCCATACGGCTGAAATCTAGCAAATGAAAGAAGGTTGGACAGCCATGGACAGCAATCGAAGATTAAACCAGCCATACGGTTGAAATGTGACAAATCAGAGAAGGCTGAACAGGCGTGGACAACAAACGGGGAACCTACTATACGCATTCGTGATAGAGGTGTAGGAAAACAAGGCACAGAACAGTTCAAAAGTTATAGCAACCCAAACAAGAGCCGGGAGACTGCCGAATCCGTGTGGGGATCAAAAAGGTCCACACCATTAAATGGTAAATCCCTGAGGGCATCCCTAACATTATCTGGGAAGCGACTGTCGCGCATCCATGCATGGTGGCCCAAAGCCACAGACCGAGCAAGAGCTCGTCCTAGAGAGTCAGTGGCATCAAGGGAAGAACGGAGCGAAAATTGCACCATTCCCCTGCCATTAAGCAGAAGCCGAAGCAACTGTGACCGCGGATCCTCAGCAATAGAAGGGAGAAGAGTCTCGACCAGGTCCCAAAGAGTCGAGGATGAACGTGCGAAAACACACGCAGTATTCAATGCGCGGATAGCTGCACTGGCAGAGGCATAACGTTTACGAGCACACGCGTCCAGCCACCAAGACTCCCCAGTGGGAGGTAATAATGGCAAGACGGATGAAGACTAAGTTAAAAGCCGCCTGAACAATGAGTCCCTGAGCCGTAGTGTGAGTGGACAGGCAGAGTGGATCACCCGGAGCAGGACGGTGCCTATGGGCAATAGCCCGATCAACAGGGTCACCAGAAGAGGGCCTTGCCCATGTGCCACGCAAAATGTCAAATAAAGAGCTGACAAATGGCAGCAAAGGCTCCATATGGAGCAGATCCAGTAAGGGATCAGACAGCAGGGGGGCCACAGGAGTCTGAAAACCAAGAATAGCAGCTGCCCTGTGAATGGCACGTGCGTAAGCAGCACCAGCTTCAGTTGCCATCCGGCTAGGCGATAATAAGCCGTCGGTAGGAGACAGCTGAAGACTAAGCCGTCCACTGGACAACAAACGTGGAGGATCCGGAGATTGACCCAAAGGCCAGGCAACACAAGGCACTTGCACCATGGGCCCGTGATCCGGGGAATCCAGAGAAGCATCAACTTCTTGACCAGGAGGCTTTGTTGCCGGCACCAGCGTCAATCAATGCCGTGTGGAGGACACAGTGACGTCTGAGGAGTCAGGAGGAGCAGCAACCTCGTGAGGAAGCTGGTACTGTGGCACCTGCGTCGATCGACGCCAGGTTGGAGTCGTCTGGACGTTGACGAACTCTAGAGTGGACTCGACCTGGACGCCATCAGATGTCGATCCCATTGCAAAATGTGCCCGTCTGGTCAAGCCGGGTGCCGAACCGGGCGCCAAGCCGGGCGTCGGTGCTGGCGCTGCCTCCGACGTCGACGCAGGAAGCCACTCAGGGCTATGCGAAGACTGACGGGTTCGGCTAGACGGGTGACTGGGAGGACCCACTGCATCGTATCGTCTCCGGAACCAGAGTCGATGCACACAGCCAGTGCCGAGGAAGAAACCATTGGCGAGGACCCAACATGAGTGCCCCTGTTTGGGACCCGAAGGCGCTCCAGGGAGAGGTGGGGACCCAAAGTATGACTGGAGTGTAAGAGTGTAAGAGAATAAGCCTCCATTTGGGCACGCGTCACTCCAACCCCTCTAAAGGGAGGGTATGGATAAGGTGACTGCAGGGCACCTAGAGCAAGAGGAGCGGGCGCCAGCAGTATGCGAATGGGAGGAGGACCTCCGTGCTTGCCGCTTGTGCTTGCGCTTACCTGCCCTCAAACGACGTTTGTGGGAACGACCTCTGGACGGAGCCCGATCCGGAGGGGTGAGCGGCGATGCGAAGGTGCTGGACCAGACAGCCGTGCAGCCAGCAGTTTCATACGGTGCTCTCTGAGGGATTTGGGCTTCATCCTCTGATAGGCATCGCACTCTTTGGAGTCGTGGTGCATGTCAAGGCACCACATACAGATAATATGCTGGTCAGTGCCAGACATCTGACGTGCACAGGCTTCACAAGCCTTAAAACCCGAAGGCATTGCACACTGTTCTGGTGACACCGAAGGTGTCGAATAGGCCTAAAAACAAGGCCAAGGAACTGCTATTTTTCCAGGGTCCGCGTTGGGATGCGTAAATGGAGGAAACTGATGCCAGCTTGCACCTTGTTGCTTCCTTAGCTTCAATAAATCCTTTAGCACGTTGCGGCTCGGGCCGTTGGCAGCGATCTTTCCTCACAGCCGGGGTTACGATGGTGGCTCGGGCCACAAACAGCAATGCAGCAGCGTGGACGATGTTTCATGCTGCGGGGGCAATGCGGTCACGGGGCACTTCGTAAACAGCACCACAGACCACTAGACAGTCTCAGGCATGCAAAAAGCACACACACACAGCATCGCTGAGACACACTTGGATACTTTTATTTTCCTGAGATTCCACAACAGGGGACGAGCTCTCCTCGGGCCCTTGGAGACAAGTTACTTCAGGACACAGCATACAGCAAAGTCCTCTTGTGCAGGGGGACACAGAAAAGTCCCTTGTCCTCTCCTCAGTCAAATCAGCAAACTGCAGGCCAGCCCCAGAACACACAGCAAGGGCAGTCCTTCTCTTCAGTCTCTTCAGCTGTTCTTCTTTGGCAGAGGTTCCTCTTGATCACGAAGTAGTTTCAATCCTTTTTCAGTGTGGATTTCAGTCTTGAGTTCAGGGATTTCAGCTCTTACATTTATACCCCTAAATGCCTTTGAAGTCTTTTTATTCAGGGGGCTCCGACCCTTGTCCAAACCAGACCTGGGTGTCTTCCTGCCAGTGCACATCCTCTTCCTGGGGCCCAGACACTCAGCAGGTGGTGGAGCCATCCTCTGGGGGCAGCAAAACAGCCCTCTTCACATCCAGGGGACTACTCCTCCTCCCACATCAAATGCAGGCCAGCCTGTTGCCGTCTCACCTACTCCTTCCTAGGGCCAGGACACTTCCCAGACCCTGTCACATCCAAACCCAGACAGGCAATGCACAACCAGGCAGAGGCACACAGGATGGTTTAAGACAAGAAACCAGACACTTCTAATAGCGTGGTTTCTGAACACATAATTCAAAAACCATCTTCACAAAAAGATATGTTATTAAATTCTGAGTTCAGGCACACTAAACTCCATCTCTCCATCTTATGCCTATGGGAAGATATGCTGGGAACATGGGACACAGCATTCCCCATTCTGTCAAATGGGCAGGATGGCCTTGCAACAGTGAAAAACAAATTTGGCAGTATCTCACTGTCAGGACATGGTACACACCTCAGTACATGTCCTACCTTTCACATACACTGCATCCTGCCCAGGGGGTACCATGGGCCTACTATAGGGGTGTCTGATGTGCATAAAAAGGGAAGGGAAGGCCTGGCAAGTGGGTGCACTTGCTAGGACAACAAGGAAGTTAACAAACTGCCTGCAGGCACTGCAGTGGCAGGTCTGAGATCTCTTCTTAGGGCTACTTGTGTGGGTGGCCCAATTAGTACAGCAGGCTAGTAGCATTTGCATTACCATCCCTGGCACACATAGTGCACTTTACTAGGGATTTTACTAGTTAGGCAAACATACCAATTATGGACAACCAATCCCCATAACACTTTATACAGGGAGCACTTGCACTTTGACACTGATCAGCAGTGGCAAAGTGCCCAAAGCATCTAAGTCGGCAACATAATGTCAGAAAAAGGTCTAGGAGGGAGGCAAGAAGTTTAAGGAACTTTAGCCTAAAAGGGCCAAGTCCAACAGTGACACTTAAGTCAGTGTTCAGTATCAGACAGGGCACAGAGTTGTTAAGGGGTCAGACCACTGCAGCTCAGAATTTAGGACTCTGCGACAACCACACTTGGACCATCAACATTGTCTAAATTTAACAAAGAAAAATGATGGCACAAACAATAATCTGGACAAACTTTTGAGCCAAAACAATGTCCTAATGGGACTGCCTTAAGGAGTAAAGAGGTTAGGGAAGGATTAGTAGTGAAAGCTTTTTCCATGTTTTATCAAAATCCTATGGTCATGATTAGAATTGAGAGTCATTTATAACAGCAAATCCCAGAGGCTCACTGAAATTATGATATGCATATAGAAATATACCGATTGCTATCTGAAACAAGAAATCAGAAAGATTTTTCATATTACAGAACCTAAATATTTGCTGTATCAGGATTACTTCTCTAAGACTTGGCAGCAATGCAAACCATTTGACAGAGCAAAAGAAAAACTGATGAAGAAGAATGTACTTCATGATTTCCTATCCTCTGCAAAGTTGTGAATTGGTGACAGTGGAGACATAGTTTTTTGATTGCTTTACACTACTTCAAGAGTATGCTGATTGAGTGTGTCGAGTTGTTTGAAGGCGCACATTGGTGGGCATGAGAGGTACAATTTTTAAATATTTGGTAGATGTAAACCGCAGATATCTATGTTTAAGATCCTTTTCGAGAGGACCAAAATGTATTATTTGGTCGATATTTTATTACGGTGATAGACAGGGTCGGAATAGATCAAAGAATACAGCTAATTCATTATATATGGCCTCTAACATCATAGTGCAAGTAGCGTGTGACAGTTGTGGATTTGGGGAGAGGCGAGACACTCGACATGGCCTTTATTACATGTTTATATAAACTTACATACAGCACAAGTCTTGCCGCATGAGAACAGGACGATTATTTGTGTACTGAATGTGTTGAGTTGCAAGACCTTCTCGGCCGAGTGAGCTGGCTATACTGCTCTCTCCTGGCTAACTTTCTCCCCCCTTCTCTTACCCAGTTCTGAAGCAATGTAAAGAGGAAAGAAGTGGCCGTGGTCTCCTGGCCTGATCTGGCGCTCGTGCTTGTGGTTTTGGGGACTGCCTTCATCTGCAAGATTGGCTCGCGCTGGACTCTTTTTTCCCCGCGGTGGCCGTTCCTTCAATTGCCTGCCCGATCGTCCCGATGCCGCCTAAGTCATCTACCAGAAGTACAATGACCTGGGGGCCGCCCATAGGCTCTGGGGGCTTGGGTAGCCCTGGGAAACCTGTTCTCATTGGCACTGCGGTGGATGTTGGAGCACGCCATTCTTTTGCGGGGGTGCATACTGGACCCGCAGAATTTGGGGACCGAGCAGGCAAAGGAGGAGCCTCAAGTCATAGGCACCAGACGGTTCCCACGCTATTCAACGCACAAGATGGAAAGAATAAGGCAGCAGGCGATATATCTGCTGGAGATAATGCCACTGGTAAAACTGTAACAATGACGGCCACGTCTGGGACAGCTGTAGCATCACATGAAGGGCTCATTCAAGGTATTGATTCCTCTTCCTTGGTTGGGGTGAACGAACTGAGTATGCGGGAAAGGAGGGGGTACTTGAATTTAAAGACACTAATGGACATGGTGATAACCCGGAGATTATGATTACTGGTGCTGGATTGTCGGGTGTAGTGGATGGAATACCTGTCAAGCAACAAGAAAATAGCTTTATGGGAGTTGTAGTTCCTCAAGATAGCGGTCAGGAAAAAGCTGAGGGGAACCAGACGGACAGGAATAACTTTAGTAAGAGGGCTGATGGACTGGAAATGGACTTGCAGGAATCTGGAGAGTGCTCAGCTTCAGGTTTTGTAAAAGAGGGGGATTCACGGGATACGTTTTTCTCCATGTCAGACCACTCTAATCCCTCGGGAGATGATAGCCTCGGAAAAGATTGGGCTGAGGATAAAAGTGATGCCAGTAGCTTACGATGGGAAGAGGGAGAGACAGGAGATAAACCCCTGCACATTCCAGGAGCGGTTCGCAAGCAAAGGGAACAAGGTGTTGCTTTACCAGATAAGATTCTAGGCTCAACCGGCTCAATAACATGGGACTATTCTTTCTCGCCTAAACTGAATGGGAGCAAAATAACGGCTGAAGAGGCGGCTACAGAAACCACAAGGGCAAATTCAGGGAACCCTTATGAAATTACACTATCTACCATTTATCAGTCTATCACGGCCCACCGCGAGGAGCCCCGGCTGGAGAGTTTGCGCACTCAAGATGTGTGTCGCAAATTACAAAATTTAATACGCAGGATTGCTAAGACTTGCTCTGATTTCGCAGTTAGGATTGGTGAAACTGAGACCAGAATATCCACACTTGAGGACGAGTTGGCTGCTCAAAAAACTATCACTGATTCCCTGAAAGCCCTGAAGGAGGATACGCTGTGGAAATTGACTGATCTTGAGAATCGATCAAGGAGGAATAATTTACGGATTTGGGTATACGGGAGGGCAAGGAGGGTTCTGACGCTCGGCAGTTTGCGATTGAACTTTTTGAGGAGGCATTCCCTGAACTCCAGCAATGGGACTGGAAAGTTGAACTGCAAAGGGTTCATAGGTTCCCCTTTAACCAATGTGAAAAAAATGGGTCAAGGCACTGATAGGCCGTGGGTTATTCTAATATGCTTGAATAACTTTCTGGCCCGAGAGGCATCGTATGATCTGGCTGGACCGGACAGAAAAAGAAGGGGAAAGGGATGTGAATTTTATGTGAGAAAAGATGGCAGCTGCACCAACTGATCCCACTATTTCAGGCAAAGGGGGCGCAGGTTTTCTTGCTTAATCCTGCCAAATTGAAACTGGTATTTCAGGGACAGACGCAATTCTTCTCTTCTGAGATCTTAGCAAAAGAATATATGCAATCAATATAGGGTGGATATGCAAACATGAAGGCTCTAGTAATCTACTTTTGTTATGGCTGATCAGGGGATGACCATCCGGTGTTTATTTAGAGCTAGAACCGGGTCTCTCCTCTTTTTCCTTTTGGGTTTTCTTCTTCTTTTTACCATGGTTTTTTAAAACTTCTTAGCGGCTTAATGGGGGGTGGTTGGCCCAGAGGAGGGGGTGGTGGCTTACCTCTTCCTCACCAGGGAACGAAGGTCCTTATGCCTCATGAGGTGGGTAGCAGGGAGGGGGTTGGGAGGGTGGCCTCAGGGTGGAGGGTAGGTAGGGGGGTTGGTGGGGAGGGTGGGGTGCTGGGGGGGTCGGGGAATAGGAGGGTAGCACAGTTGGTGTCTTCCATATATTGTCATGGCATTTTTTTTGTGTAAAAATAAAAGTATTATTTTGTATGATCTGCAGAGCATATCTGTATCATCTGAATTGCTCGACTAGTCTGAATGAAGACCTAGCATTTTATAAGGATAATGGGTAGTAAGGGTAAAATTTGTATCTGTTCTCTGAATATATGTGGCTTGAACGACAGGAAAAAAATATGTGTTTTGGCCAAAATTATACAATTTATGCAGATATATGTATTATGCTTGCAAGAAACCCCTATACCTTGGAGTAAACGTGGGTGGCTGAGGGATTTGGGTCTGGACTTATTGGCATGTACTCGGCAAGGTACTGAAACAAGGGGAGTGGCTATCCTAGCAAAGCGAGGTATTGGAATCTCTAAACAAATCAGGGAGGATAAATGGGGGCGATGGGTGATTCTGGAATTTGAAATTAATGAAACCCCGTTCTCAATTTGTTCGTTTTACGGATCAAATTTGGATGATCCAGAGGTTCTGAACCATTTAAGCGTAGAACTGGCTTTATGGGAGTTTCGTTAATCCTCTGTAGAGATCTTAACATTCATTTAGATAGTAATTTTAATCTTCTCAGTAATTCTCCATATCAAGGAAGGAAGGCCAGGACTTTTAAGGCTCTCCAAGGATTGGTTAGGGAAAATGGATTGGTTGACGTTTGGTATAGGCATAGACAAGAGCATCCAGGGTATACTTTCTATTCAGCCCCTCAAAACAAACTAGTTCGACTGGATTATTTTTTTATTTCACACCAAATTGCGGAGAGAGTTAGCATTGAGATCTCCCCTAGGATCATTTCAGATCATAACCCATTAGTTGTAGAATTGCCATTAAGTGGCATTCCTAGAGCTCAGAGGATGTGGTCTTTTGAAAGGAAATTGCTGCTCGATCTGGCATATTGTGAGCATATGACTAAGTGGATTATGGAATTCTTCAGCATAAATAGGAACACTGCTTCTGAAACCGTAGTGTGGGATGCGTTCAAAGCGGCCACATGTGGGGAGACTCTCAGCTTTTCTATCCATCTACAGAAGGCTATACAGGAGAAGATCAGAGGATGGGTTGAACAGCTCAGGTTGGCTGAGATTGAGCTTCTGAGGAAAATAGGGGATGGACAAGATATAGAAGAGTGCCATCAGTTAATAGCTGTTATGACGTGCAGAGTGCATCAGCAATTTGGGGAAGAGCTTGCTATTAAGTATGTACAGCACAAGGCTGAAACATATGAACTCGGGAAAAACACTGGGAGGGTTCTGGCAAAGCGCCTACAGCAGAGGGAAGTGTCGAATAGAATATGTAGGATCAAAGATCATCTTGACCAGATTCACGATTCTCCAACAAGATTTTTGGAGGCATTTCAGAACTTCTACCAGCAACTATATACTGAGGAGGTAGATGTGAACGGGAAAGATTTTTTAGAGTTCTTTTTAGATCTAGAAACAACGAAGATCACTTGTGAACAAAATAAGATCCTTGCAGCACCGATTACCTGGGAAGAGGCTGATAGCGCTATAATCTGTTTAGATGCCTGTAAGGCTGTGGGCCCAGTTAGCATTCCTTTGGACTTTTTTAGGACATTTCGACAAGTACTTTGGCCAGATCTGGTGTCTCTGTTTCAGCTGGCTCAAAGTTGGCGAATTCCTGATTCTTGGCCGAAGAATACTATAGTAGTATTTTAAAAAAAGGCAAACCAGAACTTAGCCCATCGTCATACAGACCCATTTGTCTTATCAATTTGGATAGTAAGATCTATTAAAAAATAATAGCTTCTAGATTAGGGAAGATTATCACTGCTTTGGTTTCTATCCGCCAACAGGTAGGGATGCGACTGATCATGTCAGACGTGTCACCGCCCTTCTTGATTGGGCTCAGGCCACAAAATCTCTGCTGGGGGTGGCCCTGTTGGACGCAGAGACAGCGTTCGACAGGGTCTCCAGCAGTGGAAGGGGTTTTGTCCTGAATTTATCTAAGCAGTACAGGCACTCTATCTATCACCTGAAGCTGGGATCCGCATATCATGGCAGGAATCGAAATTATTTAGTATAAATAGAAGCACAAGGCAGGGATGCCCATGCTCTCCCCTCCTTTTCTTAATAAATTAGAAATGAATATGAATATCCAGCCGGTGAAGATTAATGATATGGAGTATAAGACATTGGCGTACGCGGATGATATCGCGGTACTTACCAGTGATATCAGGGCAGCTTTCCCAGTAGTGAAGGTTTTGGCGGAGCAATTCGAGGTCTTTTAAGGGTACAAATTAAATATTGATAAGACTCAGTTTCTTCACTCTGATACCATGTTCCCCTCAGATCTCCCAATTGTGTCTGAAGCAATGTATTTGGGGGTTAAGATCTCAGCAACTGTAGACCGAATACCGGAATTAAATATCGTGCCAATGATCAACACTGTTAATAGGACACTGGAGAGGCTAGATCATTTACACTTATCTTTACATGGGCGAAGTAATGTCATCAAAATGTCGGTCTTCCCAAATGTTTATATCTCTTCAGGACCATCCCCCTGGAGTTTTCTACATCTTGCTTAGCAAAGGCAGAAAGGGTGTGCTCCAGATTTTTATGGGGGTATCATAGATCGAGAAGGGCGGATAAGTGGATGACACTCCCAAGACTGCGAGGGGGTGGGGCGTACCCAATCTCCTTTTTTATTATTGGGCGTCACTCTTGCAACATATGGGAATTCTTGTGGTCAGAGCTAAAGCTGAAATTCGTATGGTTATTAGACCAACGATATATGAAATAGCACTGACGATTGAAGCAAGCCATTGTTTAGTCAAGAATTTAGAACCCAGCTACTATAAAAAAAAAACAGATTCAAAATAATCAAGGAGGCTTATTCATTTTGGAGAAAGGTCCGGTGAAGATTGAAGATCCTAAACATAAACGTTTATACTCCATTTTCGGCTTGTGGCATTTTGCCATTAATCTTTCAAGATCAAACCACTTTTAGATGGGGGAGCACTGGAATTAGTGTACTGGGGGACATATGTAACTACGGTCAAATAGCGGCATTTATATTTTTACAAGAGAAATTCGGGCTGGGCAGAAAAGACTTCTTTAAGTATTTGCAGATTCGGAGTTTCCAGGGGAAAATGTCCAAGGGATAGCCGTAAATTTGGAAAAAATTCGCTTGGTGGAAACAATATGAAACAGATCTCGAATTGGGAACATTGGGAGAGAAGGTTTGGGAAGGAGGGAATAAATATAGAAAATTCACTTGAATTATCTAATCAGATATTAATAACAGGGAGCCTTAGGACCCAACATTATAAGTCTATCTTCAACCTGTATTATACTTCAGCGAAGGTAGCGAAATGGGGGGTACACGGGGAGGTAAATGTAGCAGATGTGGACTACAGGCAGCTGACACCATGAATATGTTCTATTCATGCCCTAACTTAGCGAAGTTCTTACAGGACATTGAGTCCTTTCTAAATACGGTTTTAGGTATCCCGGGAATAATGACACCAGATCTAGTTATCTTGGGCACGGAATATAATACGGGAGGAAATACAAGAGCAAGGCCCGAGATCGGATTTGTCTTAATTGCTATGGCTGTTGTGCGATTATGCATTACCTCTCAGTGGATCAGTCCTGATTCTCCTACTTTCATAAACTGTCAAGGATTTTAGCCATATATATTGAATCTTCTGTGTATAGGTTGAGAGGACGTAGGAGACGAGAACTTGGGGAAGAAATCTGGGCTCGAATCGCAGGATGGATAGAGTAAACTAGGATAAGACAATTCAACAGAAGAGTAGGGGAATGTTCCCTTTTCTTTCTCTCCGTCTTTACTTTTTACCTTTTATCATGTTCCTTTTTTTCTGAATCTGTATTATGAAATTATGCAATTATGTCATACCTCTTTATTGTAGACCTCACTAATGTATTGTAAAGGCGGAATGTATTTTTTGATGATGAATTTGCCATGACATGTAGATGTAATGTTGGGTAAAAAAAAAAAAAGTTTTGTAATAAATAAATAAATAAATAACTAAATAAAAAGAGTTGCAAGTCCTTAGTTTAGAGACTAGAAGAACTTCTCTGTACTAAGGTGGGACTCTGTTTTAGACAGACAAATACATAATGTGCGCTGAACTGTCACATGTATTCTGTTGCTCACTTACCAGGTCAATGAAGGCATTTTTTCACTTTCTGCATCATTTTACGTTTTGCTGTAGCTGGGGCGCTGATCTATAGGTGCAAATGAACGTGCATTGTTCCGTGTTATTGGAAGTGGAGAGATACTATAGCAACCTCTTCTGTATACTTCCTAAAATCTGAATGAAAAAATGGGTTACCGTCCAGTATAACAAATAAGATACCTAAGCACTCGCAAAGGCCTCCTGATCCGCATAATGCCATTTATTAATTAATTAAAAGATGCCGATGATTGTGGTGGGGAAATGCAGATGGGCCAATTGCTGGAAGAATGCTAACAGACGTGTCTCTGACTGCAGGCCTAATGCCTTTAAGTTATGTGGGGGTTTTACATGACTCACCACAGATATTCTCAATTGACCATGCTTTAAATCAGCTAGTTATAAAAAAGGTAGGGATTATACCAATATGTTAGGGATGTACTGAAATATGACTAGGATGTATTTATTGTTCACACTTCTATTATTTTGTTCACTGGGTTATTAAAAATCAGGATAATGGTGTTTACTCACTATATTACTAAGTTTTAAAAATTTGTGAAGGTTTTGTTTTTCCCAAAAGTATTGAGTTCACAGTTGATAAATGTCCTAAGTCCCAAACGGAAACGGAAACCTTTTCTGGAAAAAGGGAACCTGGTAAGTGTCTCTCAGTCCTCCCACTAAATTATGTTTGTTTGGGTAAGGATGTAGGGAGTGAAGACACACCTGTCAGAGAATCTCTCATCTGCTAGTGAAAATGCAGAGACCCACCACAAACCCCAAAACCAGTCTAGGTGGGTATGGAAGATCAAGACACCAGCAGCTGGATCGGTTCGATTTGGACTCTGTGGCATTACCAATCTTACCTGAATATCAGGGAGCTGTGGGTGAGTGTAGGCCCAGAGTCATACACCACACCGGAGCTTAGGTAGTAGAGGTGAGGGACAATACTATGTAAGTTCAAAGTGTTGAAGGGATTTTTTGACACTTATAGTGGGCTCCAGCCTTAGATGCCAGCAAGAGGGAGGATGGGGTTTTGATGGATTTTTTGTAAATAGTAAGTGACTGTAGAAAATTGGGTTATTAGTTGTGAAGGATGTGAGGCCTGTGCAAGTAATAGGATTAGAGTTTCCTCTATTGGAAACCAAGCACCCCATTGTAGCACTTGACTCTCTCAGAGTACCGAAGCAGAGCAGTTCAAGGTCTACACGTACAAGGTGGTGTGAGCTAGTAATAACCATTCACTGGCCCGCAATAATAACACTCAATAAATGATTTTATAGTCAGTGCTTTCTCTTTAGAAAAGGGAAATTACATTTATTTCAGACACACACACTACTAAATACTATGCATTAATTTACAAATATATAAATATGGCAGATCAAAAATACCTTGGATTATGTTTTGGAATCACATTTGACCCCAAAGAGTCATGACCCTCACAATTACAATGTCCCCCCTACCTATACCAACCAAGAGTATATCAAGAGTTTACCATATTACAAGAAAAGCAAACCAAATGTGAAAAAAACCACTATTTTCTGTGTAAATGCAATTATCAATACTAACCATATGTAAATGCAGTTTTTAATATCAATAAAGCATATCAACTGAAATCAGTAATCACAGTTTTTTTTTTTTTTGTCCTCATCTTACCAAGCTTTTCTATCTTATAAAGCCTTTTTAACACTCTGAGGGCCTCCTGGCTTTTCCGCAATCACCTTGGTCTCCGACCAAACCCCTTAGCTTAGGGTATGGCTTGTCTGCAGCGCTTTCGTACTCCAAACGAGCCATACTAAATGAGGCCCTGAGCCAGTTCTCCCTTGTTGGTGGTTGGGGGTCTTTCCATTTCTTGCAGATCTCTCTCCGGGCCAAGAGAACCAAGTATAGCAAGAGGCCTCTCTGTAGTGGAGTGACTATATGACTTGTTAGCCCATCGTCTCCAAAGAACACGAATGACAAATTAATGCTAATGTTGATCTTAAAAATATCTTGAAGTGAATCTCCGACCTCTTTCCAGAAGTTCTTCAAAACCGGACATTCAAAGAAGACATGTAAATTGTCTGCCACGGGTAATAAGCATCTGAAACATTTAGGAGGGGGGGATGGGGCGAATTTAGCAATCTTTTCCGGGGTATAGTACAGCCTATTAATAACAAAAAAGTGGTTCTTCTTCAAACAAGCAGGTTTAACTTGCTTGTATAAAATCTTCAAAGATGGCTCAAACAAAGAACCTATAGATGGACCCAGAGATGTTCCAGACCAAACCATCTCAGAAGAGAATATCTTCTGATCATCAACATCAATTAACAGTTTGTACCATATTGAGATCTCTTTCTTCAATGGATTGATAGATTGACACAAGCTTTCAATATCTCGGTTTCCTCTAAATTCCCCTTTTTCCGCATTGACCCAAGACTTCAGCTGCAAGAATTTAAACCTAGAGAATCCAGCCCCTATTCTAGCTTGGAAGTATTCCCAGGGGTTAATCCCCTCGGAGTCTGCCAGCTCGGACCAGGTGTTAATACCCGCCCTTTTAATAGGTAGCGCTAATGTGTCTTTAAGACATTCCGGAGTTCCAGGGGAATCCCAAATTGGGGCACAGTCAGAGTAGTATCCAATACCCAACTTAAGTCTGATCTTATGCCATAGCTCTAAGGCTACCCTCAGCACCTTCAGACGAACTCGCTTGAAGAACCTAGGGGCGCCAAACTTATATAGAAAAGACTGGCCCCCACCCCCTCCTTCAGCTCTAACCATTTCTCCCAGCAGCCTACCCCACGCTGACTTCTCGGGTTTCACACATAACATCCGAATACTTTTAAACTGGATAGCTATCGCATACAGACTAATATCTGGGAGGGCCAACCCCCCCCTTAACAAGCCTTCGTCTCAACTTCTTCCATGTCAGCCGAGCCCCCTTGTCTCCCCATACAAAACTCCCGATTTTACTCTGTATTTTACTAATACAATTATTAGGAAAAACAAGGGGGATGGTAGAAAATAGATAAGAGAGTTTAGGCAAGATAATCATTTTCACCAAATTAATTTTTCCAAAAATGGTCAAGGGGAGGTTCCTCCATCGGCTAAAGAGACGATCTATTTCTTTGGTTACTCTGTTCAAATTTATCTGTGGGATCATTTCCAGATTCTTAATAATGTAGATCCCTAAATATCTGAATTCAGTACTAACTTTGCCAGACCATTGATCTAAATTCCAGCACATTACTTCTGTCTTAGACCTATTGATCAGATAACCAGACAAGTCCCCAAAATTAGACAGAAGCGCTTCCACCCGAGGGACAGCTCCTTCAGGGTCACTAGTATATATAATTAGATCATCTGCATATAGAGCTAGCTTACAACTGTATTGTTCTGACCTAAAGGGTCGGATTGAATCATCTAACCTTAGAGCTTGTGCTAACGGCTCTATATAGATGTTAAACAATAGAGGCGACATTGGACATCCCTGCCTAGTACCCCTTTGTATGGAAAAGCTTGATGTCAATATTCCATTTAGGAGAATTTTGGCCGAGGCACCATAATAACAATTTTTTAACGTTTGAATAAAAATAGGTCCAAAACCCGCCTTTGCCATTACTTCCCCAGAGGTACATCCAACAAACTCTATCGAATGCCTTGGCGGCATCTACAGCAACTATAGCCAGAGGATCTGATCTCTGCGTGGCCAAATCGATGTTCCCGATTAACAACTGTGTCTGCTCCTGAATGTGCCGTCCAGCAACGAAACCCTTCTGGTCTACATGGATCAACTCTGAGATTACCTTGGCCAATCTCCCTGCTAATATACCCATAAAGATCTTATAGTCAGCATTTAGCAGGGAGATTGGACGATACGAGTCTCCTTTTAAAGGATCTTTGCCAGGCTTCAGAATCAAAACAATTGTTGCCTGTTTCCAGGACTCAGGAACCCTACCCTTAGAGCTATAGACAGAGTTGAAGATGGTACTTAACTGGGGGGTCAGCTCTTCTGCCAGGTGCTTATACACTTCACTTGGAAGTGAATCTGGACCAGCTGCCTTTTTGTTTTTAGACTTCTTTATTTGCTCTAATATTTCTTCATGTGTGATAGGAGCCTCTAGCCTGTTCCTGCTTTCCTCTGACAAAGAGGGTAACCTTTTATCCCTCAACCATGCTTGGATTGAACTTAAAGAAGGTAACAAATCTTCTTTATAGAGGTCAGAAAAAAGAGAGAGGAGACAGGCTTGCATATCATTAAAGCTAGCTGATGTTTCCCCTTCGACATTAATTATTAGTTTTTTAATGTTGTTCCTTGCTTGGTCAGCTCTAGCCTTCCAAGCCAACAGGGCACCAGCCTTTTCTCCATAATAAAAATTCTCCATATTTTTGGAATGCCATTGCGCTCTACATTTTGCGTCTAATTTCCCCCTATACTCCTGTTGTGTTTCTTCTAAATCCTTCTGAACCTGCAACAATCGTTCTTTACTTCCTCTACTTAGATCGTTCCTCTCTTTCTCTAGCTGGCTTATTTTCCGTTCGATGTCTTTTAGTTGCCCTGCCTCAATTCGATTTATAGAGCTAATAATACCGTGGAGGCACCCCCTTAGATTCGCCTTATATGCATCCCAAATATAATCCATTGATGTTGAGCCCATATTGAAGGAGAAAAATTCCAAGGTTGAAGACTTAGCAGCCTTTATAACTTCTGGTTCTAAGAGCTTGGCCCGGTTTAGAGTCCACCTGGAAGGGAGCTGCACCCCTTTACCCTGATAGATAAATTGAACCGGAGAATGATCTGAGAGGAGACTTGGCATAACCTGAATCTCAATTCACCTATTCATGGATAGCTTATCTATAAAAACATAGTCAATCCTAGATGAGTTACCATGTTTTTTACTATAAAATGTGAACCCATGTTGATCTCTCATTCTAGCCCTCCATGCATCCTCTAGGTCCAGATCCTGAATCATATTTAACAAAGCACGACGGGTCCTCGGAGCACCTATATAATGACTCAAATTAGACCTAACTTTCGAAGGGTTTAACAAAACATTAAAATCGCCACCAATAATATCTGGTGGAGATTCCAAAAGCAATACTGATTGTAGTTTGCACAGATAACTCGGGTCGTCGACATTTGGGCCATAATAAGAGACACAGACTAGGTCCACATTTTCTAACAATAGACATGTAACTAGCCACCTTCCAGAGGAGTCTGATTGTGATTTCTTTATGGAGCACTGTACACCATGTTTAACTAAAATTGCGACCCCTCTGCTATGTGACGTCTGAAGTGACACACTATAAGACTGAATCCAGGGGGTTTTAGAAAAAATCAAACAACTTTCATTGTAAGTTAAGTGTGTCTCTTGTAACAAACAAACTTTAGCAGGGGAGAGCTCCAGGTGTTTAAGTATCATCCTACATCTCCTAGGACACCTCAACCCATTAACATTCCATGTGACAAAAGCTAATTTTTTGTTCCCCCAATCACCCATAAGTTAATTGTAAAACTAACGCCCTTCCATGATCAAACAATCTTGCGGCCAAAATAACTTGATATGATGAGGTAAGATTTTTTTTTTTTTTTCTGTTAACATTATTATATCAATAGGCATTTTTAAATGAATATTACATTTGTCTATGCACTATTTACATATTTCCATCCTACATAAAACGCAACCATAAAATCAGCCCCTAGAGAGTACCACTACCAGACCACATAAAATACGCCATAGAACCAGCTCCTAACGATTGCTACACTCCATGTGGCTCATTTCAGGCACATAAAATACAGCCATAGAACCATCACCTTGTGCGAGAGAGAGCTGCACTCCCATCTGTAGAGCAAAAGCTCCAGCCTTGGGAGTGCTTTAAAAAGAAATGTAAAAATGCTGGAGGGTCATGGATTCCTTCACCCTGCAAATTTAGGGTCAGTTTTCAAAGAGAACTTCTGGTGGGGTAGCTGTAACTCCTAAAGCCCCTTACAATGCTTTCTGAATTCGTTGGCAGTACCCGGTCCTCCTAGGGCCACCACAAGGCACGAAAACATGCAAATGAGACTCTCCTGAGGAATTACAGGGTGCTCTTCCAAGGAAGCAAACATTTTATTAGCAGCACGCCGAAGGGGGGAGCTGCGTAGCTTTTCCTTACGTTTTTCCTCTGGTAAGGTGATGCCTCGGTCCCACTCGAACATCCAAGCCTTTCTTTCAGTTTGGGGCAGCATGGGGACCCCACTCCCGGCTGCCCCACAGGTTCTTCAGCTCCCACCTCGAGTGGGAGGCAGTGATACTGAGCACCGCTACAGCTGTCCTTCGGCTCCCCTGTGGCTGGACCCACAAGAAGTTCTACTCCTTTTGGGGAAGGGGGCGTGAAGGCATTCCCCCTTCACCTTTCTTTGCGAAGGCCTGGAGATGGGATCCTGGATTCCCCTGTACATGAACTGCACAGGAGTTAGGATCCCGGGCCTCACAAGCTCTGGGAGGGGGACCTGCGCATGCCCCTCTCCTGGGGAAAACAAATGATTAACTCTTGCGCTGACTCCCAAGCCTTGGCCCACCCCAGGAGTAATTTTGCAAAGATGCAGTGGAGCCCCACGGCCTTCGTTCTTTGCAGGGGTTCAAAGGTCACCAACCATAAAAGGGCCATATCTTAGGACTCGATCCTAGACTCGTTTTTACTCCTGCCAGCGAACTCTAGCCACAAGGAGCACTTCCAGCAGGCCTCCTGGCACCAGCCTTACTCTTGGTCTTTGTCTCTGGGTGAAGAAGTCAGATCTTTCCCCCACATGATTCTCGGGGGTGTAAAGGGGCCAGCCTCACTGGCCCTTGGAGAAACAAACTGGCCCACGGTCAACTGGTGCAGAGTTCTTCCTCATTTTGGGTATCAGGGCATTTCTCCTTCCAGCTGTCCATGGCTGTCACATTGCCAAAGTCCAGCAGAAAAAAGCAAAAACAGCACAAAAGCCCTACCTCTCCTTTGTGTAAGATATTTTAAAAGGGGGTGGAAGATTCTTCAAGCCAGGCCAATACTATAGTGCCACATAACCTCTCCATCCCTGTCCCAACCCTCCTGCACAGCGTTCTGTGACAGTTCAAGATGGCATAATCTAGGGGTCACTGGTCACATCTGCTCTGGGGCCTCAGCTCGGTCCCTCGTTGACATCACTGCCAGGGCCTTTCCCATCAAAACCTCTTATGGGAGCTCCCTCCTGTGTTGGCTGCAGTAGTCTGGGCTTTTCTCCTTTGTTCAGTGGGTCTAGGCTGTCCCTCACCCTGGTACAGTGTGGCACGTAATTAAAAGATGCAGATTTTCTTCTCCATCCCCTTCTGCTTAGAGGCTGAGGGAAATACTGGTAATGCCTCCTTTTGTGTGGGATGGCTTTAGTTCTCTGCTGGGGAGAAATTTAATTAACTTGGCTCAGCAGGGTAACAAAACCCAGAGAAATATGGCAATTCTGGCTGACCCATAAAGTGTACATGTATGGTCTTAGGACTTGCGAATATGAACTGGGTGCGCACTTTCCACCCCAGTTTCATACCTCACTGAACTTTGTAGGCCTGATGCAAGCGTAACTGCACTCTAAGGCAGATTTTCCCATGTATGTATAATGAAAAGCCACAAAAAGACAAAACAGTAAATCATACTCACTTTCCCTATAAGTGCCTAGTAACATTGTGAGGCCTGTCTCAGGTCAATATCTAACCCTGCAGAGTCGCCTCCGCACCAGGCTACCTGTGTACAATTACTGGGCTGCACATGGCAGTTGTCTCACACACAGCACACGTTTGCACGTGTTCACATGTAACCGCCAAGTGACCCTTACCATAGCCGCATCGCAGCAGCCTTATTTTAAAAGGTGGACACTGGTGGTAAATCTTAGGTGGAGCTAGTACAGAGTTGGTTTCCATGGTAACAGTAAACACGCGCAGTCCATTTGATGTGTGTGATTACTGTGGGAGAGAAACAAAGTGAGACAAACACAGTAAAATGTCCTAAAACTAGGTGATAAAAAAAAACAAAGAATCCGGACGTATTAAATGGGCGGAACCCATTTTGCAACAGTGACAATGCAGGCAATGCAGATCTCCTTATGTCGGCCTGCTCATCAACAGGAATTATATTTTACAGTGCCCATGAACCTCAGTAGCTGGCCAGCCCTCCATCCTTAAATTTGTTTCACAGCTGGTTGTCCTAATGTTCATATGCCATTGCTCAGCAACTGCAGGATCAATTAAACGTTGTCAGCATTAAAAAATGATGGAGAACAGTTGCCCTAACCTGCAGAATTTATTAGGATGCAATCAATCAAAGTCATCATAAGCGAGCACCTCCTCAAAAAAGCTGAATCTTTGATTCAAGAAACGAATCCTGCTGTGCACACCAGGAGCCTTTGACACAAATCACCATGAGGTACTTAACAAAAGTTTTTGGGGCGTGGATGGTTGTGTGAGGCAAAGCTTTAATATGACTGAGATATTTATACTCCTTCCACACCCTATAGGGGAGAAATCCAGTCTTTTCAACGAGATTGGATTGCCACAAGACACAGCACTCTGTATGCAAGTTCTGAGTTCCACTAGTAAAGATGACCCGGCAATTCAATGCAAATTTTGAGATGTGTGCTACTGGCAACCAGAGAGGATACATTGAGGACATGAGGCAGGACTGCATACAAGACCAAAGAAGAGTTGCCAGATCTGTATTCAACCTCAAACCATAGAACCACACAGCCCAGGTCAACCTCCACTGGTTGACAATGTCCTTGTGAATTAAGTTGCCAACAATTCCATGCAGCAGCCACAGAGTCCCTTGAAGCAATCTGGAATCCAATTGCACTACAGGCCCTCAAAACATATTCCAGGTTCACCTCCCGCTGGTCCTCAGTGCTCCCAACTCTAGCGCTAACTAGGGTAAAACCTTTACTTGAAACTTTGCAGAGGAGGATCACACACCCTCGAGCTCTTAAAGGATTATGAAAACTAATATCCCACAAAAAGCCTAGGACTCTTCTCTTACAATGGGCTTTGACAAACTACAAGTCCAAATAAATGATCTTCAACCTCACTGCCGGACGCAGCCTTTTATGTATGAAAGTGCACTTCAACGCTATAACTGGGCAACCATCGCAAGGTAACATTTGAAACACAATATAATAGCAAAAAACAATTACGTATTCGGTACCAGTTTGTACATACAATGCACAAGGGTTCAGTGCCCCTCAGATGAATCTGTCAACAGCATCAACACACTCAACACCAACCTTAATTCCCTAAGAATGGTCTTTAACTGGAGTGTCCACCAATTAAAACTGAAACATTTCCAAACAGATGTTGAAAGTTCAACTCTGTAAACATACAACAAAGCCATGAGTCGTTTTCAATAAAACATAAAACTGTTGCAAAAAATTTAAAAGGTTTTGCAAACCGATTAAGAAATGCGTTTTCAAAGGTAAATACTCTTTCTCAGGTTATACGCGGTTCAAAAACCACAGAAATGGATAGTGTACTTGTCAGCATTCCATGTCACTCAGCAAGGTCGCTCCCCCCTACTCAACTGCAGATTATATCAGTATCAATGCCCGGTAACTGAAGTGCAACATTAAAGGACTACAGGACGGAGATGGACATTTCTTTTACGTGGAAAGCTTAGAGAGTGTCTGCTCGAACCCTTATGCAACTACGCTCTCTACATGAAGTTCTTTCAGCATGGCCATGTTGTGTGTAGTTTTTGCCAGGGAGAACATTTCCATAGCCATGAAAGCCTGGTCTCAATTCCATTATATAAGAGTGCGAATTGAAGGGCCTCCTTTGCACGTTGTTGATGCTCCGGTGGCACAGTGTGCCACTGGCATATTTATAAGGCCACGTAAAGCCACGTTAAGTGGCTTTTCATGGCCTTATAAATATGTGACCTTTTCACGCAGAAAACTGTGTGAAAGGAGCATTCCATGGGTGTTGCTTAGGGCATTCCCCGCAAAATCCATGGCTTTTTGACACTGCCCCAGATTTACGAAAAATTGTAAGTCTAAGGCAGCGCCAAGGAGGCACAACGAGGAGAAATATCTTTATTTATCCTCGTTTTTCCTCTTTCTAGGTCTGCTGCATTCTGCAGCAGACCTAGAAAGAGGAAAAACCCTCTTGTGATTGTTTTTGTGCAGGAAGGTTTCCCTCCAATGCATGCACCTTTTTCACCATGGTGCAAAGGTGCCTGCGCTGGCACACCGCAGCCCATTGTGCACCGGCGCAGGGGAAAAGGACAGGAATGCCGATTTCGTTTGCCATATGGCAGCGCAGCAGCAAGGCCTGCTGCACTGCCATACGGCCAAAAAACCCTAAATGAGGCCGGAAGTTTTTTGTTCAAAGAAGACCTCCTTACCTGCCATTCCCTGCTACATTGTAAAGGGCCTGCCACCAACGTATAAGAGACACTACTGGGCAGTCAGTATGTGGCGTCTATGTACCCCGCCCAACCCATCCAAGGAATGAAATAACTGCCCGGGCAATAACAACTGGCAAGCCTGCACACTTGTAAGCAAAATCAGTCCCACGTCTCTTTCATCTATTATAAGCACAACAATGATTATATTAAATGTATTTCTTTAAGCATGGCCATTTACCCAGGGAAAATTTTACAGGAACTTTGAAATCGTGCAAAAACAGGGCCAACCCATTTTGCAATATGGTATGTGGGATATCAATCAATCAATCAATCATTGCATTTGTAAAGCACGCTACATACCCGAGAGGGTCTCAAGGCTCTGGGGAGGAGGGGGGGGGAGGGGGGGTGCTACTGGTCGAAGAGCCAGGTCTTGAGGAGTCTTCTGAAGGCCAGCAGTTCCTGGGTCTGTCGTAGGATAGTGGGGAGAGTGTTCCAGGTCCTGGCGGCGAGGTAGGAGAAGGATCTGCCGCCGGCGGTGGCTTTCAGGATGCGGGGGACTGTGGCGAGGGCGAGGTTGGCTGATCGAATGCTTCGGGTGGGGGTGTGGAAGCTGAGTCGGTTGTTGAGGTAGGTGGGTCCGGTGTTGTGCAGTGCTTTGTGTGCGTGGATGAGGAGCTTGAAGGTGATCCTTTTGTTGACGGGGAGCCACTGCAGGCCTCTCAGGTGGGGTGTGATGTGGCTGCGGTGGGGGACGTCGAGGATGAGTCAGGCCGAGGCGTTCTGGATGCGTTGGAGTCGTCTCAGGAGCTTGTTTGTAGTTACTGAGTAGAGGGTGTTCCCGTAGTGGAGTCTGTTGGTGATGAGGGCCTGGGTGACGGTTTTTCTCGTGTCGAGGGGGATACATTTGAAGATCCTGTGGAGCATACGGAGGGTGTTGAAGCAGGACGCGGAGACGGTGTTGACTTGCCTGGTCATGGAGAGAGTGGAGTCGAGGACCCCCAGGTTGCGTGCGTGGTCCGTGGGTACCAGGGCTGTGCCTAGCGATGTGGGCCACCAGGAGTCGTCCCAGGCTGAGGGGGTGGGTCCGAGAATAAGGACCTCCGTCTTGTCTGAGTTCAGCTTCAGTCTGCTGTCCTTCATCCAGTCGGCTACGGCCTTCATTCCTCTGTGGAGGTTAGCTTGGGCGGTGTGGGGGTCTTCGGTGAGGGATATGATCAGCTGGGTGTCGTCGGCGTAGGAGATGATGTTGAGGTTGTGTTGTCGTGCGACGTGGGCGAGAGGAGCCATGTAGATATTGAACAGCGTTGGGCTGAGGGAGGATCCCTGTGGGACGCCGCAGAAGATCTCGGTGGTCTTGGAGCGGAAGGGTGGGAGGCGGACACTCTGAGTTCTGCCGGAGAGGAAGGATGTGGTCCAGGCCAGGGCCTTCTCTTGGATACCAGCGTCATGGAGGCGTGCTGATAGGGTGTGATGGCAGACCGTGTCGAAGGCTGCTGATAGGTCCAGGAGGATGAGGGTGACTGTTTCTCCTTTGTCCATCAGGGTCCGAATGCCGGATGGCGATGAGGGCGGTCTCGGTGCTGTGGTTGCTGTGAAACCCGGATTGAGAAGGGTCCAGGATGTTGTTAGCTTCGAGGTAGTGGGTCAGCTGTTTGTTGACAATCTTCTCCGTCACTTTTGCCAGGAAAGGGAGCAGGGAGATGGGCCGGAAGTTCTTGAGGTCCTTGGGGTCCGCCTTGGGCTTCTTCAGGAGGGCGTTGATCTCAGCGTGCTTCCAGCTTTCTGGGAAGGTTGCTGTCTCGAAGGAGCAGGGGATTGTTTTCCGGAGGTGGGGCGCGATGGTTGTGCTGGCTTTGTTGAAGACGTGTTGAGGGCAGGGGTCCGATGGGGATCCGGAGTGGATGGAGTTCATGGTTTTGATGGTGTCTTCGTCGCTGACGCTGGACCAGACGGTCAGGTGACTGGTGCGAGTGGTAGTCGCAGGGGTGGTGGACTCGGTGGTTGGTGCGGGGGGGTCGGAGTTGAAGCTGTCGTGGATGTCGGTGATCTTGCGGTGGAAGAAGGTGGCCAGGGAGTCGCACAGGTCTTGAGATGGCGGGATGTTGTTGGTGTTGGAGCTGGGGTTGGAGAGTTCTTTCACGATGTTGAAGAGCTCTTTGGTGTTGTGTGCGTTGTTGTCTAGGCGGTCCTTGAAGGCGGTCTTCTTGGCGGTCCTGATGAGTTGGTGGTGTCTGCGGGTTGCGCTCTTGAGGGCTGTGTGGTTGTCTGGCGTTCGGTCGTGGAGCCATTTCTTCTCCAGCTTCCGACAGGTGTGCTTGGAGATCCGGAGGTCCTGGGTGAACCAGGCGGCTTTCTTGTTGGCGTGGTTGGTTGTAGAGTATTTGAGGGGGGCGAGGGTGTTGGTGCAATCGTTGATCCACTGAGCGAGGTTGGTCGCGGCGGTGTCTGGGTCGGTGGGTGGTCTCAGGGCGAGGGCTGTTGGGTGCGGTGGTGTGTGGTGGGTTTTCTGAAGGTGAAGTGGATGCATCTGTGGTCAGTCTAGTGTGGTTCGGTGGTGTGGTTGAAGGAGACGTGGGGGCTTGCGGAGAAGATGGGGCCGAGCGTGTGTCCAGCGGCGTGAGTAGGTGTCATTACGAGGTATTTGAGTCCGAGTTTGGCGAGGTTGTCGATCAGGGCGGTGGAGTTGGCATCGTTGTTGTTCTCGAGGTGGAAGTTTAGGTCCCCGAGGAGGATGTAGTCTGTGGAAGCGAGGGCGTGGGTGCTGATGAGGTCGGCGATGGTGTCACTGAACTGTGGGCGGGGTCCGGGAGGTCTGTAGATGAGGGTTCCTCTGAGGGTGGTGTTGGGGTCGGTGTGGATCTGGAAGTGCATGTGCTCGGCGGTGGTGAGGGTGTCGTCGGTGTTCGTTGAGATTTTGATGGAGTCTTTGTGGATGATGGCGATTCCTCCTCCCACTCCATTGGTGCGGTCTCTGCGGGAGATCTTGTAGCCCTATGGGATGGCTATGGCGATGTCTGGTGCTGAGGTGGCGTTCAGCCAGGTCTCCGTCAGGAAGGCGACGTCGGGGGCGGTGGAGTCTAGGAGGTCCCAGAGTTCGATGGCGTGCTTGCGAGCGGAGCGGGTGTTGAGGAGGATGCAGCAGAGGTGGTTGGGTTCTCTGGCTGGTGGTTTGGAGGGTTGGATGCTGGTGAATCTGCAGTTGCGGCAGGTGAAGGGCCCTTGGGTGCGCTTCGGGGTGGCCCGGTAGCAGGGGTGGTCTCGTCTGGTGTTGAGTGCGTGGAGGATGTTTGCATCGTAGTGCAGTCTCGTGTTGCGGGGTGTTCGGGGTCCAGGGGTTCTGGCGCTGGGTGCGGTCCAGGCGCGGACGGGCGCAGACGGGCTTGCCTTAGGCGTGCCTCTGGCGCGCCAGCGGCGAGCCCGCTACGCTCGTCCGCTGCGCGGCCGCTGCGCAGCCGCTTCGCGGCCTCCATATGAGGGCAGAGGGAGGGAGGAGCAGCAGGGAGGTGGGAGCAGGGCGGCCAATGGGAGTGGAGGGGGCGGGGCCGCAGGGGCTCAGCGGCGGAGGAAAAAAAACGGGGAGAAACGGCGGGAGAAAAGAGAAAAAAGACGGCGGGAGAGGCGGCGAGGGACTCGGAGGGAGGGGGGGACAACAGTACACAGGGTACAGAAAAAGCAAACCACAGTGTCACAGAATAAAAAAAAACACAGTGGCACAGAGTGCCAAGCAAAAGCGGCAGGGGTACAGAAATGCAAAGAGGGAGGGGGCAGTCAGGCGGAAATCGGCAGGGGTACAAAAATGCAAAAGGAGAGGGCAGCGGAGGTTCAACCCACAGGGGGCTGCGTGGCGGATGGGGGGAGCGACCTGCCTGGTGACATGGTGATATGAAATCCCCCGTCCATCTTACAGAAAGGCATTTGCACCAGAGAAAATAGAAAAATGTATTGTGGGAAGAATCCATTGCTAAACGCACTTGGTTGAAATGACAAAATCATTCCGCGTGTTAGTAGTAACTTTAAGAAGGTAACACCAACGGCCCTATTCACAAAGGCCGTACATTTTGTGTAGCAGTCGTTTACGTACATGCCTTTGTGACTTGGTCAGAAAACATTATCAATGGGAATGCTATTATGCAGTTAGCAGAAACCGAAAGGACTGTGCCCTCTGCAATTTTACTAATAGAGAGTTAGACGTTTTGGTGGTGATACATAAAGGCATGTAAAGAGCATGTAAAAAACATTCCAGTAGTACTACTTCCTGTACTCAAATGCTTTTTGTGAATTGGCTGCAAAGTAATTAACAAACCCTCACACACATCCAAAATAAAAGCACTAATAGATGTTGCACTGTTTTTAGTAATTTTGTGTAAAACGGAAGGAAATTAATTCTGCCTCGAACTAAGTCCTACCTTTCATATTTGAAAAGCGAGTGATATGTATTGTTTGTTCTCCGCTTTTCGGCGTGTAATACATAAACAATTACGTAAAATCAGTTGTCACTATGGCTTTCTTTGGGCAAAAACTTGTTTGCTACGACCCAGTTAACAAACTGCAGAATGGTGCAAATGGGTTATTTTTCACCAGTACAACGTTTGTGTCATTCTGCCTCTGTTAATACTAGCTATAGGACATTTAATAGATACTTCCGGCTGCACGTCATTTTAAAAGACTACGTTTTGTTTGTCTGGTCAGTGGAAAATACAAAACCCGAACAAAATTCTTACTTTAGAACTAGAGAAAGAGGCGCGAGAACCCCCACAGACTCACCGTTGTTTCTCTGGTTAGTTTCCCAGCAACGCATTTTGAAAAGGCCTGGCCAACCACATCGTGGTATTTGCTGCACTTTACGTTTCGAAGAACGAATAACGGGCCCTGAACACGATGAACCCGAGAAATTGTGAGCATGAACCAAGGACTGAAAGGTAATGTTACAGTAGTTCTGTTACAGTGTTGTCCACACACATGCTCTCATTTCGCAGTATAAATGAAGCCTTGCACAACGCATGCAGCTATTTTTAGGTCATGTGAAATGGAAAAGAATCCACCCTGAGCTATATTGGTTGCGGTATCATGTGCTCTGCTCTGCAGGCATGTCCTACGCCATGTTTCCTTCCGGCATCCCAGTTTACAGCGCGGTTCCTTGATAGTAGGGTGTTTTTTGTGTTGGTATTTCGGTATGGATGTGCAAAACCGATGTTTTTTTAAGCATCGATGGTTTCTGGCCAGTGGCATAAACACAGGTGGAGAACCACAAGCCTGCATTTCCTCGCCGTACTTATTATAGCAGTCCAAAATGGATTTCACTCACATGTAAAATACACAATGTACTGTTTTCCTGTGCCATGACAATTTTGTTTAAAAAAAACATGTTTTTTTTAACCAATGCTAGGATGCATGGGGTTAAAATTGTGCAGTAAGGTAAAGCCCACTGCAGAGACCCAGTTACTAGTAGCTTGCTACTTGCCAAAAAGTGCTTCAACACCTCACTAGGGGTAGCAAGAGCTAACTAAATGCAAACCTTTTCACTCTTGTATTCCTCCACTATCCTTCTCAATCTAAATAACAGACTAACATATCCACTGCTCAAATTAATTTCATATTGCACTATACTAATACACCACTAATCCTTTATTGGTTCCACAGTAGCATGCTACACGCTGAAAAAACACTACAATTCCTAGTCAGGGGTAGTAAGTGCTATTTAAATGCAATTCCAATTACTATATGGGAGAGTTGTATCCCTTTGTGGAGTTGCAACATGCAATCTTCAAGGCATTAAACGCTGTTGCCCTAATGATTACAGTTGCTGTAAACAACATATTTGGTCACATTGATTTTCATTATTAGAGGTAGTTATAGTTAGAGTGACCAGAGATAGTGATTTTTCGAAATGTTGCTCCTTAATAACTTTGCCCCCATTTGACAAATATGTGTGAAAGTTTGCAGACCTGCTGTCCCCATTTCATTTTGGGACTACTCAAAGTTTTGCGGCGTTTGGTCAAGGGAGTGCAAAGGAAAAAAGGGGGGTCCCAAAAAAGGCTTGAAATCCAATGCATTTTCTATAGACCATAGTATTTCGCGTAAGCTGTTATTTCTTTTAATTGCCATTTTATTACACAGTAGGGGGCGCAGATGATTCTGTGGGATAGTGCAGGTAAGTAGAGTAAGTAAATGTTAAGTTACAAGGTATTTTTTTGTGAGATCTGAGGCCGAGGTAGTACCGCGGTACGACAGAAGTACATAGCTGATTGGCTAATGTGCTCTTTCCAAACCATGAAGGCAGCCATGTTGTTTTACAGGGCTGTTTACTTGTGTTTTCTAATACACCTGAACAATAAGTATAAAGCTATATTCTGTGTTGTACCGCTGATTAGTATTAGTTTACTTTAGTACAGATATGATGTGAATAATATCTGCTAATCCTTATATTTTGGTAAAAGAAAATAAGGACTACCCCAGTACTATAGTGCAAGTCTCTAGAGACTACCACTGTACCATAAAAGTGTTTTTTCCAATAAAAAAAAAAGATTTTTATATTTACTTAGGTTCCCTTTAGGTTGGCTCTTAAAATAGCATTTGAATTTAAGTGTGCACCTTGGTTTTACTCATGCCTGAGCAGGTATTCCAGGATGTTAATAATGAGGACATTATTGCCATTGGAGGTAAAATGTACACCATCAGCACGATATCGGCCAGCTGTTGAAAATATCACGTTTAGGGGATATATCGAAGACATGGTGTGATCTCTTAGGAAGGCAAACCCTGTTCTGTTTATATGTCTACTCGTTTTCTGCTACTTTCTCGCATTTGCTAATGGATACTTCCATTTTATCAGTTGACAAATATATAAATACATAAAATGGGCTTGAGGAAATAGTCATCAAAGATGCAAACGTCCCTTCCATCTCAATTTCCATTCGAACACCAGTGAGGTGACTAATATCATTGCTTCCACAATGAATAATTATAAAATGGAGATGCTCACAATCACTCAGAGAATACATGAGAGGTAGGTTCCACCTTAAACCTCTTTCAGCCACCGATGTGATTTCAACATCTGCTAAACTTAAATTATGCTCAATTCCACACTTTTTGGCATACTCTTGAGCCCAAAAGATACAACTATGTCCAATGATCCACACAGCTGTAACACAGATTGATATTGAATTTTTTTGGCAATTAGGCTATAAACATAAACCAATACTACTACACTTATGCAAACAGTATTTATTTGGCTGCGAAAATGCTGTGATATTTGACAACACACTTTGTATGTAAAAAATACCAATGATCACATTAATGTTGGTATTGGAAACTTTAACAGTATTATGGAACCAAAACATATTGCAAGACCAATGGGAGGAATTTATGTAAAAAAATGTAGTTCGGTTTTATGAATTTCTTTTGGATTTTAAGCACAACTCATGGTTAAAGAAGCACAATATTTTTCTACATCATACTGAGTAATAAATAAGGAGGAGGGAGAAGACTGATTTGCATATACCTGGGTCCAAAATGAGGAGTCATGCGGATGAAAAGAGCGATGAGTTGGGGTGCTACCCCAAGGCATTCCCTGTGTTTACACTTATTGAAAGCAGGATACCATCACCTTTTGTATGTTTTATTGACCACCCTCAGTGGGACAGCTATAGCTAGATGTGGCTCCCATGCTCACTCTGTCACTACAATCAAACTTTACCCAGGTGATAAGCCCATAACTAGGGCGCATCTGCTGCTGGAATGCTTATGTTCTGGGTCAAGGAGGATCTGACTTGGTAGTTCGAACTGCACTGTTCCCATCAGGACCAAGGTCAAGGCTATTTGGCATATGGCTGTGTCCAAACTAAGGTGGAATGGTGAGCATAGCAACAATAGCTTAGAGTGCTACCCTGAGCTACAATCAGTGTTTTCACTAATTTTGAAGCAGCCTCCCATTACCTTTTGTGTGTTTTATATACCTGTTTGTATGAGGAGCATGGTCAACAGGAATTTGCATATGGCTGGGTTCAAAATATGGTTTTATGGTGAGGAAGATAACAATGCCTTGGACTGCAACCACAAGCTATTCCACTGGTTAGACATTGTTACCAGCCTCCCACCACCTTTTATTATGTTATGTTATTAAGGTTATATAGTACTCGATTACCAGAGGGTGCCTTGGGGCTGCCTTGTGCAAAGGAAATCAGACTGTTAGAAGAGTTACAGGGCTTATCTAGAGATTAAAAAGCCATGTTTTCAAGGTTTTTCTGAAATGATTTTTAAAGATTGGGAGGGATGTAAGGAAGGAGTTTCCTAATGATCTTTAAGAGATAAAAAACAGAAGATGCGATTTGATATACCGGATTAGCAAATGGGAGTTTTATTAACAATGATACCAAGGTTTCTGACCTTGTCTGCTGGTGTGGGAATAGGGCCTAGCTCTTGTGGCCATCAGTCAGAAGACCAGAGGCTGAGGTTATTACCAAAGCAAAGGATCTCAGTTTTTCGGCATTAGTTTGACAGCAGTACTCAAGCATCCAATTTTTTATGCTTACCATGCAGGTATGAAATTGTAAGGCAGTGTGAGAGGGGTTGCCGGATATTGAGACAATAATTTGTGTATCATCCGCATACAATACCACAGATTTGATAATTTTAGCTAATGGAATAATGTACAAATTGAACAAAGTGGGGTTGAGTGAAGCCCCTTGCGGTAACCCACAAGGAAGAGTGAAGGAATTTGAGATATAGCGATCTAAGGTAACCTGTTGTTCCCTGTCAGAGAGAAAAGAGGCAAGAAGTGCAAGAGCTGTATCTCTAAAGCCCAGCTCATGTAAGCGGCAGATGAGGATGTTCTCATTAACGGTGTCAAACGCTGCAGAGAAATCTAAAGGATAAGGACAGCATTGTCACCTTAATGCATAATAGTTCTTAATCTATCAGTTGCCGCTATGAGGGCTGGTTACGTGTGTTTTATATACCGCTGCTAAGTGACATGGGTATGGCCTCATGTGGGCCCCGTGCTCACTGTGTCACTATAGCTATGCCGTACCCGGCTGATGAGCCCCTAACTAGGGCAAAACCGCTGCTGGGATGCTTATGATCTGGGTCAGGGAGGACCTGACTTGGCAGTTCGAACTGCATTGCTCCCATCAGGAGCACGGTCATTACTATTTTGAATATGATTCGGTCCAAACTAAAGTGGCACGGTGAGTATAACAACAATGGCTTGGCTACCCCAACCTGTTACCAATGGTTTCACTGATTTTGAAGCAGCCTCCCAGGGTGGCGAAGTGAGCTAAAGAATGATGATGGATTCAACCCAGCTCTGTGACTGTGGGTGAGTGTCTGAAAAGTTTCAACGCTCCATCCATCGTCTCCTTGTGTTTGCGTTGTTCGCTCGAAGTTGGCAGGGTATGCCCACACGTGGGTCCCTTGCTCACTTTGCCACTGAATTCAATCTATCCTTGCTGATGAGGGATGTTACCCCGAAACCGGTCCCAGGATGCTTGTTTCCAGTCCAGGGAAGACCTGGCTTGGCAGTTCGAGCTGGACTGTTCCCATGAGGGACAGGGTCAAGACTGATTTGCATATGGCTGGGTTGGCAAAGTGAGCTAAAGAATGATGGCTTCAACCCAGACCTGTGACTGGGGATGAGTGTCTGAAATGTTTCAGCGCTCCCTCCATCGTCTCCTTGTGTTTGCACTTCTGAACAGGTCAAAAGAACACCAAGAATGATCAGAAATAAAAATAAGTCTTCAATAGGTTGAAAAACAAATGCTTCCAGCCTATCAGAAGCGTTCTTAGTATCGCGAAGTACCACAGTACATCCGAGATAGTACAGCAGTACCTGCGAAATTAAAAAAAAACAGATATGCACTATCACACTGGACAACACATCCCCTTCCCCCCTTTAAACACATTTGTTTTTACATAACATACTTAACAATGTTTAGCTAAGAACATATAGACTGAATGCATTAGGTTACACTAGTGTAGCCCAATTCTACCAAACCAAAAATAAAAACATCCTTGCATCTATTAAGATGTAAATATATATTTCAATGACATTCATAACATATGAACACATGCAAAAAAAATTACAACTACTAAAAACTCTTAAATTCACAAGAGTTATAGTTGCTTGACTGTATCGTCAATATTTACATTTAAAATTATGCTGTGGGTCGTAGTGGGTTTGCCAAATAATGTTTCAATAAAAGACATAAAAAATAATTATAACTATGGTATTTCGAATCTCTGTGAAGTTTAAATGTATTGTGTAATTGGGTAGTATTAGAATAACCCCTACCTATAACTTAGTTGTAACCTTTGGGTTTATTTTCACAAGAAAAACAAAGGTTAAAGATAAGTTATAGTTAGGAACGCTTGCTTTATGTTTGGTATAGAAACCCAACGTAAAACACACAAACATTAGAAATTCAACAGTTAGAGTCATATCTTTATTTTACCATTTAACTACCACTTTCAAAATAATATGTCAAATGTATAACTTACATTTATACTCATGAACAACCTTAAAATTCAGATAACTCGCACTCCTCAAAACACAGTCTTCTCACCGCACTCGCCAAACTACATTAACCATTACTTGCCACTGTACCATGCAGTGTGTTCAATCAAATCATGAAATTTTAGATGTCGTAAGTGTTATTAATAATGCAGTGATTTTGCATGCTGTAACTTCTGTAATATGGAAGGGTATAGGTAGTTCATGGAGAAGAGGCGAGTTATAGTTAATATAGTATGGCGAGTGAGGTGAGAAGATTGTGTACGGAGGTCCATGAATTTAATGAATTTTAAGGTGGCGTGTAAGTATAAATGTGAGGTATAAGTAGGACTTGCATTACTTTGAAAGTGGTACTTAAATGATAAATTAAAAATATCATTATAAATGTAGACTTTCTAACGTTTTTGTAGTTTATGTTGGGGTTCTATACTAAACATAGAGCAAGTTTTCCTGACTATAACTTATCTTTAACCTTTGTTTTTTTGTGAATTTCAATGGGTTTTATAATATTATTAACACATTTGAAATATTGGCACGGTTTGGTGGTATGAACCGTAGCTGCGGTTATTTTTTAGTGCAAACACACTTTCCTTCACTGAGGATCACATTCAGAAATTAATCTCTGACCCTATCCTATTTTCTATGGTCACCCTTAGCAGTTCTGCCAAACAGCTACCACCCTCAAAATCTGAAGAACAACTTGCCCTACGGGCAATTTTTACGCATAAGGCACAACTGTGCCAAACGTGCGGACTTTGAGCTTCATGCAGAGTCTCTAGTCAAGAAACTCAGGAAAAGAGGATACCCTCACAAACTTTTGAAACACTTGCGGAAAAGAGCCGGGTTACACCCAGTGAACATTTGCTTACGAAAAAACAGAAACCTCCCACTGATCGGATTGTGTGAGTTTCCATATTTGGACCCCATACCCATCCGCTGAAGAGGATCATTTGTAACTATTGGCATTTAATTGAGGGAGCCATTCCCAACATTGGACCCCCACTGTTTGAGGTAAAAAAAGAACTGCAGCATCGGACAGCAAATCATCAGCTCTTCGGCAACACCCAAAAGAACGGATACCTTACACACCATGCTGAACCTACAGCCTATACAAGGTCACCACAAGTGCGGATTGTGCTCAGTGTGTAATTCCACATTAGAAGGCACTCTATTCACCGATGGACAAAGGTATTGGCGCCACAATGACTTCACGAACTGTAAATCTAAAAATGTTGTGTACGCAGTGGTCTGTCCCTGCAAAAAAATATATATAGGGAAAACCACTCAGGAGGTGCGACAACGGATTGTCCAGCACCGATCCCGGCTGAAGAATAAAGTTCTCTCCGCACTTATGGTTGAACATTTCATTACCCTTAAACATACACAAAATGACTTCAGTTGGACAGTGCTAACTGCCATCAAAACGACGCCAAGGGGTGGGGACCCAGAAATCCTTATAGCTCAAAAAGAGGCTTTCTTGATTATGAAATTTGATACAGCCCTCCATGGGCTCAACGAGCTTTCAGAAATTGCCAAACTGTAATCCGTCATCAGTTCACCGATGTTTCACTGAGAGTATGCGGCCTTTTAAACTATATGTACCATAATGCACTTTGGCGCAGATCAAGCAGAGAATCCATCTCGGACTTTACTTATGAAGCAGTCCCAAGGTTTGCCTCCTTGCTGCTCGTCGCTCCCGTCTTTTCATGGCACTTTGAACTATGGGCTTCATCTTTCATGGAAACAAGCTTTGAGTGAAATCACACCGAAGCATTTAACCTGTTCCCCTCGCAGTTTTGGAAGTGGGAGACCGTGAGAAGGCAAGTTCTGCTTTGTACTTCATGGCGCTCCAACCGTGGGGGAACTACTTTTCCCTGGCGGTTCTGGCGCATGGAGCAGCTACACATTCAGGGTTGCGACACAGAGAGGGCTAACTCAGAAGTCTCATGTTTTTCTGTAGATTGCACAGACAGTGAAATACATAGTTCCTCAAACAAAACGCAGTGTCCCGTGAAGTTTTAAATGGGAGTGCCGCCTGGGGAGTTGAAGGTATGACTTATTACTTCTTTCATGGAGTGAAGCAGGCAGTTTTCTGCCAGATAAAAATCTCATTGGATTTATTTCTTTCATGTTGCAGCCTCACCATTACAATAGCAGAATCATCCTCTCAGTAATATTCAACCTTTGACCCATCCAACGTCAACAATCAGGTATACACTTTTTCTAATGCCTACAACTGACCAGTGTAGCCTGACAACAGGGCAGCTCAGTTTTATTTACATCACACTTTTGTCATCTTTTGTTTTTAGTTTTCTCGATCCATTCCCAGTCCTGCGGTGAACCCCCTAGCCACCTGGGGTTCGAAACGTGTTGACTCTAGAGTATGGGTGAAACAACACAGGGTGTGCCTCGAGGGAATTAGTGTGAATTGTTTTTTTCCCCCCTTCAGACAACACCCAAAGTTATTGTGCACCCCCATTACTCATGTCACAGCAGGACAGTAGGTGTATACCTGAGTATCAAACTTGTTATTGTCCACCTAGTGCTAGTGTGCAAATAAGGACTGGCTATTTGTACTGTTCATGAATGTCTCTTGTGTTTATTTTTGGTTTTGACTCATTCACACGGTGTCTAATCACAAGTGTGGTGTTTTAATGTGGTGTTTATGTGTATTTTTGATGTAAAGGTTTTTTATAATGTGTATCCAAATGATGTGTTGCCCATCTCGTGACATGAAATGACTGGGCTAATTTTGTTAAAAAAAAGTCTCAAGCTAAAGTGAAATAAAGCTCGTAGACTTTAGAACTGAATATCTAAGGTTCTATTCAGTTCAATCATAACAACCTACCTGGTCACCATGTTTGTTTGATGAACGTTCCAAGTACAACACCATGTCAGTCCCCTTTATGCCCTCTGGGATCCCTACCACTCTAATGTTATTGCAGCGGTTACGTTATTCCTCGGCTTGCCTTTCCAAAATTTGTATCCTTTCAGATGGATCCTCCACTAAGTGCCTTATGCTCTAGTTGTATTTCACCCATTGAAGTATCAACCTCCTTGACTTGGACAGCCAGTTTACGGTGATTGGCTCACAGTAGCCCCAGCCCCTCTGACACTGCACCAATGTCTTGCTGGAGAGTGGCTATGGTGTCTGCTATAGCAGCTAGGACCTTATCAAGATGCAAGTGTAAATGCGACTGGAGACATTTAGGGCTCTGGTACCTAAATGTCTCCAGTCGGTGGTTCAGAATGTTCTCAGGTACCGGGCTGCGCTCCTGGTGGCTTGGTCTTTGATTTCCCCATTGTGGTGGTAGCGTTAGTCCTTTTGTTAGGATATAGTCTCCCCTGATTGTGCGAGACAAAGTGGTGCCGTTTATTTGGCCACACCTGGAGGCAGCCCAGTCTGCTTCAGTAAGGGCTTTTCCTTAAGGTTGGGGTGGGGCTTTACAGGCATTCCAGTCCTCCACATGTCGTACTTTAATATTCGGGACCGCGTAGGGGACAGGGCCCTACCCCTGTCTATGTGGTATTAGCGAACCGCAAATGGTAAATGCGGCATGTACGAGTGCTTTACTCGTCGTTCTAGCCCTGAATGCACTGTGTACACGTTATTCTGCTTCACTACGCGGGTTCCATTTTGGAAGCAGTGGCCATCTTGTCATTGCCCTCACATAGGCTATAATGGAGCAAATACGGACCTCTCAGTACATGTGCTTTCCCGTGACTTCTCGGTGACCTGGGCAGCTGGCTCTGCTGCCCCGGGTCAAACCGGTCTCACGAGCTCCCCTTCCTCCGTCCACCTGTGATTAGCATCAGGGCTCGACCCATCATAAAACCCTTCTCATCCTACACAAACCCCCGGCTAAATCTCTTCCACACCTGCTTGTTCCTGCTTTATGACTTGTTTCCCAAAACAGGAGATGCTCATGTTTATTGGGGGGTCTACTGACATCTAACGTGGGATCGCAACCTTATTGTGTAAATCATTGTGAGTTGGCCGAACTGGAATGTGGGATGGTCATCATGACTCTGCCTTTTCTTTGTAATGTACACTGTTATATTGCCGTTTCATAAAACTCAGGAATGTATGCTTGAGGCCGAAAAAGGCCTATTTAAGATGTAGTCCGTTCCTATGATTTCCAGCAGTCTCCTGAGAACATACACGCTGTTGTACTTCTAGGATACCTGTCATTGGTCTGCAGCCAATAAACGATTCTTTGACTTCACCCAGAAGACTCTGTGTTTCTGTAGGTCCGGAACAGGGTGAAACCCCGAAGTCATAGGGTGTGTGCCCCTGCACCGCTGGGTCTAAAATACCCAGTACTTCAGTTTGGCGCCCAACGTGGGGCCGATTTCAGCGGTACTAGTCCAAGCCAGAGGTTCGTGAGGAGCTTCGTGTGGAAATTCCGGAGGAAGGCCGCCACTTCATCGACCCCTGCATGTCGACGTGGTCCGAAAGTCTTTTCTGCGAGGTTCTCCGCGTCCCGACGGCTACGAAGGACTGCTGCCCTGATTAATCGACCTGTTTTGGACCCTTGACGAGTTTGAGAAAGCGAAACAATCGAGAGAGTCTTCTGGTGACGTCATCGATCAGCAATATTCAGTTAAGTATAAGTGGAGCGTCTCCCATTTGTTTTGGTATCCCTCGGGATCGTTTGGTTTGATTTGGTAATTGGTGATTTGGTGTTTGCAAACCCCAAAGCCAGAGGATTCGTGTATTCACGAGACTATCGTAATCGATAATCCTTTGACGTTTGGATCTAGACTAGTGAGCGAAGATGCCTGGTTCTAGAATATTTGGTAGACTATTCTGTTTGGGTTGTGGAAAAGATTTCCAGCTGGAAGAATCATGTCCGGTTCCTCCGGTTGGAACTCCAACTTATGAGCTCTATGTAAAACATGGCGTAGGCCCCATTGCATATAACGAAGTGTGGATCCACTACACCAGGAAGGACGGTGTTTTAAAATGGCCCCAAAATGGTAGTTTCGATACCGATATTCTAGATAATTTGGAAATTAAATTGTTTAAGAAGAAAGCCCGGCCGGCGATGTTTGACTCTTTCCGCTTATGGCGGAAGGAAGCCAAACAGAAGGAAATTAAGCTAGCGAAAAAGAATAAAAGAGAGAAAGGTATGTCAGTAATGCAAGCAGCTGTACAATTTAGAGACAATGAGGAGGAGCAGATGAGCGACCAATTGCACAGGCAGCGTAAGTTAGGGATTGACAAATGTTACCCGGCTTTACCGCACTCTAAGCAAAATGAGTCCGAAGACAAGGAGAAAGATCCCCTAATGTCACACTTGTTGAGTTCGCCACCCCCATATGCGCAAAATGCTACGGCGCCTCAGCTTGTGAATATGCCACCTCCAGTTAATGTATTGCAGGCTTTGCCGCAACCACCAGCTGCCGCACAACCGGCTCTTATTAATGTAACGCAGCCCCCTCAAGGGCCGCCAGTTGTGTTTCCAACTGCCCCCGCGCTTCCTGTAACCTTGCCTAATTCACCAGCGGCCTCTCCCAACACTTTTCCTTGTACCACTTCGGTACCTGTTTCTACGTCCTCTTTTCTTCCCTCTGTTTTCCCTCCCGTTTCTGCCTCAGCTTCTCCTTCAGCGCGACAGCGTTTAGCTAATGTGGTTACTTCATTAATGTCGCCTCTTTTTGAGTTGTCTGGTGCGACTCCTGGTTTGCAGCGTAAGCAGTTGCGTAGTCAGTTGCCTACCTCTGACGAGAAGAACGTAATAGACAGCATGGCGCGCAGATGGATTGTTTTCCCTTCATTGTATGATGTGGAATCAATTGTTAATGTCTTCCATCAGTGGGATGCCCCGAAGCAGAGATATGTGTTTGAGAAGATGTGCGAAATTCTCTGTGAGGAATTGGAGGATAATGGTAGAAATCCGAGGCCACGAGAATTGTGTAGAGTAAGGTCCGATTTTGGAGCTGGTATGATTGTGGACCGCGATATAGATAAAGCAGTTGCGGTTGTACTGTCCTTCAGGAATGATGAATGTCAACAGTCATTGTTCGAACAGGATGTCCCTGTGGGGAGAAAGGAGAAAGTGCGACAATACCCCATGAGAGAAGTTCCCCCGGTATGGAAGGAAGCGGTTGCAGCTGTCGGTGCTAACCCCGCTGTGGCAGCGCATTTCCAGCGTGTTTGGGTGCATGTTCCATGGAAGCGCTCTGAGGTGTTAGCGCTTAAACAGTCCTTACCTGATCCCCGTAAAAATCCGGCAGGTTATTATAAAGAATTGTCACAAACGGCAGGATCATGTATTATGAATCTGGCCGACATAGACATGTTGTTTGGTAATGTTGTTCCACAGCCCCTATGGGGGTCAATCCGTAATGCGGATCATGACCAAGAGCTAGGGGATACATGGGCTAACATTATTGCTGCCGACGCAAGACAAACTGGTGGCGCGAAACCTGAGCCTTTAGTGGCTGAACTCCCTGGTAGAATCATCACGTATATGAAGACACTAATGCCAGCAATGCGCGTAAATTGGGACAAGTTATCTGCATGCAAGCAGAAAAAGGATGAGACAGTGTCAGACTTCTTTACTAGGTTTGAGGAAACGTTCATTGACCACAGTGGGCAAGATATGAGTACTGAGGGTGGCCAACGGCTGTTTGTGGATAAGTTTGTGCAGAATTTACTCCCTGACCTGTGTAAAAAGTTGAAAGATTCAGAGAGTTCTTGGGCCGTTTCCTCTTCAGCGCAAATACTGGCTACCGCACAGTATTATGAAAATAGAGATAAAGACGAGAAAGATAGAACAGAGAAGAAAACGAAGGAATTAAAGACAAAGGTCCTTTTGCAGCAGGCCTATCCGCCACGTGGAGGTCAAAATAATTATAGGCAACCCCAAGGTGTCTATCACCAACCCCAACAATTTCAGAACAATCAGCAAATGAATGGGTATTATCAACCACGTGTCCCTGTAGGTCCCAACCAATGTTCATACTGCAAAGAGGAAGGTCATTTTAAATATAGTTGCCCTAAATTAATGCAGCGGAATGGTAATATGTATGGCACAAGAGGTAGAGGTGGTCAGCAAGCTCCTAGAGGTAGAGGGCGTGGAAGTGTTCCCCAAAATGCGCGTCCTCTGCCGCCTCAGAATACCATTAATAGCTTTGATCAGCAAGCTAACGCGATTGGTAATACGGCACAGTATTATAATAATGATTATTATGCAGAAGATGGTGATGCAGAAAATAATGATTACTAGGACAGCCGTAGACAGAGAGAGGGAGTTGTTTCAGTGCCAGTGGATCAGAGTGGACCGTATGTTGAGGTGACTACAGCAAATGTAACGGAGCCTTTTCTGCTAGACACTGGTGCTGCAAAGAGTTCAATTATGCATTCCAAACTCCCTGGCGCACCTTTGTCTGGCGATATAAATGTTTCGGTAGGTTTTTCTGGCGCCCCAGTTAGGAACCCGATTTCTAGTCCCGTGTCACTTTCTGTTGGACCTTGTGAGCTGAAAGCACCTCTGATTCTGACGACAGGTTGTGGTGAGAATTTGCTGGGACTGGATTTGTTGAAAAGATTGCATGCCACGTTGTATTGTTCTCCTTCGGGAGTACAACTTACATTAGGCAAGAAAGTAATTTCCCCAATGTACTTGTCCAAAAGTACAATGCCGCCTGAACTGTCATCCCTTCCGGATGCCCTTTGGGCTACTGGTCCCAATGATGTGGGCCTCTTGGAGATACCGCCATACGTGGTGACTTTAAAGGCTAATGTCAGACTGCCACGTATTCCCCAGTACAAGATCTCTAATGAAGGCCAGAAAGCATTGTTAGACATTGTCCACGACTTTATTGATAAGGGTGTGATTGAAGAAACAAGAGGCAACGTTTGCAATAGCCCGATTTTACCTGTCTTAAAACGAACGGATCCTTCACAGCCACCTGTTTACAGATTTGTGATTGATCTTAGAGAGGTTAATAAGATTGTTGTGCCACAGTTTCCAGTTGTCCCTGATATAACTGCTTTGTTAACGATGATTCCAGCCTCTGCTGAATGGTTTTCAGTGATCGATTTAAAGAATGCTTTCTTTAGCATTCCAATTGCAGAAGAGAGTAGAGACATTTTCGGGTTCAGTCTGGGAGGCCGAAGCTTCCGCTTCAAACGCGCTCCCTAGGGCTACTGTGAGAGTCCATCTATATACAGTCAAGCTTTGAAAGCACAGCTTGATGCACTTGTTTTACCTAGTGGCGCTATCCTGATTCAGTACGTAGACGATTTACTGATCGCTGCGGATACTGAAAAGATCTGCAAAGAAGCCACATTGTCATTGTTGCACCATTTATCCGTTTTTCATCACAAGGTGTCCTTATCTAAGCTGCAATATTGTCGACAAGAAGTGACCTACTTAGGTCATCTCTTATCGAAGGAGGGAAGGAGACTGACCCCAGAGAGAATTCAAGCCATTGCACAGTTGAGTGTGCCAAAGACACAGAGAGAAGTACGTGCTTTCTTGGGCATTACCTCATACTGTAGGCATTGGATCCCTAGTTTCTCCTTGCTGGCAAAACCTTTGTTAGCCTTAACATGCAAAGACACACCGAATCCTATCCCATGGTCTGAAGAGTGCCAGAAAAGTTTTGTGGAATTGCGTAATGCATTATGTTCAGCACCTGTGTTGGGTACTCCCGACTACAGTAAACCTTTTACATTGTATGTGCACGAGAAAGATGGATGTGCGTTGTCAGTGTTAACACAGCCTTTTGGCGACAGACCGCGCCCATGCGTGTATTTTTCATCCACTTTGGACCCTGTAGCGAGGGCATTGCCAAGCTGTCTGAGAGCGACAGCTGCTGCAGCGATGTCTATCCGACAATCTGCTGGTCTGGTAATGGACAACACATTGATCGTTATGGTTCCACATGCTGTAGACACATTATTGAATAGAACCAAGACACAACACTTGACTAGTGCACGCCTATCGGGTTACGAACTTACACTGTTAGCGAATCACATACACATAAAACGATGCAATACGCTGAATCCAGCTACGTTGTTGCCGATTCCAGCGGACTCAGATGAGATTGAGCAACATGACTGTCTGTTTAGAACGGAAGAAGAGACGAAAGGAAGAGTGGATCTGAAAGATACTCCCCTGACTGAGTGTGATGGTACTTTGTGGGTAGATGGTTCATGTTTTAAGCTCCCTAATGGTGACACGACTGCTGCATATGCTATCACGACTTTACATACGGTTGTGGAAACTGCACGAGTGCCACATAATTCGGCCCAAGCAGCAGAATTAATCGCCCTCACGAGAGCATGTGTGTTATCTGAAGGAATGAGAGTGAATATATATACAGATAGCCAGTACGCCTTTGGCGTGGCTCATAATTTTGGACGTTTGTGGAAGGAGCGTGGGTTCCTGACGTCACATGGAGCTAAAATTCAGAATGGCAAGTTGGTGAATGATCTCCTTGAGTCACTGACCCTACCGTTGCAAGTTGCGATCATGAAATGCAGTGCGCACAGGAAAGTCACAGACGATGTTGGTCGTGGGAATGCGTTTGCTGATGAGACCGCGAGAGAAACCGCACAGAATGTGAAGACTAGAATGTATGTTGCAGGCCCCGCAAGATGGGTTAATGATGTAGGAATGTGTGAGAACACAATAGAGAGTGTGAAGTCGCTTCAAGCTGAAGCCACAGAGGAAGAGTTAAGCAAGTGGAGAGAGAGTATGGGTAAGTTGGATGAGAATGGTTGCTGGACTGATCTGACAGAACATAGGCGATGGTTGTTGCCTGACGCGTATGTGCTTCCAGTAGTTACTATGGCGCATGGAATGGCACACATCAGTACGAAAGGTATATGCAAGTTGTTGGCTCCAGTATGGCAGAATGCTGGGATTCCCAAGTGTGCAGAGAACGTGGTCAAGAATTGTATGGTATGCTTGAAGTACAACCCTGGTAGGGGAACCCCAACTCCGGCCGGTCACTTTGCGCCCCCATCATGTCCATTCGAAGTTTTGCAGCTGGACTTTATTCACATGGAAAGATGCAACAACCTGAAATATGTACTAGTGGTTGTTTGTGCTTTCTCAAAATGGATTGAGGCTTATCCTCTAAAAGATAACACTGCCCTATCCACAGCCAAAGCCCTTGTGAAGGAGTTTTTCCCCAGGTTTGGAATGCCGAGAGTGGTCTGGTGTGATAATGGGAGTGAGTTCGTGGGTAAAGTGATGAAGAATGTATGTGAAGGTTTAGGCATCCAGCAGAAGTTCCACGCTGCAAATCACCCCCAATCAGCTGGATTGGTAGAGCGCTACAATGGAGCCTTAAAGCTCAAGTTGGCTAAAATTCAGGCTAGCACTGGTCTTAAATGGCCTGATGCCCTGCCTCTAGCACTCCTGTCCACCAGAATGACAATACACTCACGAGTGGGACTTAGCCCCTACGAGGTGGTCTTTGGCCGCCCGGCTAATGTATGGGGTGTGCCAAGGCCCACGAAATTCAGTGAGATAGAGCATCCAGTGCTGCTTGATTACCTGTATGATTTGACTGTTAAACTGCGTGTTTTGCACCAACAGGTACATGATACTCTTCCCCAAGCCTCTGAACCTCCTGGACACCCTATCAACCCTGGTACGTGGGTGCTAGTGCGGAACTTCCAGCGCAAGAGTAATGACGAGCCCCGCTGGCTTGGCCCTCATCTTGTTCTACTATCGACAAGGTCAGCGGTGCGAGTGAAAGGGAAGAAGCACTGGGTTCATGGTACCCACTGCAAGGTAGTCCCCTTGCCTTTGCCATATGACCGGTGGGTCAAAGAGGGTATCACCGACTCTGAGACAGACACTGTACTCCGTTTCACACCATTCAGTGATGCACGCCTAAGAGGCACAGTTTCAGACCAAGAGAGTGACGATATTCTGCAGGAAGCTGTGCCACCATCGAATCGATTGGACACCACTGAGCCTGAACTTTTGTTTCGAGACCAAACGGCACCTGGCCGTCTACGTTATAATTTGAGACCTAGGCCCATGGACAAATAAAGATTTCCTCACTATTTCCTTTTTGACATTTTTTACTCTCCTATCTGAAAGACTTTCTTGATTTTTTGTTTTTCGAACCACCATCCGGGTTCTGCCGCAGGGTCGCGGTGTCAAGACTTTGGGGTACAGGCCGAAGACGTTAGGTCGACGGTTCTGGTTGGTCTAGGGCGTTTCCCTGGACTGGCAGGCGTACTCCTCAGCAGAAGAAACTCACCCGCCGCGAGCGGCCCGAGTAGAGGATGGAGTTTTTTAAGATGGAGAGACCGATCGAGGAAATGAGCTCTAAAACCAGGATGTGTGGAATTGTAAAAAGTAAATGTTTTGTCTTTTTGTGCCTTTTTATACTGTGTAGTATTATGATGTTTATTGTAGGACTTGTGTTCCTCTCCGCTCAAAAGCCTATTGCACCCACTCAACAGCCTATATTCCTTTCTACTGCCTCCTCTCACTCTTTTCACCCCCTGCCTGAGCACGAACAGACCAGACGATCGGAATTCGTAAATAACTCGTTTATCCAGCTCTTGCACCAGCACCAGCTAGTAGTGAATACGACCAATTGCTGGGTCTGTGGGTTAATGCCACATACCATTAACAAGGGTATTCCCTACCTGGTGTTGCCGTATAGTTCAAATGGATCATCATGGGCATTCCAGACCATGTTTCTCTATGCTCTGGAGACGTACTCCCCTCGCCAACCGCGTTCCATCAGACCCATCACCAATAATAAGGCTTTGATGAAAGGAGTTGCCGATATGAGTAGGGATATCAATGCATACTCGTCCATTCCCAAAGAAGAGTTGAGACCTTATGTAGGATGGAACGCGACAGGGTATAGTATTAGTCTGGGTGAAAGACAGCGACAAATCTCATCCCCAATCTGGGTCGTACCCCACATGGGTCGGTTCTGCTTACAGGGTAATGGTCAGAACCCTAGGGCTCAACTGGGTAGAAGTGACTGTACCGAAACGTACACTTTCCCGTCACAGTTTTCCCCAGCGTTTCTAGCTGCCCAGAGTACCTATTTCATCTGTAATAACCGAGCATATACATGGTTGCCCCCTGATTTCTCGGGCACATGTTATATTGCGAATCTGCTACCGCCTACCTTCACTGCTGCCTCTGATTATCACAAGACCAGAGTTGTGAGAGGTGTAATTAGTAAGGAGGACACTGCCGGTCAGGAAGCAGGAGACTTCTTCTTGGGTTTCCTGCCGTTTTGGGGACCTATGGTCAATAGTAGGAACCTGAGACAGCTGACGCGTGTGGTTGAATCCACTATCAATGTAACGGCTGGTGCCCTTAGTAATCTGACAGCTGAGCTCCAAGCGGACCGCCTTATGACTCTACAGAACCGCATGGTCCTAGACGTTATTCTTGCAGACCGCGGTGGGGTATGCAAGGTCATCCAATCCAGTTGCTGCATTTTCATTCCAGACAATGCTCCAACGGTGTATCAAGCCATCTCCAAACTCCATAAAATATCTGAAGCCATACACGTGGATAAGGGAGATTGGTCATTGATGGGATGGTTCTGGGAACTGATATCTGCCTGGGGTTGGAAAGTTCTGATGGTCATTGGAATGATCTTAGCCATTCTTTTCCTGCTCTGCCTGTGTATACAGTGTGCTCCTGCGATATGTGGTCTCTGTGCTACCTTATGTGTAAGGAAACCTGTATCGAGAGACGAGCTAAGTAATAGGATGATGCTACAGCAACATCTCCATGACTTTGCGAACATTGACCTGGACTCGGATTAAGATGAGTATAGTGATTGCCTATGTAAGGGCAAAAGGAGGGTCTGTCGTACTTTAATATTCGGGACCGCGTAGGGGACAGGGCCCTACCCCTGTCTATGTGGTATTAGCGAACCGCAAATGGTAAATGCGGCATGTACGAGTGCTTTACTCGTCGTTCTAGCCCTGAATGCACTGTGTACACGTTATTCTGCTTCACTACGCGGGTTCCATTTTGGAAGCAGTGGCCATCTTGTCATTGCCCTCACATAGGCTATAATGGAGCAAATACGGACCTCTCAGTACATGTGCTTTCCCGTGACTTCTCGGTGACCTGGGCAGCTGGCTCTGCTGCCCCGGGTCAAACCGGTCTCACGAGCTCCCCTTCCTCCGTCCACCTGTGATTAGCATCAGGGCTCGACCCATCATAAAACCCTTCTCATCCTACACAAACCCCCGGCTAAATCTCTTCCACACCTGCTTGTTCCTGCTTTATGACTTGTTTCCCAAAACAGGAGATGCTCATGTTTATTGGGGGGTCTACTGACATCTAACGTGGGATCGCAACCTTATTGTGTAAATCATTGTGAGTTGGCCGAACTGGAATGTGGGATGGTCATCATGACTCTGCCTTTTCTTTGTAATGTACACTGTTATATTGCCGTTTCATAAAACTCAGGAATGTATGCTTGAGGCCGAAAAAGGCCTATTTAAGATGTAGTCCGTTCCTATGATTTCCAGCAGTCTCCTGAGAACATACACGCTGTTGTACTTCTAGGATACCTGTCATTGGTCTGCAGCCAATAAACGATTCTTTGACTTCACCCAGAAGACTCTGTGTTTCTGTAGGTCCGGAACAGGGTGAAACCCCGAAGTCATAGGGTGTGTGCCCCTGCACCGCTGGGTCTAAAATACCCAGTACTTCACACAGAGGAGCAGCACAGCCACGGGGACCCCAGTTCCCTCAACAAACATTAACAGGTCTTCTGGGTCACCAGTTCAGCGTGCACAGGAAATCATGCCACTAAGGGGGGAGCCAGCAAATGCCCCTTCAGCTACTGGAGATGGCATACCAAGGTCACTCATGTACCAGCTCCTCCATGCCCTGCATATTTCCCCAAGCCCCCCAGATAGGGAGAGGAGGGGAAGGAAGCCAGGCACCGTGGCCGCTGCTCTGTCCTTTAAAGGCACTATGCCCCAAGCCACGATCTAGGCCCCGAGGTCCTGCCCTGCACTAGTCCCCTCAGCAAGTCACCTCCAGTATTTTACTCACCAGGCTTTCGCAGAGCGTGTTTACATTCTCGAAAATGTTGTCCTGCAGAAGGGGCCACTCCCCCGATACAACTGCACAGGTCGCCCCTCCCTGGGGCTCCCCAATATAGGCTGTGGCTCTCACTCAGGTGGCGGTGTCCTATGCATCAACCAGTTCCTTGGACCAGACACCTCAAGCGGGGTACCCATGTTGGTTGGGACCCGCAGACAGCTCTACCGTCAATTGTAGTCCTCAAAGGGGGGTCAGGACAATTCAAGGTTGCTCTCCCCTGCTTCTCCAGTGCCGACACGGAGCCCCGACTCGGACTTCGAGGTCCTTCAGTGCAGCATGTCGATCAGTGTGTGTCTGATGGCACTTCACTGCCGGTCGCAAAGGGGACTCATAGGGTGCACCACACCTCTGGGACCAATAAGGAGGATGCCAATCACACACCTGATGTCTGGGGTGCATGGACCGCAATGCTCGCCACACGACTACAGGTCCGTTCTCTGATGTCCCCGCTTTACAAGTATGCACGGTATGAAGTATCTCACGGGACCAGGTCCGTTGGGCTATCGTAAACTCAGGTGCCACTATTGTCCAGGCAGTGTTTGTAACCTGCCCCCAAACTACTGCTAAAGAGGCCTAGGTTCCACGACCTGTCTGTGGCCAGCCAGTTGTCTCCCTGAATGTTGCAGGATAGTCTATGGGCTGGCACGTAGCAGCAGGTTCATGCATCCTCCATCTTCAGATTTCAGGCCATGCCCCCCCTGCACAAAGGCATTATAAAGTTACATTTGTGAGAAAGTAGTCTCATGAAGAGACAAATGATGGCTTCGGTTCCACATCTGGTGCCTTGGAAAGAAATGAGCTGATGTCAGCGTGCATGGGTGGTGCTTATATGCAGTTCTGTTTGTCACTTCCGAAGCAGAATGACTTTGGTGCACTGCTGTACACCACCACTTACTGGCATGCAGGGGTACTGCTAAAGATTTTATGAATCCAGTCTAATGCTTGGGGAATATTCAAAAGGTGAGGAATCTACAGTTAGAAGTATCTATCAGAAAGTCCCTACAAGGTTTAAACTCAGTTTTTTTGGGGGGGGGGGGGGGTGACATATCTCCCTTGCGCTCTGGTAAAATGCAAACTTTTGGTGAGAAATACTCATCAAAGACAAGGGGTGTAGGGCAGCGTGGCCAACCACCACCTCGGATAGCCGTCTATTGCCGGAGCTCCACTCCCCAGCCTCAAACAATCTGTCAAAATCAGCGATAAAACACTGATGATTGTGCTACCTATAGTAAATAGAGGCTACCAGTAGCCCTTAGCCAAACATTGGAATGACTCTGGGGTTCTGGCTGCCCCTAACTGCGAAAATATCCTCTATAGCCTGGTGGTTGTGGCCTAGATGCAGGCAGGCCGTGACGTTTCCTGGCGGCTTCTGACTTACTAGGACCGGGATTGCTGCCAGCGCGCTGGTGAGGGACGTGGCGCTTCACCTGTTTGGCACTAGCACGCCCAGGAGTCGGAGGCCATCCCAGAGTGCAGCACAATTAACTAGGTGCATGGTGACAGCTCCAGAAGTGTGCAAGACTAATTGCACTGGTGACTGGGCTCACTGATGGAGCCATGAGGGGAGAGCAACAGCAGATGCGAGGGAGTAGTCCGATCAGAGTTCGCACAGGAGGGCCTTCACTCTGCTTCCAGTACGGATGCTCTCAGGACTTCCTCTATCCCAACCCTCCACCCCTGCCATATGATCATCAAGGAGGCCTTTGTTGCTATCCCTACCTATAGAAGTAGTAGCATAAAGGAAACAACATATAAATACTGGGACTTGGTGGTGAACACCTGGACATTTGATGCTCTTTACATTCTCCCTTAATGGATTGCTGAGGACTGGGATGCACTGCAAACAGACTGGACAACAGTAGCTAGTTCTAAGCTTGTACCTTGATTCAAGAACCCTGAGCAAAACACTGTAGGACTATCCATAGCGGCTCATCTCCTCTAAAAACACCTGCCTTAATAACAATTGCCTAATCAAAGAGCAGACATGGGGAAAACAGACCTCAGACAGGCCAAACTGAAATTTGATTCATGACAGTGGCTCAAACCTTCATCCAAATTCGGGGCTGATGCTCTAGAGCATAATAGAGGAAGCTCTGCAGAGGTAGGAGAGGAGGAAACAAGAAGATTGACTTTGAGGCGGAGAGCAGGGCCTTAGTCATGGATAATGACTCAGAGAAATTGAAAAACAAGTTTGAATGATTGCTGACGGACATGCATAAATTGATGACCAAAAATTAAGATTTAGAGTTGTACTCTAAGAGCAACAACCTCAATTTCTTTGGACTAGCTGAATCTATTAACAAGTCTCAGATGCCGACCTTTATGGAACATTTGCTGGAGGATGTGCTGGACAGGCAAACATTTTCCTTGTGCTTTATAGTTGAGGAAGGCCCACAGGTCTCTAAGCCCCAACTGGAGCCACTCCGTGCCCTTTTGTTGTATGATTCTGGAATGATCAAGACAGACACTGCTTCTTGAGGGAAATGGGACATATAATGTATAAAGGAAAGGAGTTCTCCATAAGCCCAGACTGCACTACTGAGGTACCAGAGGCCAGGCATCCCTCTCCTAGGTCAAGAAACTCCTCAGGGCCAATGAAATACCATATGCAATGCTGTACTCTGCCAAACTACCCTACTCACTGCGGGCCATGTCTTTTTTTTATATCTCCAAAAGAAGGTATGACAATTCATCAAGTCCCATCTCAAGATCTGCAGCAAACATTAGCTCAATACGCAGTGACAACCAGACAATACGGATACTGCTTCAAACATGCATTACATTTTGCCTATGTCATTAATAATAAGCTGTTTTTGTTGTAAGTTGTAGCTTGCTAAGTAGTTGTACAATATAAGTCACAGAAAGAGTGTTAAAGGGTTAGGACTTGTTAATGTACAAAAAGGCAATATATTGTGCTGTTACTAGTGGTATAGTGTGGGAAAGCAATAGCAGCATTTTGAAAAATTAAATGAAAGCGGGAAATAATAGAATTAATAGATGTAATAGCAATACTATGTGTTTAGAGGAGTTATGACAACTTTTGGCCCCAGTACCACTGCACCTGCTGCACCATTCAAATCATGACCATATTGCCTGTATGGTAACTGCACATGTGACTGCCTGTTTAGTGGTAAAATATTGCAATATGTTGTGTTTAGGAGGGTTCTAGAGCTTTGGGGCCTGGTGTCACTACACCCACTGCACCATTGAAATCATGATCCTAGTGCCTGCAAGGTAACTAAACATGTGACTACTTATTTAGTGAATAAATATAGCAATATTTGGTGTTTAGAGGGGTTCTGGCAACTTTTGGCCTCTGTGCCACTGCACCACCATTGAAATCATGGTCCTAGTGCCTGCTAGTTAACTGCACTTGTGACTGCCTGCTTAGTAGTACAATTTAGCAATAGTCTGCGTTTAGTGGAGTCCCTAGAGCTTTTGGCCCCGGTGCCAAAGCATCTGCTGCACCATTCAAATCAAGCCCGTTTTAACTGAAAGATAACTGCAATTGCGTCCACGTGTATAGTAGTAAAATATAGCAATATTAGGTTTTAGAGGAGTTCTGACAACTTTTGGGCCCGGAACCACTGCACCTTCTGCAACATTCAAAGCATGACCCTTATGTCTGTAAGGTAACTGCACTTGTGACTGCCTGTTTATTAGGAAACTATAGTAATATTAGGTGTTTAGTGGGAGGCCTAGAGCTTTTGGTTCTGGTGCTACTGCACCTGCTGCACCATTCAAATCATGACCCTATTGCCTGCTAGATAAATGCACTTGTGACTGTCTTGTTCAGTAGTGAAATTTAGCAATAATCTGAGTTTAGTGGGTTCCCTAGAACTTTTGGCCAGTGAGCCACTGCACCATGAAAATCAAGTCCCTTTTAACTGCAAGTTAACTGCAATTGTGGCTGCCTGTTCAGTATACAAATATAGCTCTATTATGTGTTTAGAGGAGTTCTGACAAGTTTGGGCCCGGTGCTACTGCATCAGTCAAATCACGAACCCTGTTGTCTGCAAGGTAACTGCACTTGTGGTTGCCTATTTAGGATTAAAATATAGTAATATTAGGTGTTTAGTGGGGTGCCCGGAGCTTTTGGTCTTGGTGCCACTGCACCTGCTGCACTATTGAAATCATGGCCTAGTGCTTGCTAGATAACTGCACTTATGACTGCCTGTTTAGTTGTCAAATATAGGAATCTTTGGTGTTTAGTGGAGTTATGACAACTTTGTGCTCTGGTGCCGCTGCATCTGCTTCACCATGTAAATCAAGCCCCTTTCAACTGCAAGGTAACTGCAATTGTGACTGCCCCTTTAGTAGTAAAATATAGCAATAGTATGTGTTTAAGGAGTTCTGACAACTTTTGGACCCGCTGCTACTTCACCTGCTGCACCATTCAAATCATGACTCTGTTGTCTGCAAGGTAACTGCACTTGTGGCTGCCGGTCTAGTAGTAAAATAAGCACACCGCTTGTATAATAATTTTATTTTTAACATGCAATGTTTATTACAACATTTAGAACTTGACTGTAATGACAAGTAGATTAAGTTGAAGAAAATCAATTCAATAATGCCTGAAAAGGGCAAAGAAAGGTACTGAAGCATAAATTGAAAATACCAAAAACGTTGTAAGGCTAAATCCTCTGCGTTACACAACTATGTAATGAAAAGAAAGCATTCCAGCATACTGTTAGAAGCTGCCTGCTTTTTCCGAGGGAAAAGATTTTATCGTGACAGGGAATGGGGTTTAAACAGTGTGAACAGCTTTTGTAGAGGTATCCTAAATGCGTGCAGCCAGGGGAAGTTACCCCCCAAAAAAGTTCCAAACAAAAGCGAATGAACACAGGGAACTGACAAGCGCCCCCTTTTAAAATATATTAAATACAAGAGATATCACGCAGGCGAAACCTAAAAACCTATTCAGTGCTTAATGACCAATGTGGAGCAGTGGGTTTTCCCCTTCCACATTGCTAACAAATACAATACCCTTGACCAATCTACTTTTATTCATCTGTTAATTCTCTAAAGCTACGCAATATATTATGTGCTCTGTCTGCGCCCGATACGAATTCCTGTGCTCAAAGCAGAAAATCTGCCCAAGATATCTGCACTAGAATGTGCTGTGCTCTGCTCAGCCGCAAAGTAATGTCATGTTTATCTCCTTGAATTGTCGACTGGGGTAGTTGGTGCTGGTTTGCACTACTTTGTGTTACGCACCAATTCAGATGACTTGGGGTAATGTGGGATATTATGCTGGCTGTTGGGGTGCTCGGTGCAGTAAAGGTGAGGAGATTAAATGGATTGTTTTGATATTTTGGTTTTGCACTGCTCACTTCTTGCACCCATTCACATTTTTCACTTGAGTTAGCGAAGTTGACTTCCATCTCCCTCATAACACTCTACGCAACGCAGACTCATTCATTCATCCCTCCCAATGTCGCTCAATGAATTTATGGGACGCACAATCTGGAATGTTAAAACAAAGCCTAAAACCCTCCAAAAACGACAACAGCTCCTAACCTACCTGGAACGTCATGTGGTGGAAGAGGCCCTCTTGCAGGAATCTCATATGATCTATAGAGTGATTTGTTTACTCGCTGATTGCTCAGGATGCACTAACTACTTTGCCTCCTATAGCTCCTACGGGGCTGGAGTCGCAATACTGGTGTGAAAGGCTCGGTTTCCCACTTGACTACGCTCACGTGGAGAACAAAGGGTATATACATTTACCTATCTGGGACTGGCCCTCACTCTTATCAAATAATATGCCCAAAATAATGACTCCCCAGATTATTTTTTGTAACATTGTGCAGCACTATCTCACACGTAAAGATCGCAACATCATAGAGGGCGGCAACTTTACCATAGTACTTAACCCACTACTGGACTGCACGAGGCCCGTAGAGTCAATAACCCTGTTACTGTGCGAGCACTCAGTCATCCTTGACTCTGACCGCTTGATAGATGCATGGCGAGAGGTCAAAGATGATAACACAGCATACTCATGTTATTCACCTGACTACACTCTTTAGATACTGCTCCATGGATGCAGTCCCTTGAAAACCTACCTAGAACATTCTCACACCACTCCCTAGTTTTCCAGAGAGTCACGCTGCCACACCCCTTGCATAGCTATAAAACCAGGTGCCACCTCGTCTGCTCCGACAGACTATATTCAGGGCTGATATTGGAACAGATATTTAGGAATTCTTGGATACTAACGTACGGTGAGTTCCCTACTTTTGGACTGCTTAGTAAACTTTGAAAGTATACATAAGGGCTGTATGTATTCCAATGCAGGCGGGTCCTTAACCTCTTCAGTGCCCATGACGAGATAGTCTCGTCATGGAGCACGGTTGCGCTGTGCCCATGACGAGACTATCTCGTCATGAACCCCGCCCGCTAATGTAACGCCCGGCACAGGGCGGGGAAAGGGCGGGGCACTGAAGGGGTTAAATCCATCCGAGCTCAGCTGCATCCATTAGAGAAAAAATACGCCACAGAGCAGCGCAGTTACGAGGCGCTCTTGCCCGGACTGCCTTAGATGGCCTCCCTAGACCAATTTAAAGAGGCAACCACCTGTGAAGTTACATACCCGAGCAAGCACGCACAAGCAAGTATATATATGGGGATGGCAAAAGGCCGAGAAAAACCCTCTCTTGGTTGCTGACCAACCCAAGATGCACTTCAGTCACTTCGCTCACACAATGGGAAGCCCATAACTAGCAATGAGCTGATCCTTCAAAGCTTTTTACACTACTATTCAGTGTTGTACTCATCCAAACTGTGACCCACCCCATGTCAGATGTAGACCTACCTAGATTAAGTCTCCCTGGCATGGGTTCAGGAGGGAGGAGGGTGCATGAATACTTATGGAACCAACAACTCTAACTGAGATATGCTTGACAATAGATAGCTTTGTTAACAGCAAAACCTAAAGTTCTCATGGTCTAAGAATGGAATTTTTCGAAAAAGTTGAGGAACTCCTCCTTACCTGGCTGTTTGAACTTTATCAGGAGGCTCTCAAAGCCAACCCCTCCCTCCAACTACGAGGGAAGCTCCGACATCCATAATCCTTAGTCCTTTCCATGCTGGACTACGGTAACGCAACAATCATGGGCACCCCAAAAATACACCTAGCCCCTTTGAAACCTACACTCCACGCAGCAGCTAGACTACTGACCAGGGAGAGTTGCTTTAACCACATCACCCCCATTCGTAAGAAACTCAACTGGCTGTCAATACAGGCAAGATCTCTAATCTAGACTACTTGCATAACTCACAAAGCTCTCTACATGGAAAAAAAAAAAACTTCTTCTCCTCAACATATACCTAAACCCTCACTATAAACCATCTTACTTGTATGTTGCGCCCACCCCACAATCGCCCCAAAAAATGAGCATCACTACCTCGGGAGGGCGGGGGGGTAAAACAGTACCTACACTCTTCCCCACATTCGCAACACCCTAAAGTAGTTTCCTCAGAACTATAACTATATCGTCCATCTATCATATTATCTACCCTTAACCTCAGTTTTGTAAACTGTTACCATGTATTCTCATTTAATCCACAGGTAAGTCGTGTAGTTGCTACTGTCCTAACTCTGTAATGCGCAATATATATATCTGCCAGAACTACCTCAAAACTATATTGTCCACATATCCTACTGTCTATCGTATACTTCTTTTACTTCTTGTACTATGTATTTTTATTGACTTCATATGTAACTTGTGTAGTTGCTGCTGTGCCAACTCTGTAAACCGCTTTGATACCTTCGGTCAAACTCGTAATATACAAAACTCAATAAATAAATAAATCCTTAAACCTGGCAAAGATCCTAGAAACACAGGATAATACTGACCATTGTCTCTGCTGAACACAGACAATAAAATCTTAGTACATGTATTAGCCAACAGACTAAACCTGTTAATGAACAAACTGGTTCCACCGGATCAATCTAATTTTATACCAGACAGAGCTACCTCTAATATACTAGGTCATGTTTAGCAAGGATTTATTGTACTAGGCATAGACTCTGTATTTTGATGCTAAAAAAGCTGTTAACTCCCTTCAACTGCCCTTTTTTATTTGCTATTCTTTGTAGAATGGGGCTAGAAACTACTTTAGATGGCTAATCAGGCTGCTATATGCTATATTCACGTTGGCCAAAGTCCGAGTGAATGGCTATCTCTCCCCCAACTTTATGGTGGGCAGGGGCAGGCAACAGGGCTGTCCCCGGTCACCTTTGCTATTTGGTCTAGGTGTTGAACCTCTTGCTTACGTTCCCCACACAGAGGTAATTACTATTGTTACATGCTGATGATATTCTTTTGTTAGTCAAACACCCAGATGCTTTTCTCAGACCTATTATTCATTACATTATTCGCTTTAGGGATTTTGCTGGTTTACAAATTAAATGTGAAAAGTCCAGTAGTGGCTGGTAGGGGGTGGGGGCAGGATATTATTAAAAAATGATTGCAGCATTGTGATTGGACTGAGCACCGTGGTTTGGCACTCAGAGAGGGAGTGGAAGCCTGGGCATGTTCTCCACGCAGGCTGTAATGAATGCAAAGTGTGCATGACTGTTTGGCCGGCCCGAGATGGCCGGCAAAATAGTCATGTGCACTTTAGGTGCAGCATCAGCCACTCTTCCTCCCTGTGACGCGGGAAGCCCAGCCGCGCCCTAACCTGGTGACAACTCCAATACAAAAAATTAAATTATACTAATGCTTTGTTATTATCATTCTATTTTCTCCTATGCCCTTCTTTAAAGCAGTGGGGCGAAGCTCCTCTGCCTTTGCGGAGGGGACGCCACTGGAAAAGTCAGAGGTATTCCCTCTTACAGATGGAACTTTGAGAACTACCCATGAATTTCCCCTAAAATGGAAAGAGGACTCAGTCCAATATCTTGGTATTCATGTGCATAGGGGATAAATCCTTAAAGACAAATAAAGGCACAGTTTTTGATACGTTTTTGGCACAAGTGGAGCGCCGACTTCCACTCCCCCTCTCCACGAGAAAGGCGGAATAACCTTGATTAAAATTCTTGTATTCCCCAAATGTTTGTACCTTTTTGTCAACATCCCAAACCCCTCTAGGGTAGGCAAATTTCAAAGCCTTTTTATAAGACTTATATGGGGAGGTTGGACTCCACAAATAAGTTGGGAGATACTCACATGGTCATTTGAGCGGGTGTGTTTGTCGTCCCTGAAAGATACTTCTTAGCAGCATAAGCATATTATGTCATTTATAGCATTTATTCGCAATACGCTGCAGACCACCTTCCAAAGGAGGGGAATCAAATCGGAACAGGGTCTTAGAAGCCCTTACATTTATTCACCTAAAATGCCACGACACGATAAGTAGAGGCCCAGATCCACGTTTGAAGGCACAGAAACATATAAACTGATGTCAGCCCACCTCGGTGGCACCTACACACACAATATCACCTACCTGCAAGCAGGAGTAGTGCTTTTGAGTTTCCGGATCCAGTCGGAAGCCAAGAGGAATATTTAAAATTGAAGGAATATGTGGTAAGAAGTATCCATCAGAACTAGTCTGCTTTTTAGAGGATCTCACGGTTAGCAGAGTCTGATGAGGAATTAACGTGTTTAGTGACTCCCTGTTGGTCTCAAGAATTGATTTTCAATTAAATATGGTGTGAATAAAAATAAGCGGTATGTGCTCACTGATAAGGATTGCATTTTATTAGAAATTAGCTACTCCTTACTGAGCATTAATGAGAGTCCCTCAACATATATATAAAAGACCTCTGCGCTGGCTTTTGCAGCACATATACGAACATTGGGAAGAGCGCTGGAGAACATTTAGTCTTGTATACTCCTGTATTTAGTCATAGGACCTGATTTAGGGTTTGGTGGAGAATAATCCTTCAGGATGGAGAAAATTATCTCCATCACCCCCAAATTTAGAGATGACTGCTGGGCCACCAGTCATCTCTGTACGTTAAAAGGAACTGCCATCAAGTAAGTTGCCTTCAAGGTAAAAAAGGTTTGGTGGGCAACCGCTGTCTACTGATGGCTGTTCACCAAACTTTGAAACTTTTTTTTTTGATTTTCACAAACAAACTCCCAAAGCTGGAGTTTATTTAGGGAAAACAAAATAGCTCACCTCCCCCGCACCCTGGGAGTTTTCTCCCAAGTTATAGGGGGTAATTCGTTTTTTTTTATTTTTTACTATAAGGTTTTACCTGGTGGTGAGGGGCAGAAAAAAAAGACATTAAATGGTCCATACTAAATAGTGTAATGCACTTAGTCCGACAGTTCCTACTCCGTCAGGGAAAGCATTTCATCATTTGAACCAGTTGGGACAAAGACTGTTTTAATGGTGGGCCCCAGGCAGTCAATAAAAACAAAGGCTATCGGACGTGCACGGTAGGCTTATGGCCTCCGACGTCCTGTGCGGTCAACTAGTTTCAGCCAGGCCTTTTCTTCTACTGGCTTTCGTCAGGACCTTATATGTGTGGATCCCTATCCACCCTACAGTCAACGAGAAGCAGCTACTGTCCAAAGAACAACGCTGGATCTACAGATTGTCCACCTACACGGAGGGACTGAATGATAATATTCCGTGGAACAGCCTCAGCAGATGAGGCACCCCCCCCCCCCCCCCCTTTCTCAATCTAAGGGACGGCATCAGATCCCGCCAACTGATGCCCTGTGAACCTTACTGCAGCCGGCAGGGCATCTAAACTCAATGCCTTGCCTGGACCCACTGCACTGTGCCAGGTTATACACCCACACAAGACCATAATGACCCCACGGTGTACCCTTCATACACATACTCATGAGCCCCCACACAGTGGGTTCATCACCCCCATTTTTTAGCAGGGCCAATATGCAGCAACATCCCTGCATATGAACACACGTTACCTTCTTAGCCCCGCCTAGTTGCCGCTTACATTTAAATAGAGAGGGTGCCCCCCCTTTGCAGTGCACAGATGGAGCGCGACTCCCCCTAATGGGTTAGCACTCCCCTAAATAATCCGCACATTTGCACGCACATGTTAGCAACTTAGACATCCATTTGCACCTTGGAAATAATTTAGAGAGAGCGCTACATACACCTGCATGTGAGTCTTTATTCCATTTCCTCTACTACAGGCACCTCCTCGAGACAACAGGAAGCTGAATACGCCCCATGACTCGTGCCCAGGCCAGAACACCTGACCCAGCTAACAAACAACACCTGGCCCTTCCCACAGGTATTTAAGCGCTCTCTACACTGAAGCTCATTTCTCACGGAGCCTCTGCCCGGACAACAGGTTCATTGAGGGTCCAGCAACTTTGCGCAGTAAGTACCTGAACTTGACCAAGCTAACGGTACAGCAACCTTTCATGCTGCCCCTGGCTGTGTCTGTGTGTGCATCCTTTTTACCGTTACCTTGTTGGGTGCATATCACCCACCTCCCCCAACAGCCTTTTTCCTTTTATTCCCCCTATTTAGAGTGCACATGGTCCTGGCCCCTGGCTGAGCTCCATGCTGAGTTGTTCGCTATAATCAGGTGTATAATCAGGTGTAAGCAACTCCACTTTACTGTTTTTACCAACACTGGTTACAGTACATAGGCCTAATTTCACATACAATAACGCATATTGTGAGACCGGCCACTCTTTCACTGCCCGCCACTGACGCCAACACTACCGCCTTGTCCGTGGTCACCTCTAGGCACTTAGTACGGCCTCACTATAAGCTTTTAGCCCACTACTAGGAGCCTTTTGCTTAAATGTTTTGTAGCGTGTGCTTTACACACAGGGCACTGACAAACTCATAACAACCCCTGTAACACCCCACACAGATAAGGTCCTGACGAAAGCCAGTAGAAGAAAAGGCCTGGCTGAAACTAGTTGACCGCACAGGACATCGGAGGCCATAAGCCTACCGTGCACGTCCGTTAGCCTTTGTTTTTATTGAGTGCCTGGGGCCCACCATTAAAACAGTCTTTGGGACACCCAGGACAGTATTTTAAACCTCACTCAGAGCACACCCACAGCACCCTCACAAACCAAAAAAACCCGCTCCGCAGTAATCTGGCGTCGAAGCACACCTGAGGAACACTCGGAACCTCAGGTGGGGCCCAATGATGAAGCATGCCACCAACTAGGTTGGTGGGTGAGGGCCTTCATAAAAACCTAATGGTTTTCCCCCACCCGCAGACATACAAACAATTTAAACAAGAGCTAGTTCTCATTGATTATCAACATATAAACTGGGGAAACAGTCTAGCCTCTTTAGTTCTCCTCTCTCTTCTTGATTATAACGTTGAAAATAAATTGCCAAAGTCAAGCAAACTGTCGGTGATACATGCATCTCTGCCCAATCTGCCAACCTATTAAATTCACTCACAGCAAAGATACGACTGCCATAAATCACCTGGAGTTTAAAAGGATGCTGAATTTTGGCTGTTCCCCACTTGACCCTCAGAGTTTAAATTAGAATAAGATTCCCTATCATGTGGAAGTGGGGCTTTAGCGTAACACCATGAAGCTAGAAGCATCACATTTTTCTGACGAGGTCCTCAAATTTACGTTGTTCCAGAACAACAATAAAACATCAACAAAGATGAAATAGCAGTTTACATCTGGAAATGAGGAAAAAGTACACATCTTCATAGAGACCCTCACAGCACCAAAGAATATATTAAACAACTTTCAGTACTCACAAACTACAGTACGCAACTCTAAGCCATCTGTGAGCATCACCAAAATGTAGGTAACTTTCTTAACCAGCTCATTTCATACTCTACTAACTTAATCCAGGTCTTCCGCCATCCCATATTGTTTGACCTTCTGAACTAAATCCTACTGAGCTCTTCCCACTGAACTCTTGGGCACAGTCTGTATAAGCATGACCCACAATATGTGTAACTGTACTTTCTAACAGCACTACTGCCATTCAATAGAAAATTGTATTAGGACAACCAATGGAGTCATGGCTTGTCTGTTAAAGAAGGTGGAACGCACACTAGTGGAGTTCTCAGCCTGGGCCCATTCATCCGGCTTTTTTCTCAGCCACCCTTGCCTATGCCCTCCACAATCCCTCTTCATCAAGCAGTAGAGGTGTATCCTCATGGCCTGTGATCCAGGCTGCCGACATCAGACTGCCCCCAATGACCTGATTACCTCCTGAACCTAGGTGCGTGTGTGTGGCCGCGGCCTTTTCTGCCTCCATTGGCTCAGCACTCTCTATGGGGATCTTCCCGGGGCTCATTCTGATGGCGAACTTCCACAGCTGGCCCCTCTCAGAGTATTAAACCAGTACGTGCTCGCCGCGACTACCCTAGTCTTGGCAGCTGAACACCATCTCCGGCAACAGCTGACAACACTGAAGAAGGTCCTGCGCCTCAGCCTTACTCCTTCGATTGGCCCAATAGCGCCCTACCTAGCAGAACTGGTCGCCCACACCCACAGTGTCTCACCTGCCTTTGTTGCTGTCTGCACTACAGGATGGTTGAGTGCTCCCCCCCTTGGTGGGCCAACCAAGGGCTACAGGTGTGGGTGCCCCCCTACGCTGCTCTGTGCCATTGCTGGGGGACTTCCACTGGTCAACATGTGGGAGGTTTGCCCACTGTACACTGCTGCTGAGCCACATGCAGCGCTGCTCTACATCCCTCTTTGGGACTGGATGTCTCCATCGTGCCTCCTTTTTGGGCAGCCAGTGACATAACATGCCTGTGACTGTTGGAGAGGACCCCTTTGAAGTAGGCCTGCTCCACGAGGAGCCCACCACTCTGCTATACCCAGGAACCAGGCTCGCCCACCTGTCTGTGGTTCACTATGGGGAATTCCCACACAATGCACACTGATCACCCCCCCCCCCCCCGAACCCCAACAGTGCTCAGGACCTGTTGCCTCTTTAGGCAGCTCACAAAGTCCCAGCTGCCAACCTGTTGAAGTAGAAGGGTAGACAAGGGTACCCGATATGTCAACCTGGGGTGAATAAATGTTTAGATAGACAATGATTCGGGGGTGGCCAAAAAGGTCAAAGGAAGGTCGTATCCCCTTTAGGGACACTGTACTCCAATTGTAATAGTTAATCAATATCTTAGGGAGCGGTAAGTAAAATGCACAGGGACATGTAGGTCAAAAATAACAACTGTTATTTATTTTACAAAAAGTATTTCAAGTGCTCACAAAGATAAGTGATAAAAAGCGTGATGTGAAAAGTGAGGGTGACTTTAAAACATAGACATTGCATTGACAACATGTACTGGAATTCCTCAAGGATTTACAGATTAGGAGTTCCTGTTGTAGGGGGACAACAACGTTTCGATCTCAGCTATTCGAGATCATCTTCAGGACATAACAATGTGAGCAAGCTGAATTAGGAACGGACAGAGCCGATGAACTTGCTGTGTGAAGGAGTTAATCAAAGCAAGTGCAGAGCGAAAACACCACGCATGGCATGCATCTCAGAAGGGGACACGGGCTTGGTTGTGTGTTAGCGCCCTATAGGAGGGGGTGCCTAGTAGACCCAGTTCGGCGGGCGTGGCCACTTAAATGGGAACTCTGGGCAAGCAGCGTGGTGCAGTATAATCAAGGCTGTCACGTGAAGAATGAGGTTCACAACCGTGGATTCGCTAATCAGGACTCTGTAACTTGGCCTGATGAAGGAGAGGTCTTATCCCCTGACGGCGCGATGAGCGGATTATTTAATTTGTAACAGACTGCATTACTAAGTCTGGAGCCGAAGAGCGGACCAGCGTGTCCTGCTTCTGCGGTAGATGCGCTGATGGTGGCTCACTTTTCACGTCACGCTTTTTATTACTTATCTATGTGAACACTTGAAATACTTTTTGTAAAATAAATAACAGTTTTTATTTTTGACCTACATGTCCCTGTGCATTTTACTTACCGCTTCCTAAGATATTGATTAGATATTACAATTGGAGTACTGTGTCCCTAAAGGGGATACGATCTTCCTTGGACCATTTTGGCCACACCCGAACCATTGTCTTTCTAAACAGCCAACCTGTTGAAGGCAATCTTAGAGGCTATCAACATCTCAAGAATCACACTGGAAGTCAAAGTCGAAGCCACTGTAAGATTTTGGACTGCTGCGTGCAAACCATAGAACACTTGCAGGGAGTGTCACCCTCAGGGAGAGTGAATAAGAAGACCTTCACATAACTACTCAGGAACATCAGCTCTCGGACTTGGCAGACCAAGTCTGGCTCCTCAAGGGCTGAGCCAAGGACATCAAGGGCCACTCTCGCAGTAACAATGTTCCGGTGGTTGGTCTTCCAAAGTGTGCAGACGGATCTCCAATGAGGCTGACTTCCTAGAATGATGGCTTACATCCTTCACACCAGCTCATAACCTTTCACCCTTCATTTTGATCGAAAGGGTGTACCGTATTCTATCTAAGCGTCTACCTCCAGGTACGTCGCCGTGGCCCTGGGTGCCCAGACTGCTGCACTACAAAGACGTGAACCATACATTTCGAGCTGCCCGTCTGGCGGGTCACCTCGAATATGAGAACCATCAGATTGTGCTCTTCCCAGACTACACACTGGTGGTTCAACATCAGCGGGCCTCCTTTCTGCTGGTGAAGAGGATGCTTCGGGAAATGGGTGTCAAATAATGCTTCCTCTTCCCGGCTAAGCTTAAAATTATGACTGATCGCAACACCCTGTTTTTCACTGACCTTGCAGAGGCCTGGGTGGAGGGCCAAGAAGCACCCCTTCCTGTTGGATGAACCCTGCTACAGGCTCTCCAATGTCACAGCTCACTGCCACCGCCCTTGACCTCAGTCATGTCCTTCAGGGCCTGTTCCTTCTGCTCCCTTCCCGGAGCAGGCCCATGATGACAGGCAGGCAACCCTGGACACAGCAGCAACCTTATGTGACTCTGGCTTGAACTCCTCTCTGCTACGTCTACCTCGTCGAAAGATGATGATGCTTCTTCAGCGCTGGACCCGTTACATCTTTCAGGTTCCCTACCTTTAGTGACCAACCCCAAACAACGAACGAGTTGATATAGTATCCGATTGTGCCTTCTAGATCACTCCTTCCTGACTTTTCCTAGCCCTGGCGGGGAGGGGGAACTGCCCTTCGGCCCCATCATATTTGCTTGGTCCTTACTGGTCCTGCATGCCCCTATCAGCCTTGGCCTCCACCTTCCCTTTATCACCCTCACCCCTGGGGCATTAGGCGCAGGGGCCTTATAGACACCACCCAGTTCACTGCTACCTGCGTCACCCCTCCCACAGTTACAATGACTAGGCTGTTCACATGCTGGTTCGGGTGGCCTGCCATATGAAAACTGTCCGGTTTGTTTTTTCCCCTGGCACTTGTAATTCCCCTCCCTGGGCTGTACCGCTGGCTTCTCCCAGTTGTCACTGCTGCCCGATGTGTCTGAGTAACCCCAGCTTCCCCTGCTCCCATGGCCAGGGATAGAGAGCTTCCTTCCTCCACCTTCCATGCCTGCCCCACAAATTACAGTAATATCGAAGAGGCTTGCACAACAAAAACAAATCTCTTCAAAAACGTTCATTGATTTCCTTTGCTTAAAAACGCCTGCTCTCAGCATGCAATCCACTTCCCGATTACGTAATTAATAAAATTTGAAATCCATGAGAAAAACAATCACAACTCTTAAAAGCAGATCTGATCAATTTAATTGACCTTAATTTCCGGATTTAGCCAATTAAAACTGCAGTGAAGAGTTTCTTAAGAATGCTACATGGTCGTCTCAAGTACTGCATGACTGACATCTTTATTCAAGGATACCAGGGGATGGAATGGTTATTATGTTTTTAAAAGTAGTAATTATGCTTCCTTTATATGAAAAGTGAATCACAGTGGCAGTAGGGAAGCTAGAACATTTCGTTTTAGAGCTTAAATAGATCCCATATGAGAACCTTTAGCAGTTTGTCGTGCAGCCTGAGATGTTAACAAGATTGCAATGCCTTTGTATTACGACATGATTTCTTAGCATGCAATGAAACGATTAGGACTTGAACTGCATAGATTAGTTTTTCTTTCTGAAGACTCATCCTGGAGCTATTTAATTATGTTGCAGAACATGTAGTTTTTTCACAGAAGTATCATTATAAGTGGCAACAGGCTGGCTTGAAATAATTTCGACCGCAGTTGGATCAGTGAAGACCGCGTCCATTGGCATTCATTATAAGAGAAATGTCATTTGCATCGTCCAAGAACGAACCATAAAAATGTGTGGGGTTATCACTGCCAATTTAATACTGGGGCGAAACCTAATTTGCATGGACACGCCCCCCTAAAAATATCCACTGGCAACATCCATTTTGTATTAGGTGGTACCTTCCACGTTTGTGGTAGTCCTACCTGCCAATGAGAAAAAAAGTGCTGCTCACATCTTTAATGAGATCCTCTGTCATCTTTGCAGGCGGGATATACCATTAATTTTTACAGATGGACGTATCTGAACTCTACAAACACTGCCTATGTACTAGGCTCTCGATTCAGTCTTCAACTATTAAGAGCTTCACAAACTTCCAAAGAGATATTAATGATGAGTCCGGCAAGCTGGCAGCTCTGGTCTTTACTATAGATAAAAACCGAGCTCGTCAACATTGTTGAATCCTGCCTCACCCTTTGCTGGTGCTGTTTGAAGTCTCTGATGCTCAATCCTTTCGGCCACACCGTTCGCAGTGCATGTGGAACCAATAGGACCTTTGGAGGTATGAGCAGAACAATACACAACAACCTGGACCTCTTCTAGTAGCCTGTAGGATATCAGGAGACTTTGCTTGCCTGGAGTCACCATATAAGGGCTGTCATAACCACTTTCAACTGAACCCAATTTAAACTTCTTCTCCGTTGCAATTGTTAATTGAGAACCGGCTGACAGATCTCACAGCAACCCTAGTATCAAAAGCAAAATTGGGTTCATTTTAAACAGCAAACTGCACCTTAACTTACAAGCACTATGGGGGAACAACATCACAATTGCTAGACTAATCCTACATGTAAAGGTACAAGTCTGTCCCTTCCCTCTGTTGAAGGCCCGCTACTGGTTACCCATTTCTAGAAGATATACCTCCAGGCTGCTTTGAATCACCCACACGTTAAAAATGGAAACAACCCAATATTGCCAAAAAAATGAAATTCATCAAATAAATCCAAACGAGGAACCTAAATCTAATCCAGCATTCCAACAAGTAATCACAGCATACAAGAAAAAAAACACAGAGAGCACGTCTTTTTTTGTACAAGCAGCCAAACTCTGGAACTCCTTACCAGCAAAGACAAGGCCCCTAGTGCCACACGACGTTCAGAAGACTGGTTAGGAAATGAGTTTTCCTGCATAATCACAAGGCTCCCATGAAAAGCAATTTCACTCGACAATACCTAGACAGCCTCCAGCACTAGAAAGAACATAATACCAAAAGAGGGCTTGGTGTCCTAGATATAGAGACATTACAAAACCATGCAGCCCAGAAGGAACACTCCAGGTACAGAAGGCCACCACCAAAAGGTCCTCACCTACTCTAAACTGCAAACATCCACGGACCTAGGTTTGTGAAAGGCCTCACAGGCTCCTCTATAGAGGTACACTTGTGTATTTGGACATATGAGTATATTTTTATATGGGTATGTATGTATATAGATACAGATACAAACAAATATTTTTTAAAAGACAAAAAATATTTCTCTCCATTTTCACCAATCCCTATTATCACCCACCCTGCATGCCCTCAGTTTTCTCAGTTCAATTCTTCCTTTTTCACCACTACCTGATTCCACTGCAGTGCTCTCAGATTTCCTTGGGCTTTCATAATTACATTTTAAATTTCTTCTAATGTGTCTACTCATCTAATTAACAGGGGCACAAGTTACTCATGCCCCATAAAATACTTTCAACTAACTATCAATCCACTTCTACCACAAAACTTGAGAAAATGCCTGAGGTTTTTGGGAGCACAAAAATAACCTCATAACCTACAAAGAAGAAGAAAAAACCATCCACTACTGAACTACCATTAACCTTTGGCTCAGAGTAGCATTAATACTCGTCACACAGTGCTTTAATGCCTCATCAGGGATAGTAAGCGCTATATAAAGGGTAAACAAGCAGATCTAAAAAATTTCGGATTCGAATCATCTGTTGCACGACGCCCAATCAGGTTTTCCTGTAGGCTACAGAACTGAGTCTTCCCTTCTTGAAGTCTCCAAATAAATTAAGGAAAATTTAAATTTAAATACTCCTGTTATGTAATTCTGCTTAATCTTTCCTCTGCGTTTGATATGGTCTATAATGTGGCTTCTTAAATTGCAATCCCTGTGCAACCTGTTTGTGCATGATCATAGTTATAAGTGTAGCAATATTTGTCACACCCGATAAAGATCCCACCACTGAAGGTCCCACCTGCCAGAGTTTAGAAAACAATGCCCAGTGAATACCAAGTCATGTGGATTTTGATGCTTCCAAATCCACATGTCCTGGTCCCGTTATGAGGGGAAAACATGTAATCGGTGATAATTATTGCACATCGGTGTCATGCTTTAGTGGGTGCAATAATTATCACAGCAAGCTACTAGTAATGAGGGCCCGTGGTACACTGAATCCTATGGACACTATTCAACTCACCATAAAGCACAGTATCCTACAACCACCAACCTACAACATTGCATCACACAGTCTACCACAGGCAACAACTCACCAATTCCTGCCAGTCCTGCATCCTAGTGACACTATTCCACTATGCTGCTCTGCACCCTAGGTACAATAGTCTACCACACTATGCAGCATTCTAAAACACTAACCCACCACACTGAAACACAGGCATGTTAGCACACTCCACTACATCCTAGGAAAGCCAGTTAATTCCACTTCATCCTAGCGACACTAACCCACTCGACTGCCCTTTAGGGCCACTAAACTATAACAATGCACAGTGCCCTATCACATAATTCTGTGTCCTAGGGATAACCAATCATTCACTCCAGTGACAATTTAGGCAAATACGGGCTGGGCCATGCAAATATATGTGTTGATGCAGGAAAACATCTGAAATACTGGCGTTTAATGTTCCCCTCTCTACATGAAATTCACAATAACATACATTTGAGTGGCAGCTAAGAACCCACAAATCCATTTAATTTGGTTGATTTTTGGCCAATCACAGCAAACATGCCTTACACCGAAACCTTAATTTGTACCCTTTTTAATATAGTACCTGCGTTACGTGTGTCCGTCTCTGGCTCTCTTGAAAGTTTGTTACTTTTCTTAATAACAGCTCAGTGTAAAAGAAATCCAAGATATGGGAGGGGGAAATAAAAACCTAATATACTAGTTGAGAAATTATCATTTTAATGATATTTACAAAATTACGCATGGATAATATTTCTGTTGAATATATAATCTTCCGTCACATTCCTCACCGTATGAATTATCTTTCCAGGCTTCAGACTGCTCCAGGAAAGCTTTTTCCATGTCTCTTCAGCACGGCCATGTGGTGCCATGGAGCTTTGGCCACAGCTCTGCCTCTGGGTATGAGGAACCTGGCGGATATTAGGTGGCAACTGGCGTGCTGTTGTCATTTCCCCAAAAATATTCCTTGCCCCATTGAGACTTGCAAAGAGGAACAAAGGAAGTCTACTCAGTCACTCCCTGGTAAAATGAGGAGTAGGAACGGAAAATGGAAGGATAATAATGGACTGGCTCATACTAGACGGCAAAAACCAGCTTAGGTAAGAATAATGGGCAGGTACGAAGGACCAACTTATCTGGGTGGAACACAGAGAGGCTTTTAAGTTTTCGGACACTACATGAGGAAGTTATTGCCACCAACAGACCGCCTTCAGAGTAAAGAGTTAAAGCGCGCACCCCTGAGCATCAAGACAGTCAATATAAGCATCAAACCCTACTGGGGAACAATAAACTGAGTGGGAGGAAACAAATACGCCAAGCCTTTTAGAAAACACACCACAGGGAAGGTTGATAAGGAAAACACAGAGGAAGGCAGGGTAGTAAAATAGCCTTTTAGAGTAGCCACTGCCAGAATCAGCAGTGAAATGGACCATCCAACTCGCAATTTATGAGAAGGACAAGATATCAAGTGGTTGAGCTTCCTGTCTCGTACCACAGAACAAACTTGTTCCGGCAATCTGTGGAAACAGATTTGGCAGCAGGCTTCCTAGGTGCCAAGATGTCTGCAACATCATCAGGATGGAAAAGAGCTCTAGCTAGCACCACTCAATCTCATCACAGGCAGTCACAGTGTCTGGGGTTTGGGGTTGATGAACTGACCGTCCTGCTAGGAGAGCAGATCTACTCTGCTCAGGAAAAGAAGAGGTAACAAGTGCTGAGTGCCAACAGACTGACACTCACCCATGCTCAATCTGCATCAATTAGAAACAGCTGTGCTCTACACTCAGAAGAGCAGTCGAGAGAGGTTGCATCTGTGACCACGGTAGCCTGAGTCTGCGGGGAGCTGAAAGGATAACCACTAAAAGGCTATTAGGGTCTCTTCAACAGTGCAAATCCAAATGAAAAAAAGGAGATCTGCTCTTGAGCCACTATGACCGCAAACACCACTGAAAGACCATCACCTCCCACCTGGCATGTGACATCAGCAGGATGCATGAGGACAAGCAAATTAATGCAAGAAGAGCAGAACCAGCATGTGACTCGGAAACATCAGAATAATTTCCCAAACATCAGGGACTCTTTGAGTACGAGGACAACGCTTCATGCAGTTTATGTCCTATTCTGCCACTATAAAGATCAGCTTCTTCATGGGAGAGAATTGGACTTTGGAGGTGTTGATGGTAAAGTCCAAATTGTGGAAGTCCCAATGGCAGAATTGAACTGACAGTATTGGAATCCCACCACAAACTTCATGCCACGCCTATGGGAGGGAAGAATTAGAAGATGAAAACAGGCATCCTAGAGGTTCAGGGACTCCATCTAATCTCTTACTTTCAGGACCACACAGACTTGACTAAGCCAACCCATCTTGAACTTGCCCTGCTGAATGAACAAGTACAGAAGGTGTTGGATGCAGTACAGAAGGTGCTGGATGCCAGATAGGCCTCAAACCTTCAGCCTTCTTGGGGACCAAGTAGTAGAGGGAATATAATCCTGTGCCCCTTTCTTCCAGAGGCACCATCTCTATGGCCCCTTTGTTCCAGTCAACTACCTTGCCTCTAAAATTGAGACGTCTGTCAGACAGCACATCCTGGTGAAAGAGGGGCAGTCTGGAGGGAGGGATATGAATGGTAGGATGTAACCCTTGCGGATTACTTGAGTGAGCCAATAATCCTTTGAGATAATCTCCCAATCGGTGGAAAAATTAGAGCATCTTCCTCCTCATGAGAGATTAATGGTATAAGGGATTGTAAGAGAGGTTTTGAGGTAGCAGTATAATGTAAAACTGAATCTATTTGCTGATGGTGGCATTGCTTTGGTCCACGCCTGCTCCAATAGGAGCTGCATAACTGTTGAAGTGTCTGGACTGACCGTGAATGTTGCTTCTGATAGGACAGTACTTGCTTGGATTAGCCTCAAACCTTCCTGTACTATTGGCAAAATTATCTCACTGGGTAGGGTTTCAGAGTCTGAGCCAAACTCCTCCACCTTCTTGGCAAATATCAGGGGCGAGTAGAGGGCTCTGACAATGAAATATCATTGAAGTTCACCCTAACGTTCTCTCTTGCTGTGCGAATAGTTTTACCAGAAGGAACCTGGGTAGGGTGAGCCAATGGACCTGGAAAATCCAGTCGCATCTTTTTCAGAATTGGGATCTTATCCAACAACAAGGAAGAGTCCAGTGATGGGGAAAAGTACACAGACTGCCAAAAAGAAAACATCACCTTCCTATGTTGCTTTTAGTATTTTTTCTGGGAAGATCTGTAAAAATATTCTTCCCTGACAGGTCACTGGGCGTGAAGGAAATAACTTTGGCATTTCCTTGCAGGCCATAGCCACAAACAATTTGGCCTCCCACTGCCCGACTGTCTTCAGGGCATGTAGGTATGTAGGTAAAAGATTTGCAGGCCCTAGCATCATAGTTCAATCCCAGACACTACAGGTGGATTTCATTTGGGTTCAATAGAGACATGTTCAACAGTACCTTCAACACAGCTTGAAACCCTGAAACTTTCAGAGAAGACATTTGACTTTGTTGCTGTTGAAATGCTGAGGAAATTTGTCTGTGAGACATCAAAAAAGAGCTCTGGATGTACATCAATTAAAAAAAAAAAGAACAAACCAGTGTGCTGACTGGTGCCTAACGTACTCTATTACCATCATGTCTGGAGGTGGAATCACAAATTAAGCTATATGGTGCCACATGGTTGAACTAGAGAGATATTGCTAAGGAAAGGCATTTCCAAACCAAACTGAAGTCTGGAAGGATAATCAATAAGGTGAGGATTCTGCGGAAAGACGTAACCCTCTTCCCCCCCCCCCCCCAACAAATTGCACTTCAGGAGGTGTGGGGGAGTCTATATGCACACGACTAAAGGCGGTGGTTCTATTCACATACGGTAAATATATATTCCTTTACGTTATAAAAAAACAAAGAAATTCACTGAAAAAAAACAAAGATTAGAAGGACGTTTTAGTTAGGCAATTCCTCCTTGCGCAGTATTTGACATTGATAATACTGCACAGTTTAGGTAAATTAATTACATTTGTGAGCAATCAAAGAAATTAATATTTGTAAGGGAAACGTGTATATAGCATGTTACAATATGGCCACCACTGTGGTGATGGCTTGGTAGTCCCTCGCCTATGGTGACTACATAGCTGTGAGCTGAAGAGATATGTCACATACATATTTAAATGAAGATATTGTAATGGCACTAGGTATTGTCAACATGGCACTAGACAGCCGAAATGAGTTATTGCTCAGTAAATGCTCAAATAATAAAGGCATTGATTGGCAGCTACTGGAGTGGTAGCTCAACCTTGGGACCCAGAGAAGGATAGTATTTGGCACACGCAAAGGCGGAAGAGTGTCTGCTGTGCACTGCTGGTGGTTTGGTGCACGCCGGCAACCGCAGATTGTTTCACTATATAGTCATCCTTGGGTGTTTAAACTGTCTTTATGCTACAGTAATTCAGTCAATAGTACAATTTTTTTGCACCAATAACAATTACATTTTTCAGTGATGTGCAATAAACCTAAAAAAGGTTTCTATACCTGTTTTAAGTAGACCTACATTTAAGGAAGCACACCTACTTACTAAAATGATATGACATTTTTTATATGTATTTTGCAATTTCAAGGCTTCCCCATTTTTTTGTATTGTTTTTCTGGAATATGTTCAACTATGACACCAGCTTGCCTGTGCCTAACCTAGTGGCTTTCCCAATACTTGTTTATAAAAGCCAGCTGTTGAGTTTTTCGCCTACAGCAGTGATTCTTAGCCTGTGGTCCGAGGACCCCTGGGGGTCAGCGACACTTATTCAGGGTGTCCTCGGCTGCTCATAAAATTAATTAATATTAGCTGAGTAATAAAGTATTTAGAGAAAGTTTTAAAACGTTCTGCATCCGTGAAGAAATTAGAACTTGAATGCTAAAAATTGAGCTGGTATCATTATCTTGATTTGGGTTATCAGCGCAAGTACAGCACACTGAATCAGTCTATGGACTATTCATAGCAGCAATGGCATCCACTGACAAAAAGAGACCATGCCTTAGGAATGATATGCTAGATTCTTGCATTTTGCTTTGTATTTTAGATCTAAATTTAGATTTTGAAAAGCTTCAACTTTCTCATTAAAACAAAAATTTCGATTCTCATTTTTTTTGTCTGTGTATTTAATAACTTACCGAATTTGAGTATTTGTTTAATGTACACATGTTTTTGCATAGTGTTTTAAGGTTCGAATCATAGAAATTGCTTAGGCGGGTGTCCTCGGCTTCCAGTAGTGATTCAGTGGGGATATACAGAGGTCAAAAGGTTAACCACCACTGACCTACAAGTTTTACTTGGCTACAATAAAATGTAACTGCCCTTCCACTGTGTTTTTAGGTTGAGCCTGGGCAGCGCATGCGTTGCTCTGCGAGGCATACTGTATTAGAGTATGGACTTGAAGCCCCGCCAACTCTCCACCCATATTTGTCATTGGCTTGTGTCATTGTACTTTGTAAATGTTGGCTTCTGATTCGTTGAAAGGCTTGTTAGTCCTTCCTTAGTATTGACTTGTCTTCATTTGTAACCTCCCATGAGGACTGGCCCTTTTTCTTCGGTTACACGGTACATCTTATTTAGTCTGTAAACACTGTTTTCTTTAATGAGTTTCTCCTACTGCAGGCACCACATGCTTTCCTGCAACATTTAGCGCACCATGTGAGCTTTCACTTTCCAAACAATAGGTCTCGCATTTACAAGAGTTTGAGCTATTGGCATTGTAAATGACAATGCCTTTTATGCATGTGTTAATTATCAAAACAGATAAATGAAAGGCCTTTTCATTTACAATGTCAATAGCTTAAACCTATTATATTGCAAGTGCTTTTTTCTTCTAGTTTTCAAGGATTCAGTGTGGAAAGATATCTAAGATTTCGTACTAGACCACATTCAATGTTTTGATTTGATCTAGTTTCCCAGTAAACCAGTGCAAGATCAAATTGGCTTCATCCGGCAGGACTTTGTTGAACCCTGCTTCCATACACACCATAATTGACTTATTTCGGTGTTTTCAACTAGTCCCTCCCTTACAAGTGATTATAAAAAAGGCTCCATAAGCAACTGCAGGCGGACTGGCTTGGAATCCACAATCGTACTTCGCCCCCACGTTCACTGTCATTGCTGAATATGATTTATTATTTTAACCCGTCTGATGAAAACTCGAAGTGTGGACACCTTGACAAACCTGCCTTGCTGTTTGGACTGCCCGTGGATTCCTTGCATCTGCACCAACGCCTCGCGGAACCCGCTGCGCGGGTCCCGCTTCGCAGAGGGGCGCTCTCCTTCGTGGGCTGTTAGCTGCTGCTGGGGTAAGACAGGGGCTGAGGGCTGCGAGCAAGAGGGCTGGGAACTACATTTCCCAGGAGTCCCAGTAACCCCGCCCGTTCCACCTGGGCTGCTCTCCCTCCCCGCCCGCCCCCAACGACCGGGTGATCAAATACCGGCTTGCCCTGCACTTCGTGGGACACCTTGACAAACCTGCCTTGCTGTTTGGACTGCCCGTGGATTCCTTGCATCTTGCATCTGCACCAACGCCTCGCGGAACCCGCTGCGCGGGTCCCGCTTCGCAGAGGGCCGCTCTCCTTCGTGGGCTGTTAGCTGCTGCTGGGGTAAGACAGGGGCTGAGGGCTGCGAGCAAGAGGGCTGGGAACTACATTTCCCAGGAGTCCCAGTAACCCCGCCCGTTCCACCTGGGCTGCTCTCCCTCCCCGCCCCGCCCCCAACGACCGGGTGATCAAATACCGGCTTGCCCTGCACTTCGTGGGACACCTTGACAAACCTGCCTTGCTGTTTGGACTGCCCGTGGATTCCTTGCATCTGCACCAACGCCTCGCGGAACCCGCTGCGCGGGTCCCGCTTCGCAGAGGGGCGCTCTCCTTCGTGGGCTGTTAGCTGCTGCTGGGGTAAGACAGGGGCTGAGGGCTGCGAGCAAGAGGGCTGGGAACTACATTTCCCAGGAGTCCCAGTAACCCCGCCCGTTCCACCTGGGCTGCTCTCCCTCCCCGCCCGCCCCCAACGACCGGGTGATCAAATACCGGCTTGCCCTGCACTTCGTGGGACACCTTGACAAACCTGCCTTGCTGTTTGGACTGCCCGTGGATTCCTTGCATCTTGCATCTGCACCAACGCCTCGCGGAACCCGCTGCGCGGGTCCCGCTTCGCAGAGGGCCGCTCTCCTTCGTGGGCTGTTAGCTGCTGCTGGGGTAAGACAGGGGCTGAGGGCTGCGAGCAAGAGGGCTGGGAACTACATTTCCCAGGAGTCCCAGTAACCCCGCCCGTTCCACCTGGGCTGCTCTCCCTCCCCGCCCCGCCCCCAACGACCGGGTGATCAAATACCGGCTTGCCCTGCACTTCGTGGGACACCTTGACAAACCTGCCTTGCTGTTTGGACTGCCCGTGGATTCCTTGCATCTGCACCAACGCCTCGCGGAACCCGCTGCGCGGGTCCCGCTTCGCAGAGGGGCGCTCTCCTTCGTGGGCTGTTAGCTGCTGCTGGGGTAAGACAGGGGCTGAGGGCTGCGAGCAAGAGGGCTGGGAACTACATTTCCCAGGAGTCCCAGTAACCCCGCCCGTTCCACCTGGGCTGCTCTCCCTCCCCGCCCCGCCCCCAACGACCGGGTGATCAAATACCGGCTTGCCCTGCACTTCGTGGGACACCTTGACAAACCTGCCTTGCTGTTTGGACTGCCCGTGGATTCCTTGCATCTGCACCAACGCCTCGCGGAACCCGCTGCGCGGGTCCCGCTTCGCAGAGGGGCGCTCTCCTTCGTGGGCTGTTAGCTGCTGCTGGGGTAAGACAGGGGCTGAGGGCTGCGAGCAAGAGGGCTGGGAACTACATTTCCCAGGAGTCCCAGTAACCCCGCCCGTTCCACCTGGGCTGCTCTCCCTCCCCGCCCCGCCCCCAACGACCGGGTGATCACCGTAAGAGCCATATATTAACGTGTGAATACCGCTGCGCGGGAGCTCGCGGGAGCTCGCCGGGACAAGGGCGGGACCGTCTGTGGCCGTCAGAGGCCGTGTGAGGCCGGGCCGGGCCACCTTCCTAACATTTACCACTCAATATTTATAACATCTCATGGTATCACCTAACAGACGTTTTAAATGTTTATTTTGTAAACATTGCATCTGACCATAACCAGGCTTGTGTCCTCATTGTTAGTATAACCGCTTTGACCTAACTTTGCCCATTATTGTACATAATTTTAGGTCTGAGGTTGGTGTTAATTTGGTTATTTGTATATCTAAAGATGACCCTAAGATCTGGCAAAGAGAGGCAAGTCCAGGTCTCCACCTCTAATGGCACTTTTACGGGTACAATTGACCAGTTTTTTAAACGCTCTACTGCCATACTGGAGAAAGAAATCGCTCTAGTTGAAAAACGTCTTTCACTAGATATAATTACAGGCAAGCGATCCTCTCTTGGGAAAATTAATGAGGCAGTCTCCCCCATTCCGCTTTCCCTTTTAGACACTGATAGCAATGATGTTAATACAGATATAGTGCTTGTAACTGTTCCTGAGACCCAAACTGTGGAGTTAGCGGGGATGGGTCAAGATAGCTCATATACCACTGCACATGATAATATGCTAAATGGAGGGACTACTATTTTTTTAGACCAGCCTGGAGAGAAATCAGGTCTCTCGGACTCACCTAATCTTAATATCAGTAAGGAGCAAGTGACTTCCCCTCCCCTTTCACAACTTCTACCCTCACAGAACCCTGGGAAACGTAAAAGGTTAGACTCTCCCGACTTAGTTGAACATATTGAGGGGGCGGGAAGTACTATTGATTCACCTATACAGTTGCCTAATACTAATGTGGTGGTTCAACTTGAAGACCATAATACCACAGTTAGTATTGCAGAAGGCATACTTCTGGCTAAGATAGAGTTACTAATGAAATCCCTGCTCTTACCACTATTCGAAAGGACAAGACTATTGAATACAAAAATGGATTCCTTGGATAGGTTGGTTAAAGATAATATAGCATCTACAAACAGAACTCTTGCCAGTTTAGCCCCCAAAGGCTTGCCCCCCACTGCCCTGTCATCATCGAAGTCTACTCTGGTGAATAACAAAGCAGGGGCCTCAAGTTCAAAAGTGGGACCCACTACTTTAAAAGCCCCGCAGCCAACAACTGTATCGGCCCCCAAGAAAACAGTTAGCTCTGAGGGCGCACCTAGACAGAAGGCCGCAAAGCAACCCCAGGCCAAGAAAACTCTTAGTAGTCACGACCAAAACATCCGGCCCTATATCAAACCTATCCCGAGGAAACAATGTGTTAATCTCCCCCCAGAGTCACAGCCTTACACCATCATCTTAACTGGCGTGGCTCCTTTAGTAGATGGTAAAAGAGAAACACACAAGGACCTCTACAATAAAGTAACATTCTGGCTTAATAAAAATCGCCCGCTCCCACCCAACATGAATCCTGAAATTCTTAATGTAAGAAGGGTGGATTGGATAGGTTATGGTAAGAAAGATCTTGAGGGGGACTGTGTGGTGATAAGTTTCAGAGAGCCATGGGTGGCTGAATTTATCAGCAGGGAACCTAGATTCGGAAGAGTTGGGGATGTGCAAACATTATTGTTGAATTATTTCTATCCTGCTTTATATACAAGTAGACCCCAAACCCCATTTCAACATTCTAGAAGAGACAGGCCAAGAGGGAGATTTCACTTTGATACCCCAGTCTACCCTTTGTTTCACCCGCACCTCACAAACCGGTTCGCTCCGCTATCCGGCTTGGAAGGTGTGGATTGACTTGACAATCTACTACCGATTCCCGGGCCGAGTGAAGTTGTACTGAGTTCCCCTAACCCTGCTCCATCTCCCAGGGCTGAGATTGTAACAGGGCTGAGTGGTAATTCCAAAGGGGAGGTAGAAAGGGTAAAACTTCCAAATCCCACATATAGACCCCTGGTCCCTGAGGAGACTGTGAATCCATTTAACAACTTGCCGAAAGAAACAAGTAATACCCTCACAGTTTTGTCTTGGAATATAGCGGGATTAAAAGGGAAAATGTCTGAGGATGACTGGGGCTCTTATGTGGACTCTTTTGATGTTATCATATTACAGGAAAGCTGGTCAACTGATGCTATCTTTCGGGTTGGCTATCTTAACTACTATAAACCAGCCTGTAAAGGACCTAAAGGTCGTCCTTCAGGTGGTCTGGTTATTTGGATCAGACAATCCCTAGCCTTTAAAATTATAGACATTCCTACCTTAAGTAGTGATATTCTTGCCTTGAAATTGTCTGGTAAAAATAACGAGGACTTTTTTCTGATTAACATATATGCAAGAGGGCAACCTGGTGGGAAGCCTGCGAGAGCAGCTAGCGATTTAGATTCCCTATTAAACAATATTACTAGCGACAAATGTATAATGGTGGCAGGTGATTTTAATTGTTCTTTTGAACCTTTTCCTAGTCTTGACAAAGAAGGATATGGGGAAATCGATCAAATTTGGAATATTCCACCATTATCCATCCCTCCAATTAAAAAAGTTACCGAGGCCGCAATGCAGTGGTTAGGCCTCTGCCTTGAATGGGATCTGCGCGCAGCTAACGGTAGAACTAAATCAGATTCGATGGGAAAGGTCACTTTTGACAATTCCCAGCATTCGAGCCGTATTGACTACTTCTTAATAAAGATAGAGTTTTGGAAAATCCTAGAGGATATGGAAGTAGTCCAAAGACCTGAAAGTGACCATAATCCCCTGGCAATTAAATTACTACTGAATGAGGGTCTCAGATTGGATTCTGCATCCACTACCGTTACAGCCGAGGCTGTTCTCACGAATGACTGTAGAAGGGTACGCTGGACTAGGTTTATAGACAACCCTACCGTATTAGAAAGGGTTGCGGTGGAGGTCTCAGCAGCCACCAATTCGATGGTACCCATAGTTAATGAAGGCACTTCCCTGGAAGAAATAGGGTCGATCCATGAGTCTCTGTTTAATAAGATTAAAACTTTTTTTAATGAACCCACAAAAGGAAGGAATAATGGTCCAGTACCAACTAGGACCAAATGGTATGATAAATCTTGTCGTCTTGCCCATAGCACCCTAATAGCTGCTATTAAATCCAAGTCAGCCAATGATATTAGGCTAGCTAGGGTTAATTACAAGAAAGTACTTAAAGAGGCAAAAACCAACTGGGACGAACAGCGCTGGTTAGATTTATACCAAGCAAGCACCTCATCTAACCAACAAAAATTCTGGGAGGTTGTGAGGTGGGGTGGGACTGGGGACTCGAAAGTCCCTGTTAACCATGTGCCTGCAGAACAATGGGTCAAGCACTACGCGACGCAGTTTAGTAACACGGTACGGATCTCCCACACTTGGGAAGATGCCAGTGTACAGACTGCGGTGCCCATACTTGACCACATTGTCTTCACAGAAACAGAAACTGTAGTTGCTCTTAAACGAGTCCAGAACGGTAAGGCCCCCGGTATGGACTGTGTCCCAGCGGACCTTTTTAAGTATGACCAGGTGCATTGGGTTCCGTACATAACTACCCTAGCAAATGCGATAGCTAGAGGGACCAGGATCCCAAATTCATGGAAAGGGGCAGAGATCCTGCCCGTGTATAAAAAAGGGGACAAAACTGATGCAGGAAACTACCGACCCATCAGTCTTATTGATGCCCTACAAAAGGTAGTGGCTAGAATGCTTTTAGGAAAAATCGACACCTGGATGACCGAAGCTGACATTCTCTCTCCATTACAAGCTGGCTTTAGGGCTCACATTAGTACTGTAGATCAGATCTTAAGATTTGTTATGATCTACTGGAAAACTGTGTTTTTGAGAGGTGGCACGATATACGCTGTATTTGTGGACCTCAAATCAGCGTTTGATTTGGTCCCCAGAGGAAAGATGTGGGCTGCATTAAGAAAGATGAGAGTTCCTTCTGCGCTCCTAGAATTTACCATCAGGATGCACGAGGGAAATTTTGCTAGAGTTAGGTGGGGCCGCCAGGGCCAGGTCACAGAACCCTTCCCTGTGACTCGTGGAGTGAGACAGGGCTGTGTCCTGGCCCCTACCCTTTTCATACTTTTTATTAATCAAGTGGTTAAGTTTCTCTCAGAAACCCCTACCGATGCCCCATCACTGGGTGGGACTAAATTCCCCCTTTTAATTTTTGCTGATGACACGCTCATATTGGCTAAAACACAGAAGGGTCTGCAGGTAGCTATAGACAAATTTGTGGATTTCTGCAATGAGAACGATTTAGAAATTAACATCAACAAAACCAAATTTATGGTCTTCACAAAGAAAAAACCACAGAGGGGCAATGTTACGATGAACGGGTCTAGTCTGGAACAGGTTGAAGTTATGACCTATCTTGGTGTGACAATGGACTATAGATTACGCTGGAAAGAGCAAATAGCGGCGCTTAGCTTGAAATTTACGCGTCTGTCCGGTTGTCTGGTGAAGGAGCAGCGGAGTTCTCTGACCAAAAGGGTATTGCCCGCTCTTAAAATATATAGTGCAAAAATCAGCTCTGCCATATTATACGGGGCTGATATATGGGGTTGTGTGGACCTGGCTGTCCTTGATAGGATACAGAACAAATTTTTCCGAAACCTAGTCAGTCTTCCTCCATCAACACCCGCTCTACCACTATTGATGGATATGGGGTTCCATTCAATTAAACATCAAGCCCAGTACAGGATGGTGGCGTTATGGAGACGAATATGGTCCACACCGGAACTTGCCATGTTTGCCCAAGAGCTTCAGGATGTTAGATCACAACAGGGGGCAGGTGAAATTCCATGGTTTAAGTCAATTAGAAACACTCTTATCGGAATGGGCCTCCCCCAGTTGTGGTTTGAGCCGGGCTCTCACATCTTTCCCTCTAAGAAAGATTTTAAATCTCTCTTCTGGTCTATGGTTAAAGATGAACACGTTGCTCTTTCAGAGAAACCGAACCTGACCGGTCTGTTCCTGCTACATAAAATAGTCCCTCATACCGAGTGCTTTTGGGATGTAATTGTCAAAACCTTAGATAGGAAACTTTACTTTCAGTTCCGTCTAGGTACATTGCCATTACGGGCCTTCACCAGTGGTTGGCAGAAGCCGGCGACTTCACTTTGTCCATGTTGTACTGACCATAAAGAAACAATAGGTCATTTCTTGTTTGTTTGTAATGCTTACCGTGAACCACGCCACAAGTGGCTAAAGCCTATATGCTATAGATTAAAGACCCGGTCGAGCAGTGAAGCCTTGCTCATTCTAAGAACTAACACCTCTGAATGTCTTTCCATTGGATTGGCCAAATTCCTTGGATGGGCTTGGTTATTAAGGTCTAAGACAGTTTGTAACATACCGTCATGAAAAACCCATATAGTACGTTACTTTACTAGATTGTGTCTCCGACCAGTATTGATGTTGTGTCTTTTAATATGCATTTGTTCAATAATAATCTTCTCTTGTCGTCTTTATGCACATATTTAATTTAATTGAGGTTTTAATCAATTCTTAATTCTTTTTGTTCTATTGTTCTTTACGCTTAATTTTCATATAATATCATTGATTATGTAATATTGTTATTATTTATATGTATGTAAATATTTTGTCTTTTATGAAGAATATTCGAAATAAAGACGTTAAAAACTGAAACTGTTATTGAATTTGTGGAAAATGCGGTCTAGTTTGAAAATGAAATCTGCAAGAACGCTGTATCGGAAAAACCACTAGTGTGTGCATTAAAAATATGTTAATTATTTAGTAGTGTAAGTAAGCCAAGTTTCAGTGTTAAAACAAACTCATTAAATGAGCAAAGATTAAACAAAACGTATGAGCAATGTGAATATTTGGCTCATCAAAAATCCAATGTGTAAGAAGTCTGTTATGAGGTATATTGGGAGACCGGGATTGTCACGGATGCTCGACAAAAACTCACATTTTTATCATTACACCCATTTATGTGACGGTTCTTTTAGCCACCGAGCCCAACATATCTGCTGTTGCAAAGCTCCAGGTTTTTGTCTAATTGTACATTAATTAGGTTTCCTGGGCCAGCGCGGCTTAATTCGAAACACTAAGTAACATCTGTGACACCTAAACAATAGGTAATACATTCATACTACTACTCCCTGTGTACTGCGTTAACCCTGTGAAATATATCATCCGACAATGCACATACAATAAAAACACATAATTTTAAGTTTTTAAATTAAATTTACGCATCATTTCCTTCATAGCTGCAAAATAGCATTTTGATCAGCCTCGGTAGAGAGAAACATGGCAGGGATAAGGCAATGACACGCTAGTGTTCGAGTGATGGACACTTAGGACAGCGCGCAGTAGAAAGGGGGCTCAGATTGGTGCTATCGTTAATCGCCCGTTCTTTTTGCCAATGCTGAACAACATTGGCAAAGCCAAAAGGGCGAGACTTAGTAGCTTTTGAGAAAGTTTGATAATAATGTGCCATGTATTCATCCTTGTTTCAAAACGAACACCGATCAGTTTAAAGTTCATCACTGTGAGAAGTTGGCCTGGCATATGCTGGTCACTAGTTATAGTGGCCACCTTGCACCAGTCCAAATCGACTCTTATGGTAGATAGGTTTAAGACAACCTTTTTAAAGAAATCTATCCTAGTGGTAGCTGTGGAGAGCAGCCTTCAGGCTAAGTCTCAGAGGAATGTAAAGCAGCTTGTTTTACCTTATAATCTCTTGAATTACCAAATGAAAGGACACCACACAGGTATATATATCAAATATACATGTATTTATTTCTAGACACACTCTACAAATCTCTTTATGAGATTAGAAGCCAGGAACACATTCAAATTTCAACGTTTCACAATAAGTAAAGCACAAATATGGCTGGGGCCCTAGGGGCGTACCAGACCATATACTAAAAAAGAGGTTTAGGAAAGTCGACTTGCAGAATGACAAGGCCTAGGGCCTGTAGAATCGCTGGGGCTTCACTACTCCAGTCAAAGCAGGTAAGTAACAGACCCGCGGGAGACGCATGCAGTGTGTGAACACAGCCGCGGGTTCCCTATTGATTACAATGGAGCAAGTCGCGGTTTGATAAAGTTTTAGGGTACTTCGAGGAAGTCTACAAGCAAGCCACTTACAAGGTAAGTAATTTGAGGGCCAGCACACGCTAGGGCACCGGAGTGCACGAGTTACCTCACCCAGGGAAGCCGGGTGCATAGGTGTCTTTTGGTGTCGGATCGCGTCGCTGTTTTCTATGGAGAACAAAGAAGACTTGCTGCTTGCGGCGACTGAAGAAGTGTCCGGTGGAATCCAAGGCTGGATTCTATATGTAGAAGACCTGAAAATTGAAGGGACAGGGTTCACAGTCACTTGCCAGTGACTCGGGGCCAGGAAGATGGATGCCTACGGATGTCGGGTGATTTCAGGTGATCAAGGGTGTTTTGACTCTTCGCTCACGAGATCCAGGCGAGATTGACGATGACCAGCAGCCGGATTCGGAGTGTCCCACAACGTCTGCAGCTGATGGCTGATGGTCGACAACCGGATTGGAGCCAACAAGCCTTGGCAATAGCAAGTCTTGTGTAGAGTGAAGAAAGTCGATGGTGCAGACCAGCAAGGTCTGAGGGACTCACCCAGCGAGGGTGAGTGAGGGCAGGCCTGGAGCAACCAGGGGAGCCCTTTTAGTCGATAATAAAGTCTTCGGGGCCCCAAAAGCCAATGGGCAAGGGATCGCGAAGGCGCCTCTTGAGGAAATGCTTCACAGGAGCCCACGGTCACTCGGGATGGTGTAGGCCTCTGATTTTCGCTGCAAAACCTGCTGGAGGCTTGGGCCACAAGTGGTTCAAAGCACAAGTTCGTAGAACGTCGTGAAGGGGTTGCACTTGACAATAGTGCACGGTACCCGGGTATTGCTGTTCCTCGTCACTCGTGGGGTCCACTCGCCGCAGCTCTGCTGGGGCTCACAATGGCCGTCGAGAAGTCAGGAAATCCACTTCCAGGGCTGCAGGGACTTCGGACTCCAGCGAGAGTGGGAAAGTTTGCGACCATTGATTCAAGTTTTGGTGCCTGCCAAGCAGGGGAGTCACTCCTTGACTCCAAGGGAGATTCTTCTGTCTTCCAAAGGTAGTGGAACGTCGAAGGGCCAGGATTCTTCTTTGTAGAGCGTCATCCACGGTTATTCACTTTACAGTGGCAAGGTTTTCTATCTTATACTAAAGATAGGGGTGGGACTAGCCCTATGATCACTTCTCTGGGAGGGTCAGGGTAGGGGGTGGTTACACCCACTTCCCTTTGTCCAGTTTCGCGCCAGAGCAGGGACAGGTAGCCCCTGAACCGCTTTGAGCTGGCATATGCACAGAGGAGCCTACTGCTCCCCCAGTGCAGGACTTCAAAGCACTCTAGGAGTGCACCCACCCAGCTCCAATACACTAAATCCTGTCTGGAAGGTGGTGACACCTCCCTGTGACAGGATGCCTATTGTTGGGCCTCCTCCACTGCGAGTTTCAGTCAGCAGCAGGAGGGCAACCCAGTCTCTGTGCTGGTGGCATCCATTTTGTGATGCCAGGGCTCTTTCAGATTTCTACCGTGTTACCACAATAGGTACATGTCGTCCCCTCTAGAAGGACGGGATCATACTCCCACACCAGTTACTGGTGTGGGGGTATGATTCCAAGTTGTTTGACACCAAACATGACATGTTTTGATGCAGTCATTCCAAAGTTAGCATTAACCGGGAGGTTATAATGCACTTAAGCGTATATGGTTTAACCGCATCCACAAACAGCCACAGGGAATAGACCCTGCCAGCTGCAGAGGGGTCCTGCTCATGCAGAGGCACCCCCTCACATTGTAAACCAAGCACCCTGCCCTCAGGATTGATAGGGCCTGTCATAGGAGTGACTGATGGGTTTATATGAGTGTGTATGGTGAGATATAGAAACCTATACCTCAGTGAGGAGTGCTAACACTACCTCACCCAGGCTGCAGTAGCAGGCCTGTGGTGTCCGATTTAGTCTGCTTCCTAGGGGTGGCATAATACATGCTTCAGCCCCTGGTAGGCCTGTGAAGTACCTATGTCCTAGGTACCTAAGGTACCATATACTAGGGGCTCATAAGGTACCACAGTATCCAATCACTAGTGCATATAATATGCACACCAGTCATTTAAGGGTTTAAGCAGATAGGTTGAGGTCCTGGATAGCAGGATCCCAGCCAGACTAGTCAAAAACCATTCAAACACCAGGAAAAAAGTGGAGGCAACCATGCAGTCAGATTCCACCTTCCTACAATCCCTGAAAGCGGTGAAGGGTAATACTTGTGACGGGTTCATGTTGTTTTCAAAGTTTGCCTTGAGTGGTCTTATACAAAAATGTACCCATACACTTACACTCACTGTTTCCAACTCAAAATCGCACGTTCACACACTCACGTGTTCACAGTCCATGACCCTCACTTACAACTACTGGCGTACAGGGATTCGGATTTGAACTGCTGGGGTACAGGTGTTCAACGTTAATGGTGCAGCAGGTGCAGTTTCACCAGGATCTCTGGGCCCGGATACAACTGTACTTGCTGCACCATTGATAGACACCCCTGACTCACGGCCACTCCCTCTCATAATCTCCCCCTCACTCACTCATTCTAAAATACTCACACTGCTTTACTCACTCCGTTGTCCCAATTTCACTTTTTCATACTCACTGTCTCTTTCACATTCTCAAACACACTAAACTAGCGCGCACACTCAATCACTCACAAACACACTTTTACTAACACGTGCACAGAGAAACAGCACAATCTTTTTTACTTACCTTTGTCCTTTTGCTGGCCACTGCAAGGCTCAATGGCAACAGCAGGGGAGGAATCCAGTGCTGGGCACTGGAACCAGCAATCCATGATTCCTAACAAAGAGCCAGACATAGCAGCAGGACCAGGTTAATGTAGAAGACACACCTTAAGCCCCCTCCCAGCTTCTTGATAGGACTGGAAGTACAGCCCTATAAGAAGCTGGGGCAGTGCTTGGGATCCTGTCCCTGCTGCACTGTGTGGCTCCTCATTGGCCTCAGGGATGCACTTATGTGTGCCCGGATAGCCCCATTTTAGCAGATATACTGTGCTTCCTGAGGCATCTGCTATATGTCTGCTTAAAAAAAAAAAAGCATTTGCAAAGCCAATTTGACTCGCCTATACAAGAACCATTGGCTTTGACAATGTCTTTTAGTTGTGTTGTACAGCAGCGTTGATCTGCAGTATGACTAAAAGTAAAGTTAGAAAAAAGCACTATGAAGTGGACAGCACTAAGCGTGTCATATAAGTTTTTTTTCTTCTGGTGGGTGGGGTGGGTAAGATGGATAACTGGAAGGAGGCAACGGACAAGATGGATAATGGGAGAGTATGTGGCAGGAATGGAAAGGGAAAGTTAAAAAAAAAAGTGCTATGACACAGCCAGCGCATGCCACGTCATATTGCTTTTTTTGTATTGGTGGGTGGGGTGGCAACACAGACGAAGAGTGCGGTCGAGAAGGGCAGTGGGAGCTGGGGGTGTCATAGGGTAAGTAGTAGCAGGGACAAAAGGAGCATGGGGTGGGAGGAGAAGAAGCAACAGAAGCACGGGTGGGAGGGGGAAGAAGCAACAGGAGCAAGGCAATCGGAGGGGGCAAAGAAACATTGACATACAGTGGCATAGCCAGTATGTCATGGGCCCTATTGCAAGTAAGGAAATGGGCTCCCTGGCCACTGTTTGCATAGAGAAATTGGTCAATATTCACGATTTGATGTGCCCCTCATGCCTCTGCCCTGGAGCTAATGCACTGCTGGAGCAACGGAAGATACACCCCTGACAAAGCCACTTATGTCCTTGGGTAAGATTCGCTTTACGTGAAACTGTCAAAAATAAAATGGTAATGCGGTCTGTCACCCACCTCGATTCAAATCCTTCAAGTATTAAAGACAAGGCATTAATGTTTAATGTCAGAAGAAGATACACATCTACTGGCTGATTTAGCTGTGTGCACATGGTGTAACTGAATAATCCAGACTTCCCTGCTCGACTAATTGTTATGATGGTAGGAAAATACTGTCACCAAGCCTCTTTTTACTCATTCAAAATGATTAAGTAGTGGCGGCTCCTCTGCTATGGCGGAGGAGTGTTGCCCCACTGCTTTTAAGCAGTGCAAAGAAGCATACAATTATAACTTTGTTATTATCATTGTATGCTTCCTGCTCCTTTGCGGGTTGGCGGGGTTGCTCTGCTCTTCTCTTGGTGCAGGACAGGGTAGGAGTGGTTTGCCCACTCCTAAGCGCGTAGTGACTGTTTGGTCAGCCCTTCCGGGCCGCCCAAACAAGACATGCGCACTTTGCTAGTTCTCGATGCAGGCTGCATTACATCCTGCATTACAGAGAACAAGCCCAGGCCCCCAGTCCCTGGTTGAGCGTCTAACCAGGATGCTCAAAACCAATCACAATGCTGCATTGCAATGTTGTGATTGGTCAGTGGGGTCTGGCTGTGATGCCGTCCGAGACGGAGAAGAGCAGGAGCGGAGACGCGGGACCCGGCGCAAAGATACGTTTTTATTTATTTTTTACAAAAATATGCGTGACTCCCCCCTTCTCCCCCCCCTGAAATCCCATTCCGCGACCCTCCCGTCACTCTCAGCCACCCGCAAGCCATGACCGCCACCCCGGTGATTAAGTTTTGAATAATGTAAAACGTGCAGCACACAATCAGTTTAATTACTTTTAATAACTATTATACGCATTTCATACAAGCTCTGTCCAGCCCCCAGGCTCCAATTGGCATGGCCTTCTTCACTCTCTCTCCCTCCTGCGGGTATTAGGAGGTCGAACGGGAAAGCAGCAACACGCTGACAACAGCAACCCTGGTTGGTGGCCCACTCAGCCCAGAACAGACCATGAGGCAAACAGTGAAATCAGTCAGTACTTTTTGTGCCACACATTCAGTGCTTCTCCTGGTGGCTTCTTTGCCTCTGCGTCCAGGTCCATAATAGGGCATGGGCGCAGAGGCCACACCCCTCACTAATGAAAAAGTGACCCCTGAAGATAGGGTCAGGGGCTCTATGTGGTCAGGGGCTCTATGTGCTCAGGCGCTCTGTGCTCATGCGTTATCTGTATTACAGAAGAGTGCGCACCAATGTCTATGCCTTCTTCTGTAATACTACAGTGCCCCAGGGTGCAGAAAATGGGTGAACAGACCCGGCTGCACCCTTATGGCACTATCTGTAATACAGCCCCATAACTGTATAATTGAGGCCCAGTTTAATGCAAGAAACCTGAAGGCTAGGACGCCGGATAATCCAACAAGATGTTATTTAGTTGTTCTCAAAGAAGAGATCTATATTCTACTTGATTCAATCACCTTGTCTGGAAGAACAAATAGTGCCGTTTGCATGTCAGGAAAGGGCCCCGGTACCTTAATCCTTTATGACATAACCAGAGAGGGGTTTAGAAAGTGCATGAGAACTTGAATGAAAAGACTAGAGATACCTCTGGCCAAGCTGGAGGGAGCCAGGTCTTGGAATGGAGCTCTCACCAGCTGATTGTCCAAGTAAAAGAAACAACGAAAATTATGAAGGAACAAAATGGATGTCACAGAGGCCAAACAGCTGGGTCAATACCAGTGGAGCTGCACTAGGACCAAAAGGAAAAAGTCCTGCATTGACCAGTCCCCTATGTCAAACCAAAAAAAACTATTTGTGCTTTGGAGGAACAGAAGCATGTTACTCCAACTTCAAGGAGTACATCCATTAGTCGTGCTGAACCACAATTTTCAATTTGGATTTCTAGAGTGGAGCTAGCCACCCCTTTTTGCCATCAGTGAGTAGCAGGATTAATAGTGTCCTGACTACTTAAGTGGTGGGGGGAACTCTATTGCCCTTAGGTTTGTAACCTCTGAACAGCTGAATGGCATTTTGGAGATACTTACTAGAACAGGCTAACTGTTTGGCAGCAGCTGAGGGAATAGTAGAGCACATTGATTGTTTACAGTAGAGACCATTCTAGAGTCCACAGTGATTTATAGGCAACTGTGGTAGGGGAGGGAAAGCTGCTCTTCTATTGCCTTTTTGAAGTGGAAGATGAGAGGAAATATTTTCTTATACTGTGAAGAAGGGTCAGAGAAAAAAGCACATGAGATATGCTGGCAGGCATGATCCACTGGGAGCAGAGTTGCATCTACAGAATACCATCTGGATGACATTCAGCAACTTAGCAATGGTTGGTCCTACAGTGCGCTTGAGTTATCTAAAAGATTAGTTCAATTTCACAGGAAATTGATCACAAAGTCCTGTGCCTCCTGGTATGTCTCCTGCTTCAGGCATGAAGGCTTCAACCATGCATGAACTGGAAGGTTGGATCACTGAGGTCTTAGATCATAAGAAATATCTGCTCTGGTGCCTCCTCGCTAAGGTAGAGCATATATTTATAATTCTCTTGAATGTTTTTGGGTAGCAGGGTAGCCAGTTCATCAGATTCATGCCACAGATGCATCGCATAGCTGGTCATGTTAGTACTGGCCTGTTTGAAGGAGAGATTATAGAGTGATGGATCTCACCATAGTTCTCCGGTGCCTTAACCATTTGGTCAATATGGGAGGGAAACACCATTGCTTCAGGGAGGCTGCAATTATTATCACTTACAGAGAAGAGCGATTCAGACACGTAAACACTGTTGTCGTTGGTCACCCTGTATTATTGACTAGAGGCTTTGATAGGGCAACTCAAGATTTTGGTTTTTCCTGTTTTAGAACAAAATGGAGTGATAGTATTTGTGGGGGGAGCAGATGTGGTAACATGGCAAGATAAATGTCCTCAAACTCGGAGTAGTGGTAGGAGTCAAGGTCTCAGTGAACAGTACATACAGTTTCTCATGGGATAGAGGTCACCAGCATTGCCGTTACCATTTCTGATTGCTGAACTGAAAAAGGATCCAGATTAGGTTTGGAGATCATTTCTTTCTTAGTAGATGGCAGCTGTGAGAATGTTTCAACTGGGAGCAGGGTCATTAAGCTACACGCCACATGCCAGTTACTGAGTCTTGTGAGGTTGATGGGCCCATAGGAGGTTTCTCTGTAGCTTTCAATTTAGCACACAAGGCATTGGGGAACCAGGGGTGTAGGTAGGCTTGCCAGGGTCGGGGTAGTTTGACCCATATGTGGGCAAGTCCACACGTTCCAATCATGGTTAGATGTATCCTTTATTGCACCAACTATTCCTGATAAAGGGATCTCCAAAAGAGATTCCTCAACCCTGAAAGTTTTCCGAATGCACCGTGGGACTACTGGAATACTGTGCCCATAAATAAATCAAGAATGCCAACTGAAATGCCACACATCCTTAAGAATACTGGAGGGAGGTAGACATGCTGTGTCACATTTTGTGTGATGTGCTGTAATTGGTGAGAAGCAGAAGATACCTGCCACAGGAGAGCAGGAGGCTGCAATACTGATGCGTCAGCAAGCAAGACCTCACACCATTTGCACTTCCACATATGCTTTGTGTTTGCCTGTAAACTGGAAGAAAGACTTGGAGAACTAGGAACGCTTTTCTTGCATTGTCTCCTGCAAGGACAAGACTGAGTATTTTAATATGGGACCTTGTTCTTAACTCTTACTGGCACCCAATAGGGGCTAGATTTAATTGTCACACAATGGGACTTGAGAAATTGTACAACACACAAGGAGATGGACACACCTCCCAGTCACACATTTCCAACTTATTCAAGTGGCACAATTGGTAGAAGATAGTATGGTCTCCTTTGGGTTACGCCTACAGTTCAATGGATCCTAGAGAGTCTTGGCTTGCTGTAACATGAACTAAGATGAATGACCGTCATGATGCAATGTGCTAAATCTAACGAACAGAGCAAAATAATAGGTCAAGGACATGGTTCCAGAATTTTCTATAATAACTGCAAAATACCGGGATTATGATGTAAACTCCGTGGTCAGCAGACTCTCTACCTTGGAAGATGGTATCTCCTTGGTAGGAAATGTCCTCTCCATGAAAAAGACAGATTGATCTAGCTGCAACTTGTGATCAGCTACAGAGACAAAAATGGTAATGCAACATGAGTTACTAGAAATTTCTGCGTATGTTCTGAGAAAGTAAACTACGGATTACATAATCTTCACATGGGTGGTGGAATATGTATGGATGGGTTACCACGCAGTACAGCATGTTTTGCAGAGCTTCTGACCTTTGAACCTTACTTTGCAATTTGTTCTCCACAATATGAAATACTGTTTCTTCTTTGAGTTTGTGACACCACTGCTCTACATAAAAGATTCTTAAAATAACTATACACAGGGAGTAGAAATTAACCAATGGCTGTTCCTCAAGATGAACAGCTGCTTAAAACATTTTGTGGCAAAATATGCTTGACTTGAACTGAGAACATTGTGGTGTAGTCACCTGAAGTTTAAAGCAAGGAAGTAAAATAGAAAAAGTAAAAAGGGAGTTGTGGCAGAAGGTCTAGGAGTCTGGAAAGAATAAGACAAGCATATTCAGACCCACAAGGATCAGTGGAAATAAGGGATCTGTTTAGTGTGCAATATTACGGTTACTAAATGACTCCATATAATCAGGGGCACCATGGGTAAGTACAAGGCTTTCATTTAATAACCAATCCATTCTCTGATTTAGGTCCTGGTTCCTCTTAATTAAAGCAGACTAAATATCGAGATTGGAGTGATCTGTAGGAGGGAAAAGTGGACTATATAATAACTGTCTTTGTAGAAATTGAACTACTGGGTAGCCTTAGCAAAGACATCTTAGATGAGTACTTGATGTGTGTTAATGTGCACCACTGGCAAGGGACAGCTTTGACAAATATTTGAAAGTCCAGCTACAAGGTGACTGGATACTCATGAGCAGGGAATAGAGGACAGCCCTGAAGCAGGCGTTCCATACATTGTCATTTCTTGTAAGTGACTTTGTAAGCTCTTTTTCCTGTACTGTTTTTAATTTCCCCAAAACCATCAACTGAACCTTCAAACTTCACTCGCCTAAGACCGGGGTTCTCGCCCTGTGTTATTTCAGCTGATGAAGATATCAAGGGCTTCAGAACTGTGCTGGGTCGCAGCCTGCTGCAATCGGGCTGAACAGACCATTTCAGACTTGACAGTGGTTCCATCTGAGATAGACCTCAGGAAAACTGTGAAGGGATAAATATGACTAAGACCCTCTCATTAAAAAATCATCTGCGGGAATGAAGGAAGGAAAACAGAGCGAAATCCACAGCAGTGAAAACAAAAAGAAAAGAAAAGAAAAATGCACCAAGTAGCGCCTGTCCACAGTGAAAGCGTGGAGAAGTTCGACATCCCGAGGAACATTATAGGATGCAGAGTTAAAGTGAGCCTTAACAGATGGGGTGTAAAACTGATATTGACTGGGTGCTAATGCTGCAGTCCATGTGCAAACAACTCCAGCAACTCTTTGCTCTCCAGTACACAGGTGAATAATTTAAACACAAACTACCAGGACATAATGCAGAATAAACCGAATACTGCACTTGTGAAGCTTGTACCGGTTATGGAAAATTCGGCAAATAAAAGGCTGCCTGATGACTATGCCACTACGGACAGAAAGCTCCTGTAGTGATCTTTTCTTGTACAAATCAATGTTTTAGTTCCATTGCAGCAACTGGCGTGAACCAGGGCTGCAGCCCAGAATGCATTATTTTTCTACATGACAAACCTCAATTGGAGTGTGATGCCTTTGGTGACATGGGAGTCTTTTTTTTTTTTAGTAGTAGTAATTTATTTGTTTATTAATTAAAATCATTACAATCATGTGCACACACACAAAAATAAAATAAAAACACCTTTGAAAAGAACCACTACTTGTAAATTAATAATTAAACATTTTTCGACCTAACGTTAAAACCTTTACATAAAACAGTAATTAAAAAGCTTTATAATCAGTAGAGAACATTATACTTCCAAAAATTTCCATTTAAAATGCAACAAAATAAAACAGCATATATTAGCAGCAGTTTTTGTAATTTGCAAATATCTCACTTTTATTGTTTCATATTAAATGAAAAAAAAAGAAAAAAGCATTATGCTTACCATAATACCTTTTACTAACCGCAAAAAAAAAAAAAAATTATTTTAGCAACATCTTTCTAAGGTAACATATATTAGCAGCAGATATTACAGTTGAGATCCTTTTACTATTATCCATTCATAAACTACTACAAAGTGCATTGTGCTTACTAAGGTGCTTTATGTTAGCAGCTAAATTATTTTAACTACATCTAATTAGAGTAACATGTTTTAACATCAGATAATTTAGCAGTAACACAGTTGATATAATATGACCTGTGAGCGACAGTAACTTCTAATGATAAAACATTTCATAATTTCAATAAGTAGACATTAAGAGATCATACCAACTAAAAAAAGAATGTTATCTCTAATAATTGTCTACAAACTCCTAAATTATATTAAATTGCTGGTACTCTATAGTCGTATGATATTATTCTTCAAACAGCTATTTTTTGCAATTTCTTTTCCACAATAGTGATGAATTTAATAAAGAGATGGATAAATTTAATATCATCACCACTTAAACAGGCAATAACTGCATTCCTACATGTTCTAACTCCCAATTTGTTAAAAATCGGTTTAAGGATAGACTTTCGAGCATCAGTTAACCCTGGGCATATTGTTATAATATGCATTAAGGTTTCTTCCGTTAACCCACAGAGCCTGCAGACATTAGATGACCATTTACTTTCCCATTTTGGTATTCCATCCTTTGTTGGATATCTACCCAACCTTAAATGAATAAATTTGTTCTTAATCAAAGGTCTCAAATGGTATGACAAATAAAGTTGAGGGGACAACCTACCAAAAGAGTTAGCTATAGTCCAAAAATGAGGTTTTTTTCTTAGGTCATCCTTGTCCATTATAGTGCTAAGCAAAGCAGCCATTTGATTCATTTCTTTCTTAAATACAGTTTTACTCCTCACTTCGTCTTCTAATTTTAAGCATTTATAATTGCTTAAACAATCATTTAAATATGACTGCCAACTTCTTGAGTATTCACCTTCTGAAATTTCGAGCCAACACAACTTCGCTAAAGATCCTTCCTCTGATCGGACTAATGATAATAAAGATTTTAAAAATACAGATTGGCGTGTCAATAATTGGTTCTTCAAACCAAATTCTAATCTTATATTGGCACGACTAATATATTTAGGTATCTTAAAAACAGATTTGTATGTCCTAATTTCTATATCATCAAGCAATTTTGCGTCTTTGCCCCTAAAGATGATAGAACAATAATCTAAAGATGGAATCAATTTAGCTCTCATCACCCTCATTAAATGAACATAATTAGGACAGACCAATTTGTCTCAATTTTCTAAAAGCAAAAGCGAGGGATAAACCCCTGGCTTCAAGTTTATTAAAATGCTGCCTAAATATCAGTCCGTCATCAAAAGTAATACCCAAGTATTTATATGTTTTAACATTTTCAATCACCAGGCCGTTAATATTCCATTCTTTTATTCTCGGTTTACCCTTTCCCATAGTCATTATTTTTGTCTTTTTTATATTAATAGTTAGTCCATTTTGTACGACATACGAGTTAAAGGAATCAATTAACCTTTTAAGGGCTATAGCGGTTTGGCTCATTAAGATGGTCTCATCAGCATATTGCAAATATTTAATTTAATTACGTATATCGAGGGTGAATGCAAATTAATAGTATTAAAATGGGCTGGGAGATCGGCCATAAAAAGATTAAAAAGGCAAGGAGCCAAAACACAACCTTGTTTTAGTCCTACGTTAGTAGTCAAACGACGAGTCGTATGTTTACCATCGCCAATCTTAATCTGAACCCAGGTATCGGAATAAAGTAATGTAATCATTTTTAATAAATTTTCCGATATTCCCCAGTTCCTTAACTTCGACCAAAGAATATTTCGCGGGACAGAGTCAAACGCAGCTTTTAAGTCAATGAAGCACACATACAGTGTTTGCTTCCTCATTTTAGCTTTTTCACCTAATAATGTTAATAAAATCAGATTTGTATGAGTTGATTCACCCTTTCTAAACCCAGTTTGAAAGTTGGGAATCAACTTCTCCTTTAAAGCCCATACCTCTAAATCATCCAACAGAGAACTAGCAAAAAGTTTTGCATCTACATCTGTAAGTGTAATTAATCGATAATTAGCCGGATTATCCTGGGGGCCACATTTATAGATTGGTTGTATGATACTTCCGTGCCATGTTAACGGAAGAAGGCCTGTTTTAAGTATATCATTAAACAGGAGCATTAATAGCTCCGGCCAATTCCTTAATTTAGCTTTAAATATGGCATTCGGAATACCATTTGGACCTGGAGCTCCCTTGGATTTAATCTTATTTATCGCTTTTTCAACTTTTTCAAGCGACCAAGGTTTGATTTCTACACTATACTGATGATGATTAGGACTCTCCTGTCTAATTCCATTTTTTATTTTAGACCTACAGGTAGGACTATTGCTAATACACTTATCATGCAATTGGCCTTGAGTATCCACTTTCGAATTAAAAAAATTCACCCAACTTATTTCATCTACATTAGCACTACTGCTTCTATTATTTCCATTTTCAAGGTTATTGATTATGCTCCAGAATAACCGCAGATCTTTTGATTTACAAGCATAATGCATCTTAGCCCATATTGATTCATAATGCATTTGCTTTGCTCTCCAAATTTCCTTCTTGTAGCCCTGTTTTAAATCTCTAATTTTAAGTGATACCTCAAAAAATGATACATTGCTTTTATTTCTGTACAGCAATCTAATTGCTTTATTGAGTATTCTTTTTTGTTGTAATAGGTGGAACGAATACCACTCTGGTTTCTTAGGGTTCAATAATATACCCCTAGATGGCTTGTCCCTAGCACATTTAGCCAGGAGTTTGTTGCATAAATGTGTCAACAATTCCACCATGGGTTTCCCTTCACCATAAGCAGACTGCACATCTTGTAATATACAGGTAAGAACTCCCAAAATACTTGCCTCATTTTTTTTCATTCCATATTAATCTTTTAAGATTAAAAGCTATGGGAGCTGTTTTCAGGATTTTAGTTTCAGGCAGGCAATCAAAGACTAAATCAAATTTAACCACTTGAGGATTGTGGTTACTCTCAATCCTCGGGACTATCTGATAGCTGCTTACCATGTTATATGATTTTTTTGACATTATTGTATAGTCTATTACAGATAGACCACCAGCTTTATTAAACGTTGGAGTATTATCTGAGTCTTGCATAATTTTCAAATTGTACTTTTTAAACTCACAGTCTGTCCATTGAGCTAAACAGTTTAAACCAACTGTCTGTTTTTTTGAGGCAACTAAGTGCATGTTAAAATCACCTGTGATAATAAATGCTGAATCTAGGTGATCAAAATATAAAGTTTTTACCAGTCCCCATAACTGAATAATTTGAGTGGATCTAACCTTCTTTTTACAACTTAAATAAACATTTAAAAAAATGATTGATTGACCAGCTATTAATTTGATACACTGCAACCATTTTAACTGAAGGTCGATTTCAAAATGTTCTACTCTAAGACTTAAAGAAACATATATAGAGAGCCCACCACAAGGACGACCTGAATGAGCTTCACGTGTTGCACTATTGCAGTATTCAAAATAACCAATAAATGGTTCGCTACACATATTCCATGTTTCTTGGAGAATTATTATATTAAAAGAGTTTAGAAAATCTATTACATTTGGATCCTCAATTAGGGATTTTAAGCCATTAGTATTCCATGAACAGAATTTCAGAGTATTTGAAACTTCATCAAGAAGAGGTTCACACGCTGCTGCCGGAGGTGCGTCGCTGTGTCTTGAATGTGTGGGAGCCCAATGATTATAACGCGGCTCAGACTCGGTGGGCGGCCCTGGGATACATGATTGCCAAGAGGGATATTGCGCAGCTTTGGGGCTCCCAGCGGCCACCCACCGTGTCAGTATGGAAGGAGAACATGGACTGGTGTATGTTCAGGGAGAAGACTGTGTATGTGGCCCGCGGTAAACCCGGGGCATGGGGTAGAATTTGGGGGCAATGGAACGCGTATCGTGGGGGTATCTGTACGCCCCCCCTAGTGGACACCGATATTGCCTTGTCCCCCTGACCCTTGATGGTTCCTTGCAACTGGTTGTAATACTCGAATATAGATGTTCCTCTCCCGTTACCCCCCCCGATCTTTCAGTACTCCCTCCTGTTGATAGCTAATTGAAGGTTTGGAGTAAAGTCCCCCGGATGTAGCCTGACCCACGCTTTTTGCCCTTATGCCTCGCCTTTTGTTTTTAGTTGTTATTTATGTTAAATGTATGTCTCCTGCTTCTTTCGAGCTATCCTGAGCCATTTACGGGGCTGGGCCCCAGGAGTCGCCTACTGCCTTAACTAATGTATGATCCTTTCTGAATCTAGCGGCCGGCCCTGGTGGTTGTAGGCCCATGCTTGTAACTGACTTATTGTTTCAATAAAAAACTTTAAAAAAAAAAAAAAAAAAAAAAAAAAAAAAAGAAGAGGTTCACATCAATCCTTCTTTCCATGATTTGGATTTGTTAATATTCCTGGAAGCCAGCTCCAATCATCTAAAAGTTCTGGGGATTTTTTCAGTGCCTCACATGTTCGTAAACCAGACGGGCTACTTCTAACCTTGATCCCATAAGATAAATTTAACTCCGTCGATGGGCCTGATGCCCCTTTTAATATTCTTATCTGTGATACCTCAACTAATTTTTTCTCCTCCTTTTTCTTTTTTTTTTGAGTCAATAACTCAGGTGGATTAATTGGAATTAGCAGCGTTGGATATCGTGGACCTTGCGGTCTCCAAACTCTAATACCCCACTTTTCAAATATTGTGCCATTGGCCATTATTCTATCAACAATTTCAGTATTTCGCCAAGTTGTAATTGTTGCTTCTCTATTCATATTGACATCTTCCTGCCTAAACTCTACTGCTTCCAGATCCTCCGTTACCACATCTTTAAGGTCTATAATTGCATATAACAATTTCAAGATATTACCTCGATTTAAAATATCATGAGGACCTCTTGTTGTATGATAAGGACAAAAGGCTACTTTCCTCTTATCAATCAACAAGTTTGATGCCTCTAGTTCCTCCTCATCTACAAAGGTGGTTGACAACCTGTTCTCGGTTGGAGACACCCGAACAATATCTGCTAGGCAGTTCAATTCATTATCCTTCATTAATTTTCCGTATTGCACATCCAATTGGGCCACCTGATCATTCATATTGCCACCTTGCTGATGGATAACCTTCTTGACTCCCTGTTCAACCATTACATCATTAATAGATTTCAGACACAAGGTATGCCCCTGTTCATTTTTAATACTACTTAAATGATCGGTATGGCCTACCAATTTCTGTTTATAACCTAGAGGTTCATCTATAGCGTCCACCCTTTCCTTTATAAGTTGTTTCAATCCATCTTCCCTCAAAATTTTTGAAGGCTCTAGTATAGGGCCTGGACTCAACTTAAATTCATCTTGCTCAGCCTTATCACTGTCACAATCCTTCAAATGATTTCTCTTAACATTTAATCCCGAATTTTTATTATTACCAAAAATCGGAAAATATAATTTCATTTCAGTTTCGGTTTTAGTTTCTTTAGGATTTTTGGGGGGATTATCACAACTATTCTTAATGGGTGATTGTAAGTTGTACATTATCTTATTACGTGTCTTCCTTAACCTTTTTTTTGCCCTTTTTGAAAGGTTCTTTGGTTTTAAAGGGACACTTGTTACCTGGGACTGATTTGGGCCTGACTTTTTTACACTACTTTGTTTTTTGGTTAACATAGGATATTCAGTAATAAAGTTTCCTGTTGCCAAACAATCTTTATTTAAATCACCCTTCATATTAATGAGGGGTTCTTCTATTGCATTTATTTTGCTTTCATCTTTTACAAGTTGTTCCTTAATATTATTATCAGAGCTATTTGTACTATTTCCATTGGGTACATCCTTTTGATGAAGAGTCAAATTATCTAATGACAATAGCCCCTGTCTAGACGTACAACCTGAGATATTCTTTTTTTCTAATGAATCCGTTGTTTTTTCCGTACCTTGTACTCTTGCACCCGACAACTTTTTTACTTCGTCGACCATTGAGCTTACTATAGATGGTAAATCGGAAATTTTATCAATCAATTGCGTGCAGGTACATGTTATATACAGATTCTCTTTATCCGCTTGAACCTTTGTTATGAGGTTAGTTAATTGCAGGAGTTTTGTATCAATACCCACAACATGGGATGCTAATCTATTTAAGATATCTACTTGGACGTCCAATTTATCAGAATGGAAATTAAGCGCATTGGTGATAGAGTCCATGGTATATAAAAGACAATCCCATACGCCCCTCTCAGGACTAACCACTCTTTCTTTTGGATCACCTAGGTTTGATTTGTCTGTCTCCTCCAGTTTCATTGGCGAAGATATATCTTCTAGATTAAAATGGCCATTTAAATCTATGCTAGGTTGATCATTTATATTAATAATATTATCAGTACTACCCACACCTGGTTCCACCAGTGATTCATTAGTGGTAAAACAATTCTCCATACTTATACTTGACTGTTCCAGATTAAATAAACTGACATTACCACTTTTGTCCAAACAGCTATTTGGACTGAAAATTAAGTCCTCTAAAACTTCTGGGACCAATATCGGTTCAATAATATTTTCTTCACAACCCAAATTTACAATTCTACAATCTACTTCCGAATCGAACACAATAACATCTTCGACATTTTCTACCTGGTCAGCAATGGGGGCGCACATGTGAATCTGTGCCTGAACCTGCGCCCTTTGCTGGCCAGCTAAGGATGATGTCGCCTGGGACAAAGAGAACGGCACCATTCCCACTCCTACTCCTATCCCTTCATCAGTTGTATTCCTATCCTGACTACGTTGACTATCCATGATAATATTCAGATTTTCAGGTATCTTTAAACAGATCAAATCACAACTCTTTTCCCTCTTTTTACACAATGATAGCGGTGAGATTAAAGACACCTTACCATCACTAGTATCCCCGCTAAACTCACCCTTATCCTTTTCGGTGATATTACTTGTGTATTTGTCAGACTGGTTTTGATGGTACTTAAAAAAATAACTCCTTATAGATGATTGAGCCACATATGGAGATTTCATACAGATCCTACTATCCATACTACCCATAACCTTATTAACGGGCGCTGATAAGACCTTATCTTCAACTGGCTGACACAAACTTCCCTCTATAACTGCACTGCTATTTTCCTGCTTATCCAAATTTTCCCCATTTTGCTTATATTTCTCCGGTTGGGGTTGAACCACTAAAGATTCTTTAGCTATCTGACTTTGTGTAGGCTTTGTTATAGCCAAACGCTGGCGACCTGACCTCATCCTGATTCACTCTGTATTCACACTGTATTTAACTGTTTATAACCAAATCAAACTATCTTTTCTTAGTCAATTCCCTCTACCCACCAAACAAGCAAAAAAAAAAAAAAAAAAAAAAAGAATTTAACACTGACACAAACCCCTTATCAGACTCATGCACAATTAAAAATCTACTACTAATTAATTTCCGTCGATTTCCGTTGATTCCGGTAATTCAGCAAATTCTGCTATTTAAAAGTTTTTTTTTTTTTTTTTTTATCTGTTCAGTTCACTTTCCTCTTGCTTTTCCTCTCCAAAAGAGACTTCTCTCTGGTACGCCTCACTCTCTTCACTGCGCCTCTCCGCTTGTAAGAAAAGGGAGAAAAACTGCACTAACCTAGCCCACTAGCCAGGCATACCCTCCTTTGTCTTAAATAGGCAGGCAGGCAAGGCAAGGCAAAGCAAGAGGGAGGCCACCAATATGGGTGGACTCGAGCAGGCTCGAACAGGCTCGGTCAGGCACTGTCAGCTCAGCAGCGTAAGAGTTCAACCAGCTGAACAGGCGACGACGGCAACAGCAACGAATTCTCTTACTGCTCTCCGCTCTCTCCTCTCTCTCATCAAAGTCCTTACCTCTGTTATCAAAACAGCAGGCAGGAAGCACGGCGGCAATCTAACGCCGCCGAAAATGAGCTTGAACTGGGCAGGGTAAGGCGGGTCAAGCGGGTCCAGCAGATCAGGAGCACCTTCCACCTTATGCCTCCCGTCCCGTACGACCTCCACCTACCGCCAACAACCTTTCGCTGCTCAACTGTTCAGCTCTGCCACTGCTCTCAGCATTTAGCATTTAGCATTTAGCTGCAGCTCGCTCGCTGCACGCTGCACGCTGCTCCTCTCGCCACAGCCAACTGCCGTCGGATGCTAAACACGCTCTGGTCTGCTCCTGCTCCGCACCTGACTCCACTCCACTCCTGAGTCTGAGCGTGAATCGTTCGTCAATCACTGATTTAAGCAAGGGCGTTGGAGAAACTACATTTCTGGAAAGGACAACTTTGTGAAGAGCAGAGCCAAGGGCGTGGTTTGGCTCCAAGACCCAAAGCAGAAGCAGAGTCACCCAAAGATGTAAATCAAGCAACAAATGTCATGAAAAAACTAGACTTTAATTAGTTCAAACACAAAACATTCAAGAATACCGCTATGCCTTAATGACATTACCACTTGTTACCCAAAATGTTTGTTCATCATGTTCTCTATTTATATAGCTTATATTGTTAGTAGAACGTAAAACAAGACTACTTTGGTGTGGCCATGTCCAGCGCCAAGAACCATGATCCTCCTCCCATCCACCACAGCCCCAGGTACTATGCGGCCACTGATCTCCATGGCCTAAACACGGGACAACCTTAATGGCGCTGCACTAGAGCCTCCCCAGGTGCATTCTCCTGTGCTGCTTACCTCCTCTCCTGCTCGCCCTCCTCAACCAACACACATGTCCAAATCCTGCCCCATACCCCCACGCACAACACCCATGACAACTTGTCAAGACTCCTCCTCAACATTCCTAACTCGTCAGACATACCACTGAAGTCTGGGACCACCTGCCCCACCTCTCCCCAGACCTCCTTTTCCTCACCGAGACCTGCCTCAACTCCATGGATTATATTGGAATGGTGCACCACTGAGCTTCTTTCTCAAAGTACATATTATATGGACAAGAGTTCCTTATTTTGTTTCTCATTGACATTGAACTTCATTTGGGCTTAAACATAAAATCGGTCTAAGATCCAATTTGGGGTAGAGCGAATAGAAGTGAATCGAAACAGCGGTAACTTGCTTTATCTCCCCATGGTTTCATATGTAAGAATTAACGCTGCTACAGTTAAATACAGAACAGTTCCATGAAAGGGCTCAGGTGTGTAGGCCCATCATCTATACCTTAGCCACTTCTCTAAGACGTCCAGTCTCCGGTCCGTTTAGAATTCTTCTATTCTCGCCACCCCAAATTGGATTTTTGACCGATTTTACGTTTAAGCCCTGATGAAGTTCAATCTCAATTGAACGAAACGCGTGGGCTGGAGTTGTTGCATGACATTATTTGAAAAAAGGAGAAACAAAATAAGGAACTCTTGTCCGTATATTATGTACTTTGGGAAAGAAGCTCAGTGGTGCACCATTCTAATATAATCCATATTCTTGATCTGCGTTGCAGTTGCACCCAACGACAGCAGGTGCAGGATTTGTTGTGCACACTCCCATTGATCATTGTAAGACATTCCCACACAAAGAACGTAACAGTGAGATGCGGCTATCATAGTCCGCCGTCGCTTTGTCTTTTTGTTGTCTGCCTCAACTCTATGTTGGCCACCAACAAGGCAGTGGCTTTACCCCCAGGCTTCAAGATCGCAGGACAGTAGTAGCGGCCGGTATCTGGGCAAAGGGGTAGAGGATTGGGGAACCGGGGACGGACAGCAAAATAAAAAAAGAAAATAAATAAATAACTTGCATGTGTTACACGCTCCGATCTGGCTCTGTGCACTGCAGGCACAAGCTCCCAGAATCCCTTGCGGCCAATCCTGACACTGCATCAAAGCAGCGTCAGGACTCACCCTATCGCCATGGATTTTCCCTCCCAAGTAGACTGGGAACCTGTGCCTGCTCTCTCCAACCCAGCAATGCAGCTTGGGTTGGAAAGTGCTTCAGTGCACATGACTGTTTGGCCATCCTGAGATGGCTGACCAAACCGTCATGCACACCGATTACACTGATCCCCCGTCATCTGTGGCCCGCCCCCAAGCCTCGACTCCGACAGATAAAATAAAATGATAATAAACAACCGTTTATTATCCTTCTATTTTTTATTTTTTTGGTTGCTTGCGGTGGGTGGGGGGTGATGCTCGTCTGTCATATCGAGGAGCCACCTCTGCAGGACAGAACCTTCAAATCTGGAGGAGAACTAGACTTTACCTACAAAGAAATATTCACCGCTCCATCACATCTGCCAACTCCAACGACCAGCAGAAACACCTGGCTTTTAAGCTTATCATCTCTAGCAACACCACCCTGTTGCTGGAGATGTTGGGATGAGCCCTACTCTACCGACCTCACGATCCGAGCTCCAACCTCGGAAATTGTTTTTATTTTTATTGTTTTCAGTATAAAACTTAACGCATACAGCTCAAAAACACAATGTTGGCATGGAAAGATAGCATACAAATATATTTATACTCAAGGGCAGAATTCTGGTATACAGGGAGTATCCCGCGTATAATCCTATCATCAGTACATGCAGTGTCTCCTGTGGTTATGAATCATAACTCTACTAACCAATGCAATATTAGGGGGCCTTTTTGGTACATAAGAACTCGAGTAGTGTAAACCATCATCCGCCCATGGTGACTTCCATCGTCTATGTACCTGCCTCTGGCGACAATACCACCTCGGTGGTGTTCTGTCACTCTAATGTTGTCCAGTTAGTGTTACTGAACAAGTAAGTTTGTTAAGGACTCCAGTAATTCCTGGGATGACTTCTGGGGGGTAGCAATTCACTGTATGTATCGGCTTGAGTGTTACAATACAACATGTCTGTGTGCCACTCTGCTATTAGTGGAAGTGGGCCCCTCATCCATCGTAATCCCACCCTCCGCTTAGCAAGTAGGAGGCCTATAGCCACCAATGGGCGCAGGGTCTTATTTACTGAGAGGTCCCATCCCAGGAGTGCCATTTTAGGGTCAGGGTCTAGATCTGCACTAATAATCAATCCTAGCTACTTGAACACTTTTTCCCAGTAGGCGTAGACCCCTGGGCATTGCCAGGCTAAACGCCAGAATCCTGCTCCCTCCAGTCTACATCTATGACAACAGGAGGTCTCTGCTAGTCCGTAGCAGAACTGGCGATCAGGGGTACAATACACCCTGTGTAAAAATTTTACATGTATCAGTCAGGTGCTGGCGCAACAATAGAATATTCTTTGTCACTTAGGGGAGCACCCTGATCACGCTGCCACTCAAACCTTACCCTTAAAACTTCGGATTTGCACGTGTCCTGAAGGCTAACATAGAATTTTGTGATTAGCTTAGCAGGTTCCTCGACATTAATGAGTGTGGAAAGTGCCCCCATATTCTGTGGTTCCAGAAGATCATCCCCAATAAGGGCACGCCAGTTCTGCCCGGCCGGCTCTATCGTAATGAAATAAAACTGTGCCCCTCAATTGTTGGTCAGGTTGCTGTAATGACTCCCAGGTCGCTAGCACCCCATCTTTAAAAAAAAATCTCCCATTGTGTTTATCCCTATAGATTGTAATGCCTGCCTTGCTCCCACGTCTTGACCCAGTGGAAACCACATGCACCACTGTAACTGCATTTCTGGTGCATATAGAAAGGCTCCCGCCTGCATATGTAGTAGCGTATGCCATGCTTGTACAGTGACAGCAATGGAGTCAAAAACTCGTAATTTCCTGGATGCAGGTTGGTTAAGGGTCTGTGGAAGTGTGAGAGGATTCACTGCATTTCTTTCCATGTACCCGAAGGGCAGATCATGAGGCCCATGTATCCAATAGTGAGCAAATCCACTGTTGGCGGCCCTATAGTATTTCTCTAGATCAGGAGCTCCCAACCATCGTCATAGGATAGAGTAAGTGAATTCCATCGTATGTGGGGTTGTTTACCAGCCCATGCTAACCATATCAATTGTATGCGCCGACATTTGAACATGTGTTTTGGAAGCAATATAGGTATATTCTCAAATAAAAATAGGAATCGTGGTAGTACCACCATCTTCATGATAGAGATTCTCCCCATAAATGAGGGCGGAAGCTTTATCCACTTATCTACAATGTCTATAAGCCTCTGTGTGGCCTTGCCATAATTTTCCAGCAGGACTATCACGGGATCTGTGTGGTATTGGATGCCCAGGTATCGAACTGCCTCTTTGGTCGAGCACAAAGGGAACTCCATGGCCGGTTCCACTGTACAGGGGGGTGAGGGGAAATAGCATAGACATCCCAATTTATATGTAACCCAGAGTGACCACCAAATTGTACGACTTCATGTAATATTGGAGATAGGCGCATCTCCGGTTTACGTATATATAATAACGTGTCATATGCGTATGCTGAGATGTTCAGCGTGTACTCAAGGAAACTCAATCCTCTGTGTGCATGATACTCGCGGATTGTGCAGGCCAGGAGTTCCACAACAATCGCATACAATAGTGGGGATAGTGGGCAGCCCTGTGGCGTCCCCCGGGTGATGTTAAATGATTGAGATACTTAATTCCCGATCCGCACTCCGGCTGTGGGTGATGGATATAATACTAATACCAGACGGATATATATGTCTCCGACTCCTATTTTGCGTAAGACAGCAAATATGAAGACCCACTCGACCAAGTCGAAGGCTTTTTCAGCATCTAAGACTGCTGCCGCCTTAATTTCGGGGTTTAATCTCTGCACTATGCCAAACAGGGTCCTCAGATTCTGAGATAAATTGCGACTAGGGACAAACCCTGCCTGTTCTGGACAGATTATTCCTGGGAGCAATAAAGCTAGTCTAGACTAAGCTAGTCTTAAACTGTAAGATTTTAGCTTACAGTTTAGCGTCTACATTAGGCAGAGAGAGGGGCCTATATGATGAGCAATTGGCAGGTGATTTTCCAGGAATTAATAACGTGACGATAACTGCTTCACGCAAGGAGGGCGGCATAATGCCCTGCCTCTGCCATCTCCTCGTAAAGCGTCTTGAGATGGGGAATCAACAGGTTTTGAAATTCTTTATAGGAGGCAACAGTGAGCCTGTGTGATCCTGGAGCTTTCCCAGCCGCCATCCCCCTCAATGCTTCTCGTATTTCATCAGATGTTAACGGTGCCATAAGATGTTGCCTATGTTCCATCACTAGCCATGGAATTTTAATACACGAAAAATATTCCTCTCGCGCTTCAGTGCTTGAAGTGTTTTGAGAAGTGTATAACGTCTTATAGTATGTGTGGAAGTGGGCCGCTATGTCCCCTGGTGTGTGTAATGTGTTCCCTTCTTCGTCCCTCATGCCTACCATGGCGTCCAATTCTATCTTCTGCCTTAAGATCCCTGCAAGCGTGGCACCTGGTCTCTTACGCTCTCAGTAGCATCGTGCCGATGCATATTTACCTATATGTTTGATTTCGTTGTTGGCTGTGTCTAGGTGTTCTGCCAGTTTCTGTTTTAGGTCTGCGATGTTTTGTGTGTTTCCCCCCACTTCTATGACTCTTTCTAGGTGCCCTATTTCCCGTTCTAGCATGTCTAATCTACCTCGTATGGAAGGTAACACACCTGCATGGGTGGATATTACCACTCCTCTGATGAACACTTTAAATGTTTCCCGTATCGTGGTAAATGAGGTCACTGACCCAATATTGTAGGGGAAAAAGTTCTCTGTAGCTGTGGATAACCCTTCTTTAAAGACAGTGTCAATAAACTAATAAGGTTGGAAACGCCATGTGAATGGTGGGATGCTCGGTACCCCGTACCTCAAGGCTAGTTGAAAGGGGGAATGATCGGAGTATGTTCGCGCTAAATGTGTGCTTGCTGTGACTCTGGAACTCAGTTCCCCAGACAAGAGCCAGTAGTCTATTCGAGTGCGAGTGTCGTGCACTGAGGAGTAATGTGTATAGCCTCTCCCTTCAGGGGATTTATATCTCCAAATATCTATGACGGCATCTGACTGCAATATTTCTTGGATGGCTGTGGCGGCCGTCGCTGAACGTCTTGGTGGGCCCTGTGATCTTTCTACACTTGGATTTAGTATACATTTGAAATCTCCTGGAATCCCCTTCCACCGCACCAATTTAGTCACTAAGGAAGTATAAAATTGTGGGTTGTCATAATAGGGGCCTTATTGCCTACTAGGAGGAATTGCAAGTCCCCTCTTTTGCATATGGCTACCACAAATCTACCTTGTGTAACCTTGAGTACGCCTGTCATTTCCACCCCTGCCTTTTTATCTACCCAGATCAGTACCCCTCTAGCGTGCGATGTAAGATCGGCAGAGTAGCATACCCACTGTAATTTGCGATATACTGCCTCGCTACATTCAGGGACCAGATGTGTCTCTTGTAAAATGGCAATTGCCACAGAATGTCTTTTTAAATAGGTGCCCACCCTTCTGATCTTTCTGTTGTCATTTAAACTCCGGACTTTCCAGGTCATGAGCTGAAGAAGGACCTGTGTATTCTCACCCATCGTAGTCATTCGGTTTAGACAATTTCTGCCCTGCACCATATCCCTTGCCAATAATATATGCCATGTGTGATCTCCGCTGCAATTTTTGTACAATACTCTCAGCCAGTCTAATAAAACAACCTTTCCCTCCCACGCATCGAAAATCCCCAACTGTCGTGGCTATCTGGTCTCCCTACCCCCCTCATCTATCTAGAAAAACAAGCCCCAACCCAAAGACAAATAAGATGAAAGGTGTGATACACTTGGGGGCTGATGTGGCTATCTTCTCGAGCTCCCAATGCCACTCTGTTAGTTCTCATTATAGCATGAGTTTCTAAAACAACTGTCTCTCCGAGGTGTATCAAGTTGCAACCAATGCGCCTAATGCACCTGCAGTTATCCCGGTCAAGACGCTCCCGGGCATCAGCCAGAGTTCTTATACTTGTTCAGTCTGTACTCTGGCCCCTCAATAGGAACAGTCGGTGATCTCTAATGATGAATCAAAATGTACTCAGTACTTTGTCTATGAATTCTCTACATTACCATACTTCGCCTTTTCTTGGAGCTGCTCGGGTGGTCACTCTTCCTGTGTCTCGATCTTCCTGGGCCGTTGAAGAGCTCTCCGATTGCACAGGGGAGGGACTCGGCGATCCCTGATGTTTACGACGTAGTTCTGTCTCTTTAAGAAATTGTAGGACTGCCTTGGGATCGGTGAAAAATTGAACTTTACCATCAGTTTTGACCCTCAGTTTGGCGGGATATAGCATGCTGTACTCCAAATTCAGATCTTGAAGTTTCTTTTTTGCCTGAGTGAAGAGTCTTTGCGCCTCCTGCACCGTGAAGTCAACGAATAATGTTATTTCCATTCCTTCATGTCGAAGCTCCCCCAGTTCTCTGGCTTTACACAAGGCCGCATCACGGTCCCTATAATTAAGGAGCCTAGCTATTATTGGTCGGGGAGCCGTGCCTGGCTTAGGCGCCAAGGATCGGTGGGCACGTTCCACCACTAGTATCTCGGAGAAGGTGTCTCGACCCATTAGGTTGACAAGAAGTTTTCTGTGTATTGCACCATATTGCCAACATTGGTAGACTCTGGTACACCTAAAATACGAACGTTATTACGTTGAGATCTCGCTTCGAGATCTTCAGCTTTCACTTGCAGGGTTCACAGGATCTTGTCTCTCTCCCTATCTGTCTCCGCTTCTGCTCTGGTGATATCCTCCATGTCTGATATTCTTTGTTCCGCTGCGTCAAATCTGCCACCATGCTTGTCCAATCTTTCGGACAGCCTGCCCATTCGAAAAGACAGCGCATCTATTTTGCTGTCTATTTTTGATAGGCTCTGCTGGATGGTGCAGAACGCTTGCTTTATATCCACTTTAGGCCCGCAGTCAGGGTTGTCCGGAGTGGAATCTTGCTCCGGGGTCGCGGTCTCCTTGGATCTGAGGGTTTTCCGCAGATCAAGCTGCAGCTTAGGATGTAATCTGTCTGTCTTGCCCATGTTGCCAGTCTATGCACACTATGAACGTGTGATTAGCGTGCGTGAGTGGCGTCTGATAGAGCTTCCCAAACGGCCCCCGTGTCACCTGTGAACAGGATCTTGCACAGGCTGCAAATCCACAACGAGTTCACCCCTACTGGCTCCTTCCAGCAGTTATCGCAGGACGTTGAAAATCCCTGCAGTACTCCTGGCTGATTTTACTATAATATTGAGCTCTACTCAGAAAGTCCACAATGTACCTGTTTTTTGAGCTGGCTCCGCTTAAGCATCTCTCTGGGGAGGGACCTTCTGTCACTACTGGGCCCAAGCTGCAATCGAGAGACTGTGTGACCACAGCGCAAGCCAACAAAAATGATTGCCCCTCTTTGCAGTTCACCGGCGTACGGCTGTATTAGTGTCTTGCTGCAGCTGGCCCCCTCCGCAGACGCTCCCCCAAACCTCCACCTGAGTCAGAGACCGCTATGCGGCGGGGACGTCGCACCCAGCAACGTGTATAAGCAGGGTACCTGTCTGCTCTCAGGGGCCGTACAGTGTGCAGCCTCGCAGTGTATCCAGGCATGAGATGGCGCAGATTCTCCCAGGCCAGCCGCCAACCTCTGTTTGCAGTTCCGTGATCCCCAGGTCTGTTTAGGATGTATCGGCGTCCCTCTCTGGTGCCTTCACAGTCCTGGTCACCAGGTTCCCACGCCGTATCTCCGAGCACACCGCTCCGCTGTCTCGATCTACACCTGAGGCTTGGCGCAAGATCACGTAGCCCAGGGCTGCCTTGTACTGCGTTGCCCACAGTGCGTCACAGCCTCATCTTGTCATTTGGCTGCACCGATTTTGGCCGCAATTGTCTTTTCTAGCAGCGCTCAGCTTCCGATGCGTTTTCCATCCTCGGGTCTCTATTCCGTTTAGTTATTATGTATGATAATGACGAATTTTTGGTGGTGTTAGGGAGAGCTGCCTTAGGTAGCGGCCATCTTAGAATAAGGCAAGCTCCGCCCCCAACCTCAGAAACACTTCACAGACCTCATTGCCCTACTTGTATTCGACTAGAGCTCCTTCTTCCTCCGAGGTGACCTCAACTTTCACCGAGGACCTCACTGACCCGAACGCCAACAACCTCCTGGAAGGACCCGAACACACTGACTCACTCAACGAGTGAAGAACCCCACCCATGTTGCCAGACATCTCCTTGACCCTGTTTTCACCAACAACCCAACATCATGGTGGACAAGTCCAACCACCTCACCTGAACCAACCACTTCTTTGTCTGCTTTGCCTACACCTACCCTACTAATATCAAATCACAGGTAACAAAAACTCCAGATGTAACTGGAACAAGTTCCGCAAGGAAGCCTGGACCACAGAATTCCAAACCAGCTGCCCACCGCACCTAGACTATCTCCACCATCTATCACCAACTTCCAATCCAGGATCACCTCCTGTGCAGAAACCTGGCCCTACTCTCACCATCACCACTGCTTAGACTAGACCACAAGCCAGCTGGTATACTGAAGAACTACGACACTCCTAATGAAATTTCAAGCACCTCCCCCCCACTGCCAGCATCACAGCCATCAACCCTACTCAGAAGCTCTGCACCCAGCTTCTCTCACAACTTAAGCGATAACATCAGGGCTATTTACAAGTTTGCTTCCCAGCCGGACCTGCCCACCCTCGTTCTCCAACACTAAGTGATGAGCACTCAAGAAACTCCCCACTGGCCCATTATCATCACTATGGAAATCGCCCGCACCATGCTCTCCATCCACATGGGAACCTCCTCGGACCTGTGTCTGCATTTCATCCTCACCAAAGTACTCGACCCCGTGTGCCACCCTTACCTCAATACTCAACAACTCATGCACAACTGCCATTTTCCAAGATACATGGAAACACACCACCATACTTTCTTCACTGATGAAATCTTTAGTGGCCAGAAGACTGGCCAATTACTGACCAATCTCCTTGCTCCCCTATCTGGCTAAAATCCTGGAAAAAATTGTCAATAAAGGACTGGCTGATCAACTCAACAACAAACGCTTCCTGTACCCTTCACAATTTGGATTCAGGATTCTGGATCACAGCACTGACATCGCCCTCATCACCGCCACCAATGACAATTGCCTTATCATTTACAAAAGTGGCACTCATTCTTCCTGACCTCTCCATCACGTTCAACAGCATCTCTCTTCAAAACCTCATCCAACACTCCCACAAAAATGGCATACGCAGACCTACTCTCAGATGGATCAGTTCCTTCCTCACCGGATGTACTCAGTCGATCAGCCTAGATCCGTACACCTCTTCTGCCTCAAACTTGATCTGAGTCCCCCAAGAATCTTTGCACAGCCCTATGATCTTCACTTTCTACATGGAACTGCTCGACAACGACCTCCGCATCATCTTGTATACTGATTACACCCATATAATCCTCTCTCAAGACACCTCCAACACCCACATAAAATTCACCATCTGCGTGTCTCCAATTGGATGATATCCAATTGTCTGAAGCTCAGCTAATTAAGAATGAGGTGCAACTCTTCGGAAACAACACCTCACTCTTGCCCGAGGCTTGGTAGCTACCGCAACTAGCACAGACACACAACCTGTTGAACCAAGCCAGAAACTTAGGGATAGTAATTGACAAGCAAATCTTAATGTCCAGCCTGATCATCTGGGTCGCCTCCTCCTGCTTACACACCCTTATGTTCCTTAGAAAAATCTTCAGCTGGTTCCTGCTCAACACCCGAAGAACCGTCACAGAAGCCCTGAACTCCAACAAGCTGGACTAAGGAAACACACTCTACGTTCGGTCACCACATTCCTCACAAAGAGACTCCAGTTCATCGAAGACACAGTAGCCAGAATAACTCTTAAACTCCAACCCCGCACTCACATTTCCATGCATCTCAAAAACCTACACTAGCTCTCAGTTCACACAAAAACACTCTTTAAGCACTCAACACACACTTACAAAGCCCTGTAGAATACTGACCCTGCATATATTAACAGGAGCATAAGCTTCCATACACCAATCAGAAACCTCCGCTCTGCCTCAAGCTCACCCATGCCCCCCGCATCCGTAGAGCCGGCGGGTGAGTATTCCTTTACCTGGCTCTAAAAGCCTGGAACAACCTCCCCTGCACATCAGAGCCACCAGCTCATTACTAGAATTTCACAAGAAACTGTAAACCCAGCTTTTCCAATAGCCACCTGTCGGATCAGCTCTGTCCTTCTTTAGGTGCTAGGATTCCATACCGGTGGATATGCGGACGGCCAAATACACAACATAATATTAATTAACAGTATATAAATGAGGTTTTTTGTACAGCGCATATCCTGTACTGAATTATTTCAATTTGCTCCCAAACTGGGTGGTTAAGACAAATGATACATAGTGAAGTAAAGCGATGGGCCGAGGATCACAATTTGGTCAAGTGGGTATGCTTAGATTTGAGCCCAGGACTGTGTATTGTGCAGTTCAGAGACTGTAAGGTGACAACCTTCTCTCTTCCGTTGAACGTCAAAGGTCAGTGCTTTGTGTTCAGTTATTCAAATAACGTTAGTATATGGAGTTGAATAAAAACGCTTTTCACACCTTAAATAAAACTGACATCTTATACGTATGTGTAAATGTACATTGTCACAAGATTTAACGGTGTGCTTTTCCGTTAAGAATGTTCACACACACTGAAGATCAAACACGAGACAGAACATGCCTGTCTGAAATCATGCAACACTTCGCATTGAAGAGCTTTAACCCCTTCTGTGCCCATGACGAGCTGGACTCGTCATGGAGCACAGTCGCGCTGTGCCCATGACGAGTCCAGCTCGTCATGAGGCATTCCCTAGGGAATCCCTCTGATGCGGGCACCAGAGGGATTCCCTTTAAACCAAAATAGCCTCGGGAGCTGGGGAAGAGCTTCCCCAGCTCCCGAGGTCCCTCCCCCCTTTCACTGTAATGACGGTCCAACGTCATTACAGTTAAAGTGAAACTGAAATGAGCCAAGAGGCTCATTTCAGTTTCACTTTCTACGTGCTCAGGGGGCTATCTCAGCCAGTGGATTCCTGCTTAGGGATCGCCACAGGAGGGCGATCCCCAAGCAGGGATCCACCCACTAGACACCAGGGAGGGGGGAGCGGCCCCTTGGGCAAGGGCCTTTGCTCTCCCCAAATACCTTTGGTGCAATTTAGTCTTTTTGCCCTCCTGGGGGGCAGATGGGGGCATTAGCCCCCAATCTGCCCCCCCGGGGGGGGGGCAAAAAGCCCACTAGACCCCAGGGAATTTTTGTATCAATAAAAATAGGGGTGTGGGCTGCCATAAACGGGCATGCCTATGCCCCCACCCCACCCCCAAATTACTACAGTCTTTCTGCCCCCCCTGGGGGGCAGATGGGGCATTGGCCCCTAATCTGCCCCTTCGGGGGGGCAGAAAGCCCACTAACTACCAGGGATTCGTTTTTACTTTTTTTTAGGGTGGGGGCTGCCCGCAAGGGGCACGCCAATGTCCCCACCCACCCACCACCATTACAGCCTTTCTGATAATGGGGCATCATCCCCCAATCTGCCCCCCCGGGGGGACAGAAAGCCCACTAGACACCAGGGAATAAAAAATAAAAAAAAATAGAGGTGGGGGCTGCCCAAAACGGCCACGCCAATGCCCCCACCCTCCCTCCCCACAAAAATGACAGTCTTTCTGCCCCCCAGGAGGCAGATGGGATCTGTAGCCCCCAATCAGGCCCCCCCTGGGGGGCGCAGAAAGTCCACTAGAAACCATAGATTTTATTGTTTTATTAGTGTAGGGGTAGGGGCTCCCCAAAATGGGCATGACAATACCCCCACCCCACCCCCAGAGAAACTCCAGTCTTTCCGCCCCCCTGGGAGGGTAGTTGGCGGCAGCGGCCCCTGATCTGCCCCTGGGGGGGCAGAAAGCCCACTAGGCGCCAGCGAGTACGCAGGCTTTTTTATGCGTGGGGGCTGCCCAAAATGGTCATACCAATGCCCCCACCCCCACAAAAAATAGCCACAGTCTTTCTGCCCCTTTAGGGGCATATCGGGATGAAACCCCCTTCCCCGATTCCCCCCCAGGGCAGCAGAAAGCCCACTGGGCGCCGCCTTTTTTTTAGCAATGTGCATACCTGTGGATTTTGGGCCCTAGCGCAGTTGGCACGTAGGTAAACCTAGCAAACCTGTACATTTTTTAAATCTAGACACCGAGGAGAATCCAGGATGGGGTGACTTGACTGACTCTAACCAGGTTCTTTTACCCAGAATCCATTGCAAACCTAAAAATGTGTCCAAAATAACAAATTTTCCTCACATTTCTGTGGTGGAAAGTTCTGGAATCTGCGTGGGTCCACAAAATTCCATCCACCCCGCGTTCCCCTAAGTCTTCCGAGAAAAATGGTATCTCACTTGCGTGGGTAGGCCTAGTGTCCGCGTCAGGCAAGGGCCCAAAACCAACCGTAGTGTGCCTCAACAGGCAAGGGTCCTAAACGTAGTGCGCCTCACTACGTTTTGGGCCCTTGCCTGTCGCGGGTACTTGGGCCTCCCACACGAGTGAGGCACCATTTTTATCGGGAGACCCGGGGGAACGCTGGGTGGTAGGAAAGTCGTGTCAGCCCGGTGATGCCTCAACTTTCCCACACAAAAATGTGTGAAAAAGGTGATTTTTTTCAGCTACATTTGAGGTTTGCAGGGCATTCTGGGTAAGGAAACGTTGGGGGATCCACGCAAGCCATACCTCCCTGGAATCCCCCGGGTGTCTAGTTTTCAGAAAAGTGTGGGTTTGGTAGGTTCCTCTAGGTGGCCGCCGAGCACCGGGACAAAAACCCAGGTGACCCCCCTTGCAAAACCAGGTCGTTTTGAGGTAGGCAATTTTCATGTCGCCTCAATATGTTTTGGCCCTTGCCTGTCGCGGGTACTTGGGCCTCCCACACGAGTGAGGCACCGTTTTAATCGGGAGACCCGGGGGAACGCTGGGTGGTAGGATATTTGTGTCAGCCCGGTGATGCCTCAACTTTCCCACACAAAAATGTGTGAAAAAGGTGATTTTTTCAGCTAAATTGGAGGTTTGCAGGGCATTCTGGGTAAGGAAACGTTGGGGGATCCACGCAAGCCATACCTCCCTGGAATCCCCCGGGTGTCTAGTTTTCAGAAAAGTGTGGGTTTGGTAGGTTCCCCTAGGTGGCCGCCGAGCACCGGGCCAAAAACCCAGGTGACCCCCCTTGCAAAACCAGGTCGTTTTGAGGTAGGCAATTTTCATGTTGCCTCAATATGTTTTGGGCCCTTGCCTGTCGCGGGTACTTGGGCCTCCCACACGAGTGAGGCACCGTTTTTATCGGGAGACCCGGGGGAACGCTGGGTGGTAGGAAATTTGTGTCAGCCCAGTGATGCCTCAACTTTCCCACATAAAAATGTGTGAAAAAGGTGATTTTTTCAGCTAAATTTGAGGTTTGCAGGGCATTCTGGGTAAGGAAACGTTGGGGGATCCACGCAAGCCATACCTCCCTGGAATCCTCCGGGTGTCTAGTTTTCAGAAAAGTGTGGGTTTGGTAGGTTCCCCTAGGTGGCCGCCGAGCACCGGGACAAAAACCCAGGTGACCCCCCTTGCAAAACCAGGTCGTTTTGAGGTAGGCAATTTTCATGTCGCCTCAATATGTTTTGGCCCTTGCCTGTCGCGGGTACTTGGGCCTCCCACACGAGTGAGGCACCGTTTTAATCGGGAGACCCGGGGGAACGCTGGGTGGTAGGATATTTGTGTCAGCCCGGTGATGCCTCAACTTTCCCACACAAAAATGTGTGAAAAAGGTGATTTTTTCAGCTAAATTTGAGGTTTGCAGGGCATTCTGGGTAAGGAAACGCTGGGGGATCCACGCAAGCCATACCTCCCTGGAATCCCCCGGGTGTCTAGTTTTCAGAAAAGTGTGGGTTTGGTAGGTTCCCCTAGGTGGCCGCCGAGCACTGGGACAAAAACCCAGGTGACCCCCCTTGCAAAACCAGGTCGTTTTGAGGTAGGCAATTTTCATGTCGCCTCAATATGTTTTGGCCCTTGCCTGTCGCGGGTACTTGGGCCTCCCACACGAGTGAGGCACCGTTTTTATCGGGAGACCCGGGGGAACGCTGGGTGGTAGGATATTTGTGTCAGCCCGGTGATGCCTCAACTTTCCCACACTAAAATGTGTGAAAAAGGTGATTTTTTTCAGCTAAATTTGAGGTTTGCAGGGCATTCTGGGTAAGGAAACGTTGGGGGATCCACGCAAGCCATACCTCCCTGGAATCCCCCGGTTGTCTAGTTTTCAGAAATATGTGGGTTTGGTAGGTTCCCCTAAGTGGCCGCCGAGCACCGGGCCAAAAACCCAGGTGACCCCCCTTGCAAAACCAGGTCGTTTTGAGGTAGGCAATTTTCACGTCGCCTCACTGCGTTTTGGGCCCTTGCCTGTCGCGGGTACTTGGGCCTCCCACACAAGTGAGGCACCATTTTTACCGGGAGACCCGGGGGGGACGCTGGGTGGTGGGAAATTTGAGTGAGCCCGGTGATGCCACAACTTTCCCACACAAAAATGTGTGAAAAATGTGATTTTTTTCAGCTAAAATTGAGGTTTGCAGGGGATTCTGGGTAAGGAAACGTTGGGGGATCCACCAAAGCCATGCCTCCCTGGAAGCACACGGGTGTCTAGTTTTCAAAAATGTATAGGTTTGCTAGGTTTCCCAAGGTGCCCGCAGAGCTAGGGTTCAAAAACTACAGCTAGACATTTTGCCAAAAAAGGGTCATTTTTCACTGTGAAATTGAGGTGTGACCACGTTGCGTTTTGCGCCGTTTCTTGTCGCAGGCACTAGGCCGACCCACACAAGTGAGGTACCGTTTTTCTCGTAAGACTTTGGGGAACACGGGGTGGGTGGAAATTTGTGGATCCACGCAGATTCTGGAACTTTCCACCACAGAAATGTGGGGAAAATGTGTTTTTTTTGGTCAATTTTTTAGGTTTGCAAGGGATTCTGGGTAACAGACCCTGGTGGGAGGCAGTCAAGTCACCCCAACCTGCATTCCCCTGGGTGTCTAGTTTTCAAAAATGTATAGGTTTGCTAGGTTTCCCAAGGTGCCCGCAGAGCTAGGGTTCAAAAACTACAGCTAGACATTTTGCCAAAAAAGGGTCATTTTTCACTGCGAAATTGAGGTGTGACCACGTTGCGTTTTGCGCCGTTTCCTGTCGCAGGCACTATGCCTACCCACACAAGTGAGGTACCATTTTTATCGGGAGACTTAGGGTAATTCAGATTTGTAAAGGAACTGTTATTATCTATTGACTTTCGATGCATTTCTGCCTTCCAAATGAAAGATATTGTGTAAAAAAGAAGTAATTCTAAAAAATGCCTGATAATTCTCATGCTAGTATGAGTATTCCCAATTTCAGAAATGTGCAAATATCTACTGTTTCTAAACTCTATATTTTGTTCCCATTTCATAAATACATAGGTGTCTTTCATACCGATTTTTCCATGTACACATTTTTACAGAATAATTACTATATACCCGGTACATAATAAAAAACCATTGCAAGTTGCTGCTCAGTTTTTGGCTCTGGGTTCGTCGGGTTCTTGGTGAACCTACAAGTCCTATATATCCCCACAACCAGTAATGTCCAGCGGATGTAATGGTATATTGCTTTCAAAGAGCTGTCAAAATTAGAAGAAGTTACAGGTGAAAACGTTGACACAAAAGGCTGTTTTTTTCAACTAATTTTCAATTTATCCTATATTTAACTGTTAGTTTCTATAAAAAAAAACCTTGATGGATCTACACAAATGACCCCTTGCTGAACTCAGAATTTTGTCTTCTTCTCGAAAATGTATAGCTTTCCAGGATCCATTATTGCTTTTGTACCCATTTCTGCCATTAACTGGAAGGAGGTCAAAAGCACAAAAAATAGCAAAATTAGGCTATGTCCCAGAAAAATGCCAAAACTGTGTAAAAAATGTTGGGCTTCTGACAAAAGTCTGGTATCCCCGAAAAGCTGGGAAAATGGTGATTTCAACCCCACAAACCCTTTTTTGATAACATTTGCAGGGAAAAAACCAGATGCTTTCATTTGCAGACCGTTTTTCCCATTTTTCCGAAAAAAAAAAATGTTGCTGTGTTTTGGCTCATTTCTGTGACCCCTCTAGGAGCATCCACAAACCCTGAGTACCTTTAGAATCCCCATGATGTTGGAAGAAAAGGACACAAATTTGGCGTGGATACCTTATGTGGTCAAAATGTTACAGGGGCCTCAGCGCGCACTACCCCAAATAGCCAAAAAAGGGCGTGGCACAGGAGGGGAAAAGGCCTGGCAGCGAAGGGGTTAAGACAAGAAGCACACTTTGTTGGGTCTCTGCTTTTGCTAATTATTTAATTGCAGTCTATTGAGGTACTGAGCCTGTCCTAAACATCTGTCGTTTTCTCAAGTCGGGAAGTCAACATTAACATAAAATAGCCTTCTTGAACTCTGCTGGCTCACCTGCCTTGCAAACCCAGCCACTTTAGATGAGGCTCGACACCTCAATGACCGTAATTAAATAATGAACAAAACAGAGCGGTGATGGACCCCGTCAGCGCTTCCTCTTCAGGTTACAGGCTTCAAGGAGATTATGATGATGTGCGGCACGGATTCAGAAAGATGTGCGTTCTGCCACTGTTTAATGATCTTCTGTTTCCACTTAGAAGTTTTTAAAGGGGGGGGGGGGGGGGGGGGTTAAAATGTTGCCCCCTGCGGCCTCCCATACCAAAAGCTGAGGGGTGGGGGGGGAGCGGACAACTCATTCCCGCTGTCATTTACGTTCCTACAGTCAAGCCCGAAAATTCTTAGGTAAACGCACGGAACATAAAAAATACGCTCAATACGGCTTTCCAAATGGAAGTTTTACTAACAAACTAAACTAGTTAAACAAACCTGTCACCGGTAACACCGGAGTCTTAACTACAGCATTAAATTAAGGTCAAATCACTGTGCAAATTCTTGCATTTTTTTTAGAGCGCAGAAAATGTTCAAGAACGACATGCTAGTATTTACAACTCTTTAAACAAGTCAGGCCATGCTTGACTTCACATGTGTACAACTCCCCGCCTCTAGGCGTAAAAGAAAAGTAGAAAACACGTACCTTTCAGAGCTAGCCAACAATACACGTCGTCTTCCGGTTCGTCTTTTCAAACCCCTCGCTTATCGGTTCCTTGTCGATACCGAGGGCAGCGACAGTTTGTGAGGGAAGTTTCATGTTTTTAGTGTTCTCCCTCTGTCGCCAGCATGTGGAAACGCGAGGTCAGATCGCAGAAGCAATACTTTTCGGATTTCCTTCGCTTATAATGAAGAAAGTGGAGCCGCGAAGCTCCAGCTGAGATTCCCTGCAGGACAGACTTCCATCCACACACAAGTCCTAATCTTGTCGGACTGCTGTGGCGGTAAATGAAACGCATGACAAACACTGCTTCTCCCAGGGTCCTTCCCAGCGAACAGCCGGCGTCACTTCTGAGTGTAGCCACTGAAGCTCATTACCGCCGGCGCAGCAGCCTGCAGCTGACTGCCACCGAAAGTGCTTCCAGCCGCAAGGCCAAGATTATTACTATACCTGGCATTTAAAAGTGATAATTATCCTTCCTGTCTAAAGCAGGCACCACTACACATGTTAAACTTTAGATTATCAAATACATTTGAAACAGTTAAAAAAAAATGACAGACAGAAAAATAAAAATAAACATTTTTAAACTGCTGTACAGCTGATAAAGGAACAGAATAGTGGCCTTATTGTACAATTTCAGGATACGTTTCATCAGTCCAGGGTTCTCAAGTTTCCCAGATCTATGCTTGAGTAGCTTTAACAGCCTTGGATTTTGCTTTACAATCTGGCCTTTGTAGTTAATTTTATTTCATTATAAATACAGAGCTGCAAGTCACAGAATGCAGAAAAAAACAGAGACAATGAGCTATTAACGAATGGAACGGAAAACTTGATTTGAGTTGACAAAGATGTTTATAGGTTATTAAAAAGGGATGGATCACACAAATATAGAATTTCAAGAGGTATGTAGAGGAAGACAGACGGGGTAGAGGAAAAAATTGATAGGGTTGTTAGAGAAGAAAATGGCAAAAGGAAGCAGGAGCTGATGGATGAAGACAGGGCCGGACTGGCTGTAGCGGGCACCCAGCGTTTCCCAGGTGGGCCGCCAGGGTGGGGACCGGTTTTAGACCCCTGGGGGGGTGTTTGTTACTGGGTGCCAGTTTTGCACTGTAGCTGCAATATTGGGCCCCAGCAACAAAAGTGGAAAAGTGGCACAAAGCTACTCGCTAGCAGAGAAAATACCCTCAACCCAACCCCTCCCCCCCAGCTCCAGCTGTTTTCGAGGGCCGGTTTCGGTTCCCGGTCCGGCCCTGGATGAAGATTATAAAGGAATCATAAAAAGGAGATCAGCTTGCAGATGTAAAGAAGAGGGTGCATCATAATGGGCAAAAAGTGCAAGTCATATGGGACTAAGGGTTTAGCTGGTTTTCAAAGAGCAGGTTTTCACTTCACAGGAGAGAATTTAAGATTTTAGGTGGAATGCCCAACTAGGAACTGGAAAAAGTGTTTTTTTTTAGTTTTGGCTTGACTGCACAAAGCTTTTGTCACTAATATAGTGACAACATTTATGAGAAGTACCTTTTCAGAACAGTGAACATACCTCAACTCATGTTACTGGCTGTTTGGTGTATCATTCAGTGTGCTTCTATTGCAATGCTGAGGTAGATTATTTTCAGCAATTGCCAGGGAAAAGTGGTGAATTCAGGAGCCAGCTTTGAGCGAAGGCTTTTTCGATTAAAAAAACACATTTGTGCATATTAAACAAACACTTAGTTGAAGTATGAGGAAGATAAGTGCGTGAATGCAGCTTAATGCTTGTAAGATCTTCTCAAAGAAAATCATTTTTTTGAGTGCAAATAAAAAGATACATCAAAAATACATATTTTTCTTTGGAAATATGCAATTCTATACTTTGTTTTATCGTACTTAAAGTACAATTTTTAGTTGTGTGGCTTAATATATACCTTGGTGTGCTAGCTTCTTTTTCCTTCCAACTCTCCCTCTTTTATCTGGGGTGTTGACTACCCTGATACGTTGGTACAGAAAAGCCACTGTTTCATACAATCATGCACATAACCGTGAAGAATGACTGTCAAGAAACCCAGAACTAGCAGAGCAGTCCCTATTACCATGCCTCAGATGCCTATCCTCTTTCAACCTCTGTTTTGTAGGTTGAAGTTCACAGGTCTAAAGTCAGGGAGCAGCAGGCTGTTGCAGGGTCAGCACGAAGTACTGGAAGCAAACTGATGTACCACCTGCTACAAACAATGCATACATAAGGTGGGGTGAATGTTGCACCATACACACTGTGAATGTATGAATTTGTTTTAATAGAGGAATGAACAAGTTACTTACCTTCGGTAACACTATATCTGTATGAGACATATATTAGTTATGGATTCCTTACCTTAGAATTACCCAAAGGGGGTCAGACTGGATCCAGAGAATTTTTCTTCCGCAGTACCCCCTGCGTGTCGGTAGGTGGCATCGGTCGACTCCACGTTAGTCGTTGGCATCGGGATCGCCTGAATGACGTCACGGTATCTACATAGACGCAGCCCCTGCGCGCTCACGTCAGTTCTTTACATGACATTCCATGCCAGAAGCGCAGAGCCATGCAAGACACTGACCACTGGTGCATAAAACTAGGGCCCTGAAAAGGAATCCCTTATCCTAGAAGTCAGATCGCAGAACGGGGAGGATGGGTGGAGCGGTAAGGAATCCAAAACTAATGTATGTCTCTTACAGATATATCTTTACCGAAGGTTAGTAACTTGTTCATCTGAAAGAGACAAAGTTATGGATTCCTTACCTTAGAATAGATACCCCAGCAATACCAACCCCAGAGGTGGGTCTGCAAACTAAGTTCACACCAGGAAGTCCTGAAGAACGGAGCAGCCAAAGAAGCTGTCTCTCCGGACTTGGCTGTCCAGGCAGTGATATTTAGTAAACGTGTGCAAAGAAGCCCACGTGGCTGCCTGGCAGATGTCATGAAGGTGGACTCCACGTCCCAAGGCAGTAGCGGCTGCTGTTGCCCTGGTGGAATGTTTGCGCAACCCTACTGGAGGTTCCTTACTCGCCAAGAAATAACAAATTTTAATGCAAAGAAGGACCCATCAAGAGATGGTTCGTTTTTGCACGGCTCGACCTTTCTTGGCGCCCACATAGCCAACAAAGAGCGGATAATCCACCCGGAATTGTTTTGTGCAATCCAGATAAAATGAAAGCGCACGTTTTGGATCCAGACGGTGGAGCCTCTCCTCCTCTTTAGAAGGATGCAGGGGTGGGAAGAATGTGGTCAAAGTGATGGTCTGTCCTATGTGGAAAGAGGTAACCACTTTGAGAAGAAAATAAGGTTGAGTTCGAAGCTCACTCACCTTGCGTGCAGAGACGATGGCAATCTGAAAAGCACTCTCACCTCCGAGAGAAGACGCCCTTCATGATCCATCAAGCACCAGCGGCTGAGTTCGTCCGCCCTGGCGTCCGGGAACCCGCCAGCTGTTGAACCACCAGGGACATGCCCTGAGGTTCCTGGGTCTCCTGACAGAGGGTCCACGACCCCACTCTGCCCCATTTGTTGCAATACCACATGGCAGAAGTGTTGTCTGTGAACACCTGCACTACTCTTTCTTTGACAGAAGGAAGGAATGCCTTCAGTGCTAGACAAATTGCCCGGAGCTCTAGAAGGTTGATGTGGAGCCCGGACTCCACGGGAGACCGAAGGCCTCTGATCTCCTCCTCTCCCATGTGGCCGCCCCATCCCATTAGTGATGCATCTGTCCCTGCTGTGAAAGCTGGTTGGGGAAGGGAGAGGGATCTGCCGTTGACCCAATCCTGATTCGTGAGCCACCACTGCAACTGATGTCCTGTCCCCGCCGAGATCTGGACGACATCGGACAGATTCCCCTGATGCTGCGCCCACTGGAACTTCAGGCCCCACTGCAGAGCCTGCATATGCCACCTGGCATTATCCACCAGCAGAATGCAGGAGGCCATGAGGCCCATCAGCCTCAGGGTCAGTCTCACCGAAATCTGGTATAGAGGCTAGAACATCGGTATCATAGCCCAAATATCCTGGACTCTCTGTACGGAAGGATAGGCCCGAAACTGCACTGTGTCCGGAACCACTTCGATGAAAAGGAGCTTCTGGGAAGGGTGCAGATGCGAGACTTCGGCACGCTGACTGTGAACCCCAGCGAATGCAGGAGGTCCGCCGAGGTCTGGAGGTGGGCGATGTCAGCCTGGGGTGAACTCGCCTTCAACAACCAGTCGTTGAGATAGGGGAAGACTGGAACCCCGATCTGCTCAGATGAGCTGCGACCACCACCATCACTTTCATGAACACCCGAGGGGCGCTGGTAAGGCCAAATGCGAGCACGGTAAACTGAAAATGCTCGTGGCCTACCGTGAACCGTAGGTAACGCCCATGGGCCAGAAGGACGGGTATGTGGAAATAAGCGTCCTGCTAGTTCAACGCTACCATACAGTCTCCAGGGTCGAGGGTAGACACGACCTGAGCCAATGTCAACATTTTGAACTTCTCCTTCCGGAGGAAGTGGTTGACGGCCCTGAGGTCTAAGATAGAACGCAGGCCTTTGTCATTCTTGGGCACCAGAAAGTAGTGGGTGTAGCAACCACAATCTACTTCTGGCAGAGGGACTCGCTCAATGGCTCCCTTGGCCGAGAGAGCCGCAACTTTCTGACGGAGAAGGGCCAGGTGATCCTCTTACATGCGATGGAATGCAGGTGGCATGGAGGGAGTGGTAATCTCGAAGGGGAGGGAGTAGCCCCTTCGGAATATCTGCAAAACCCACCTGTCTGACGTGATGTTGTGCCAGTGGGGGAGGTGATGGTGGGTCCTGCCGCCCACTGGCAACTTGTGGCCCTGAAAGGTCGGACTACGAAGGTTTGGCGGCTGCTGCAGAGGGGGCACTGGTCGCAGACACATGGCAGTGGGTCCCACGTCCCCGCAGAGGCTGGACAGCCTGCGTGGGCCTGTGGCTCTGGGCAGAACGTGGTGGGGCACCCCTTCCATAGCCTTGAAAGGGGCGAAAAGCAGACAGCGCGGGACGAGAGGTGGTAGAGAGGCCCAAGGATCTGGTGGTAGCCCTAGAGTCCTTGAAGTGCTTGAGCGCATTGTCCGCCTTGTCACCAAACAAGCGATGGCTATCAAAGAGCATGTCTAAAAGAGTCGATTGGACATTGCCCGAGAAGCCAGTGGACCTCAGCCAGGCATAGCCTCTCAGGGCTGCCTAGCGAGTCGGTGGTTTCCAGCCCACAGCGAATGGCAAACTTTGCTGCATCCCGCCCTTCGGAGACCGCACGGGAGAGTACGGCCCAGGCCTCCTCCGGGCACTGTGGCAGCACCTGCGCAACTGTGTCCCACACAGAGTGGGTATAACGGCCCAAGAGACATGCGGAGTTCACTGACCGCAGTCCTAAGCTGGCGGAAGATAATATCTTCTTCCCAAGATGATCCAGCTTCTTGGATTCCCTATCTGGGGGAGCTGCAGGGAAGGCGCCTTTGGATGTTGAGGCTTGGACCACCAAGCTCTCAGGGGTAGGGTGTTGAGAGAGGAAAATGGGGTCGCCCAGGGCCGGGCGGTGGTGTCAGGCAATCATCCTATCCACAGGAGCCCCTGTGCTGGGCTTGGCCCACGTGCCCAGAAGGATGTCAATGAACGGCAGCAGGGGCTCTGAAGAGGCTGCTGCTGGTTGAAGCACCTCAGACAGGAGGTTAGTCCTGACTGCCACCGTAGGAAGCTCAAGGCCCAAGGCGCCCTACACAACACCACAGAGTAGGAGGCTCCCTCCTCTGTAGCCACGGTAGGGGGAGAAGGCATACCAAGGTCTGGGGATGTATCCAGACCACTGGCCTCACCCAATTCCTCTCTCCAGTCCGGCTCTTCCAGCTGGTCTGCTAGAGGGTCAACAGACCCCTCCTAGTTCTTCTCACCCTCCTCTGGCTGCCACTCAGGGTGATAAGGAACGCCAGGATAGAAAGGAGGTACAAAAGTACCGGACGGCGCCGGTACCAGCATCGGTCGACACCTGTCCGGCTCTGTGTCCATGTCGAGGGGGAGGCCTGGGTGGACGCCGGCTGGGGACACAACTGGCGTCGGAGGGGGTGGAGGCGTCGTCAATGGATTCGGCGCCAGAGGAGGTGTCGTAAGGTCAACAGGTGCCGATCCGGGCCGGGATCCCTGGGGGCCCTGCAGCGCCGAAGCCGCCGGCATTGAAGGCCTATAACCCCAAGCCGAGTCCGCGGGGCCCGAAGGCACGCCGGTGGAGTCTGGTTGCCCAAAGATGGAGTGGAGGGCTTCGTAAAAGCTACAAAGTTGGGCAGGGGTCGCCCCGGCTCCCAGGAAGGGAGGGAAGCTCAGAGCCAACCCAACAGACTCTGTGGGCGGAGCCAGACGACTACCTTCCGCAACCCTTGTCGGCCGACGGACGGGGAGATGGCAAAGAGCAACGGTGCTTCTTCTTGTGCTTTGACTTACCCGAAGATGAAGACTTCGAAGAGGAGGGATGGTGGTGACTCCGCAACTGGTCCCGCGACCGCCCTCTCGACCGGAACCTCGAACGGCACGGAGCTGACTGCTTGGCCTTGAGAAGCTTTTGGGACCGCTCTCGCAAAGACTTCTGGTTGATGGCCCGGCAGTCCGAGCTCCAGGCAACAGAGGCACATGAGATGTGGGTCCATGACCGACATAAACTTGTGACAGGACTCACAAGGTTTGAAGCTGGTCCGTCGATGTAACATCCCTTGCACCAGGAGTCGAAAGACTAGAAAAAAGAAGTCGACAAAAAGTCGAAAAAACTCTAGTCAAAAAAGACTAAGGCTACCGATCTGCGCTGGCTGGCGCGGAAAAAGAAAGAAGTGACGTCAGCGCACAGCGGCAGCATCTAAGTAGATACTGTGACGTCATTTCGGCGATCACAACGGCAACGACGAAAGCGGAGTCGACAGACGCCACCTACCGATGCGCAGGGGTAGTGCCGAATAAAAATTCTCCGGATCCAGTCTGATGCCTGGGGGTAATTCCAAGGTAAGGAATCCATAACTGGTAGTCTCTTTCAGATACATATTTATAATCTGTCACCCATTTTTTAGCACACATGCATGGATGAGATAATAGAAAAGTAGTTATAAAAGAACAAGTTATTTACCTTTGTTACAGTTTTTCTGGTAGAGACTATCTAACTGCATATTCTTCACCTTAGAATATTCCCCAGACATCACTCTGAATCCTAAAAATCTTGAGCAGTACCTCTGCATGTCTTTAGATGGCATCGTCAACCCCGCGCCAACATCGTCTGTTCCGGATGAGATATGCATGGTGCCTACATAAGCGTCACTTGCATGCTGTCATCAGTTTCTTTCGTGATCATTTCCACATCAAAAATGTGAAGTCATGTGAGAAGGCTGTTTCTTACCAATACACAGAATCTAGGGGATTTTTCGGTGAAGAGTCCAGTTCATAGAGCGGGGAGGAATATTCCCTTTTTTAAATCTTTTTTTTGATTTTATTATTTAAATATTTACACACCGGAGAGGCAAAATAATACAGAGGTAAGACAATATCAAACCACCCCCCACCCCACCCCCCTGGACAACAGAGAGAATAAAGGAAAAAACAGAAAAAAACAGATTAAACATTGGATGGACCAATAAGATGCACGTAAAACAGAAAAAAACATTCAATATAGCAAAATCCTAAGCCACCATGATGGAATGAGCGCAATCTAGGGAAAAGGACCCTTTAGTTGGATAACGGCTTGTGAAGAAGATAAGAAACCTAAATGAATTAACCCTGTGGCCCAGTCTGATCAAGCAAAACGATTAAAGGTTCCCAAATAGCTAGACCCTTCCTTTGCCCCTTACAACCTTTTTTGGCGTGGATAGCCTTCTCAAGACGACAAGTCGCGACTAATCGAGCCAGCCATTGGGAAAACAAAGGAGGATCTGAGTCTACCCAAGCCGAGGCTATAGAAATCCTCCAAACCGTCATTGCCACAAAAATAAGTGCCCCACCCTTCTTTTTGCTAACCTAGTCCATAACAGGATAGTCATGGGGGTCAATTCAATGCCCTGGGAGATGACCCTCCCAAGAAAATCCTGTATTTTTACAAGGAGTGGAGTAAGTTTAGGACAGGTGGCAAACATGTGTACTGAGTCTGCACAAAACTCCGAACACCTAGGACACAACGTCCCCTTGCCTGTTCCCCATTTGGCGACTCTGCTGGGAGTGATGTATAAAAAGAAAACAGTTTTAAAAAATTGTGTCTGTAATTTGGTCGACAACAGATCACTCTGGGCAAGTTTCAAAGCATTATAGAACGTACTGTGTGGGACCTCCAACTTTGATTGCCATTGGTCTGCTATTCTGGGCAGGTCGTCAGGAGTTTGGCTATTCAGTGCAGAGTAGATAAAGCCAATCCGAGGTGGAGCTGGGGCCCTTAATTTGTCGATGAGATCTATTTTCGAAAACCCTGCGGAACCGCCAGCCTTTCAAGATAAAAATCGCTGATGGCGATATGTTTGAAAGCATCTTGGTCTCGCAGTCCATATTTCTTTTTAAGATCGGCAAATGACTTAGTTCCTTCGGTGGAGATTGAAATGCCCACTTTTAGTATGCCGGCTTTATACCAGTCCTGAAGATAAGACCTCCCAAAAATAGCAGGCAAATTGGAGTTCATGTAGGTAGGGGAGTAGTAGTTCAGTCTTCCTAGCCCGTAAATCCTACGCACGTTGGAAAAAACTTTAAAAATGCTCATCAGAGTCTTAAATCTGACTGTCTTGTAATACCCAAAAGACGTTTGTCTCAAGAGACAGCCACGAGCCTCTTCTCCTAGTAATAGTTGGAAGGGCTAAGGGAGATCAATGGTTGGAGAAAAGGAATGTTCCCTCATTAATTCCGTGATATACTGTAGAACCGAAGCCCAATAATAAAGTGCTATGTTAGGAAAAGCCCATCCACTACTCTCCCTAGGAAGAGAAAGTTGTTTAAGCGCCCGTCTGGGCTTGGAGTATGCCCATACATATTGTGTGAAGAGTTGCTGGAATTTTCGTAGCATGGATTTATTGAACTCTAGTGGGATAGACCGGAAAAAGTAAAGTAGTTTAGGAAAATAAGTCATCTTGATGACGTTGCATCTACCCATTATAGTCAGATGCAGATTGTTAATCCGATTAAGCGCTCTCTTTGTTTCAGCGGCCAATGGGATTAGATTTTCTGCCACAATTTCATCTGTATTCGCAGTCCCGGTCACCCCCAAGTATTTTGTCTTCGTGACAACCCATCTATCTACCCAGTTAACTTCTTTATAAAGAATAATCTGCGTTTTATTTTTGTTAAGTGCGTATATATTGCACGCATATTCAAGAGAGCACCACAATTCTCCCTTTGCACAAATGGGATTAAATTAGATAATATAAACTTGAACACATTTTAACATTATAAGCTGAAACAAAACGAAATAAATAAAATAACCTCCTAACACTTCCATGCCCAAAAGAATGAACATAAGTAAAATAAAATAGTATCCATGCATATTACAACGTTTTACAACCTATATAACAAGAAAGAAAGCACTTTCAGAGATACAAATAATAAGTTAAAACATCACTTCTCAATGACATAATCCTGAAGATTCAATGGAGTTTTCCGCATCCTAAAACTTATACTCCTGCCAACTCCAGCATTAGACTTTGAATTCGAACCATGTGCCTCGTCACTTTCCACATCAGGTATATGCTTAGGTATAACATCCCTGGGCACATTTTGTGTCACTTTTACCTTCACCACTCTGTTCAAGTTCCATATTCTTCCATCACAAGTTTTGATACATTTTTTGAATACTTTCATCACCACCTTTTCCCGTGTAAACTTCGACCATGGTGCACAACCAACCGGTCCTTTTATTCCAACCTGAATCACATAATTTCTTACCCTTTTCCGTTCATCAAAGTACTCCTTCCTTTTCAATTGCAATTTTAATTCCTTCTCACACCACTCACTTGGACTATTATATTTCATCCCTGTGTCCCATGCCATCCAGCTAAGGCACAGCTTTGTACCCGGAGATCGGCCTTTAAACAACTCAAAAGGTGACTTTCCCGTGGAGAAGTGAGGAGTCCTCCAATAAGCAGTTCTGTGATCTTGCATAATCTGCTAGTTCAACATATTTGCTTCGGCTAACTGAATGTTCTTTTCAATGTTTTATTTATGTGTGTTTTAGCCAATTTGAAAGGGAAGAGAAGTACAAATAACCACTGCTCCAAACTCTATCTGGTGATACATTTCAGAAATACACAGGTTTCCTTCATTCTTCACTCTTTATATTTTACCATGTTAATTGATCTATACTCAGTACAGAATGAAAAAACCTTTGTAAGGTGCAGCTCAGTTGTTGGCTCCGGGTACCTCGGGTTCGTGGGCAACCTACAAATCATATTTATATATATCTCTCTATGACCAGAAGGGTCTAGCAGATTTAATGGTATACTAATTTTGTAAATCAGCCATCGTGACAAGAAGTTACAGATGAAAACATTGCCACAAATGGCTGTTTTTTCCAACTAATTTCAAATATTTTTTAATTCAACAGTCAGTTTCTTTAGGAAACTCTTGAGGGATCTACACAAAATCCTCAGAATTTGATCTACTTTTCAGAAATGTATAGTTTTCTGGGATCATCCATGAGTTTTACACCAGTTTCCATGACAAACTGGAAGTATGTTGAAAGCACAAAAATTAGGACAATGGATTACCTCTTTTTTCTTTTTAATCAGCACTGCTTGTTCCTGAAAGCTGCGAAGATGGTGATTTTAGCACAGCAAACCTTTCGTTGATGCTATGTCAGGGGAGAAAAACACTTTCTTGTGCAGCAGTTTTTAATTTTTTTTTCGCAAAACCCCCCAAATTTAGATATAGTTAAGCTATTTTCTTGGTCCACTCCACAGGAATCCACAAACTCTGGGTGCCCTTACAATCCTCATGATGTTGGGGAAAAAGGATGCAAATGTTGCAGGATACCTTCTGTGGAAATTAAGTTATGGAGTTTTAAGTGTGAAGTACCCCAAATAGATAAAAAAAAAAGTCTCAGCACTGGGGTGGACAGGCTCCAGCAGTTAGGGGAATAACATAAAACCTCTATACAGATTTCACATTGCAGCAACAATAAATTACATTTGCAACTGTACCGCAGCAGAAACAACATTAAAACATTTAATTTTCACAAAACTAAAAACAAATTCATTCAAACATTTTGAAATAAACGTAACATCCATAGATAAGGTAATTAAAATATTCAAGCTACCATCCACAGAAATACCAGCTAAAATGAACTGTTGAAAGACCTACTAAAAAGAAAACTTCCTTGAACGTAGGACAGAGACCTGGCTTTCTTGATGAAGTACAGCCACATGGATCTCATGTGTGAATCTTCAGTGAATCAAGAATACATCAAATCAAATCTACAAGGTACTAAAGATTCAGACTGCTTTATATACCAATATTTAAGCTTCAGGGAAAATGGAATCTGAAACTCAAAGGGAAGAGCGCTTGTCTTCAGAGTGGTTATAAAGTAGAAAAGCTCAGTGATATAGTTGGCATTTGTCCAAAACTGTTAATAATAAGGAAACTTTATTTACAGACATTTTTTAAAGATATTCATATCAGAATAATAATATCAACATAATAATCTATTTTCATTAATATATAATTAAAAAAACACACAAGTCATCCAATCAGATCCATTTCAAAAATGCATTACTATATTTTAAAATATATATATATATATTTCACAACATAAATAATGAAATAAAAACATAATACAAGACAAATATTATAAATGAAGTAATAGTAAACAATATTTTAAACTCTTAATAATATTTTAATAAATAAAAAAAATTATATGTACTCTCCTCCAATCTCCAGGATCATCTATCATGGTTGACACAGACTTGCATCTGTTATAATTAAAGCTCCTGTTTTTTATCTAACCTGCTTTTATATTTCCATTTGTCTTTGTACATATTCATGGTTTTTATTACTTTACCTGCATTTATACACACATTTTGTTCCTCTAGAAATATAATTGCAACCAGTAACTTTTCACATTTAATTATATACACTAGAATGTACACTTGGGTTACAATACTTATTGTGTATTTTGGCACTGTTAATTAGCAATATGCAATCTTTTTTTTCTAAACACATTGTGATTTTGTTGAATTTCTATTGCAGCTAAACCCTCAGTACCCAAGTACTGCGCGCAGAAGCATGGTTTTGAAAGTTGCTGGATAAACAGCTCTGGAAACAGAGGTCTTCCACAGTATAGCAAGCTAACTCATACTCTCCACCAATATTAAAAAAACAGCTATAGGCATTGAGAATATAGCTGAGCTAATACTTGCAATAATGTTGATCCACCTAGTCTGATAGGATCCTAAATTGGATGGTTAGGTCGATTTTTGATAAACAGTTTCAACTTGAAACAGATTTTTTTTATTTCAAAACAGCAATATGACAATATCATTCAATACATGTCAAACAAAAGCTTGTCCCTACACAACAGAGAATGGTTATGCATACGATTACAAAAATTAAGGGGGAAGGGTATCCCACAATGTACTGAAAAAAGAATTGCAGCCTCAATCCAAAAAAGAAGACCGATTCTATAGTATAAAGGAAGAGAGGGAATAGAGAAAAGAGGAAGCTAAAAAATCTTAGGTAGGAGAATAAAGGGAAAATAAAGGAGGAGAAGAGAGCTAAAGGATGAATTGCGTTCAATCACCCCTGTCAAGTACCATGCACCAGGGATTAGACTAACGCATTTCAGTGTGATGATCTGCATCATAGCACTGAAATGAAATCTCACATCTTATAGCGCCTCCTCCGCTGCCAAGCCGGGAGCACTGGTATAATGAAGCACCATACAGGCTGAGTGGCAGTGCGCGGGCATGCTGCTCCCGCCAGGCTTGGGGGCTCTCTGGATGAGCTGCTGCTGAGCTGCACAGTGGTGCTTACTACAATGTAACTAACCTAACACTCGGCGATTTCACTGATGTCAGGAGGAGTGGTGGAGTCAGTGTGCCCTGGGCCAATGGACACCACCAAATTTGAGTTGTGAACGTAATGTGTAGGAGGATCTGGCTCCTGCATCCTGCGGTACGAGCAGGCCCCTCGCAGTTCTCTCATTATGAGCTGCACTGACTGTTGTGCAAAGGAAAATATGGCAGCTTGCATTCTTACCGCGGCCTGCTAAGCGGTATGTGATCCCGCAACAGACCTGACTTCATCGGCCTCGTTGTGAACTTGCTGGCAACAGTCATGGCAACATTATAATTATGGCAGAGCTCACTGCTTGCACGCCTGTGGTGGCCGCAACCGGTTGAACCCAACCACACCAGCGCCACAGCTAGCCGGTGTGCAGCCGATGATCATCAGTGCTGACCAGAATCATGATCACAGCATGAGACAGAGTCAGACTGGTCGGCGAAGGTCCATGGCATGAGTCTTGTGGCCACAGTGGGCTTGGCAATTGGCGCGCACCAGTCCTGTAGCCACAGCCCGCCATAGCAGCCCCCAGCACCACAATACAAGTGTGTGGAGGGCAGACTTCAGGAGGAACATGTTAGGTCTCATCTGCCCTCATGCCTCCATTCACGTGTGGGCTCTTTGTAGTCCAATCCCATGCCAGTGGCGGCACACTTTTAAAAGGGTGAACTAGTCTGTCTTGAGCGGTCACAAATCATCCTCCTAGCAGCAGCCACTGCAGTGTTACTGTGATTTCACTGGAGCCTGGCAGCAGCACTAGAAAACAGGCTGAAGTGTAGCATGGCCCTCAAGGGCAGCACACAAACTATGCAACTATGCATCCCAGTGCCCCCCAGCACATGCTCTTCCAGTTCCAAGACGTTCTCTACTAACTCAGCCCTAGTAATCCCTGTCAGTCATTTCTGGTTGGCAAAGGTGAGTCCAGCATCAATGGGGGCAGTGTCAGAGCGTGGGGGCAAAGACGTGGTTAAAAAGGACATTATTCTGTATGTATTTTCATGGGTCTTTCACCTTTAGATATCTAAAGCACACACCTTAAATGAAAGATACATGCAAGTTCAAGCAATCCCTGGGATATACTCTTACATTGTCAAAGCTCAGTTGGTTAATTCAGTCTTTCTGCAGATGCCTAAGGAGAGAGAATCAGAATTGGATCCTGGTTGGCGCAGTAGGGAAGAGTGACTTGTCTATTTATAATGCTATGACATCCCGTTCTGCGACTGAGAAAGCACTTTAACTATGCAAGCCATTGATTGTAATGAGCACAGTAGTGGATACGGGTTACTCGAAGTGTCAATGATTTGGCTTTAAAATGTCACTCCTAAGTACACTGAAATCCTGGAAATGCCACACAAGCAAACTGAAAACTTGGCAGCTATGGAAAGAGTAATGATAGGGCGAAGGGAGCGCCCCAGAACTGGCTGGAGGTCCTGGGGGGCAGTGAGGTGAGGTGTTTAGAAGTGGAGCGCTTCGTATTTTGACAACTAAGTGGCCTTTCATTTCTGGCACTTGGCACAAGTTTTAAGATCTTCTTAGAGTTTCTTGTTGCTCAAATGGGTGTAATTTCTGATATTTATATGTTTCCCTCGTCTTCATTGCTTGATTTTGATTTCATGAATGTGACACTCAGTCGTTGAAATGTCACTCATAATTGCACTCAAAATTGCACTCAAATTATGAATATGTCACATACAACAATCCGAAATCTTGGCAGCTATGGTCACTGGACACAACTTTGAGCTCCCTCTCTAGAAGGAACATTAATCACGAGTTATCTTGACATTTTTATTGCTGCCTGAAAGATGGACACACAAGTAACTCTGGAGCAGGTGCTTTTAATCTAGTGCGGCAAAACACACAAGATGATGGACGGAATGTTGCACAATGGCAAAACATTCACCCCCTGTCACAGATCTGGGTTTAATCCATCGTTTTGCTCACCACACCACCCCAGTCTGGGGTGGTGTAGTGGGCAAAAGAACGATGGATTTAACCCAGATCTCTTGACTGGGGGAGAATGTCTGCATTGTCACCATTCCGTCCATCATTTGTTTGTTGTAACGCTTTTCGCCCTAAGTGGGATGGGGATTCCCAGACGTGGGACCCGTGCTCACTACGCCACTGGAGTCAAGCTATCCTGGCTGATGACGGCTGATAGCCAGAAACCGGTCCTAGGATGCTTGATTCCGGTCCAGGGAAGACATGGCTTGGCAGTTCGGGCTGGACTGTTCCCATGAGGCACAGGGTCAAGACTGATTTGCATATGGCCATGTCTAAACTGGGGTGGTGTAGTGGGCAAAAGAACGATGGATTTAACCCAGATCTCTTGACTGGGGGAGAATGTCTGCATTGTCACCATTCCGTCCATCATTTGTTTGTTGTAATGTTTAATCTAGTGCGGCCACACCATTTAGGCCTAGTAGGCGTGTCCGTGAGAGATACCATCTGTTGTGTACTATTGGAGGTATGGCGCCTCATCATGCAGGGGACAAGCGGCGCGTACACACAGTAGGATTTAGTGTGGCTTACATCTGGGACAGGGTATCACCACCAATGCAGTCCGGGAGGCTCATTACATCCTTCCCACTTGGTATTGGAAAGTAATGATGAACGTTACTCACAAAATCTCTCAGCTTTGTATTTAACTTGGGGTTCGGCCTCAGGTGATACCTCTGGTGTTGGGAGCGTTCATACCAGCCTCCTCCTTCGGGATCAGCTGTGGTCTCTCCATCACCCCAGTCTTTGACTGCCGGGCTCTCAGGTTCATACCTGTTCTACGAAGAACTAGTCTAATCCTCAGGCACATGTGGAGTGCCTTGCTGTCTCCTGTTTCCTGCTGGTCAGGTAGGTCCACTTTTCTGAACCATGATATATTTCGACTCACGCTCTCTTCACCTTTCTGAACCGTTATCATAGTATCATTCAAATCCACCACAGTCCACAAACCTCTTTCATAGTGAGTCCTGAATTTCCATCCACGTCTTTGGTCCTTCATGATAACCTTGTCCCCTCTTGTAAGCTGTTGCGAGGTGGCTCTTCGTGCACTACTGGCTCTCCTATTGTTCTGCTCACGCCTTGCTGGAGCTCCTGCCGCATTGTACTCCAGAAGAGTCCACTCTGGATGCATGGGGGTGGTATCTCTTCTCGGCCCACACAACATCAGAGCCTACAGGGGACAGTGGGTGGTGCAGTGCGGTATGCCTCTGTACTCTCGAAAGAACCTCTGAAGACAACTTCTGGGTTACTCCCTTCAACCATAGTAATCCAGAAATAGTTATTCAATGTCCTCTTAAAACGTTCTACTTTTTCGTTTACTTGTGGCCACTGTGTTGTGATATGCCTGTGTGTGACGCTGAAGCGTAAGATCTTTGAATTCAGCCGTTCGGAAAGGCAGCCCATTGTCAGTCTTTATATTCTCCGGTAGTCCAAATACCTTCTCTAGTGCTGGTGCAACATAGCTGAACACGGTGGATTCTACTACCTCAACCACCGGTATTTGGAATGGATGTCCACGAGGACTAACGTGGTCCTCCCATATGGGAAAATCCCAAAATCCATGCTCACCTTGGACCACGGAACTGTACACAGTTCTTGAGTGATGATGGGTGCAGGTGTCACCTGACTCTTGGTTATTTGGCATGCTGAGCATTTTCACGGGAAGTCATCGACCACAGCATCCAGACCTGGAGACCACACCTTCACACGCATCCGCGACTTCATCTTCGCAGTCCCCTGATTTCCTCAATAGGCGAGCACATCTGTGTGGTATTGTAGGCTTTCTGGAATTACCAGTCTGTGACCTTGTAGCACTATGCCCTTCTGAGTGGTACTTAACTCATCTTGCACTATCCATATCTGTGTCAGTCTCTCTTTGTCGGTACCATTCCAGTGGTTGAAATCTGTCAGGTAGTTCTGTCATGATCCACTATGCAGGGCATTCAGCACCCTTGTGCAAACAGCATCACCAGCTGTGGCTGATTTAATGTTATTTAGAGTCAATGCTTTAGGCCACGCCCATTGAGATACCATTTGGACATAATCTACAGTTGGGTCAGCCTCAGCGTCTGATGGCCCTAATAAAGGGGGTAGGTGTCTTGACAGAAAATCCGCTGGGTTTTTGGATGGGACTGGTAAGCCTCCTAGACCTGTGAATAGCTCTGGAAACTGACCCAGCAGCTCATCAATCTGATGTGCTCCTATGTTCCTGGCTAACGACACCAAGCCTGGGTCCTCAGCAGTATTACCCATCAGGGTGTCGGCTTCTTTGTCTACTACATGCAAAGCTGGCTGGAGCTCCTGATCATTGTACTTTCCACTCACCTTTACGATTCCTTTCAGAAGCAGAGAGGTGCGGCTTCCATACATGTATATCTTGGTATAGGACAGAGCTAACGTTGGTCTTGAACGGAAAGATCTGTATTATTGTATGCCCATAATATTTACCAACACCCCTGAGTCAATTAGGGCTTTACGGCAGGCCCTGCAGCACAAGTTACTACTTGTGTAACGATATATCTGTAAGAGACATTAGTTAGTGATAGATTCCTTACCTTAGAATATCCCCAGGCGTCAGACTGGATCCGGAAAGTTTTTTCGTCAGCAGTACCCCTGCTGACGAAAGGTGGCGTCGTGTGGCTCCGCGTCCGTCGCTGGGGTCGTATGCACCGAGATGACATCACAGAGACTACTTAGGCGCCACCCATGCGCGCTAACGTCAGTTCTGTACACGACTTTCCGTGCCAGGAATGCAGAGCCATGCAAGAAACTGACCACTAGTGCCATGAAACTAGGGCCCTGAAAGGGATGACCTTAACCCTAGAATCAGTACGCAGAACGGGGAGGATGGGTGGGGCGGGAAGTAATCTATCACTAACTAATGTCTCTTACAGATATATCGTTACACAAGTAGTAACTTGTGCATCTGAAAGAGAAACGTTCGTGATAGATTCCTTACCTTAGAATAGATACCCCAGCAATACCAACCCCGATGGTGGGTCTGCGAACAGATTACACCAGAAAGTCACAGAGAACAGAACGGCCAAAGAAGCCGTCTCTCCGGACTTGACTGTCAAGGCATCAATGCTTGGTAAACGTGTGCAGCGAGGCCCACGTAGCTGCCTGACAAATATCCTGCAAGGGAACGCCGCGTCCCAAGGCAGTAGTGGCTGCAGTCGCCCTGGTAGAATGGGCACGTAGCCCCACAGGAGGCTCCTTCTTAGCCAAGGAGTAACATGCTTTGATGCACAGAACGACTCACCGAGAGATGGTTCATTTGTGCACAGCCCGACCTTTTTTGGCACCCACATAGCCAACAAAGAGCTGGTCATCCACCCTGAACTGCTGTGTATGCTTCAGATAGAACGAGTGTGCACGTTTTGGGTCCAGACGGTGGAGCCTCTCTTCCTCTTTTGAAGGATGCAGAGGCGGAAAGAAGGTGGGCAAAGTGATGGTCTGCCCGATGTGGATGGGCGTGACAACCTTTGGGTAGAAAGAAGGACGGGTCCTCAAAACCACCTTGTCCGGATGAACAGAAAGGAAAGGAGGTTTGGAAGAAAGAGCCTGGAGCTCACTCATTTTTCTGACAGAGGTGATAGCTACCAGGAAAGCCGGCTTCAGAGTGAGAAGACGTAAAGGACATATATGAAGGGGCTCAAAAGGAGCGCACATCAGATAGGTCAATACAAGTTTTAAGTCCCATTGAGGCATTACGAAAGGCACGGGAGGAAACGTGTGCGTAATGCCTTTCAGGAAACGGTTAACAACTGGGGACTTAAAGAGAGAAGGCTGATCTGGAAGCCTTAGAAAGGCGGAGATGGCCGAAAGATAATCTTTGATAGTGCCCAGAGCACTATCAAAGATTATCTTTAAAGAATTCTTTAAAAAACCTCAGACAGATTAAAGAATTATCTAGCCCCCCTGGTCTGTAACATCTTCAAAGAGCTCCCAACACTGTGGTTGAGCCCTCCCCGACTTTTAGGCGTCGGGGTGACCCGATGATGAAGCATGACACCACTAGGGTATGTGAGGGTACCTAAATCAAAAGGAATTTTTTCCTTGCTCACCTATCGGTGAAGTAAACACTCCCCCACAGTAACTTCATCACAGTATTCCGTCTATATATTTAGATGTCTGACCGGTTCTGAAGGTCAGTTGGGAGTAAAATTGTTGTGACACTGTTTATATAGGGAGGTATTACTCCGACCTAGAATCCTCTCCACCCCCTTTTTGGCACAATTGAAAAACGTTTTTCAATAAGCCTCTTGTGTATACGTAATTAGCGCAGCGCACAGCTGTAGGGTTAATTCACAGGAAATACCTGAATAACACACATTAATGTATTTTAACTCTCTATCACACCTTTTCCAATCACTCTCCAGTGACATCCTCTCACTATCTACAGAACATTTATTTTCACCTCTCTAAAATAACGATAACTATGGCGGAACAATATGGTATTGGCTATTCTGACGAGGAGGCAAGTGCAATATTAGCATGTCCATCCCTCCTAACCGATACAAACATCAACCAGTCTCTCACGCAGGCCCAAAATTGGGATGAACTTAAGGAATTAAAACGGAGTCAAATGAAAATTCTCCTACATGGGGCTATCATGACTGAATATCTCCGTGGCAACGTTGCACCATCAGGGCTATTACTGACGAATGCACCAAGGATATTTCTTGATGATCCACAATTCAAGAAGGAATGGTCATTGATCGCTTGGAGATGCTCACGAGACTGGCTGATTTTAATAATAAATACGGCTAAACGTCTCTCAGAAGCCTTACTGATAAAAATTAAAATCAGCGAGGACTCGTTGCTTACGGAAAATAAATTAACCCTGTATAAAAAGAAACTTGAAGAGGTCAATAAGGAAATCAACGAGCATAAAGATTACCTTATGCAGAATAAGATCAACAAACTACAAAAAGACCTGAAAAAAATTCAGCCACGAGAAAGTTTACCCTTACATCAAAGACGATTATAAAGGTCAGGAACCTTCAGACTCGGGATCAGGAAGGAGTGATCAGACAGGATCGTCTGACTCTGAATATGATGACTGGTCAAGTGACGGATCAAACAAAAGTTGGAGAGGGAAGGCAAGGAGACCACGAAGAGGATACTATAACCAGAGATATGTACATCAGCAGATGTATCCCTGGCCAGGACCCTTTGGCCCTGTTCAGTATCATGGACCTCCCCAGTTTCCAACAGGCCCATACTTCCAGCCTGACTTTAACCAACATTTTTTAGGTCAGGGCGGAAGACGAGGGAGACGTGGAAGAAGAGACAACAAAAGAATCCAATGGGAAGAAGACAGGAGTACGATGAACACCAGGAGCAACTCCAGGGACCAGCAGCCCAGCAAGACGAAGGACTAGTGGTTAATCTCACTGATGTTGTCCTGACCTCAGACGAACTAAGCGTCCTGAACAAGGGGTTGGGATTTGTCCCTACTAATTATCTGGACAAATTTTGCCTCCACTGTGAGCTGGGTGAATTTTTCAGAAAGATACGATTGAAAACCTTCTTTCTGAATAAAGAGAAACCCTTGGAAAAGGATAACTATACCGATCTAAGACTGAAGTCCACTTTTATGCCACCTACAAACATGATGCCTCCAGAAGTCCTGGCGTTTGAAGAGTCTGTCACCAAGGAAGTGGAGTCACTAAAACCTAAAAGAGACGGGTTCAACAACCTAAGCAACAGAGAACGCAAGGCACTTACATCCCTTCAAACCAGATCGGATATAGTAATAAAACCGGCTGACAAGGGAGGAGCTACTGTGATTCAGAGCACGAACGCATACAGAACGGCATGTTTAAATCTACTGGCGGATACCAGGTATTATAAGAAGATCAACAGGGATCCAACACAGCGTCTCAAAACATCCATCCTGGCACTTACAACAGATGCGCTCACCCAGGAGTGGATCACTAAAAAGGAACATGCTTTTTTTGAATCAGGAAGATCCCAGAACCCCTCTATTTTATACTATCCCCAAGATACATAAGGGGAAGATCCCTCCCCCAGGCAAACCCATCGTGTTCGGGATTGGGTCCATTTTGGAGCCATTGTCTAAATACACTGACTGGTTTTTACGTCCCTTGGTAAAGAAAATCAAATCGTACGTCCAAGATACAAAGCACATTTTTAACCTCCTCACACAGGTTGAATATAACCCTATGGAGAATTTCCTGGTATGCCTGGACGTGGAAGCTCTTTATACTAATATACCACAGACGGAGAGTATTAGAGCAGCACAAGAGAGTTTAACACAAGAAGACTGGAAATGGGCAGCTCCCGTTGAATGGGTGGTTACCCTTATACATCTAGCCCTTACTGAAAACTTCTTTATTTTTGAGGACCAGATGTATTTACAAGTACACAGTACTTCAATGGGCAGCACATTCGCCCCAAGTCTGGCCTGTCTGTATGTCAGTGTTTTTGAAGACCAACATATATGGAAACACAACCCATTTAGTGGGAACATCCACAAATGGTACAGATATATAGACGATGTCTTCATGATCTGGAAGGGTGATATAACGAGCCTTGACAAATTTTAAGACGGTTAAATTCCCTGAACCCCCACCTTCAATTCACAATGAACATGGACAGGGAGAAAATTTCCTTCCTGGATGTCACATTCACAGCGAAAGACGGGACTCTTGAAAGTTCCCTGTATACCAAACCAACGGATAGGCATAGTCTACTAAGATTTGACAGTGCTCACCCTCGCTCCCTTAGAGAAAATCTCCCAGTAGGACAATTCCTTAGAATTCGCAGGAATTGTTCCAACATCCAGACTTACAAAAAAGAAGCAGCAATTTTGAAAAACAAGCTGAAACAGAAGAAATATCCAACTAAGATCGTGGACAGGGCGAACAAAAGAGCACGAATCACCCCAAGAGAGGCTCTTTTGGAAACAAATGTGAAAAATGAACTGGATCAGCTGATTTGCGTAACTACATACAATTCATCATCAAATGAATTGAAGAAAATAATAAACAAAAAATGGCCCATATTGACATCTAACAGATTGGCCTTTGAGAAACCAATGTTTTCTTTTAAAACAAACAGTAGTTTAAAAGATGCCCTAGTACACACCAACACTTTGGCATCTAGTAGTGCAAATCAGACAACACTCTGGGGTACATCCCCTGTCGTGGGACATTACCCGTGCGGCTCATGTGTCGCTTGCCCTTTCACAGAACATACCAAGACCTTAGACCTGGGTTTACATTCACCATGGGAGCAAAGGTCACATACAAATTGTAATTCCGATTCAGTCATCTACATGATAAATTGCCCGTGTGGGTTAAAATACATTGGGATGACCACTCGGAAAGTCAAGGTCCGCATTAGCGAACACAGGAGCACAATAAGGAGAGCAATCACAGCCACGAAACTGACAGCACACTATAATGAGAAAAATCATAAGGATACTGAATTAAAATGGACTGTCCTTGAAAAGATAAAGAACACTGGCAACCCCCCAAAAAAACTCTTAGAAAGAGAGCAACGATGGGTTTATCGTTTGAAAACTCATGAAACGGGTCTCAATGATTCCATACCTTGGAATCAATTAAACAAATAAGAGATCTTGCATTCACCCCCAAAAGTTGTGTAGTATCAGTAACATTAAGTGGCACACTTTAAATTGTTATGAATTAGATCCAATACGTATCAATCAGAGTACCCTAGGAGTCAGGGTATATGAAAAATCTGGTAGTGGTGAAACACACATAAAGAACCACAGCAAGGTTTTAAAACTCCTTTAGACCATACCCTAACGTTGTGTAATACTATACATCCTCAAAATATACCTGACGATATGTGTACTCCTTAGAACAGTGTTAATGCACACACGACCTCTTGCGAGTATTTAAAGTCCCTATTTATAATTAATAAAACCTTGAAGAACTTAGTATTAATATGAATAGAAAATCCAGCTCTCGCTAATAGCCAAGCCTGAAGTGTTTGAAACTACATTTCCCTTCGGTTACTAATTTGGGACTACAAAATCTTGGTCAAACCTGATTGGATCAGAATCCGGTCACGTGTTTCGCGTACACGGAAGAGAATCAGAATACTGTTCCTCCCTCAGAGTATGATCCGGTGTAAAATCTGAGTTTGGATAAGTGAACGCCTAACCTTGTTTTTAGCCAAACATTTAAATAATCTGCCACAATCTTTTTACCAGCGTAGACGGGATGATATGCTGACGTGAAACATCACGTGAGCGTGTTGACCAACCCAGTCAAGCTATGTCATATGCGGAAGTATAAACTCGCCATCCAAACGATACACGGCGCGAAACGCCGGGGATCGAGACCAAGTAGGTGGACAAACGGGGCAGGACTCTTGAGGAAGTAAGTGGGGTGACAGAGCGGGGGAGTATTTTTTCGCATGGAGAGATTACCGTCCCCATCGTGATAGATGTTCATCATTAGAGTATCCTTATATCACCTCCATAAATCTCCTCTCTCCCTCATACTCGGGGGTCCCTACAAAAGAGTGTGACTACAGAGCTACCCCTATACAGTCCTACGATCCCCTGAGAAACGGAGCCCGTCCGAAAATCGGGTAAGAGAGAATGCATGTGTGTGTAATGTCACAAGAAACCACACAGTTTTTTTATGAATCACGCATGGTCAAGACAATACCATGTTCGATCACGGATGCCACAGGAGTGAGGAGTGTGAGTGGTACATGAGAGAGGTTTTTTTTTTTATATTGATAGTGTACACTAACTGGCATGGAGTTACAGTTAGGATGCGAGCGATTTCGCCACCGCACAATATACCTGGCACACTGACTAAGTGTACAGATACAGGTATGAGTGGCACATGGATGGAGTGAGATGTACACCACCTGGCCTAATGATCACCTAAACACATGTAGGTACTACTCGTGGCAAATAATGGGAGGGGCCACTAAGAGAACGCACAAATACAAGTTGGTTGCTGTTTGTTTTCTTTTATTCTCTTTTCAGATGGAATACGAAGTATGACGGATTAATAAATCAGTCACTCTTTCAAGGAGCAGCTACTCTGCCCTTGCATCTATAAACAGGCTAGGGAATCCCCTGCACTGTTTTCCTGGGTGGCCTTTGTTTTGCCCTGATGAAAGTCCTGGACCTTTAAGGCCATTTCAAGGACTGAAACATGTTGGCACTATGGTCTTCGGACCATAATTATCCTACAAAGACCCTATTTGAAGTATTTTAGTATCCCAGACAGACCCGCAAATATAGGGATACTGGGGATCTGTCTGAGGTTTTTTAAAGACTTATCTAGCCCCCCTGGTCTGTAACATCTTCAAAGAGCTCCCAACACTGTGGTTGAGCCCACCCCGACTTTTAGGCGTCGGGGTGACCCGATGATGAAGCATGACACCACTAGGGTGTGTGAGGGTACCTAAATCAAAAGGAATTTTTTCCTTGCTCACCTATCGGTGAAGTAAACACTCCCCCACAGTAACTTCATCATAGTATTCCGTCTATATATTTAGATGTCTGACCGGTTCTGGAGATCTGTATATTCTCAAGGCGGAGCCATCACAGCATATGATAGAAGTGGTAGCTGGTTTGTGGAGAATTGCTGATGAGGTTTGACGTGCATGTATGAATCAATGTCTGTAAATGAATCACCTCTTGCAGCATCGTTTCTGCGCAATCCGTACGCGAACTTGAGTCATGAAGAAGTTGAAGTAGACTGCTCGCACAGCTGCTTTCTTTGGTTACGAACGTTAACTTCTGGAACACACAGGGTTGCCGCAAGACGGTGTGCTAACGGTTTGCAATAATTATTGTTAATACATTGTGCCAGTGTGTGATGATTGGCGGTCTCAGATGTGTGTGTAGCTCTCCACTGGAAGCAGCTGTAGCGAGAGTCTGGGAAGATAAAGTGGGACTCGGTGGGAAAGAGACAAAGAACGGCTGATGACATGCGGGCAAGCAGCAACGAGGGAGGGGGTGGGTGGATGCAACAGGCCCCCCTCAGATAACAGCAAATGTTAAGAGATAAGGAAAAGATTTAAGAGGGCTGTTTATTGAAACAGCGCAAGGAGCATCAACACTACAAATAAACAAGAGGGAACATTCCCAAAACACAGGCTGAAAGAAGCAAAAAAGTGCACATACACAAACTGAAATAGACAAAAGTGAACAGTTTCTTTTTAATAAAATACATAGCTCTAATGTTTTGGGTTTGCATATATGGTTGAGATAATTATTGTTAATGCATTGTGCCCCTGCGTGATGATTGGCGGGCTCACGTTGGCGTGTAGTCCTCCATTGGAAACAGTTGTAAAGATCAGGAAGCTAAAGTAGGACTCAGAGGGGAGGTGAAGGAAAGAGCAGTCGATGACGGAGCGGGCAAGCAGCAATGAGGGAGGGGATAGGTGGACAGAACAGGCGCCAAAAACAACAAATGTGACGCGATAAGGACAAGATTAACAGGGCCGCTTACAGAAACTGCACTAGTGCATAAACACTACAAAGAAAACAAAGGGAATGTTCCCAAAACATGGGTTGAAAGAAACACAAAAAATAGTGTGCATAAACAAACTGAAATAGACAAAAGTGAAAGGATACAAGTAATAGACCACTGCTTTGTGGGAGGGAGAAAGAAACAAGAAGGTGGGACAAAAAACACAGATTACCAACATGAAAGCAAGCTTTTGGGAAGGATGCATGAAGAATCAAATTATAAGCAATGGGCGTGCTGTCAGCCCACAGAGTGGATACAGCATGTCTCGAAGGGACAGTGCCTGCGCTGCCTAGACGAGACCTAAAAAGGTTCTGTTGACTACTACTGATCACTACACTGTATGCTGCCACCACTGCGCTCATGTTGCTTAACTCCTGGTGTAGCTCTCCATCACTATGAGGTTAGTGGTTTGGGCGCTCCTCCTGGTCCAACAAGACTGCAATCAGTGAGACAGGCCTATGTCATGGCGTATACGCACGATGAATGTTCGCCTAGGACATAAAAGTCAGCATTAGGGATCCAGACAACAGCACAGTTGGGCACTCAGGGCAGGAGTACATGTCTTTACCATGTAGAACACATTTGTAACCCAACAGATTGTCTTGTCATCACAAGACCACACCAGCAGCATCCTGAAATGAAAATGTAGGGAAATGGGCAACTTAAGGGTCATATTCCCCATACTGCTGTTCATCAGTACCCCCCCAACAATGATTTTATGGGTAGTTGGTATAAAGAACTGCAGCTCTTGGGCTGTAATACATTTTTTCGGGTTGTGACTGAAAGCAATGCCTCAGGCAGCATAATATTTCTCTGACATTCTTTGAGGGTGCCTTTAGGTCGCACCTCTATCTGCTTCTGAGGTACACACTTCTTTGGGGGCAGTCCTTCTCTACTGTACATAGATTAGCTTCCTTATCTTGCTGCCAGTGTTTCTTATGTTCTTTGTTCTGTCTAGACTTTTTTTCCTGTTCATACAGCTCAGTGAAAGCCATGTCGTTTTTTCTAACATTGAAGCAAATGTAGACACGATTGTCTGAAGGTCAACCCTCAATGTCAGTGGTGAGAGATAGGATATGGATGTCGACATCACAGGGAGGTAAGGTAATTGAGAGACCTGGCATCAAAAGTTTTAGCTCCAATAAGCCAAATGACTTTGGCTTTGATGTTTATGTCAGTGAAAGGGAAGGAGTGGGCTCTGTGTAGGACGGCGGCGCCTGCAAGAGCCCCTGGAATTAAAAAGTACTCCAGAAAAAAACCTGGGTGATATTAGTATGTCCTTGTGGCTTCAGTTTCAATTTGTTAGTACCCCCCTTGAGGAGGGCTTTGTTTTTGAAGCTTATAGAGAGTTTACGGCCCCTTTCATCCTGTCTCCTGGCGTTGCAAATTTCTTAGTCTGATGTAAACTCCCCTCACAAGTAACTCTTTCTGTGCCCTTTAGTGAAAAGAGCAGCCAATATCACACGTGTCCATATCATAATCTGGCTGTAGGCAGCACACACTCAGTATGAGGCTTAGAAATGTGCCTCTTACAGCAGCAGCCTGTGCATGTCTTGTAGAGGGCTCTTTTTGTTTTCTTCGCCATCCTATCTACTTTGTAGTACTAGCAAAGGTTAACAAACGCACAGGTAACACCAACTTCCAGACACTCCATAAAGCCAAGAAAGTTGTTGATTCTTCACAAAAAATGGGAGTCCGCAAAGCCATGGATTACTTTTTTGGATTATCACATGCATCAAGATTCTAAGGAAATTAGGTCGCTAGGGAAGGTGTCATGGGAGGACAGGGAGATATTGGGAAAGTACTTTGGTGGGCCTCAAGATATAACATGTCACATGATTTATAGTGACCCAGAGGATTTCCAGGTTGCCCTCAAGGAACACTCAAATAAAATCGCAGTCTATAAGAGATCCACTGATGGAGAAGATGCATACATTCTGCAAAATTATAGGAGGCACATTTTTCTTTTTTACAGTTTGTTGGGGGTAGGGAAGTAGATGCATTATGGGAGAATACTCCGCTCCCAGCACTAAACCACAAGGAAAGGGCCAGGAAGATTCTGCAGCAAGTGCATTAGAAAACTATTTTAAGATTTCTCTTCTGAACAACATGTTTTTTTTTGTCAGGTGGGGAGATTTGAGGGAGTGCATTTTCCTTGTTTGCCTTAAGGTCCAAGCCTACCTGTCCATTCCACTTCATACAACTGTACTCAGCAACTCGGTTCGCTGCTTAGAATGAAGAGACCTATGGGTCGATGAAGTCCCCCATATGAATAAACAAACAGACCGCAACGAGGAGCTCAGTAGTCTAGTCTTTATAACTATGCACATACTTGAATCATAATTGCCATTACAAATTACACTTGCAAGTCTTTTGTTCCTATTATATACTTGGCAGATGGGAATTGTCCAAGAACATTTATAAATAAAGACACATGTGCCACGCTCGATATTTTGAAGTATTTGGTTTCTATATTAAAAATACAATGCAAAATACATAATTATTTTCATGATACCACAACACAGTGCTATTTTGGATAAATGATTAAGGTAAGGGAACAATTATTTACAAAAGATAGCATCTAAAATGAGTATATACAATGAATATTCCTAAGATACTTCTTTCTGCAGTTTCCTCATCTTTAGAAATGTCCCTGGGCATCTGAGTGGATTCAGACAGAGTTCCAATAGCTCAGGTGGGATGAAATTCAGATATCCTCTACTTGTCCTTTCTGCCACAGACGTTGTATTTGGGGGCTTCACGGAAACCTTTTGGTCTATTTTTACGTATAGCTTGATAGCACATCTGTATGCATAACCTATTGTTACCATGACTTCAAAATATACATAGCACAGGCCCAGGGGTATATTTTGTCTCACCTCATGCTACTGATTGATGTATTATTTCACATACTAAGATGTGCTTATATTGGAATACATCCATGACTATTTAAAAAAAAAAAAATTAATTACCAAATCATTACAGCAAGTCGCATTCATTTCTTTGTCTCCTATATGCATTCTACACAGAAATCAATTTTTGTTCTACTTTTTACTCTGCATTGGCTAGAGGTTTCATGTACATGTTGAAATTTGTTGGTGCCGCTTAAAAACCTGTTGAAATCTTCGGCAGAACAATCCAATGGTGAATTATAAAGAGCCTTAGCTATCTTTAATCTATGTTTTCAAAGTAAAAAGTGACATAATTGAGGAATGTGCCTTCCGGGCCCACTCTTTCTTTTAGGATACATAGTAGTGTGATTTACAAGGTCAGAACTGGTGAATAAAATACAGAAAAATAGGGAGACAAGTTGTAAGAGTCAAGTATCTTACTGGCCTCAACAATTATTTTCAGTGGCTACTTCCATGCTGCACCCATTTCTGGAGGCTGACTGGTATTATTATTATTAAATTTGTAGGGTGAACAGCTACCCCAAGGGGTTTCCCAGTGCTAAGCAGGTAGGGAGGGAAAATAAGTAAGTGATAGAGCTAGAGTTAGAAGTGCCAAGTTTTTAAACCCTTGCAGAAGGCACTGTGCACGGTTTCATCTTGCAGGTAGGCTGGTAAAGAATTCCATAGGGTCAGTGCTAAGTAGAAGTCCTGCTTCTCATACGAGTAAGTCTGATTTTTGGGTCAACAAACCTGGTCTGCTGGGCGGAGAGCAGGGGTTGGAAGGGCTGGTACCGCTGAACCAGATCTTGAAGATATTGCGGGCCGCACCTGTTTTAGTTTTAAACATGTAGCACAGAGCATTTAATTTCACCCGCTTCTCCACCATCAGCCAGTGTAGGCCCTGAAGAGTCCCCGAGACAGAGGAGAACTTAGGCAAACGACTAAGCAGTCTAGCCGCTGCATTTTTCACCAGCTGAAGCCTCTGGATAGTTGCTTTTTCGGTTCCTAGGTATACAACATCACCGTAGTCCAGTCTAGAAGTGACCAGGGCATGGACTACGGTTCTCTGTGTTGAAAGGGGAATCAGCCATAGAATAATCCTTAGCCATTTCAAGACAGTAAAACAGGTGGAAGACACCTTGGCTACTTGTTGTTTCATTGACAGATGTTCATCTACAATGAAACCAAAATTCCGAACATGGTTCACCGGCATGGGGGGAGCTCCCAGTTCTGAGGGCCAATGTTGCGGTCCCCAAAGGTCATGTCTTTTGCCAAATATCATAACTTCAGTCTTGTCCCCGTTTAATTTGAGCAGGTTGCTTTGCAACCAGGATACAACTTTACTCAATCCTGACTGAAGGACCGATGGTCCGAGTCCCTTAGAAGAAGAAAGGGAGAAAATGATGGGAGTGTCGTCAGCATAAGAAAAAAGGGAAAATCCGGCATCTTGAGCAACATCTGTTAAGGGCCGGACATATATATTAATAAGCAATGGGCTCAGCACCAAGCCCTGTGGAACTCCATAGGGGGAAGGATGAGAGTTAGAGCTTGCCGATGCTGGGAAGACATTGAAGGTTCGGTTCTTAGGAAAAGAACGGAGCCATTCCACGGCCATTCCCCCCAAACCAAAAGACTAAGGCTCTCACCAGGATGTGGTGTTACACCGTGTTGAAAGCAGCGCTGAGATCCAGCAGAATGAGTGCCACCATTTCACCATCATCTAACCGGTGTCTTAACATTTCCCTCACCCCTAGGAGAGTGGACTCAGTGAAAAAACTGACTCTAAAACCCGATTGAGCGGTGTGAAGGAAGTCCTGAGATTCAGCAAAGGAGGTCAACTGGCCATTAACGTGCTTCTTTAAAAGTTTTGAAAAGATGGGGCGGTAGTTGGGCGGAGTTAGCTTTCTTTAGGAAAGGGAGAACCATGGCATGTTTCCATTCATGCGGGACTAGGCTCTCCTGTAGAGATGGATTTAAGAGTTCCATTTTTGTGAATAGTATGGAGGTGCCGAGCTACCTCAGCACATGAGTGGGAAGAAGATCGAGGGGGGAACCGGATTTAATGTTCGTCAGAAGGTGATTAAAAGAGCTATGGTCCAGGTTTCCAGTTTGAAGGAAGATCTAATGTTGCCTATAAGATCTGTGGTAGCGGGGTCCCATCTGGCATTGGGCTTGTCCACAGCCTCTAACAAGGTGTCTTGTGGGTTTTTGTTTAGCAGCACAGAATGTATATTTTCAACTTAGTCGGTTAAGTAGAGAGAAAGTTCTTCACATTGACTATGGGTGAGAGCGGAGGAAATTATCCGTTTCTCAGAGCCGGATAGCTCTTTTACCACTTTAAGAAGAGTTTGGGAGCAATTTTTAGTCTAGAGAATTTTATGTGAAAAAAACTCTGCACGGGCCGCTTTACAGAGTATGGTATTCACTTAAGGCCTTTTTGTATATTATTTTAGAATCTTAATTATAGTGTTTCCTCCAGCACCTTTCTAGCGTTTTACACTGAATTGTAAGTCTGCTTAACCATAGCAGAGATACATATTTAGGTGATATGGGTTTTTAACATATTTCCTAGAAATACAGGAAGTAGGATTTACTTCCCCCAAGTAATGCTCTATCTGGTGGATACTCTATCTACACGGCATATTACTCACCTTTAGAATTTCCCCAGGCACCAGACGGGATCCAGAAATGTGCTCAGCAGTACTCTTGTGCACTGCCATGTGGCGCCATAAGGCTCTGCACTTGCTACGTTCTGCTCCGGAAGAGATGAGGTGGAGGCGCTTGTAACTGCCACCCCAGCACTTCGACGTTAGTTTCTTGTTTGACTTCTTCCATGCCCTTTGACAAGGAGCACAAAACCATTGTTGGTATCAGTGTGCGGTTCTCTAATTTGGGACCATTTAGATGGAAAAGAGGCCACTCCACAGAACAGGGTGGTGGGAGGGCAGTGAGGAATCTGCAGGTAGAGAGAGTATCTACCAGCAAGAACGTTACCTAGGGTAAGTATCTTGTTCTTCTGATGGATACTGCACTTTCTCCACCTTTAAGACCGATACCAAAGCAGTGCTTCCCAAGATGGAGTGTGTGTGGAGTGTGCTCAAACCAAAATGTCCTGCGGGATGGCTTGAGCTAAATGCCCTTTCTGTTAGACCTGGTTATCAAGGCATTGTGCACTGACGCCCACGTTGCAGCCTGACAGATGTCAAGAACAGACGCCCAAGCGTGACAACTCTGTGTCGGACGTTTTGACCCTGACCCTTTTAGGGGCAGCTTCTTGACAAGTGTGTAGCAGATCTTAATGCAGAGGTTTATCCACCTTGACGAAGTGTTTAAAGATCCCGCCAGGTAGTTCATGATCATGAGGATGCCCTAACGGCCCAGCCATCTCCAAAGGCACAGTGCCTCTTGGCATAGGGCCCAGGACCCAGTACCCTCTCGATGGCACCATTGGCCAGTAGAGCTCACATCCCTTGCAACAAGATGGTTAGGTGCTCCTCTGGAAGGTGGGAGGAAACTGTGGTAGATCGGAAAAAAAATGGAAAGGCATAGCCCAGCTGGACGACCTGGAGCAGATGTGATGGACTGACATCCGGGGAGGAAATGTTAGATCCTGTCACCCACAGGATGGTTGTGCGCAGCTAAGGGCAAATAAAAGTGCCTTAGTGGCTGGTGCTGCAGGGGAGGGGTAACTTGGACGATCAGTACTCCTGGTGACCTTCACATTGCCTTACTGATCCCCATCCCTGACCACAAAAGGGCTGACATAACTGCAGTGGGGATGGAAGGGCCTAGAACTGCATATACACCAAACCTCTGGAATAGACTTGGAATGGTTGAAACTGATGAGGAAACTGTCTGGCACGGAAAAGGCCCAAAGAGCGTGCTGTGGCCTGGCCTTCCTTTAAGAACTCAAGGTCAGAGTCTGCTCTTTAGCCAACTTAGTCGGGTATATTAAAAGACATACCCAGAAGGGACACCTGCAGATCTCTAGGAAATCCTGTGGATCTAATTTACGCAACAGAGCACCATACTAGTACCTCATGTTAGCTTCAACCAAATTGGACTACACAGGCCAGCCCGAATCACGTATTTGGCTACATCCTGAGCATTTTGAATGGCTTGAGCAAAGGGAAACCCTCACTCTTCCAAGTCTACTGGCAAAATCTTGCTGGTTAAGACCATGAGGGCATGCGTATAACTGGCTACTAGGCAACTTGCATTGACCGACCTTAAGGCTAGTCAGTCCAAAGAGATATATTTTCCCAAAACATCAATCATTTTGGACTCCCATTCCATGGAGAATGTAGGGGGAATGAATTCTGATCAACATTGTTCGTGGATGTTTGCCACCAAACTCCTGGAAGTAAGAAGCAAAAACAGACTCGCAAGGTGCAGGTCTGTGGTGCCTAGCCACCAACATGTTCACTGATGGGCATGAGCAAGGTTTATACCAAGTTCCATAAGGAGTATCAGCTCGAGCTTTGGTGGATGGTAGTAAGGCCTCATAAAAAGCCAGCCCAGGATGCATAACTCCAGTAAGCACATTTGTTTTATTCTCAACATAATGAAGTTACAGATTCAGGACCCCATTAGCATGTCCAACGATTTCAGTGAAGGAAGCACATTCTTCTGTTGGAGGCCAAAGGGGAGTTAAACCTGTATGGGAAGGGGGGCGGCGGGGGATGATCAAGCTCACTGCCCTCTTTCACACACACACTTTCACACAAACACACACACACACACACACACACACACACACACACACCCTTCCCCCCAACTAAGGGCGGCTCCATGGTAGAGAAAGTGTTTTATTCTAAATATGAATGCATGTAAACTAGGTGTGCTGGAGTGGCGTTTGAGCATGCCCTCAGTTGATGTCGAGGTGGGTTCAGTCCAGGATCTGACACCAGAGTTGGCAGAGGATTTCTGACCAGTGATGTTGCAACAGGAGCAGGTCTTGGAGCTGGAATGAAGTCGACACTGGAGGGGCTCAGACTGCACAGAGGATGAATAAGCTGGTGGTAACCTGACTAGAGGCCCCTGTGGATCCTTGTGGTCCAAAAGGCACACTAGAGAGGGCTGGAAGAGTGCTGAAAATGAGCAGAATGGCCTATATAAAGGCCTTGAATGTTTGTGGCATTGCTGATAGGCAGGAATGAACCTAGGGCGCATCTAGACGGATCAACTAAACTGGAGATAGGGAGAAAGGTAAAGTGTCACGTTGACGCCTTCAAGACTTCTATTGAGATAGAGAGTGCCATTTGGACTTCGATTTGGACCTCAGCTTACCAGATAACCTCGAATGCAAAGAGGACCGGTCATGGTATCGGCCTCAAGAGTGGGAACAAGTCGGCACCCTCAACTTTTGCCGGACTTGCGTGGATTCAGGCACATTCCTCCCATGACTTGGAAGTAGTGTCCAGAGCCCAAACCCTGTAGTTGTAGGTGGTGCCAATTGTCACTGGATTTCAGTTTGAAATGCATCAAATTGATGAAAAAGGTAGTAGAGCAGTTAGGGTGCACGAGTGGTGCTTATATGAGGCTCTGCTCGGTTGCTTCCCGGGCAGAACGGAGACAATGCAGAGCCACACAGCACTGTCTAGTTGCACACTGCAGAAATGCTGAGAAGATTTCTAGATCCAGACTAGTGTTTGGGGGTATTTTACAGGTGAAGAGTTTGACATCAGAAGTATCCATCAGCATTATGCTTTTTCCAATTGTGGAAAGATTTTAAAGATCATAAAGGATTCTTGGGAGCATATTTATCTTTAGTGAGTTCATTTTAGGCCACAGAACGAGGTGATATGTTTAAAAGTTTTACACATGTAACCATATGATCTTCCAACTTTTCACAAATACATTTTCTGAGCACCACTCATAAGAAGAATACCCTAAAAATCAGCTAGGGTTCAAATTTCAATGCTCATCTATTATAGTTGTTCCTGTTAATAATTTTGGAGAATGGCATTGAATTCGATTTTGATCAGTTTTGTACATATTTTAAGTGTGTGGGTAAGGGTTTTATGACGTTACAACGCATGCCATTCTTACAGCGCAAACATTTTTACAACGCAATCTGTTACAAAGCATTCCCGATTCCAACGCAATTACTATTCTAACTCCAGGGGGGCGTTACTTAGGGGAACACGTTGTAACAGTTCGTGGTGTAAAGCCCTGCGTTGTAAACATTTTTGTGGTGTAAAACATGTGGGGTAATGGCATGTGGAGTAATGCATGCGTTGTAACGGTTGTTTCCCGTGGGTAAGCATACCTGAGGCAAGCAGACAATTAGCAGAAGGAACATCATCAAATAATTGGCATAAACTACTGCTATTTCAACTAATCAAATAACCTTTAAATTATTCCATTTTCATATTGCAGTGAATTAGGTTCCTAAAACTAGGAAACCTAATAATGAAGAAAGGGAACAATCCTATTTTGTTTCTGTTAACAAACCATTTTTGTTGAGTGTAATCGATAAGAATTCATAAATGTGCTTCTAATTCCATGATGAAATATAGATCTAAAGTTCCCTCGTTTAGAACACCATTTAGATAAACCCAAGCTTATTTGCTGAATACCTTTTGGGCATTAAGGATTACTAGTAGATTATGGCTCAGTTTACTCTTAATGACCTACATAATTAATATCTCTTAGCACACTAATATTTTCTGAACCATTCCGCTCTTTAATAAACCTTGTTAGTCCGAGTCAAATAATTCTGATATGTCTGTGCTCAGTCTAGCTGATCAGATTTGTGTCAGATTTTCACATACACATTAAAGCATTAATTTATGGCTAGACTAACTGGACCGTTAATTGGCTTAGGTAGTATCATTGACTGTTTCCCCCCTTACTGGCATTAGAAATTACATTTTTAATGGGGCTTCATTTGACCCACTGCAGGAGTTTTCTTTGAGGTTTTTACTCTAAAACATGTCTGTCTCACAGAAATAAACTTTGCTTGCAGCTTGATTGCAGGAATTATGCCAGTTTCTGGCAAGGTGTTACTGAATAATTTGTGATGCAAATTGGTATCTGCTCTCCATTGTAACTCAAACTGTTGCGTTTTGACGATATTGGGAATACCAAGGTACTATTAGCAACAGTTAAATTGAATGGTTTATTTGACTGCCAGATTATCTTTTCTTGTAATATCCCCGGCTCCCAGACTGGATATGCTCGATGTTTTATTGCCTACTCCTCAGAGACTTGGTAAAATCGCAGAAAGGAAGCGGTGAGGGCAGCACTGCGTCTGTGGGATGATCGGGTCTTCAAAAGAAAAATTTGACATTTCTCCCTGCATAATTAACAAATCTTGAAAGATATAGTTGGAGCAACATTTTGAGGTTAAGGGTCTGAGAAAACAAAGCATAGTATAGCTGGCTCTCATAAGAAGTGTTCAAAACTGCAAACCTAATAAAAAATCCTCAGAATTAAACAGTGACCATAAAAGCATGGATGGAAAACCAAGAAGCTACCCAAAAAATGTTGATAGTTGGAATACCTCTCAAATGAGCAAAGCTGGTGACTCCAGATAACCTATGGTGGGACATTCTTAGCAAACTCAAAAAAAGACAATTGCTCAAACTTTCCGATGTGCATTCCTTGAAACGTTCACCACTAAAAAGAATGGACTTCTTGAAGCCCAGTTGATAGTGCTACCCCTTAGCCATAGGAAGTTGACAAGAAGGCAAGCAGAGCGCTTGAATGGGGAATCATACAACCATCAATAGATACAATGGTGTCTCACCTGATGGACACTAGTGAAAAAAAGGATTGGCACTAAGCCCCTCAAAATGGCAAGTTGAATTCATTCCTTTATGAACAAGAATAAGCAAAGCCAACAGTTCTCACCATGATACTGAGGTGCAGACCTAATGGGTAGGCCAATGCTCATTTCTGCTCCATACCCTAAGATGCTAGCCCAATGTGTACAGGCATTCATGAGGGCCATTTTGGAATGATTTTTCTTAGATAAAAAGAAGAAATCATTCTAGGAAGGCTTGCCATGCATGTGAAGTGTGTTTTGACTGTGTCTTGAAAACAAGATTGCTTGAAAGGTTCTACTACAAATATGTTCTCAAAATGCTTACCACAGTGCTGTCCACGAGGTCTAAGAAAAATCATACAATGGTGCAAGTCTTTTTCAATGGTAACGGAAATTCAAGTGAAGAACATTCTTCCCTGAAGAGCTAGAAAAATGCATGAAGTGTCAAGCCCTGCAGGCAGATTAACACAAGTGCCTGCAAGTGTACTGCCAGAAGGAAAAACTGCCCTATCTGGAGGAGTATTTTTACCATCTTGAGCAGGCAATAAAATGTTCTGTGAATGGGGTCCGATATCGCCCACATAAACATTAGGTGTTACTTTGGAATGAAAAAAGATTTGTCCATGTTCAGGTGAAAGCCAGTCTGTGCAGGAGAATCCACAACAACTAAAGATTAACGTATGCGAAAGAAGGCATATCTGCCTCCACTAGTCAATTGTACAAGGGGAGATATCCAATGCAGGTGAACTTAGACTGTTGCCATCAATTTGGTGACTATCCTCAATGCACACAAAGTCAGTCATAGGAAAAGATCACAAGTTCACAGTTATTTAACATAAATTCAAAGTGTAGAAAGTACTAGTACCATTGTCATTCTGGAACATGGATATTGGTTTCCTATTGGTCTAGTGGGACTAGCCAGTGCCGAGGATACAGAGCCTGAAGAAAATGGTGCAAGGGTGCCCATCTTGAACGGGCCTACTCTGATGAAGTTGCTCACAATTTCAGGTCTTTCACAGAATCGTAATGTAGTCAGTATAATATCCTTCGGCGAGCTGTGCTCGGTCTGCATGAAACTGATACCATGGGCCCGAGGTGGGACTTATGGAGCAGAGGTGGGACTTAGGGAGCAGATCCATCTCTTCCGGTAATTATGTTTATTTGACCCTCCAGTCGAAGCCTCTCTTGCCCCACATATTACTTCATGAAAAATTGTCAGGATCCAATTTGGCACCAGGAATTATTTTGAGAGACGAGGATGAAATATTTGTTGAATGACTTATTTACCTACGTAATAGAGTGACTCGTAGGAGCTCTTCGCTCGGATTCCTCCCTCATCCATTTCTCTGAGGAATACTGCGCTTTATTGGTCACACTGTCTCTGATCACGCAATCTGTCTTGCTCTGCTAATTTTCCTAGTGTCTAAGTTGTGGGGAAATTGGATACAAATTACATCATTAGAGTAAGCATTGCTTTTGAAGTAACAACATGTCACTTCTGGCAGTGACACCAGAGTAGTCTGGAAACATAGTAAGCACTTAAAGCCTATCTGGAAATATTTCAACATTTTCAAGGTTCAGTCTGATACCTGGGGAGATTTCTCAAGATAAGGAATCAGCAGTTAAGAGTGTGTATCAGAAAAAAAAATGTTACTACATGAAAGTAACCATGCACATACATACAAAAAGTAATGGATGGAACGCTTGAATTAATCTCAGCCACTAGTAATTACTCTGCATCCAAGTCCATCGTTATTTGGCACACCATGCCACTTTAAGACCCAGCCATATGAAAATTAGTCTTGATCTTGCTCCAATGGCAACAGCCCTGCCCTAACTACCAGACCAGGTCCTCCCTGAATCGGAACACATACAACCAAGGATCCGTTTCACCTTTTTGGAGCTCATCTGTCAGATATAGCGTGGTTCCAGTGACACAGTGTGCACATCATCAGGTTTTCAAAAAAGCTCTTCTCTAATAATAATCTTTATATTTACGTACACACAAAGCTGGCAGTGCTGATTGTCTCGTTTTACGAGAAGATAATACAGGCCATCCCAACAAAGGCCGTGACCTAAAGCAACAAATAATTAAAATATATTACATTTTCATCGACTTACAGTGGAAAGTAATGTTTCCAAATGGAATTGGTGTTCCGGATGTTTACATTAATATATTCTGTGTAGCAGCATCCTCTTCTGGAGCGAGAAGTCATTCACCCATGGTACACGAGACGTAAAGTTTTCCGTTTGGAAAATAGTAAACCACTGTTTGAGCTTGGAAGGACAATAGAGAATGTTCTAATATCAAAAATACAATCTAAATCCACCAGTATTATGTTCGCAAAGCAGCTCGAGCTTTATCTAGAATATCCTTTCGTATTTTGGGGTAATTTGGATGGGCTTCTAAAACCTGTAAGAAGAGAAAGAGAATTATTGTCAAATCTAATAACCCAGACAATGCATTTGGTAACGACTGTTGAAATAATCGGACATTTGAAATAGAAAAAATATACTATTCTGTTTTTCCTGGAAGAATGTCATTATTCAAGACAATCGGGTGGTCAGGACATGTTGAACAATATTAAAGCTTTTGACTACCTTAAATTATATTTACGATCTTCTCTTAATTCATCTTTTCAAATACAAGCTGAAATGGCTGTTAAAAACGTATACATTATGTTGCTTTATAAAGAAAACTCTTCTTCGCTAAACTATTGTTTATTCCTTTTGATACTTAATTTCTTATCAAAACAAATATTGTTTACACGTTTTTAACTGACATGCCTTTTAGAGGACACGCAGCCACACATTTTTCCACTTAAATTCAAGAAATCTCCAGAAAATACGTAACTTTTTAAGCCCCTGGCATCATTCTAGAAAACAATGCTTTTTTCACATCTTCATCTTCCTGTATTAAGGCATTCATTCATTCATTGGAATCTCGTGCTATCGCCTATACTTTACCTTGTATGGAAACTGCCGTTTCAAGTACTGGAAATAACAGCTCCGTTTTTCAAACTATGACAGAATTCCTAATATGAGTTTTTTTTTTCTCAACACACGGTAGGGAATTACCAAAGTAAGTAATGACTTCTTTTCACTGTCAGTTGCACGCCTTACTATAATTCAGTTCATTATTATGGCTATTTACCTTCGGAAACGATCTTTCTGGTGGATCTCGTTCTATTGCAGATTCCTCATCTTTTGTATATCCCCAGGCGCTAGACTGGATCCAGAAACTTCCGTCATAGATCTCCTGCAATGGTAGATAGGGCTAGCTCCATGTCGACACTGGAAGCGGCACAGGTGTGATATCAATGGATCCATATTGTGCCACCCCAGGGCACGAACATCAGTCAATTTGTCCGAGCCCATAGAGTAAGACTCAATAACGGAGGACTTAAGGGTATGGCGGCAAAAGGCGTAGTGAAGCAAAAAATTCCACATCAACTGAAACACATCCCCAAAGGGTCCCTTCAAAAGGAAACTGGAGGGCACATAACTGTGGGCAATGTGGATGCTCACAGATGGCTAGGACATCCCCCACAGGGGTGCTCTACAGGAAAGGATGTCCCTAGCCAACCTCTGGGTGAAAACGCCCCTCCTGGGTGGCTAGATGGCACCATCTCAGGCTGTCGGCTCTAGTGTTCAGAGAGCCTGCCAGATGGTTGGTGTCCAGCCAGATCTCATGTGCCTGAACCCATATCCAGAGTCAAAGGGTTTCTCAGGAGAAATTATGAGACCCACACTTTTTTGCTTGTTGAAGTGCAACACGGTGGTGCACACATGTTGTCTGTGAAGATCTAGACAGATCTGCCACAAAGGGAGGACAGGAAGGCTTTTAGGGCCAGGCAAATTGCCTGCAGCTCAAGTAGGTCGATCTGCTGAACCCATCCTCCAAATACGCATTCCACCTCAAGGTGGACAAGCTAGTCACTACTGTGGCCACTGCTGGTAGAGGGCAAAAAAATATCTCTTGCAATGGTGAACAAGTTACTTTCCTTCGGTAACGATGTACCTGTAAGAGACATACATTAGTTTTTAGATCCCTTACCTTAGAATTACCCCCAGGTGTCAGACTGGATCGGGAGAATTTTTTCTGTAGCAGTATCCCTGCAAGTTGGTAGGTGGCGTAGGTTGACTCTGCGTCTGTCGTCGGCGTCGTGGTCACCAGGATGACCGCAGTTTCTACTTAGACGCTGCCACTGTGCGCCGTCAGTAATTACACAACTTTCCATGTGAGAAGTGCACAGCCATGCAAGACACTGACCACCAGTGCACAAAACTAGGGCCCTGGAAGGGGAAGGGAGTCCCTATCCCTAAAAGTCAGTTCACAGAACAGGGAGGTAAGGGTGGGGCGGTAAGGAATCTATAACTAACGTATGTCTCTTACAGATACATTGTTACCGAAGGTAAGTAACTTGTTCATCTGAAAGAGACCATTAGTTATAGATTCCCTACCTTAGAATTGATACCCCAGCAATCCCAACCCGGAGGTGTGTCTGCAAACTAAGTTCACACCAGAAAGTCCTGGAGAACAGAACAGCCAAAAAAGCAGTCTCTCTGGACTTGGCTATCCAGGCAGTAATGTTTTATGAACGTGTGCAGGGATTCCCACGTGGCTGCTTGGCAGATGTCAATCAACGGAAGTCCATGTCCCAAAGCAGTAGAGGCTGCTGTCACGCTGGTAGAGTGGGTGCGCAGTCCTACCAGAAGTTCTTTTTTCGCCAAAGAATAGCAGATTTTGATTCATAAGACAACCGATCGAGAGATGGTACGTTTGTGCACGGCCCGACCTTTCTTGGCGCCCACATAACCCACGAAGAGTTGATCGTCCACCTGGAATTTTTTTTTTTTAACTTTATTTTCCATTTTCGTAGCATACATCAACTTGCGACTGTCTTTTGTAGGTTAATACAAGAGCAGAGCAGCAAAAGCAGAATACGTATACTGTAATCCTTGTACATTTACATACCAGCGTGCCACATTTATCTAGGCCCTGCAATTTTTGAAAGAACATACACCTACAGAAGTCCCTCAATCAAACCTACCCAAGGCGTGAAACTTGCACTGACCGCCAATACAGAGTAGCATAATTTAACAACAATTATATATAATATCTTCCCATTACTTGATATACCTTACCCCACCCCAGTGGGGACAATACCATTTGGCTGTTGCGAAGCCGGAGAGGTGTTTAAGTTTTCCAAGTAGGCCTTGAAGGGTCCCCGTATATTTTTGGGGCGAGACGCTATTGGCTGGGTTTCTGCATATAGATCACTATTTGTGTTACAGTAGGCTAGACTCTGGAGCCAGGCTTTTAATGTAGGTGAAGTTTTGCAGCCCCACTTAACCGCTATGTCTCTCTCAGCAAGCAGTAACACCATTGTGGTAAATTTGCGGACACTTTTTGGGAAGTCAAGTACGCGTCCCAGGAGGGCGGATTCAGCGGTAGGCGTGACCTCCATCCCTATCATGATAGCAAGTTCTTTGCAAACGGAACGCCAGAATGCCCTGATCTTAATGCAGTTCCAAACGAGATATGCAAAAGCTGCATTTCAGGCAGGAGTGTGGCCTATCTGGGTCAATGCTGTGAATTCTTTCTGGAGACAAATAAACCTTCCGCAGGAATTTAAAATGCAGTAACCTATGACGACTGTTTAAGGAGATTTCTTTGGTTTGCGTGCAGCTAAATTTCCAATGTAGGTCTGATATTGGGTGCCCCAGATCCTGCTCCCATGCTTCCCGAATCTTGGCGTCTTTGCTAGGGACTATAGCCATGCATTCACAGTACATTTTAGAAACTATCTGTGCACTGTCAGGCGCGGTGATCACAGTGGTCAGTGGGCTAAAGCCGGCAGGCACCAGAGGGAATTCAGCAATAGTGGCTCTGAGGGCAGAGTAGACCCGGTTCAGAATGAAATAGTCCATGAACACCTGGAAATCTTTAGTGCGGTCAAGGGAGAAGGACAGTCCACGTTTTGGGTCCAGACGGTGGAGTCTCTCCTCTTTGGAAGGGTGCGTAGGCGGGAAGAAGGTGGGCCATGTGGTGGTCTGACCTATGTGGAAAGAGGTAACCACTTTGGGCAGAAAAGAAGGCCTAGTGCAAAGGACCACTTTGTCCGGATGAACTGCAAGAATAGGAGGCTTGGAGGAAAGAGCCTGAAGCTCACTCACCCTGCGAGCAGATGTGATGGCAAGCAGGAAAGCGGTCTTCAAGGTAAGAAGACGAAGAGGACAATTATGTAGGGGTTCGAAAGCAGCAAACAAAAGGAAAGTAAAGGAAAGTAAGAACAAGATTCAAGTCCCACTGGGGCATTACAAAAGGAGAGTGAGGAAAAAGATGAGTAATGCCCTTTAATAATCTATGTACGATCGGAGACTTGAACAGACCAGGCTGATCAGGAAGGCAGAGATAGCCGAAAGGTAGCCTTTAAGAGTGCCCAGAGCACAGCCCTACTGGGCCAAAGATAGAATGAAGAGAACCCCTGAAAGATGGGCAGAAAGGGGATCCACAGCCTTAGCTGTGCACCATGCCACAAATTTGTCCCATCTAAAGTCGTATACTGTTTTAGTGGAGGGACGCCTGGTTGCCAAGATGACTACAGACTTCGGGAGGAAGGTCAGAAGCGGTCAACTGTACCCACTTAATCTCCATGCAAGGAGGCGGAGGCTGGACAGCTTCAGGTGGATGACCGTCCCCTGCTACGGAGACAGAAGATCCTCCCGAAGAGGCAGTCTGATCAGAGGATCGATGGCCAGGCTCAAGAGCTCTGGGTACCATTCTTCGTGCCCAGTCGGGAGCCATAAGAATGACTTGGGCCTGTTCGCACTTAATCTTCTTCAGCACTCTGGGCAGAAATGGTACAGGTAGAAAGGCGTACAGGAGGCCGCAATTCCACGCGCAACGAAAAGCGTCACAGAGCGAGTGCAGCCTAGGAAACTCCAACGCACAAAACTGCTGACATTACGCGTTCTCTTCGGTGGAGAACAAATGTAACCAAGGCTGTCCCCACTGCCAAAAGAGATCTCGCACCACCTCCGATTGAAGACGCCATTCGTGATCCATCATGCACCGGCGGCTGGGTACATCTGCCCTGGCGTTCAGGGAACCTGCCAGGTGTGGAACCAACAGGGATATGCCCTGATGTTCCAGCCATGTCCAAAGGCGAAGAGCCTCTTGACATAGGGTCCACGACCCCACGTTGCCCTGTTTGGTGCAGTACCACGTGGCGGTGGTTTGTCTGAAAACCTACAAGACGGATAGCCCAGGGCTCCAAAAGGTTGATGTGGAGATCGGACTGCGCCGGAGACCAGAAACCCCTTATCTCCACCTCTCCCAGGTGGCCGCCCAATCCCAGAAGTTACGCATCCGTCACAACTGTGAACTCTGGTTGCGGAAGGGAGAGGGATCTGCCGCTGATCCAATCCTGGTTCGTGAGCCACCACTGCAATTGACGTGCAGTCCCCTCCGAAATCTGGACGACATCGGAACGATTCCCATGATGCGGTGCCCACTGGAACTTCCGGTCCCACTGCAGAGCCCGCATATGCCACCTGGCATGATCCACCAGCAGGATACAGGAATATCCCAGACTCGCTGCTCGGGAGGATAAGCCCGAAACTGCGCTGTATCCCAAACTGCTCCGATAAATTGGAGCTTCTGAGAGGGAATCAGGTGTGACTTCGGCACGTTGATCGTGAACCCTAGTGAGTGCAGGAGGTCCGCCGTAGTATGGAGGTGGGAGACGACAGCCTGGGGCGTGCTCACCTTCAACAGCCAGTCATCGAGATAGGGGAAGACTGGAACCCCTGACCTGCGCAGATGAGCTGCAACCACCACCATCACTTTCGTGAACACCAGAGGGGCACTGGTAAGGACAAAAAGGAGCACGGTAAACTGTAGGTAATGCATGTGGGCTGGCAGGACGGGGATGTGGAAGTAGGCGTCCTGCAAGTCCAACACTACTATTCAGTCTCCGGGATTGAGGGCAGACAGGACCTGAGCCAACGTGATCATTTTGAACTTCTCCTTCCGGAGGAAGCATTTGAGGGCCCTGAGGTCTAAGATAGGACGCAGGCTTTTTTCTTCTTGGGTACTAGAAAATAGTGGGAGTAACAACTACGACCTACTTCTGGCACAGAGACTCTTTTGATAGCTCCCTTAGCCAAGAGAGCTACAACTTCCTGGCAGAGAAAGGCCAAGAGATCCTCCGACCTGCGAAGGAGTGCTGGTGGCATGGAGGAAGTGATAGTCTTGAAGGGGAGGGAGTATCCCCTTCTGATTATCTGCAAATCCCACCTGTCCGACGGGATTTTTTGCCAGTGGGGAAGATGATGGCGAATCCTGCTGCCCACTGGCCCCTGGTGGCCCTGAAAGGTCAGACTAGGAAAGTTTAAAGGCTGGTGCAGGGGGGGCATGGGTGGACTGGCTCACCCGCTGGCCCCCAGACCCGCGTCGCTGGGTCCCACATCCGAGACCACATAGAGGCTGGGTAGCTTGTGCGGCCCTGTGGCCAGACTGGGTGGAACGTGATGGGGCACCCCTTTCAGTACCTACGAAAGGGGCGAAAAGTGGACTGCGTGGGGCAAGAGGTTGCAGCGAGGCACAAGGATCTGGCCGTAACCCTAGAATCCTTGAAGCACTCAAGCACAGAGTCCGTCTTATCACCGAACAGGTGACTGCCATCAAAGGGCATGTCCGAAAGGCGTAGTACAACCAGGCATAGAGCCTCAATGCTACTGACGTGGAAACCGTTCTGCCCAGAGAGTTGGCTGTATCCAGCCCACACCAAATAATGGTAAATTTAGCTGCAACTCAACCCTCTGCCACTGCGTGGGTGAAAATCGCCCGGGCCTCTTCCGGGCACTGTGGCAGCACTTGCGCAACTGTATCCCTCACCGTATTGGTATAACGGGCTAAGCGGCATGCGGTGTTCACCGACCGCAGTGCTAAGCTGGTGGAAGAAAACATCTTCTTCTCAAGGTGGTCCAGCTTCTTGGATTCCCTATCTGGGAGAGCGGTAGGGAATGCACCCTTAGAAGACGAGGCTTGGACCACCAAGCTTTCGGGGGTAGGATGTTGGGAGAGGACAAGCAGGTTGCTCGGGGCTGGGCGGTGGCGTCGGGCAATTATCCTGTCCACAGGAGCCCCTGTGCTGGGCTTGGACCAAGTGCCCAGAAGGACGTCGGTGAGGGCTTCAGTAAAAGGCAGCAGGGGTTCCGAAGAGGCAGCTACCGGTTGAAGTTCCTCTGTCAGGAGGTTAGTCCTGACTGCCAACATAGAAAGCTTCAGGCCCAAGGCCTCAGCCACCCTATGTAACACCACTGCGTATGAAGCTCCCTCTCCGGTAGCCACGGTAGGGGGAGAGAGCATGCCAACGTCTGGGGAAGTAGCCAAACCACTGGCATAACCCAGTTCCTCTCGCCAGTCTGGCTCTTCAAGCTGGTCAGCTAAATGGTCTACAGACTCCTCAGAGTCCTCCTCACCCTCCTTGGGCTTCCACTTAGGGCAATAGGGAATGCCAGGGATTAACAAAGGTACGAAAGTACCCTCCGGCGCCGGTACCCAAGTCGGGGGTGAGGCTGGGGTCGACACCAGTTGGGGGCACAAATGACGTCGGGGGCGTCGTCACTGGAATCGGCACCAGGGAAAGTACCGTGAGGTCAACCGGCGTTGACACAGATCCAGGCCTGGATCCTCGGGGGCCCTCTGGTGCCAGAGCCGCCGGCATCGAACGCCCAGAGCCCCCAGCCGAGTCCACAGGACCCTAAGGCACGTGCGTAGTCGGGCTGCCTAGAAATGCTATGAAGAGCTTTGTAAAAAGCTCAAAGCTGGGCAGGGGACGCTCTGGCTCCGGGAAAGGGAGGGAAGCGTGGAGCCGTCCCAGAAGCGGGCTCCGAAGATGGAGCTGGAGAGCGATTACGCTCTGGGTCCTGAGTCAAGTCAAGAAGGCGAAGAGCGATGATGCTTCTTCGCCTTCTTCTTGTGCTTTGACTTATCAGAGGAGTTGGGAAGACTTAGATGACGAGTGGTTGTGGCTCTGCGACTGGTCCCGAAACCTTCCTCTCGACCGGGACCTCTAAGGATGCAGAGCGGACTGCCGGGCCTTCAAGATCACCACCACAAGGACTTCAGATTCATGGCCCGACAGTCAGAGCATGATTTTGGGTCGTGGTCGCGCTCCAGGCACCAAAGGCACGCGAGGTGCGGATCGTGATGGACATCAATTTGTGACAGGAGTCACAATGCTTGAAGTCGGTCCGAAGATGGGACATGCTACCAGGAGTCAAAGACTCAAAAAGACAAAGGGCAAGCTTCTCTCCGGATCTGTGCTGGATGGCGTGGAAAAAGAAAGAACTGACGTTAGCACGCAGGGGTGGCGTCTAAGTAGACACCACAACATCGTCCCGGCGATCACGATTCTGACGACGGACGCGGAGTCGATAGACGCCACCTACCAACGCACTGGGGTACTGCTACGTAAAAATTCTCCGGATCAAGTCTGACGCCTGGGGGTAATTCAAAGGTAAGGAATCTATAACTAATGGTCTCTTTCAGGTTGTCATTTACCAACCACTAGAGCACCACAGTGTCCTGGAGAAACGGATTTGGCCCGACAGATTCACCCTGTTTGGGTATAACTGCAAACAGAGGCACCACAGGAGAGCCTTTAGGCGCCAGGGTGTGTGTGCATGACTAGTAGAATGTAGGAAGGCAGCAGACTAACAGGCAAAAGAACCGTCAAGACTAGAACATAAGCTCCCACCAAATACATTGGAATCAAATCCCGAATGCCTCAAATCCTCTAAGGAGGAGGGAAGGATCTCAAATATGTTGTATCCAGTATTGCCTGTATCAATAGGATGTGCTGAGAGGGCACTAGGGGACACTTGAGCAGGTTGATAGAAAAGCCAAAGTCAAACAGCAGGGATGCTGTGGCCTTCAAATGGTCCGACCCCAGCGGCAGTAAGCCCACCTTGAGCATCCAATTGTCAAGTTAAGGGGCTGCTGAGATCTCCCTCCTGCACAGATGTACCTCAACAAACGCCATCACCTTCATGAATACCTGGGGTGCTGATATTATTCCAAATGGGAGGACTGTGAACTAGTAGTGGGTGAATCCATCCACAAAAATGTGGTACCGCCTGTGTGAGAGCATGCTCAATATGTGAAAATATATCTCCTGCAAGTCTAGGGACACCATCTAGTCTTCCTCTTCCAGAGCCCAAAGTATTTGAGCCAGGGATAGCATCTTGAACTTTTCTTTGCAAAGGTATAAGTTCAAAACCCTGAAGGGACAGGGTGGGGGAAAAGAACCCCTCCCTCCATCTGGCTGCATATGTTTCTGTATGATGCACTGAAAACAGCTTTTCAGGTGCTGGAAAGGAGGACAAAAGTAGAAGGAGGAGGGTTGTTGGGCCTGTGTACCTTCTCCTTTGCCATTGCCCCGATACTGCAGCAGAAATTAGTTTGGCTACTTGTGGGACTGGGAGGGTTGAGGATGGCGAGAGGCAAAACCTCTTGAGAAGCCTTAAATCTTCCAAAACTGCCTATGCCATGTGAATGTATACAGCGCGTAGCTACCTGAAGGCTTACCAGTGCTTAGTGAGAACCAGTGAGCATGCAACTGAAAGAATAGAGGAAAGCTTGACTCTGTGGGGGTATAACCAGGTGTTTCACATTTTTCTAAACCTTAGCTCATTCATTTAGTTTCTCAGCACTTGGGGCATTGAGTTCCACACCTTTGGTAACAAGTACGAGAAGGTACTTACTCGCCATCTGCCTCCCTATCTGTCCCTTTGTATTCGCAGCACTTTTAGTAGCCGTACCTTGGAGGACCTTAAGGTTCAGTTGGGAGAGTAGGGGACCAGGAAGTTCCTAATCAAAGGGGATGCTTTGAGGGTGATTCCCCTATGTGTGAGATAAAGTGAATACAGTTTGATCCTCTACTTAACTGGTAGCCAGTGAAGGGAGGCCAGTAAATGTATTTACAGAGACATACTTGGAAGTTTAAAAATGATCTTTGCAGCCGTGTTCTGGATCACCTGGAGTCTCTTGATATATTTAGGGGAGCCAAGATACAAAAAGTTCCCATAGTCCAGACGGGAAAGAATCAACGATTGGAACACTTACCTCCTCAATTGTGGGGTAGCAGATCAAGGATTTTATGTGCGATTCTAATCAGGCCAAAACAGGTGGCTGTATATTTTTTTTTACCCATAAATAGGGAACTATATAGCCACAAGCCAAAGCACTTGATGTGGGGAGGCAGACTATAATGATCTGGCAGTAGCTCATCCTGTATTGAATCTCTCTAAGGCTAAGGCAGCCTCATCTCTAAACAAGTGAGAGCCACCAAATGGCATGCCTATTAGGACACCAACATGTTCCCAGAAATAGGTTCGACGTTACCCTTATGTGCCTCTTTAAAGCTACTGAGGAGCCCATGGATCTTGTCAGTTTCTTTTCTGCCCAGCCCTGTTAGCATACTGGCCATCCCTCACGTTTTCAGAAATTTGGTCTTTTAAATGGTCTAGCAAGCTAGGGACCACCATTCTTGTCATTTCCAACAAAGCATATTTTGTATCTACCCAGCAAGGATGCGGCAATTCATGGACCCAACGGGTAAGGAGCCCACAAAGAAAACTTTTGTTACCGTTGCCTCCAATTTTTAGTCTATATTCAGGAATACTGTTAAGAGGCTGAGGCTGTAATATTTATTGCTCAGTTTAATAAAATGTACAAATAAACATAATTGTTACATTAAAACCACAATAAAAAGGCCATGCAGTCAAATATTTAAAATCATTTGGCAGACATTATTCCCCGTTTAAAACCAATGTAATTTGAATAGTATTGTTAGTAATACAGTGCTCAAAACAGAAGTAAAGTGCAGAATACTAGGTGCAGAGTGCTAAGTGCATTTTGCCATGCCAATTAAAGCTTGAAATGGATTACTGAAGAAAAGTGTTTAGTGCATGTATAAAACAAGCAGGAAGGTGCGGAGACTGGGACGGGACAGCTGATCATAGAATGGGACTCTAGAAGGCGGAAAAGCAGGATACATGTTTTAAAACCAAGGTTAGGCATGTAAAGGGTCAAACCATGTCCCAGTAGTTGGTTAAGAGCCAATAGTAAGTGTTACTAACTGGGTAAGAGCGTAGGGAGAGAGAGGTGTTAAAAAAGGAGGAAGAAACTGAGCCAGCATTGAAGATGTTTTGTGCATGCGATGCAGCAAAGGTGAACAGTTAGTTAGGTACCCAGACTCTGTGGTGCATGCATAGTCAGTTTTGATTCACCAAGAGTAATCCATTTCAAGAATTTCTCACAGAGCACTAGATCCTCTCCTTGTAAACAGGATATGATTGGCTGGCTGGATGTATGGGCTCTTGCCCTTATAAAGTGCTGTTTCAACAACCTTCTTCACTCTGGCATTAAGACAGGGCACGTGCAGACAATATGGCAAATGTCTTCCTTTATCCAGGGAAGCTGGAAGGAAAGCCCAATGATAATGTCTGGTTCAAGAGGAGGCCTGCACCACCAAACGTACAGGCGAGAGATGTGTTGAAAGATAAATTGTATTTGAATGAACCTGCCAGTGCTGACAGGCAATAAGTCTGAATATAGCTGCGCCAGAAGTTAGTTTGTCCCAAGCTGTCTGGATAGAGTCAAGCAAAGCTTTGTTGAATGGAAGCGACATATCTGATGTCACTTAATCTGGCTATGCGACCTCAGTGAGGATCTTGTATAAGGTTTCCACACTTAGTAGAAAAAGCTCCAGCACCTAAGCTGCCTTCCTTAGAGCCATGTGGACTGAGGTTGCTTGAGTTATAGCAGGTCCCAAGGGTCACTCAATTTCCATCACTGGGGATCACGCATTGTGTAATGCCAAGCAGTTGTGTCTGATGAAGCAGGAGAAAGCAAACTGATGAGAGATGCAAGGCAGACAGTTCATAGTCCTATGCTACCACCTAAGGTAGTTAGGTGTGGTCTGAATCATAATAGAAAATATTATATTTTATTTACCAATATTGCTGGTGCAGCATGGGCCTAGGTTGGAACTCCTCCCCGTACAAGCTGAGCCTCCGCTCTAACATCTTTTTAAGATGCCTCTGGTCTTTGTAGGCTGTTTATGAGGAGGAACTTGCGTTGGTGGCATCGTAGTTAGATTCGCTGCTGGCGTTGGTACTGGATGTGAGCTCAGCTCCAGTGTGTTTCCACTCCATGCTGGATACTTGCTTTGAGGAACTCATCTGCAGCCAAATGGGGCTGAGGGCAAACTCACTGGTGATACATAAAACAAAGCCCCAAGTGGTCACATTGAGCCTTAATATGCAACAGAGGGGAAAGCTACATTCCTAGTAATGTCATCAAGGTGTGCAGGAACTGTGCCAGGTCGACACCTTATGATGGAAACTTCCGATAGCACACTATGGTCTGGTACCAGGAATGCCAAAGGTGTTGGCACAGGAGTTGAAGGGACCGCAAAGGGCTTGCAATAGGCTCTTTGGGCAGCGCATTGCTAATGAGCTGCTGCTGCTAGGAGGACTCCTGAAGGTGGAGAGGAAGTTCGAGATGTGCTACCCAGAGGCCATGAGCGACTTTCAGGTGAACTGACATCTCTTCTATAATATTTCCTCATCTTGTCTGTCAATCCGGAGGGCAAAAGTCTGCAACTTCAAGGCAGACCTAGAATGGCACTGGGCTTGAAGCTCCTCACACGTGCCATGAAGATTGCCTCTCGCTTTTTTATAGCCTTAGTGTACATGAGATCACACTATATGCATGACCTCGAGCATGATTCGGCCCCAGGCACCACAGACAAACCTCGTGGGATCTGATATGGACATCTGTCAATGGCAGGAATGGCAAAGCTTGAACCCTGACCTCCTAATAGAGAGTGGGGACATACCCAAGTGCTGCATACTTGAAATTTGTAAGAGAAAGTATTAGAAAAATCTGAAAATTCACAGAGAGCAGCTCTGAATCCACATCGAAGGATACAGAAAAGAGAACCGACATTGGAGCACCAAGGTGGCCCTATTTGGCTCTAGTTATGTCACACCACTGCCACAGCGCTCAGAGACCCGCTGGTATTAAGCGCTCTACAATTCGCAATTAACATTAACAATGACAAAAAGTTACTGGATCCATTCTACAACCTCGAAAAATTCAAAAGGTATGCAATCTAGGTAAAGAATAAATCTTACTTACCTTCATTAATGCTCTTTGTGGTGGATCCTCTAACTGCAGATTCCTCACCCATAGAATATCCACCAGGTGCTAGACTGTATCCAAATATTTTGTTTGCCGTGCTCCTACGATGGCCTTGTGCATTTTCAAATTAGATTTGTTCCACTCCAAAAGTGACAGAGCTGAGCTGCTGTAAGCGCCAACCCGTGCTGATGTCTGTTTCGTGCCCAAATCTTTCCACGCCCTCACGCGCAGAGCACAAAACAATTGTCAGTACCAGTGTACAGCTCCAATTTGGGACCTTTTTAGATGGTAAAAGAGACCACGCTACAGAATGTGGAGGTGGCACGGCAGTGAGGAAACTGAAGTTAAAGTATCCAACAGTAAAAGTGCTACTGACGGCAGTATGTTCTGCGGATGAATATTTAAAATTGCAAATCCCTCACCTTTAGAATCGACACTAAAGCAGTACCGTCCAAGGTTGAGGGTCTGTGGAGCGGGTTCAGACCAAAAAGTCCCCCAGGACAGAAAGGGCGAAATACTCTTTACATCAGACCTGGCACTCAAGGCAGTGGTTCTTCGTGATCATGTGCACTCATGCCCGCATCGCGGTCTGACAGACGCCAGAAATAAACACTCTGCATGACAATGCAGTGGTGGCAGTCTTTGACCTGGCAAAATAAGCCCTCAGTCCTTCCAAAGGTTGCTTCTAAGCCAGTGTGTAGCAGATCTTCATGCCGAGGACTATCCAACTACGAAGTTCCTTTCATTATTGACGTACCTTGCTTTACACCAGGGAATTCCACATAAAGCTGTCCACCTGCTGTTCTTTCGAGCAGTAAAAGCATTGGGCTCTTTTGGGGTCCAACTGATTGAGTCTCTCCTCCTCTTTTGAGGGATAAAGCAGAACAAAGACTGCTGGAAGAAAGATGGATTATATAACGTACATAGGAATCAAGACTTCCGTAACAAAGGCCACCAGGGTTCTCAACATCAGATTGTCAGGAAACAGGTGTTGCGGGTGGCTGCACCGAGAGAACCTGGAGCTTGTTAATGCAAAAAGCTGAAATTATCGTAATGAGGGAGACAGTTTTGAGAGTAAAAAGATGCAACAAGCAGCTTTGCATTGGCTCAAAGGGGTTTTAAATAAGGAACGTCAGGACCAAATTAAGATACCACTGTGGCAACACAAATGGTTTGGGAGGGAACACGTGTCAAACCTTTAATAAACTGCATAACAGTTGGTTTAAACAAGGATGGTCGGCCCGCCAAACACAAGTACGAAAAGGCTGACAAATAATCTTCAATAGTTACCACTGCAAGACCTTGTTGAGCCAAAGACAAAAAATCAATAAAACATCCAACACTTTGGTTTGTAAGGGGTCTGTGCTGCAGGCTCCACACCAGCCCAGAAATTTGTCTCACCGACCAGTGTAAATGGAGTTTGTAGAGGCGCGTCTAGGAAAATATCAATAACCTCAGCTAGTTGATTAAACTGAGTAAACCGCTGCTGCTCAATCTCAACATATTGAAGGGTATATTTAGCAGGCTCGGGTGTAGAAACCAAGCCCTGCTATTGCATCACAAAATACTCTCAAAGCTGTCACCTGATTGGAGGACAGATGCTCATGCTCAGGAATTCTGGCTATCACTCTCTTCTGGCCAGTTTCTTCAGAACTTAGGGCAGGAAAGGCAGAAGTGGAAAAGTGTACAGGGGTCCAATACTCCACTCTACCAGGAGTGTGTCTCGCAAAGACAGCTTTTTCAGGGAACTCCAATTCGCAAAAGTATTGATGCAATGCGTTCATGTGGGGGCAAAAAGATTCAGCCAGGGTTATCACTGTTGGAAGATACCCTGTACGGTCTTCGGGTGTAACCACCATTCGAGATCCGTCAGGCACTGCCAGCTGAGCTCGTCTGCTCTGCCTTTTAAAGATCAGACCCATTCTTTCATTATCAAGGAGATGGCCTGATACCCCATCCAACTTCAGAGGAACAGAGCCTCTTGGCATAGGCCCTAAAACCCCACTTCGCCTTGCCTTCTGCAGTACCATGACAGTGGTTTTGTCCGTGAGAACTTGTACCTGCCTTCTCTTGATGGTAGGAAGGCTGTCAATGCCAAGTGAATGGCCGGCACCTCTAAAAGAAGGATGTGGAGTAAGGTTTACACCAGAAGCCAGAGTCCTCTGCTCTCCCCCTTTCCCAGATTACATCTCCAACCCATCAATAATGCATCAGTAACCCCTTCAGCTCTGGATGGGGAGAGAGAGGGATCAGGCACTGGTCCAAATGCGCTCAAGCATCCACCACTGCTAATCTCTTGTAGTCTCCTCTGAAACCTGGATGGAATGCAAGAGGATTCCATGGTGTGGGGCACACTGTGACTTCAGATTCCACTGCTGGGCCCACATACGCCACCTCACAATGTTGACAAGCAGGATGCAGGAGGCCAATAGGCCAAGAGCCTTCAGAAACATTCTCATGAAGACCCAGGACCGAGGCAGAAACATCAGGATCACAGCCCAAATGCTTGGACTCTGTGACGGAGGGAAGGCCCAGAACTGCATGGCACCCATGACAGCTTCTATGAAAGGAAGGAGTGAGGTGCGAATTCAGCACATTGATCAAGAATCTTAATGCTGATAGGAGGTTCAGTGCTATCTGGAGGTGGTCCCCGACTGACAGTGGAGAGCCTGCCTTCAACAGCCAGTTGTTGAGGTAGGGGATAATGGAACGCCCAACCTCCGAAGACTGGCAGGGACTGCCGTAATCACTTTTGTCAACACGCAAGGGGTGCTGGTGAAGCCGAAGGGAAGCACGGAAAATTAAAATTGCTCCTGGCCTACCTTCATCCCTAGGTAACATTTGTGGGACTGCAGGACGAATATATGAAAGTACACATCCTGCAGGTCCAAGGCAACTATCCAATTGCCCAGTTCCAGGACACACAGAACCCAGGCCACTAGGAGCATTTTGAATATATCCTTCTGCAGGAAGGTATTCAGAGGCCGAGGATCCAGATTCCTCTATCCTTCTTCAGCACAAGTAAATAGCGGGAGTAACAACCTGTCCATATTTCAGAGGCCAGCACCCACTTGATGGCACCTTCAACAGTAGTGATCTCAGCTCTTTCATGATGAATAGGTACTCCTCTGAAAGCCGCTCTGATGTGGGCGAAGGAAGTGGTAGGCCAGAAAGAAATGGAAGGGTATAGTTCCGCTGGACAATCTTGAGGACCCATTTCCTGGATGTGATGATTCAGCACCCCAAGAAGAAACATTGGATCCTGCCTCCCATAGGGTGGCTGCACGCCTCTAAGGGCAAACTAAAGCGGCTTGGAAGCGGATGTCGCAGGGGAAGTGGACTGGGAAGATCGGTGCCCTTGGTGACCTGCATATTGCCAACCTGATCCCTGTCACTTGGCACAAAAAGCCTGAGGTAACTGCAGTGGGATGAAGGGGGACCTGGCACTGTCTATATGCCAGACCTCTGGATGAACCCCAAAAAGGCCATAACGTATGAAGAAACTGTCTGGCAAGTGTCAAAAAACCCAAAGAGTGCACCCTGGCCTTGTTTTCCTTGAAGCACTCCAGGACAGAATCAGACAACTGCTCCCCCCAAAAAATGTGGGGTATCCAAGCTAGCATAAATCACGTGCTTGGCTGCATCCTTGAATAGTTTGACCCAAGGAGGCCTTAAACTCTTCCAGGGCTGCTGGCAAGATCTCCTCAGTCCTGGGTTTCCATGAGAATATTTGAGGCTGCAAGATTCCGCTGGCCAGGACCCAGAGAGCGGGCATATAATGGTATACTGCTTCCTGTCAGGGGGAGTAGTGGTTAAAGAACTAGGATTCACCTTGCTAGTGGAAGTTTGGACCAGCAAATTTTCAGGAACAGGATGATGTAAAAGAAAATCAGAGTCACCAGGCGCCAGTCTGTGGGATCAGGGTACCTGCCTATTCACTGGTGGGCAAGAGCCAGGTTTGAAAAAAGACCCCATAAGAGTATCAGTTAGGGCTGTGTTGAACAGGAGTAAGGACTCAGAAGAAAAGCCTGTCTGTGGAACTTCAGTAAACACATTGGCTTTAACTTCAACAGAAGGACGTTGCGTATCCAGGACCTCAGCAGCACGTTTGATGACTACAGCAAAGGAAGCACACTTTTTTTCAGTTGGTGGCCCAATCAACCCTGTATAAGGGGAAATATCGAGCACACTGGCCTCTTGTAAATCCACATATATACTGTCATCATCAAAACGTGGGGATACATCATCATCGTCATTCTCGCCTCCTAGTGGTGGCAATTTCTGGACAGTAATGGAAACGAAAATCTGGCAAAGCAACTGGGTAGCACTCTGTGGTACAGGGAGTGTTCTGTCTAAATTGTACTGAATAGAAACCCGGTGCACTGGAGTGAAGTCAGAGTATGACCACAGTCGGCGTTGAGACAGGATTGGCTCAGGGTCACACACTAGAGTCGGCAGGTGATACCCCTCAGGCACCGGCAACAGCGGGACTGGCATTGACAAAGAAGAGACCCAGTGCAGATCTAGGAACCAGAATGGAAATTGGTACTGGACTGGGTGCAGAACCAGAGATGTGTTCCAGGGGCTCAGATAGTGCCCGAGTGGCGACGCTCTAAAGGACTCTACCTGGTGTTCCATCACCAATGACCTTGGGAACTCTTGGTTCATCTGGATCAACTGTGCGATTGGCTACTCAATAAGAGATCAGAAGAGTGATCGAGTGGGGCCTTGACTTGCTCAAAACTTCTCTTTAGAGAGTGGTGGGATAGGGTCGTGCCTCATTTCACCGTCTTTTGTTTCTGCTTTGATTTGGACTTTGAGTTACTCGAGGACCTCGAAGAGGCCTGCCATTGGATCGCCTTTGACTTACAGCTGGACTTGCATGGCTTCTTTCGATGTTCAGCAACGTAAAGCTCTGCTTCACAGTCCCGGAGTGCATGGGGACATAGTCCTAAATCAACTTGCAGTTGTGTCCCAACCTAAATACATGTAGTTTTAGGTGAAAACATTGTTCCCTTGCACACTGAATTTCAGTGTGAAAATTCGACAAACCAAAGAAAAAGGGAGATCCACCTTAGAAGGCACGTAAAGAAATCAGCACATAAGTGAGCCGACTAACGGGGAGCAGGAGAACTGCTCAGAAAATATCCAGATCCAGTCTACCAGCTGGGAATATTCTAAAGAGGAAGAATCTGCAGTTAGATGTATCCGTGATAAAGGAGTATAATGTGCCTCTGCATTTTATTCACATAAAATCATCATTAAGCATAGCATTACGAGTTCCTCTTGCTTCCTTCCAGTTATTTTTGAACATCTTACCTTTTTGGGTACTGACAACAAGGAGATTGAGGGCTATTGGGTTCAGCTTGCCAGGACAAATTTATACTTTTGAAAGTTGTTTGTTAAGTCTTGTGTACAGACCTATGTAGCAGAGTCTTGTTGAAAGACATTGTTTGCAATAACAATATTTACAATGTGCTGTACATCAGCCAATTTTTTTTTTATTCATTTGCTTGCTTCTTATTCTATTTATTCTATTCCACTACTTGCGTTTGTACGTCCCTGGAGCACAGTTTAGTTGGATGACTTCTATCCGTCAACTGGATACATTCATGGAAGCACTTGTTACTTTTACTTTCAGCACTCAATGGTTGTGCATGTGTTTTCTTGCTCTTTCGCTTGTGAGCTGCTTCTCCTTTCACATCACCACCCTCACACTCTCCATAATGTTCCTCCACTCCCTCTAGCTGATATGTTGCTTCATTCACTCCTCCCTGTAATGTTTGACTTTATTTTGTATCCTTGCTGTGTGGTTCCTTCGTTTCGCCACTGTCCCTCTTTGCTCAATGCTATTTGGTAGCAGCACTGACTTGACCTTCCCCAAACTCCTGGCTCTATTCCTTTTTTTTGTTGCAATTGTTTCAATCAATCAATCAAATAATTTGTAGAGCGCACTACATACCTGCAAGGGTTCCAAGGCGCTGAGGGAGGGGGGGGGGGGAGGGGGTGCAGTAGCTACTGATCGAACAGCCAGGTCTGGTGTTGTCTCCTGAAGGTTAGTAGGGCTTCGGTTTGTCGTAGGATGAGGGGGAGGGTGTTCCAGGTTGTGGCGGCGCAGTGGGAGAAGGATCTGCCTCCGGCTGTGGTTCTACAGATGCGTGGGACGGTGGCCAGGGAGAGGTCTGCGGAGCGGAGTTTCCTGTTGGGTACGTAGCAGGAGAGTCGACTGTTGAGGTAGGCTGGGCCGGTCTTGTGGAGTGCCTTGTGTGCGTGGATCAGGAGCTTGAAGTAGATTCTTTTGTTGACAGGGAGCCAGTGCAGGTTCCTGAGGTGGGGGGTGATGTGGTCGCGGCGCGGGACGTCAATAATCAGGCGTGCAGAGGCATTCTGGATTCTTTGCAGTCTGTTGATGAGCTTGGTCGGGGCGCCGGCGTAGAGGGTGTTTCCGTAGTCGAGTCTGCTGCTGACTAGGGCCTGGGTGACTGTTTTTCTTGTGTCTGTCAGGATCCATCTGTAGATCTTGCGGAGAATATGGAGGGTGTTGAAGCAGGTGGAGGAGACAACGTTGACTTATTTGGTCATGGTGTATTTCAAGTCGAGGATGACTCCCAGGTTGCGTGCGTGGTTGGTGGGTGCGGGGGTGTCCCCAGTGACGAGGGCCACCAGGAGTTGTCCCATGCTGAGGGGTTGGGCCCGAGGATGAGGATCTCCGTCTTGTCTGTGTTCAGCTTAAGGTGGCTATCTTCCATCCATTCGTCGACGGACTTCATTCCCTGGTAGAGCTTGGATTTGGCAGTGAGAGGGTCCTCGGTGAGGGAGAGGATGAGTAGCGTGTCGTCGGCGTAGGAGATTATTTTGAGGTTGTGATGTTGGGCGATGCGTGCGAGGGGCGCCATGTAGACGTTGAACAGCGTCGGGCGGAGGGAGGATCCCTGCAGGACGCTGCAGATGATCTCGAAGGCTTCGGATCGGCACTGGGGGAGGTGGACTCTCTGGGTTCTGCAGGAGAGGAAGGAGGATGTCCAGTCCAGGGCCTTGTCTCGGCGGCGGAGAGGTCCAGAAGGATGAGGGCCACCGTCTCGCCGTTATCCAGTAGGAGCCTAATGTCGCCTGTGGCGGTGAAGAGGGCGGTCTCGGTGCTGTGGTTGCTGCGGAATCCTGATTGGGAAGGGTCCAGGATGCTGTTGTCTTCGAGGTAGCGGGTGAGCTGGATGTTGACTATCTTCTCGATGACCTTAGCTCGGAATGGAAGCAGGGAGATGGGCCGGAGGTTTTTGAGTTCACTAGGGTCCGCCTTGGGTTTCTTCAGTAGGGCGTTGATTTCGGCATGCTTCCAGCTCTCAGTCGCGGTCTCGAAGGAGAGGTTGATGATACTGCGCAGGTGGGGTGCGATGGAGCTGCTGGCTTTGTTGAAGATTTGGTGTGGAAAGGGGTCAGACGGCGAGCCGGAGTGGATCATGCTCATGGTCTTGATTGTGTCTTCGATGCTCACATTGGCCCAGGTTGTCAGGGGGTCGTGGTCGGTGGGGTGCGGTGGGTCCAGCGTGTTGGGGGCTGATGGGGTCGTCCGGGAGTTGAAGCTGTCGTAGATGTCGGTGATCTTGCGGTGGAAGAAGGTGGCGAGGGAGTCGCACAGGGCTTGCGATGGCGGGATGTCGTTGGAGCTGGGGTTGGAGAGTTCTTTAACGACGTTGAAGAGCTCCTTGCTGTGGTGTGCGTTGTTGTTGAGGCGGTCTTTGAAGGAGGTTCTCTTGGCGGTCCTGATGAGGTGGTGGTGGTGGTGGTTGCGGATGGCGTTTTTGTGGGCTGTGCGGCTGTCTGGTGACTTCTCGCTGAGCCATTTGTTCTCCAGCTTTCGGCAGGTGCGCTTAGACGCTAGGAGTTCCGGGGTCAACCAATTGGCTCTCTTGCTGGTGTCTTTGAGGGTTTGTTTTTTCAGCAGGGCTAGGGTGTTGGCACAGTTTTCATTCCATCGTCTGAGGGTGCGCGCACCATCGTCCGGGTTGGCGGGGTTGGTTGGTGGGTTGAGCGCGAGGTTTGTCTGTAGTTGTACTTCGGTGATTTTGCCCCAGCAGCGTCGGGGGATCTGTGGGGTGAGGTGATGTGTGACGGGTTTCCGAAAGGTGAAGTGGATGCAGTGGTGGTCGGTCCAGGTGGGTTCGGAGACGTGGCTGAAGGAGACGTGGGGGCTTGAGGAGAAGATGGCGTCGAGCGTGTGTCCAGCGATGTGGGTCGGCGTCATGACGAGCTGTTCCAATCCGAGGTTGGCGAGGTTGTCTACCAGGGTGGAGGAGTTGCTGTCGTTGTTGTACTCCAGATGGAAGTTCAGGTCTCCGAGTAGGATGTAGTCTCCGGAGGTCAGTGCGTGCGTGCTGATTAAGTCGGCGATGGCGTCGCAGAATTGTGGTCGGGGTCCGGGTGGTCTGTAGACGAGGGTGACTCTTAGGGTGGTCTTGGGGTCCGTGTGGATCTGGAAGTGCATGTGTTCGGCAGTGCTGAGAGTGTCGTCGGTGTTTGTTGAGACCCTGATGGTCTTTTTGTGGACGATGGCGATTCCTCCTCCGACTCCGTTGGTGCGGTCTCTGCGTGCGATCTTGTATCCGTTGGGGATGGCTATGGCGATGTCTGGAGAGGTGGCTTTGTTCATCCAGGTCTCGGTCAGGAAGGCGACGTCTGGTGATGCGGTGTCGAGTAGGTCCCAGAGCTTGACGGGGGGTTTGCGTGCGGAACGGGTGTTGATCAGGATGCATCGGAGCTTGTTGTGTTAGGTCATGGCGGGAGTCTCTGTGTCTTCGATGCAGGAGAAGCTGCAGTTCTGGCAGTTGAAGGACCGTGAGTGCGCATCAGGGTGGCCCTGCAGCAGGTGGGGGTCCGTCCTTGGTTGAGAGCGATGAGGGTGTTGGCGTTGTATCGGAGGCGGTCTTCATGGCTGGTGCGGGGGCCAGGGGTTCTGGCGCTGGGCGTGGTCCAGGCACGGACGGGTGCAGACGGGCTTGCCTTAGGCGCGACTTTGGCCGCCATTATAAGGGGAGGTGGGAGGGAGGAGCAGCTGGGAGACGGGAGGTAGGGGGCAGCGAAAGGGCGCGGGTAGGCGGGGCCGCAGGGGCAGCAGCGGCGGAAACTGCGGGGAATGGGCACGGAGGAACAAAAGGCAAAAAAGGCTACACAAGGCAAAAGGTTACAAAAGGCAAAAAGGATACACAAGAAGGGGAAAAATACAACGGTCAGTGGGGCACAGAGCACAAAACACCAAGACACCAAGAGTGCTGGTGGAGCTGCACCCTGGGGGGGGGAGCGGTTTAGGGGGGGAGACACGATGGAGCGACCTACCGTGCAAGGTCAATTTTTTGTTTAAATTCTTTTTAAAAAAAATATTTGTAAAGGGCCAGGCAGTTGTATTTTACGAACATGCTGTTCCTTTCCTGAAATTAGTTTATCCCCTACTTATTAGACTTTTTAAATGCACTGCTCCAAGGTGGATGTCTGCCATCTTGGAATGGTAAATACATTTTAAAAAACTGGTCAAGATGCTTAAGTGCATTTAAGAAAACGCCCCTTTTTGTATAGTCACCCCCAATTATTTTGGCTGATGCTGCAGGTTTTTTGACTGAGAGTGCACTGAGTCCTGCTAACTAGACCTTAGAGCCAATGCCCTGACCCTTAAACACATATGTCACATTTTATATACCTGATTGGCATAGGCTAACATACTTGTGTGCCATTAGAATATGGTACCCAAGGCATGTAAGTTAGAGGGTCACTCCAGGGATTCCAGCTCTGCTTGTGACACCCTGGACGTGACCCAAGTAAAAGATGTCTCCCAGTCCACTACTGCAGTCTGGTAGGGCAGTTTTCAAACTGCTAGCCCGATTTTGCCATTTCAAACAATGGCAAAGGCAAAACCTCCTTCAGCAATATGTACAAGTCACCACTAAGGTAGACCTATAGAGAACAAAGTAGAGTGCAGCATATTTTATGGGCAGTGCATGTAGTTTACATGTTCTGGCACTAAAAACGCATAACTGTTTTTACTGTGGAAAGACTTGGTTGCCCAATCGAAGTTGCACCTGAGTTCGCGGAACCAGGGAGAGTCGTTGAAGTGCAGCTTGGTTACCCAGAAGGAGAGTTACCATTACCATTCAAGGAAGGATTCCACTGTGACCACGATAGTAGCCCAGTGGAAACTGGATTTCTGCCAGGACCGTGAACAGCCACCCCATGCCCCTCTGGACCATCACCTCACTTTGGGAATTCTGAATGACCCTCAAGACCTGGCTGTTCAAATAAGCCTCCAAGCCTGCAAACGCCTGTATACCCTATCAGGTGATTAGCCACACTTTATAAATCCTGATTGACTAACTCACAGACCCACACAGGCAGTCTCGCACCCACTGACAGACCCACACAGCAATCCTCACACCAACTCACAGACCCATTCACAGATCAACACAGGCACTCATAGACCGCAGGTTCTCACTCCCATTTACAGACCCTTACAGGCACTCAGAGGGCCACTCACATACCCAAGTAGGCACTCACACAGCCACTCGCAGACCGGCACAACCATTCATACACTCACTTACAGATCCACATATGCCCTCTGATACCCACTGACAGAACCACAGGCACTCTCAGACCCAGTGACAGAGTCACACACCCACAAAACCACTCACATACCCATGCACAGACCCAGACACTTACACACCTAATCAAAGACCCTTTCAGACACTCTTACACACATTTGCCCAATCATAGACCCACACAGACACTCACACTATCACCCACCCACCCACTGATAGAGCCTCACATCCACTCACAGAATCACACACAGTTGCAGACTCATTGAGAGAGCCATGCAAGCACTCATACATCTACTCACATATCCATGGAGGCACTAACAAATCTGCTCACAGACCCACACTAGCACTCACAGACCCACTCATACATCCATGCAGGTACTCAGACACCCACGCATAAACCTATGCAGGTACTCAAATACCCAATTAGAGACCCCTGCATCCATTTATACACCCACCTTCAGATTTTTACAGGCACTTGCACACCCACTCATACACCTTTGCAGGCTGTCATAGACCCACTCACAAACCTATATAGGCACTCACACACCCACTTACAGACCAACACAGGCACTCACAGACCTACTCACACACCCAGAGATACTCATACACCCATTCACAGACCCACACAGGTACTCATACACATTTACACATCTACTCACAGACCTGTACAAGCGAATTCTAAATGAGCTGCTTTTTTACTGAATGTATGCTTTTGGTTTGTGGATTCACCTGAGTTGAGCAAAAACTTCCAAAGACAAATTTAAAAAGAGAATGAACAGCTGTTTGAGAAAAAGAGTGGCTGTAAAAGGAGCCTTTGTGTTTATGTTGAGCAGATAACACCACAAAATATATTGATGGACAGAGTGTTGAAACTATTAAAACACTCACCCCCAGTCACAAATCTGGTTTTAATCAACTGTTATATTGTGCTCCATATCACTCCAGTTTGGACCCAGCCTTATGTAGCTCAATCTTGACCCTGCTCCCCATGAAAACAGTCCAGCCTGAACTGCCAAGCCAGGTCTTCCCCGAACCAGAACAAGTATCCTGGGACCGGTTTTGGGGTATCTCCCTGTTGGACTTGGCCCTTTTTCCCTGAATTTTTTCGTTTTTGTAGTGTTAAGGTGCAGGTGCTCCCTTCACCCAAGATGGCTGCCACAGGCCCCTGCTACTGCAGAGTGGCCTGTTCTAGTAGCACCCTAGCTGCCAGGAGCTGGCTGGAACCCCACAGCAATGTTGCAACTCCAGCCCGCCTTTTTGTCCCATAGGTAGAGTGGGGAAGCTCCTGGAATGTGCTGGAACCTTCTAGAAGGGAGGTGTGGTTTCTCTTTTGCCGCCTTGGCTAGAGGTCACCTGACCTAGGGCTACTTAAGAGAGGGAGGGAAACTTTTGTGGTGAGTTGGCCATTGGGGTGAAGCAGAGCTGGAAGAATCCACCAGGAGTGTAGGCGGTAGGGCCTAGCCAGGGACTTATGCCTCTGAGAGTGACAGGATCTAGGTGCTGCCTCTTAAGTGAGTGAGGGACCCTGTGAAACCCACTGATCTTGCCCAGCAGTAGGAGGACCCAGAGACTCTCTGCCCAGCCTGACTAGGAAGGATCTAGTCGCCCTCTCCATTCCTAACCCCCTGTAACAGAACCCCTTAAGGGCACCAGATACATCTGCGCCAATAAGACTTCATCTAACAGCTGAGAACCAAGACTGAATACTGAGACTGCGTGTCCAGACTGAACTCTGAAACCTATTCACCAAGCACTGAGTGTGTGTCCAGACTGAACTCTAAAACCTATCCACCAAGCACTGAGACTGCGTGTCCAGACTGACCCCTGAACCCTGATGCAAAGCTGACTGGAGAACCACCGGGGATCGACCAGGTATTAGCGCTGTGACCCCTGCGCTCCCTGCCCTGGTCTGGGACCCCTAGCAGCGTGCTCCGCTGAGCACAGAACCCCATCCTTAATTTGAGCCCCCCCCCGGTGACGAAGAAGCCAGCGCGCTCACCGCCGTGGCCTGGAGGCCTGGAGAAGTGCCCTGCTGTGTCACGAGGCCCGCGGAGAAGCCCGGGGCCCCGTCGCTGCCGTCGCAGCTGCGAAAGGAGGTGTGCGAGGCCGGGGCCGAGTTCCCCCATCATCGTGGGAGCGGACGCCTGCTGATGCTGAGATCGAGGTAAGCCCGGAGGCTGAGATCGCCCCCGGTGCGCCCCCTGCGGGTTGGGAGCCACACCGCACCCTTAGCCGGGTTTCCTCTCCGTGGGATTCCCCCCCCCCTGACTTCGCGACGGAAGAGACCCCGCCGAGGGATCCTTTCCGTGTGCCCCCTCGAGCGGTACTGAAGCGCGGTGCCCGACGAACTGCACCGGAGCCCAGAGACTTGCTCCTCAAGTCCCGTGGCGCTCCCCGCTGGAAGCTCCGCTCCGAAGTACTGAGAGTCATTGATTACGAGTGGCGCTTTGGGTTATATGCTCCGCTCCAAAGTACTGAGAGGCATTGATTACGAGTGGCGCTTTATGTTATATGCTCCGCTCCAAGGTACTGAGAGTCATTGAGTACGAGTGGCGCCTTGTGTTATACGCTCCGCTCCAAAGTACTGAGAGTCATTGATTACGAGTGGCGCTTTGTTTTAACATGCCCTGCTTTAAAGTCTTACGTGCGATTGATTCCGAATAGCGCTCTGTGATTCATATGCCATGTTGAAGTGTTACGTGCTATTGATTCCGAGTAGCGCGTTGTTATTCATATGCCAGGTTGAAGTGTTACATGCTATTGATTCCGAGTAGCGCGCTATTATTCATGTGCCATATTGAAGTGTTGAACGCTATTGATTACGAGTAGCGCTCTGTTATTTATATTCCCTATTACAGTGCTATGTGCCAGAGATTACGAGTAGTTCTCCATGCTAGGTGCCCCATTCTGAGGTCGTCACCGGTTAGCGCACCCAACGCGCGTGTACAGCTACGTGAGTGGTAGTTGTGCCCCAGGCAGTACTGTTATTTCATGAATTGCATATGTGGTACGAACCGCCTTTATAGCTCCTGACTGATATGTACATCGCTAGCTATTGTATTATCAGCTTATGAAATGTACTGCTACCTCATGAACTGCATCTAACGCAGAGGTCTTCAAACTTTTGGATGCCGAGACCCCCCTGTCAACATTTTGAGGCGTAAGGACCCCCTCTTGACAAAAATGTCTAAACCTGTTGACTAAATTGCGTGGGATGAAAATGTAAATAAGGTTATGTGATGCCGCGTATTTTGGGATAGCATTGCTTCATTATTTTGATATTTGTTACACACAGTAACGCTGAGGAAAGATTTCACCCAATCAGTACCCATTTATAACCAAAATACAGCAATTATCATCAGAAATATTTCAAGTCAACCTTTGTGAAGGGCCTTCCACTCTGCAGCAATACGTGCTGCCACATTAGAAGCTCACCTGGCCCTGACCGGAAGAAGCAGGGGTCCCTTAAAACCCTGGCGGTTTTGTGTAGAGTTAAGCCTTTTACCCATGCAGCTTTCCTCTCACCACCTCCCTTCCATCCCTCTCTCCTCTCCTAACCCCGGATCCCTCTCTCACTTTGCAGGTCATTTTCTTTCACCCCTTTTTACAACTTCTGAACTCTCCCCATTCAACCTCTCACTTCACCTTTAATCACCTCTTGCCATTCTGTCCTTTCACTGCCCTCATCTCTAACAGTCTCTCACATTTATCGCATGGCCTCTCTGGCCCTGTCACCTCCCGTGCCCCTCAGCACTTCTCATTCACCTCGTCTCTTCATTCAAATTTTTGTCTATTTGTATCTTACACCTCTCCAGTCCCCCCATTCTTCTTTCACATCTCCCCTTTGTTCTAACAGAAGCCCTCACCTTTGGATCACACTCACTTCTTGCGTGTCCACACTTCTCTTCGGCAATTCACATTTCTCCTCATCCCTGACCTCTTCAATCAAATTCTCTCACTCCCTTGCTGTCCTCTCTCATTTTGGGTGCGGATGCAAGTTCAGAATGGGATGAATGAATGTATGATTACTGATGGGCTTGTTTGAGTGAGTTGCATATTGAGTAGTGAGGGGGACAGGTGAGTGAAGTGTCACATGAGTGCAGGATGAGTAGTGTACTTGTGTGACTGCAGGTTGAGGTATAGTGTGAGCAGGACAAGTGCATTGTGAGTGCAGAGTGATCACTGTGAGTGCAAGGTGAGCGGGTGAATGGTGCAAGTGCATGGTGATCAGTGTGAGTGCATTGTGATCGCTGTGAGTGCAAGGTGAGCGGGTGAATGGTGCAAGTGCATGGTGATCAGTGTGAGTGCATTGTGATCACTGTGAGTGCAAGGTGAGCGGGTGAATGGTGCAAGTGCATGGTGATCAGTGTGAGTGCATTGTGATCACTGTGAGTGCAAGGTGAGCGGGTGAATGGTGCAAGTGCATGGTGATCAGTGTGAGTGCATTGTGATCGCTGTGAGTGCAGGGTGAGCGGGTGAATGGTGCAAGTGCATGGTGATCAGTGTGAGTGCATTGTGATCACTGTGAGTGCAAGGTGAGCGTGTGAATGGTGCAAGTGCATGGTGATCAGTGTGAGTGCATTGTGATCGCTGTGAGTGCAGGGTGAGCGGGTGAATGGTGCAAGTGCATGGTGATCAGTGTGAGTGCATTGTGATCGTTGTGAGTGCAGGGTGAGCGGGTGAATGGTGTGAGTGCATGGTGATCAGTGTGAGTGCATTGTGATCGCTGTGAGTGCAGGGTGAGCGGGTGAATGGTGCAAGTGCATGGGGATCAGTGTGAGTGCATTGTGATCACTGTGAGTGCAAGGTGAGCGGGTGAATGGTGCAAGTGCATGGTGATCAGTGTGAGTGCATTGTGATCGCTGTGAGTGCAGGGTGAGCGGGTGAATGGTGTGAGTGCATGGTGATCAGTGTGAGTGCATTGTGATCACTGTGAGTGCAGGGTGAGCGTGACAATGAAGGGCGAGAATGAGGAATGAGTTGTCTGAATGCAGGGTGCATTCCCAGACCCATGAAGTAACTCAGCATGTTATTGACGGGGGCGTAGACTTTAATATCTAAGTTAAACTATTGCGGCATTAATCGGGGATCGAGGGTGAAGGAAATAAATAATGTGCTGATCCTGCAACAAACTTCCAGTCCTATGGTTAGGGTTGCCAGCAGATTATTTTGGTGGCCCAGTTGGTACAAAAAAAAGCAGTCACCTAAAGCGGTATTTTCAGCGCTTATCTGTGCATACTTCCCAGGGCCGGCTTTAGTGCTGGTGGTGCCCTGTGCGACAATGTTTGTTGGTGCCACCCACAATGACCACCCCCACCACGGATTCTCTCACTAGCACCCTTTAACAGTGACCAAGTCTCCATAACCCCACACTCTCAGATGCATTGAATTAGTTATATAGTGCCACTCATACCAGTGTAGGGTGTCCGAGCACTTTGCATCACACACACATTACACAGAGACAATCAATCATAAGTGTGTAAATCAGTGTATAGGAAATGTTACATAAGCCAAAGGACTAAAAGTATAGGAGTCACATGTCATCCATACTGGTTGGCAGTATAGTTCAAGAGTGCTTGGTGTGGAGAAGCACAAACTCCGAGCCGAAAAAGAAACAGCAAAGTTGGGAGTTTCCTTTAACAATAAGAATTGATTTCTAGCCAAATTAACCCTTTTTGCAACATTAATCAATGGTCTAATAATGTATTCTTTGTAGTGTGCATGCTGTTCTAGGATGAAAGTTAATAGCTCACTATTCTATATCAGGACTTTAAGTTATACATTGCAAGTAACAAAAGGATGTCTCTTTGAAAGCAGTAACCTGCTGATCTCTTCACATCATACGCACTCTGTAATCTACTTGGTACACATTCTTTGCAGCAGGCATATTAACCCTCTGCACTAACATCACCCAAGTCAAAACCTCAACTATACAACATTCTGATCTCTCTCCAGGAAGATAATTAATCACACGTTATCTTGACATTTATGTGAGGCCTGGTGATTGCCGGGAAAGAAACGCTGCAGCAGGTGCTTCAAAAGCACAATAAACTTTCACACACGGCGCCCCCAGGAAGCCAACTTTGTATTCCTTTCCATGAAATGCATTCTCACACTACGTCAGTGAATGGAAAATCCAAATGTAAGGAATAGGCACAGTGGGGACCCAGGGGGTACTGGAACCAGGGATAAAACCTAAGCCTCTGTAACCAGTTTACAAAGGCATGTTAAATGGTCTTTAAAGACCTGTGAAAAAAAAAAGGGGTGCCGGAGATAGGACTCCAGACACTGCCCAGCTGAGCCCCCAGCAGCTCAAGTTTCACTGCAGCAGCCCGGGCTGAGACACAGGACGGGGGAAGGGGGGGGGGGGGGGGGGGCTGAAGCCCTTGGGCCTGGGCAGAAGTGTGACTGGGAAGGCGCGACCCCCTTTGCATCACTCCACGGCCCCCCTGGGGGTCGCGCCCCACAGTTTGAAGACCCCTGATCTAACGTGATCTACTTGGATAATCTTGAGTATTTACATAACTCCTACAGTGTGGCGTCACTTATTGTGTGTGTTCCTCGTCGCATGTGAGGTGCGTGTTGTATGGTTGCTTTACACACAGTCCTCTGGTGGCCCGACCGCTCGTGTCACGTTACCGCCCCATAGGGCCTGGAGACCCCAGGTCCTACATTGTTGGCGAGCGGTGGGATCCTTAAGACCTGTGACCATACAGCACCCTTCCGTGAGGCGGCAGGCGCCACAATTAAACGCCTAATTGTTCCAGAGCTCTGAAACCATTGTTTGCTGAATTGTTATTTCCACTGTCCAGGTTGAAAGTGCAAGAGTCCTGGTTAGCTGAGAACTGTTGCCTATCCCCTAGGAATTTTTCTCCTTAGTGTCTAGGTCCCCACCTGCCAGAATGGAATTCCGGTTAGCTGACCTCGAGGGGTACTCGGTGAAGCAACTGAGGGAGTTCGGGCAGGGGATGGGGGTGCCTGGGGTACGGAGGGCCAAAGGACCGGAACTCCGCACCGCCATTAGGGCATGGGTAGAGGCCCACCCAGAAGGGAACGAAGATGAGGGACAGAAGGCGCCAGATGCACCTCAGGAGGAGAGCGCCCAGGAAGTACTAGACATCTTAAATGTAGATATGTCGGAAAATGTGCCCCAGGGAGACGTTCTGGGGCCAGTAGTAGGACAGGGTCTAGTAGGAGCGCGTCTCCAAAGGAGTATGAGGACAGAAGGGAAGAGAGGCAGTTAAAGTGGGAGCTAGCCAAATTGGAACAGGAAAGGGAAAACAAGAGATGGGCAATGGAGGAAATGAGGGTGGCGCACGAGCTTCGGCTGAAGGAGTTGGAGCTGCGTGGCCTCCAGATGAATGTGTCCAGTGAGGACACTGGTGGCAGCATACCGAAAGCTCCACAGGAGCTAGAATTTTATTTACCCCAGGATGACATCACCAGGGTGTCTGAGGAGGCATCGGTGGGTGACCCTGAAGGGGGTGGTGCAGGGCACTTCCAACCCAGCGAGGTGGGGGAGGTGGCAGATAGCCCAGCTAGGTCCCAGGGAGAGAGGGTTGTAGGGCCTCACGACCTATCCATAGGAAGGAGTGAGACGGGGAGGTGTCCCGAGGTGCCCCAACCGCAGTCTCAGGGCCTGGAGAGTTCCGCAAGGGAGCCCCAGGTTGGGAGCCTAGGCTGTCCCGATGTGCCGCCCGAGGAAAGGGAGCCCCTAGTGTCAGGAGGACCCAGGGCGACTGTAACCAGCGCTCCTGAGGTTCTGGGGTTGGCCCAGTTTCAGGATTTAGATCCTGGGCTGGGGTGCCAGGCTCAGGGTTTGCCTGACCTGGCGGGTGGGGCCTCTGTTAACAGGGTCCCCCCGAAATTGACTTCCAGGGGTACTTTTCCCGTTAGGAGGGTGCTGAAATCTGGAAGGGGGTGCGGAGGGAGGAAGGTCTCGCCTCGGGCACCGGCTCAGCCGAAGGGTTTAGGCCCTAGGTTGGGGAATCAGTTGAAGGGTCAAGGCCCTGTACTGAGGAGACAGTGGTGGTCTGAGGGTGCCTCGCAGGGTAGGGTGAGGAACCCCAGAAGGAGAGTTAGGTGTAGGAGAGCCTCGCCCCTGAAGGCTAGTCAGCCTAAGGGTGTGGACCCCAGGTGGAAGGACCAGAGGCAGTTTAGGACTGCAAGGAAGAGTAGGAGAGTGGTCAACGGGAACTACAGGCCTGGGGCTACTGCCCCCCACTCTGAGAGACCACACGGGCCAGTGACATCTGGATGGCCCAGGGGCCGGTCCTGGCCACAACTAGCTAGGGAGCCCCCGTGGGGTGGTTTCGTTGGTCCAGGGAGGATTGAGAGCGAACCATCGGGTTCCAGAGTGGAAGAGAATCTGCAGTTGCGGGCCTGCGTCCACCTTTTCTCGCCCCAAGCAGGGAAGCCCATCAAGGCATTGATCGGTCTACCCTGGCTTTCGGCTGGAAGGGGGTTATGTTGGACTTGGCCCTTTTTCCCTGAATTTTTTCGTTTTTGTAGTGTTAAGGTGCAGGTGCTCCCTTCACCCAAGATGGCTGCCACAGGCCCCTGCTACTGCAGAGTGGCCTGTTCTAGTAGCACCCTAGCTGCCAGGAGCTGGCTGGAACCCCACAACAATGTTGCAACTCCAGCCCGCCTTTTTGTCCCATAGGTAGAGTGGGGAAGCTCCTGGAATGTGCTGGAACCTTCTAGAAGGGAGGTGTGGTTTTTCTTTTGCCGCCTTGGCTAGAGGTCACCTGACCTAGGGCTACTTAAGAGAGGGAGGGAAACTTTTGTGGTGAGTTGGCCATTGGAGTGAAGCAGAGCTGGAAGAATCCACCAGGAGTGTAGGCGGTAGGGCCTAGCCAGGGACTTATGCCGCTGAGAGTGACAGGATCTAGGTGCTGCCTCTTAAGTGAGTGAGGGACCCTGTGAAACCCACTGATCTTGCACAGCAGTAGGAGGACCCAGAGACTCTCTGCCCAGCCTGACTAGGAAGGATCTAGTCGCCCTCTCCATTCCTAACCCCCTGTAACAGAACCCCTTAAGGGCGCCAGATACATCTGCGCCAATAAGACTTCATCTAACAGCTGAGAACCAAGACTGAATACTGAGACTGCGTGTCCAGACTGAACTCTAAAACCTATTCACCAAGCACTGAGACTGCGTGTCCAGACTGACCCCTGAACCCTGATGCAAAGCTGACTGGCGAACCACCGGGGATCGACCAGGTATTAGCGCTGTGACCCCTGCGCTCCCTGCCCTGGTCTGGGACCCCCGGCAGCGTGCTCCGCTGAGCACAGAACCCCATCCTTAATTTGAGCCCCCCCCACCCCCCCGGTGACGACGAAGCCAGCGCGCTCACCGCCGTGGCCTGGAGGCCTGGAGAAGTGCCCTGCCGTGTCACGAGGCCCGCGGAGAAGCCCGGGGCCCCGTCGCTGCCGTCGCAGCTGCGAGAGGAGGTGTGCGAGGCCGGGGCCGAGTTCCCCCATCATCGTGGGAGCGGACGCCTGCTGATGCCGAGATCGAGGTAAGCCCGGAGGCTGAGATCGCCCCCGGTGCGCCCCCTGCGGGTTGGGAGCCACACCGCACCCTTAGCCGGGTTTCCTCTCCGTGGGATTTCCCCCCCCTGACTTCGCGACAGAAGAGACCCCGCCGAGGGATCCTTTCCGTGTGCCCCCTCGAGCGGTACTGAAGCGCGGTGCCCGACGAACTGCACCGGAGCCCAGAGACTTGCTCCTCAAGTCCCGTGGCGCTCCCCGCTGGAAGCTCCGCTCCAAAGTACTGAGAGTCATTGATTACGAGTGGCGCTTTGGGTTATATGCTCCGCTCCAAAATACTGAGAGGCATTGATTACGAGTGGCGCTTTATGTTATATGCTCCGCTCCAAAGTACTGAGAGTCATTGAGTACGAGTGGCGCCTTGTGTTATACGCTCCGCTCCAAAGTACTGAGAGTCATTGATTACGAGTGGCGCTTTGTTTTAACATGCCTTGCTTTAAAGTCTTACGTGCGATTGATTCCGAATAGCGCTCTGTGATTCATATGTCATGTTGAAGTGTTACGTGCTATTGATTCCGAGTAGCGCGTTGTTATTCATATGCCAGGTTGAAGTGTTACGTGCTATTGATTCCGAGTAGCGCCCTATTATTCATGTGCCATATTGAAGTGTTGAACGCTATTGATTACGAGTAGCGCTCTGTTATTTATATTCCCTATTACAGTGCTATGTGCCAGAGATTACGAGTAGTTCTCCATGCTAGGTGCCCCGTTCTGAGGTCGTCACCGGTTAGCGCACCCAACGCGCGTGTACAGCTACGTGAGTGGTAGTTGTGCCCCAGGCAGTACTGTTATTTCATGAATTACATATGTGGTACGAACCGCCTTTATATCTCCTGACTGATATGTACATCGCTAGCTATTGTATTATCAGCTTATGAAATGTACTGCTACCTCATGAACTGCATCTAACGTGATCTACTTGGATAAACTTGAGTATTTACATAACTCCTACAGTGTGGCGTCACTTATTGTGTGTGTTCCTCGTCGCATGTGAGGTGCGTGTTGTATGGTTGCTTTACACACAGTCCTCTTGTGGCCCGATCGCTCGTGTCACGTTACCGCCCCATAGGGCCTGGAGACCCCAGGTCCTACATTGTTGGCGAGCGGTGGGATCCTTAAGACCTGTGACCATACAGCACCCTTCCGTGAGGCGGCAGGCGCCACAATTAAACGCCTAATTGTTCCAGAGCTCTGAAACCATTGATTGCTGCATTGTTATTTCCACTGTCCAGGTTGAAAGTGCAAGAGTCCTGGTTAGCTGAGAACTGTTGCCTATCCCCTAGGAATTTTTCTCCTTAGTGTCTAGGTCCCCACCTGCCAGAATGGAATTCCGGTTAGCTGACCTTGAGGGGTACTCGGTGAAGCAACTGAGGGAGTTCGGGCAGGGGATGGGGGTGCCTGGGGTACGGAGGGCCAAAGGACCGGAACTTAGCACCGCCATTAGGGCATGGGTAGAGGCCCACCCAGAAGGGAACGAGGATGAGGGACAGAAGGCGCCAGATGCACCTCAGGAGGAGAGCGCCCAGGAAGTACTAGACATCTTAAATGTAGATATGTCGGAAAATGTGCCCCCAGGGAGACGTTCTGGGGCCAGTAGTAGGACAGGGTCTAGTGGGAGCGCGTCTCCAAAGGAGTATGAGGACAGAAGGGAAGAGAGGCAGTTAAAGTGGGAGCTAGCCAAATTGGAACAGGAAAGGGAAAACAAGAGATGGGCAATGGAGGAAATGAGGATGGCGCACGAGCTTCGGCTGAAGGAGTTGGAGCTGCGTGGCCTCCAGATGAATGTGTCCAGTGAGGACACTGGTGGCAGCATACCGAAAGCTCCACAGGAGCTAGAATTTTATTTACCCCAGGATGACATCATTAGGGTGTCTGAGGAGGCATGGGTGGGTGACCCTGAAGGGGGTGGTGCAGGGCTCTTCCAACCCAGCGAGGTGGGGGAGGTGGCAGATAGCCCAGCTAGGTCCCAGGGAGAGAGGGTTGTAGGGCCTCACGACCTATCCATAGGAAGGAGTGAGACGGGGAGGTGTCCCGAGGTGCCCCAACCGCAGTCTCAGGGCCTGGAGAGTTCCGCAAGGGAGCCCCAGGTTGGGAGCCTAGGCTGTCCCGATGTGCCGCCCGAGGAAAGGGAACCCCTAGTGTCAGAAGGACCCCAGGCGACTGTAACCAGCGCTCCTGAGGTTCTGGGGTTGGCCCAGTTTCAGGATTTAGATCCTGGGCTGGGGTGCCAGGCTCAGGGTTTGCCTGACCTGGCGGGTGGGGCCTCTGTTAACAGGGTCCCCCCCGAAATTGACTTCCAGGGGTAATTTTCTCGTTAGGAGGGTGCCGAAATCTGGAAGGGGGTGCGGAGGGAGGAAGGTCTCGCCTCGGGCACCGGCTCAGCCGAAGGGTTTAGGCCCTAGGTTGGGGAATCAGTTGAAGGGTCAAGGCCCTGTACTGAGGAGACAGTGGTGGTCTGAGGGTGCCTCGCAGGGTAGGGTGAGGAACCCCAGAAGGAGAGTTAGGGGGAGGAGAGCCTCGCCCCTGAAGGCTGGTCAGCCTAAGGGTGTGGACCCCAGGTGGAAGGACCAGAGGCAGTTTAGGACTGCAAGGAAGAGTAGGAGAGTGGTCAACGGGAACTACAGGTCTGGGGCTACTGCCCCCCACTCTGAGAGACCACACGGGCCAGTGACATCTGGATGGCCCAGGGGCCGGTCCTGGCCACAACTAGCTAGGGAGCCCCCGTGGGGTGGTTTCGTTGGTCCAGGGAGGATTGAGAGCGAACCATCGGGTTCCAGAGTGGAAGAGAATCTGCAGTTGCGGGCCTGCGTCCACCTTTTCTCGCCCCAAGCAGGGAAGCCCATCAAGGCATTGATCGGTCTACCCTGGCTTTCGGCTGGAAGGGGGTTATGTTGGACTTGGCCCTTTTTCCCTGAATTTTTTCGTTTTTGTAGTGTTAAGGTGCAGGTGCTCCCTTCACCCAAGATGGCTGCCACAGGCCCCTGCTACTGCAGAGTGGCCTGTTCTAGTAGCACCCTAGCTGCCAGGAGCTGGCTGGAACCCCACAACAATGTTGCAACTCCAGCCCGCCTTTTTGTCCCATAGGTAGAGTGGGGAAGCTCCTGGAATGTGCTGGAACCTTCTAGAAGGGAGGTGTGGTTTTTCTTTTGCCGCCTTGGCTAGAGGTCACCTGACCTAGGGCTACTTAAGAGAGGGAGGGAAACTTTTGTGGTGAGTTGGCCATTGGAGTGAAGCAGAGCTGGAAGAATCCACCAGGAGTGTAGGCGGTAGGGCCTAGCCAGAGACTTATGCCGCTGAGAGTGACAGGATCTAGGTGCTGCCTCTTAAGTGAGTGAGGGACCCTGTGAAACCCACTGATCTTGCACAGCAGTAGGAGGACCCAGAGACTCTCTGCCCAGCCTGACTAGGAAGGATCTAGTCGCCCTCTCCATTCCTAACCCCCTGTAACAGAACCCCTTAAGGGCGCCAGATACATCTGCGCCAATAAGACTTCATCTAACAGCTGAGAACCAAGACTGAATACTGAGACTGCGTGTCCAGACTGAACTCTAAAACCTATTCACCAAGCACTGAGACTGCGTGTCCAGACTGACCCCTGAACCCTGATGCAAAGCTGACTGGCGAACCACCGGGGATCGACCAGGTATTAGCGCTGTGACCCCTGCGCTCCCTGCCCTGGTCTGGGACCCCCGGCAGCGTGCTCCGCTGAGCACAGAACCCCATCCTTAATTTGAGCCCCCCCACCCCCCCGGTGACGACGAAGCCAGCGCGCTCACCGCCGTGGCCTGGAGGCCTGGAGAAGTGCCCTGCCGTGTCACGAGGCCCGCGGAGAAGCCCGGGGCCCCGTCGCTGCCGTCGCAGCTGCGAGAGGAGGTGTGCGAGGCCGGGGCCGAGTTCCCCCATCATCGTGGGAGCGGACGCCTGCTGATGCCGAGATCGAGGTAAGCCCGGAGGCTGAGATCGCCCCCGGTGCGCCCCCTGCGGGTTGGGAGCCACACCGCACCCTTAGCCGGGTTTCCTCTCCGTGGGATTTCCCCCCCCTGACTTGGCGACAGAAGAGACCCCGCCGAGGGATCCTTTCCGTGTGCCCCCTCGAGCGGTACTGAAGCGCGGTGCCCGACGAACTGCACCGGAGCCCAGAGACTTGCTCCTCAAGTCCCGTGGCGCTCCCCGCTGGAAGCTCCGCTCCAAAGTACTGAGAGTCATTGATTACGAGTGGCGCTTTGGGTTATATGCTCCGCTCCAAAATACTGAGAGGCATTGATTACGAGTGGCGCTTTATGTTATATGCTCCGCTCCAAAGTACTGAGAGTCATTGAGTACGAGTGGCGCCTTGTGTTATACGCTCCGCTCCAAAGTACTGAGAGTCATTGATTACGAGTGGCGCTTTGTTTTAACATGCCTTGCTTTAAAGTCTTACGTGCGATTGATTCCGAATAGCGCTCTGTGATTCATATGTCATGTTGAAGTGTTACGTGCTATTGATTCCGAGTAGCGCGTTGTTATTCATATGCCAGGTTGAAGTGTTACGTGCTATTGATTCCGAGTAGCGCCCTATTATTCATGTGCCATATTGAAGTGTTGAACGCTATTGATTACGAGTAGCGCTCTGTTATTTATATTCCCTATTACAGTGCTATGTGCCAGAGATTACGAGTAGTTCTCCATGCTAGGTGCCCCGTTCTGAGGTCGTCACCGGTTAGCGCACCCAACGCGCGTGTACAGCTACGTGAGTGGTAGTTGTGCCCCAGGCAGTACTGTTATTTCATGAATTGCATATGTGGTACGAACCGCCTTTATATCTCCTGACTGATATGTACATCGCTAGCTATTGTATTATCAGCTTATGAAATGTACTGCTACCTCATGAACTGCATCTAACGTGATCTACTTGGATAAACTTGAGTATTTACATAACTCCTACAGTGTGGCGTCACTTATTGTGTGTGTTCCTCGTCGCATGTGAGGTGCGTGTTGTATGGTTGCTTTACACACAGTCCTCTTGTGGCCCGATCGCTCGTGTCACGTTACCGCCCCATAGGGCCTGGAGACCCCAGGTCCTACATTGTTGGCGAGCGGTGGGATCCTTAAGACCTGTGACCATACAGCACCCTTCCGTGAGGCGGCAGGCGCCACAATTAAACGCCTAATTGTTCCAGAGCTCTGAAACCATTGATTGCTGCATTGTTATTTCCACTGTCCAGGTTGAAAGTGCAAGAGTCCTGGTTAGCTGAGAACTGTTGCCTATCCCCTAGGAATTTTTCTCCTTAGTGTCTAGGTCCCCACCTGCCAGAATGGAATTCCGGTTAGCTGACCTTGAGGGGTACTCGGTGAAGCAACTGAGGGAGTTCGGGCAGGGGATGGGGGTGCCTGGGGTACGGAGGGCCAAAGGACCGGAACTTAGCACCGCCATTAGGGCATGGGTAGAGGCCCACCCAGAAGGGAACGAGGATGAGGGACAGAAGGCGCCAGATGCACCTCAGGAGGAGAGCGCCCAGGAAGTACTAGACATCTTAAATGTAGATATGTCGGAAAATGTGCCCCCAGGGAGACGTTCTGGGGCCAGTAGTAGGACAGGGTCTAGTGGGAGCGCGTCTCCAAAGGAGTATGAGGACAGAAGGGAAGAGAGGCAGTTAAAGTGGGAGCTAGCCAAATTGGAACAGGAAAGGGAAAACAAGAGATGGGCAATGGAGGAAATGAGGATGGCGCACGAGCTTCGGCTGAAGGAGTTGGAGCTGCGTGGCCTCCAGATGAATGTGTCCAGTGAGGACACTGGTGGCAGCATACCGAAAGCTCCACAGGAGCTAGAATTTTATTTACCCCAGGATGACATCATTAGGGTGTCTGAGGAGGCATGGGTGGGTGACCCTGAAGGGGGTGGTGCAGGGCTCTTCCAACCCAGCGAGGTGGGGGAGGTGGCAGATAGCCCAGCTAGGTCCCAGGGAGAGAGGGTTGTAGGGCCTCACGACCTATCCATAGGAAGGAGTGAGACGGGGAGGTGTCCCGAGGTGCCCCAACCGCAGTCTCAGGGCCTGGAGAGTTCCGCAAGGGAGCCCCAGGTTGGGAGCCTAGGCTGTCCCGATGTGCCGCCCGAGGAAAGGGAACCCCTAGTGTCAGAAGGACCCAGGGCGACTGTAACCAGCGCTCCTGAGGTTCTGGGGTTGGCCCAGTTTCAGGATTTAGATCCTGGGCTGGGGTGCCAGGCTCAGGGTTTGCCTGACCTGGCGGGTGGGGCCTCTGTTAACAGGGTCCCCCCCGAAATTGACTTCCAGGGGTAATTTTCTCGTTAGGAGGGTGCCGAAATCTGGAAGGGGGTGCGGAGGGAGGAAGGTCTCGCCTCGGGCACCGGCTCAGCCGAAGGGTTTAGGCCCTAGGTTGGGGAATCAGTTGAAGGGTCAAGGCCCTGTACTGAGGAGACAGTGGTGGTCTGAGGGTGCCTCGCAGGGTAGGGTGAGGAACCCCAGAAGGAGAGTTAGGGGGAGGAGAGCCTCGCCCCTGAAGGCTGGTCAGCCTAAGGGTGTGGACCCCAGGTGGAAGGACCAGAGGCAGTTTAGGACTGCAAGGAAGAGTAGGAGAGTGGTCAACGGGAACTACAGGTCTGGGGCTACTGCCCCCCACTCTGAGAGACCACACGGGCCAGTGACATCTGGATGGCCCAGGGGCCGGTCCTGGCCACAACTAGCTAGGGAGCCCCCGTGGGGTGGTTTCGTTGGTCCAGGGAGGATTGAGAGCGAACCATCGGGTTCCAGAGTGGAAGAGAATCTGCAGTTGCGGGCCTGCGTCCACCTTTTCTCGCCCCAAGCAGGGAAGCCCATCAAGGCATTGATCGGTCTACCCTGGCTTTCGGCTGGAAGGGGGTTATGTTGGACTTGGCCCTTTTTCCCTGAATTTTTTCGTTTTTGTAGTGTTAAGGTGCAGGTGCTCCCTTCACCCAAGATGGCTGCCACAGGCCCCTGCTACTGCAGAGTGGCCTGTTCTAGTAGCACCCTAGCTGCCAGGAGCTGGCTGGAACCCCACAACAATGTTGCAACTCCAGCCCGCCTTTTTGTCCCATAGGTAGAGTGGGGAAGCTCCTGGAATGTGCTGGAACCTTCTAGAAGGGAGGTGTGGTTTTTCTTTTGCCGCCTTGGCTAGAGGTCACCTGACCTAGGGCTACTTAAGAGAGGGAGGGAAACTTTTGTGGTGAGTTGGCCATTGGGGTGAAGCAGAGCTGGAAGAATCCACCAGGAGTGTAGGCGGTAGGGCCTAGCCAGGGACTTATGCCGCTGAGAGTGACAGGATCTAGGTGCTGCCTCTTAAGTGAGTGAGGGACCCTGTGAAACCCACTGATCTTGCCCAGCAGTAGGAGGACCCAGAGACTCTCTGCCCAGCCTGACTAGGAAGGATCTAGTCGCCCTCTCCATTCCTAGCCCCCTGTAACAGAACCCCTTAAGGGCGCCAGATACATCTGCGCCAATAAGACTTCATCTAACAGCTGAGAACCAAGACTGAATACTGAGACTGCGTGTCCAGACTGAACTCTAAAACCTATTCACCAAGCACTGAGACTGCGTGTCCAGACTGAACTCTAAAACCTATCCACCAAGCACTGAGACTGCGTGTCCAGACTGACCCCTGAACCCTGATGCAAAGCTGACTGGAGAAGCACCGGGGATCGACCAGGTATTAGCGCTGTGACCCCTGCGCTCCCTGCCCTGGTCTGGGACCCCCGGCAGCTTGCTGCACTGAGCACAGAACCCCATCCTTAATTTGAGCCCCCCCCCCCGGTGACGACGAAGCCAGCGCGCTCACCACCGTGGCCTGGAGGCCTGGAGAAGTGCCCTGCCGTGTCACGAGGCCCGCGGAGATGCCCGGGGCCCCGTCGCTGCCGTCGCAGCTGCGAGAGGAGGTGTGCGAGGCCGGGGCCGAGTTCCCCCATCATCGTGGGAGCGGACGCCTGCTGATGCCGAGATCGAGGTAAGCCCGGAGGCTGAGATCGCCCCCGGTGTGCCCCCTGCGGGTTGGGAGCCACACCGCACCCTTAGCCGGGTTTCCTCTCCGTGGGATTTCCTCCCCCTGACTTCGCGACAGAAGAGACCCCGCCGAGGGATCCTTTCCGTGTGCCCCGTCGAGCGGTACTGAAGCGCGGTGCCCGACGAACTGCACCGGAGCCCAGAGACTTGCTCCTCAAGTCCCGTGGCGCTCCCCGCTGGAAGCTCCGCTCCAAAGTACTGAGAGTCATTGATTACGAGTGGCGCTTTGGGTTATATGCTCCGCTCCAAAGTACTGAGAGGCATTGATTACGAGTGGCGCTTTATGTTCTATGCTCCGCTCCAAAGTACTGAGAGTCATTGAGTACGAGTGGCGCCTTGTGTTATACGCTCCGCTCCAAAGTACTGAGAGTCATTGATTAAGAGTGGCGCTTTGTTTTAACATGCCTTGCTTTAAAGTCTTACGTGCGATTGATTCCGAATAGCGCTCTGTGATTCATATGCCATGTTGAAGTGTTACGTGCTATTGATTCCGAGTAGCGCGTTGTTATTCATATGCCAGGTTGAAGTGTTACGTGTTATTGATTCCGAGTAGCGCGCTATTATTCATGTGCCATATTGAAGTGTTGAACGCTATTGATTACGAGTAGCGCTCTGTTATTTATATTCCCTATTACAGTGCTATGTGCCAGAGATTACGAGTAGTTCTCCATGCTAGGTGCCCCGTTCTGAGGTCGTCACCGGTTAGCGCACCCAACGCGCGTGTACAGCTACGTGAGTGGTAGTTGTGCCCCAGGCAGTACTGTTATTTCATGAATTGCATATGTGGTACGAACCGCCTTTATATCTCCTGACTGATATGTACATCGCTAGCTATTGTATTATCAGCTTATGAAATGTACTGCTACCTCATGAACTGCATCTAACGTGATCTACTTGGATAAACTTGAGTATTTACATAACTCCTACAGTGTGGCGTCACTTATTGTGTGTGTTCCTCGGTGCATGTGAGGTGCGTGTTGTATGGTTGCTTTACACACAGTCCTCTGGTGGCCCGACCGCTCGTGTCACGTTACCGCCCCATAGGGCCTGGAGACCCCAGGTCCTACACTCCCCTCATCAGGCAAGCTTGAATCCAGTGGCACAGCAAGCAAGGAACCCCCACTGGGCATACCCTTAGCCACTTATGGCGCACATAGCAACATCACAAAACAAAATGATGGACGGAGTTTTGAAACTTTACTCACCCCAGACACAGATCTGGGTTTAATCCATAGTTATTTTGTACACCACGTCACCCCAGTTTGGACCCAGTCATATGCAAATCAGTCTTAACCCTGCTCCCCATGGGAACCGTCCAGCCCGAACTGCCAAGCCAGGTCCTCCCCGGCGATGATAACTACACATAAAACAGGATTAAGTCTTAGAAGTTGTTGAGGAACACCCTATTACCTTTCTATGTGAAATGAACTCCATCATTTCTATATATACTGTCCATATCAAAGTATAAATTGTTGTGGTATGTAGAGCCCGTATTGTTGTCTGGGAGGAATGCAGAGACTGTTTTGACATGTTTTCTGAATTGATCTATCCGAGGACAGAATTTGACCACTTTCACTTTTGCCTTTGGTAAATGTTAAAGAACATCAAGGCAGTGTGTGGGTAAAAGTGCCATTCATTTACCAAAGGTACCTTCATTAGGATTTCCAGTCCAACCCCAGTAAGTGTGAGGTCTGGGTGTTGGCAATCCACAATGCTTTCAACCACAGGCAGCAATTGATGCCACTTAAATAATCTCTGGCCAAACCAAGTAAATCCTACACGTCTCTCTGTCCTTTCAATGCCACACTTTCTAGCACTCTTTCTGGCAAAAAGAATCCACACCCTAACCATTTTGGAGGCAAACTGGAGTAGCACACAATAGAAGGCTGTAGCTGAATGATAGTTTTGAAAATGAAAAGCAATTAAAATGGAGGACAGAACCTAAGTTATAAAGAACATACCTAATTTGATGCTTTTAATATGCAGGTTGCTAAAAGTAGGTAGTGATTTTGAGAAAAAAGCAATTACTTCTGTGATTGGCTCTGGAAAAAAAAAATATGCTGTTTGGCATATCCTTATAATTCTTAACAGTCAACCACACCTACTACTGTTCAATTTGAAGGCAGTGTGGTGCTCACATAAAGGGTTATGAACTATTGACCTAGTGCTAGCAGTAAGTGTTGTAAATATGGTTACCTTGGAAATGGAACCAAAAGTGCAGGGGTGGGGAAAGGGAACAAAAAAGAGTAGATTGTAAATTTGATAAGCAGGGTGGTATGAAAATATTGCTCATTAGAGAGTGTTGGGTTGCAACTTCATACTTTTTACAAACTAAAATTTAAATGACATGCTTTAATAGCAGATTGTTAAGATGGTTTATGGGCTCTTGTGCGGATACGCCGCTATGTTACACGGGGGCTGGGGGTGTCGCGCTGAGCAGTGCAGCAGATTCACGAATCCACACAAATCCACTACCAAATTGGGTTTCTCAACAGGAGTTATACAAAGGCTTAAAAAACAGTGCCCATTCATAAGTGGCATAACAAAAGTAAAATATGAAAGGAAGGTTGTGATTTGCTTACAACATCAGTATCACTAAAAGCAGAGTGGGAAGTGTTGCCATTAATGGTTCCTACGTACTGAGAGTGGTACACCATTCCTGTACTACTGACTTCAGATTTTCACTGACAAGACATTCTAAGCGATACTGAGGAAAAAATTAGAGAACAGCAAAGACATTTCACCGAGATATCAACTGGGGTGCACTTTTAAAAATATTAGGAATCTAAAAAGTTATGAGTGTATTTAGGGTGCAATAAAATATGTAGGTTATACACAACAGTAAAAGGGAAAATAAAAAGGGGGTAGATTATGATATTAAGGAAAATCATAGTGAACAGCAAGGAGGAATAAAAATGTGTGAAGAGAAAATATTGTTAGCTTATTAAGCGCCAATGAATGAATATGTTTGGAAGTAGATGTAGGTGATTTATTACACTATATAGTTTGATAGCATATACTTTTCACCCACAAAGACACTGACACCGAAAGGGACATCAATAAAATCATTGGCATAACCATTTATTCACCTACAACTCTACTTACATACTCATTCTCACAGATACGCAGGCACTGTCATATCCTCCCGATACAAATAGTTTTTCATGTACTAGTACTCACTGAGTTAGGGAGAGATGTACACAGCCATACACCCTGTTCTATATGCAATTATCTCCCACACAGCAACTCATACACTTATTTGCAATACCATAGAGCCACTCACAGACCCAGTAAGACAGTGACAGACGCACTAACACAGTTGCTCACAGTTACACACCTCAACACTTACTAACACAAAGAAAAAGCAACCCATACACCCATTTACATACACATTCAGACCCATAGAGTTACTAAGAGAGCTAGTCATATGTTGACATTGTAACTTATATATCCAGTGACACACCCACAGAGGGACTGAGACACTCATTCAGATATGTACTGAAGAACTGCCACTACCAAATCAACCATTCAGACAAGCAGGTCTTTAAAAATGTCTCGGGCCTGCTACTGCAGAGCCTGTGTGTGTAGTTTTACTGCCACGCCGAGTTTAAAATACCTTGACAAGCCTTAAACTCTCCTACTACATGCAAGTCACCCTTAAGGTAGGCCGTAGGTGGTCCATAGGGCAGGGTGCTATGTGCTTATAAGGTTAAGACGTACTTTTAAGTTTCAGTGAGTTACACACGTACTTAAAGATCCATATCCAGCTATAAATCAAGTCTTTCATCCACACTGTGACTCACATGCCTGTTTGCAAAAGCATAGTCACTGACACCTAGTCGGACAGCGACAAAGGGACCTTAAACATTCACTCAAACACCACTTATGTATCTAGCAGTAACAGAGCAAGCTGCACATACAGTTACATACCCCAACACTCACCACCCCAGCCAGTAAGCAAGCCACACAGCCATATACAGACACATATACAGAACCATAGAGTTACTAAGAGAAACATATGCTGACATAGTTACTTACTGTTAGAAATGGGGGTCTATAGTTTGCAATTGTTTGCACCTTTGTCCAAATAGGGACCCTTGCTTCTAGTCAGGGTAAAGGGGATACACTTCTAAAATAACTCCTGCTCACCCCCTTGGTTGCTTGGCACGAGCAGACAGGCTTATCTCAGAGGCTGTGTGTAAAGCATTTGTGAACACATACAGTTAAAACACTATAAATGGACACCACACCAGTTTAGAAAAATAAGTAGTCTTTATCTAAACCAAACAGGACCAAAACGACAAATCCACAATACAGTTATCAAGATATCCTTAAAAATAGGTTATTCACTCAGATAAAGTTTGTAGCAACAAAAAACTCCACCTGGAGATATTATGACGTTGTGACGGATAAAAATCCCAAAGTACGGCGCCGACCGCCTAGTGGATTCGGGTGTCACCCACGTCGAGTATCGGCTCTGTGTTGATGAAGCACCAGCATCGGTGAAGTCGGGGCTGCGGTGCGAGTCGGGATGGTGCGCTGTGGACGTCACGAGCGGTGTCCTCGGCTCCGATGCAGGCAACGGCCTCGATGTCAGCTTTGGAGTCGATGTGGCACGGCGTCAGCAGGTGTCGGGTCTACGGTGCAAGTCGGGGCGGTGCGTCTTGCTTTCACGAGCAGTGCTCATAGCTTCGGTGTAGGTTACAGCATCGCTCGCCAGCGTCGGTGTTGCAATTTCCTTCTCAGGCAGCTGAAACAGCAGTTCCAGATGCAGAAAGACAGAAAAAATGAAGTCTTTGTGTTACAGAGACTTCAGAATAGGAGGCAAGCTCAATTTCAAGCCCTTGGAGATCTTTTCCTCAAGCAGGTGACAAAGCAAACAGCAAAGTCCTTTTCTCCTTTCCTTGGCAGCAAGTAGCCACTGCAGGCCAACACCAGACAGCAAACAGCACAGGGGCAGTATTCCTCCTCAGCTTCTCCGGCTCTTCTCCTTGGCAAAGGGTCCTCTTGATTTCCCAGAAGTGATCTAAACTTCTGGGGTCTGGGCCCCTCTTTTTATACACAAAAATCCTTTGTTCTCTGAGCAGTGGCAGAGTGTGTCTGTACCCAGCCAAAACCAGTTCTGTCTTCACTGGTGTAACTTCCCGGCAGGAGGTGGAGACAGCATTGTGGAAGGCAGACCAGGCCTATTCAGGTGAAAGGAAATCTCCTCCCCCTACTCTAAATGCAGCCCAGGTCGATTAAGCCCAGCCTTGACTCATCAGGCTCTCTAGAGCCACTGCTCCTCCCAACCCCTGTCATCCCAAAAGCCAGACATGCAATACACAAACCTAGCAGAGGTATACTGTATGGCTAAGCAACAAAATACCTACTTTCTAAAAGTGGGATTTTCAAACACAGAGTGTAAAGGTCACCCTCACTAAAAGATGCCTTTTAACATTCTGAGTTCGGGCATACTAAACTTTATGTTTCTACCTTGTTGCCAGGGGTATTTATGTTTATAGGATGTTATAAACAAACTCCCCATTCTGTCCTATGGGAGCAGGTAGCATTTCGATAGTGAAAAACGAAATTGGCAGTATTTCTTTATCAGGACACGCGACACACATCGGAGCATGTCCTACCTTTCACATACAATGCACCCTGACCACCGGAGTACCTTGGGCCTATCTAAGGGATGACTAACATGCAAGAAAAGGGAAGGTTAGGGACTGGCAAGTGTGTGCACTTGCCAAGACGACATGGCAGTCCCAGACTGCACACAGGCTCTGCAATGGCAGGCCAGAGTTACATTTTACAGGCTGCTTCTGTGGGTGGCACAATCAGTGCTGCAGCCCACTAGCAGCATTTGATTTACAGGCCCTGGGCACACACAGTGCACTGTACTAGGGTCTGACTAGTAAATCAAATATGCCAATCATGGAATCACTAATCCATAACAAACATTTACAAAGGGAGCACTTGCACTTTGGCACTGAACAGCAGTGGCAAAGTGCCCAAAGCAAAACTGAGTCCAACACACGGCAAATACACAGGGGGCAAAAGCAAAAAATGCAGGGAGACCCACGCCAATGGTGCCAGGTTCAACAATTAAACATTCAGTGATTCACCCACAGAGAGTCTGATACATTCACTCATATATGCACTCAAGAACTGACACTATCAAATCACTCGTCCAAACAAGTAGTCCTTTAAACATGTCTTATACCCACTACTTCAGAATCTGTGTGTGCAGTTTTACTGCCAGTCCGACTTGGCTTTTAAAACCCCTTGCCAAGCCTTTAACTCCCCTTCTGCTACAGATAAGTCACCCCTAAGGTAGGCGCGCCTTGTGCTCTGTTCCGCTAGGCTTACTTCTTCAGCCAGCCTGCTGCACACCCTGCATCGGATTCTGATTGAGCAGTGAGTACAGTTTAAAACTCTGTGCTATATGCGCAAATGTCTTGCAAATACAGGGCCAAAGTATTTAAGATCTTTGCCCTCTGGCTATCATCCAAATCGTGCACTTCAATCCAGTCATCAAGATCTGGCAGTGGTTCCTAAGATTAGGAAATCAAAACAAGGTGGCCGGTCATTTGCATTTTGTGGCCCTAAATTGTGAACTGATCTTCCTTACTCTTTAAGAGCTTGTAAATTTCAAATTTTTTGGGGAAGCAGTTAAAAACTTGTCTGTTTCCTTCGTTATGATTCATCAGGTAACGGCTGATCATCCTGGGTTGGGTGAGGAGGCTAGCGCTGGGAAACCTCATTGGTAGCCAAGCGCTCTACAAATCACCTAACAACAACTGGTAGGCCATAGGGTAGTGTGGTATGTGCTTAAAAGGTGAGACATGTACTTTGAAGTTTCAGTGAGTTGCATGCGCACTTAAGAGACCCATCCGCCCAGTCATATTTCCAGTTTCTGACCCATACTGCAACTCACATATCTATGTACAAAAGGATAGAGCCACAAACACACCCACTCAGATAGCGATAGAGGCACTTATACATCCACTCACACCCTCACAAGGCACTTATATATCTAGCAGTAACAGAGCCTGCTGCACACACAGTTACATACCCCAATACTCACTAACACAGCCAGTAACAAAACCATACAGCCACTTCCATACACATTTACAGAACCATAGAGTTACTAAGAGAGCCAGTCATATGCTGACATGGTTTCTTACATATCCAATGACCAGGGCCACTGAAATTATGTGATTGTGCGGTCACTGCCATTTTCGCATAATTATAAATTTGCCACATAATCCATCATTTGCTGCATAATCTGCAGATTTTAACAACAAAAAATGTTTGTATCTAGCTCAAGCGGTTTAAAAAGTATTAAAAATGCAGCAACTCATAGATTCCCGCTGGCGGCGAAGACGGCCGGGCGGCCTTGGGAAGGAGCAGATTGGGCATGGTGGGCCCGTGACTTTGTCCGGACTCGAAGGCCTGTGAATACTCTGTTGGGACCATTTTTCCTACCCACCCTCCCGCTGAGACTCTGATGGTGTGACCCCTTTGCTGCGCCATGGGGAAGACGGATGCTAAGCAGAGGAAGCTCCAGTTTGGGAAGCACATGGCTCAGGACACTGAAACTGTCCCAGCGTCCCAGACGGTGGTCCCTGAAACGCAGCTGGAGCCGACGCAGGACGCAGGACGCCGAGGATGTCAAGAGCATGTTTCGGGAGTTGAAGGGCTGCCTAAAAGAGATAGACGGCAAGTTGGACTCCATGGCCAGGCGACTGGACGGAATATCGCACAAGGTGGATCAACACGAAGAACGACTGGCGGCGGTAGAGGCGCGGGTTGCCGACTGTGAAGAGAGTAGCGGCGATACCCGGGAGCAGCTGCTGCGCATGGACAAGGTCCTGGAGGTGATAAAGAGTCGCAACGAAGATTTGGAAGCCCGCTCTCGCAGAAATAACGTGAGAATTATTGGTATTGCGGAATCCACGAACATTGGCACTATGGAGCACTTCGTTGAAGGGATGTTCCGCGACCTGTTTGGTGAGGCCCTGTCGGCCATGTTCCTGGTTGAGAGGGCACATCGCACTCTGGGGCCGCAGCCGGTGCCGGGGGCGCCGCCGCGCCCGATCCTTGCCAGGATCCTCAACTATCGAGACAGAGACACGATCCTACGGCTGGCACGTGAGAGAGGTGAGCTAACATTCCAAAACATGGCAATATCACTGTTTCCCGACTTCACTCAGGCTGTGCAGGCCGCCAGGCGTGAATTCCTCCCGGCGAAGCGGATCTTCCAGAAAGTGGGGACAAAATATGCGATGTTATATCCTGCTAAGTTAAGGGTCCACCACGGGGGGAAACCGATGGTCTTCACGGCTGCGACGGAAGCACTCAAATTTGCGAGACAGGCGGAGCGGACGCTGAGAGATAAACGTTCCGGGCAGGGGACACCGCCGCACGACCAGCTTAGCGACGTTGAGTAAACTATGCCTACATTTTATGTACCCGTTGAACTGAAACGTATAGAGACGCCGGACAGCTTGGTTGTACCGTATCACTTGTTGCTCTATTACAGAGACTCTGAACTTATAGAGTGCCGTGGCTGCCGTGGGGAACGGAGAGGTCAAAGGATACGAGGTTCGGGGACTACTCTTGTACATTGACTGAGAACTTGTGAGGGGATCGGTGTTGGGCTTACCCCGCCGCGGGCAGATAGTGTATATGTTAATGGGCGGTAATGTTCGGCCACCCTGTCGCCTTTTGGACAGGGGAGTATGCCGGTGACCCACGCCCTCACAGGGATGATTCCCGTAATTTCACTGATGCAATATAGCTGTTGGGTGGGGTGGGTGGGGGGGCGAGTGTCTCAACCTGATTGGGGGGTTGGTGTGGGTGGTGAGGGGATTTGGTTAATGTTGTTTGGTTTTCTTACACTGCACCATTTGTATGTAATACTACAGGATGATGTGGCCCTACCGCTGCCATGTTCTTTTTGTTGTTACGAAATTCAGAGCGAGAGCTCTTCCTGCGGACCACATGCGCGCTGCCGCTACTGAACCCATTGCTGCGTAGGAAACACCACCGCACACATACCTGACCGCGCTGCGTTGTTTTACTTGGAATATTCGTGGTCTGAATGACCATCGCAAGATCAGGTTGACCCATGCATATCTGACACGACACCAAGTTGACATCTGTTTCCTTCAGGAAACGCATTTGCCCCAAGTAGCCGGGGTGAGGCTTCGACATGCTAGATGGGGCGAAATACACACGTCTGGCTACTCCAGCTACTCCCGGGGAGTGGCCATTTTAATACGACGAGGCCTACCCTGGCAAACATATCGGGTGCATACCGACACTGAGGGGCGCTACATAATATTGCAGGGGAAGCTTTTTCACATGCCAATGACACTAGTCAACATATATGGCCCAAACTCGGACGACCCTGATTTCTTCCGACACGTCTGGCACAAGACACAGTCGCTGGGAGAGGGCGCATGCATGTGGGGCGGCGACTTCAATGCGGTAATCTCGCAGGAACTAGACAGGGAGGGAGCGGCCCGCGTGCATCACCCGCATGTGGCTGACCTCCTCCGTGGCCTAATGACGGACTATCAGCTATTAGATTCGTGGCGCGTTCTGCACCCCGAGCTGCGGGAGGGCACCTGCTTCACCCCACACAGGGGAGCTTGGTCCAGGTTGGATTTTTGGCTTTTAACCCCACAGGTACATGCATGGGTGTCGGACGTCGCGCACAGGGCGCGCACCCTTTCTGACCACTCGCCAGTGGAACTGATGCTACGCGTGCCGCAGCCATATGTGACGCCCTTCGCGTGGCGCTTACCAGCGCAGGCCCTGACCGATCCGGTGTTTCGGGAAGACATATACCAACGCGTTACGGAATATTTTGAACAGAACACTGGCTCTGTTACGTCGGAAGGCACCCTGTGGGACGCTTTCAAGGTGGTAATACGAGGTCACTGCATCGCGGGACAGGCCGCGGTGCTGAAGACCATCAGGGGAACGCTGAAGCGGCTGGAAGACGGCCTGCATGCTCTGGAGGTGCAGTACTGTTCGGACCTATCGGCGTCAACTCTGGCGGAAACACGCACCAAGCTCACGGAGTACCAGGCTGAAGCCGATAGGGAGCTTAAGTTTCTGACTAAACAGGCGGTGGCCCGCAGATATGGCGAGGGGGACCGACCGGGCAAGACGCTAGCTCTACTGCTGCGTTCGCAGCGGCCATCCCCCTTCATCTCCTCAGTGGCGACACCGGAGGGCGGGCATGCGTATACGCCTCCAACAATTCTAGATACGTTTCGGACTTTTTATAAAGAATTGTACCGCACCCGGGGTGCGCCGCCGCTGTCGGAGCTGTCGGGATACTTTGATACGATCCAGCTCATTTGGTTCAATGCACACCAAAAGGGGTACTTTGATCGCCCCTTTGAGATAGACGACGTTAAAGAGGCGATAGGCGCATTGGCGGCCGGGAAGGCGCCGGGGCCGGACGGGTTACCGGCACAATTCTATAAGGAATATGCGGATCTGCTGGCCCCCAAGCTACTGGCAGTATATACTGAGGCCGTTGAAGCGGGTGTGCTCCCTGAATCGATGAGAGAGGCGGTCATTATCGCCCTCTTAAAACCGGATAAAGACGCGCAACACTGCGATTCCTGTAGGCCGCTGTCCTTAATTAATACGGATGAAAGATTTTCGCGAAAATGCTAGCATTGCAGTTGCAACCGGTACTGCCGCTCATGATACGGCCTGACCAATCGGGCTTTGTGCCGGGCCGCTCTACGTCTCACAATCTTCGAACTTTATTTGGGGTGCTGCACTACTTAGCCCCGCATGTACAAGCCGTAGCGGTGCTGTTGGACGCAACAAAAGCGTTCGACTCCCTGGAGTGGGGATTCCGGTTTCCCTTGCTGCAGCGAATGGGTATGAGTGAGGCATTCATTGGCTATATTCGCTTGTTGTATACCAACATCACTGCCCGGGTACGGGTTAACGGGCTAGTCTCTGCGCCATTCGCCATCGGGAGGGGTACGAGACAGGGCTGCCCCTTATCGCCCCTGCTATTTGCCATCGCCACAGAGCCCTTGGCGGCTCGCATCCGACAGCACCACGCAAACCGGGGCATAGGCTTTTCGTCGAGGGCACTGACCGTGTCTCTGTACGCGGATGATATCACCTTGTATGTAACCGACCCGCGGGAAAACCTTTCGCCCATGACAGGAGAATTGATAGAGTATGGCTTGCTATCAGGTGTAACCATAAATTGGGAGAAGTCGGTTATTCTACCTTTGACGGCCGGGACGACTCGCTTTTCCCCGAATTGCCCGCTGAAATGGGCGGACGGACCGGTGCGATACTTGGGGGTCTGGATCAGCACTGATATGCAGCAAATATGGTCGGAGAATTATGGGCGTGCACTGGGCTGGGTCGAGGAGCGGGTCGGCCGCTGGAAGCATTTGCCCCTTTCGCTGGCGGGCAGGATTGCGGTGGCCAAGATGGTCATCCTGCCAAAATTCTTGTATCTCTTCGGGAACATTCCGCTGCCCCTGACTGCTAGTTTTTTGCGCCAATTGCGCTCGCAGATGGTGGAGCTGGCGTGGGGCGGTAGGCAGCCTAGGGTGGCGTGGGAGACCCTCACTCTCCCGCAGCGACAGGGAGGCCTGGCGGCGCCGGATTTCCCGCTCTACGCCTACTGCGCGCAGGGACAGTTTTTACACCACTGGGTCCACCCAACGCCGTTCCAGCCACATCTGGCGATAGAAACGGATAGAGCGGCACCGTTGCCACTCGCCGTGGCCCTATATGTGCCGCACAAACGGCGATGCGCTGACATAGACCCGGTGCACGCACTTAGATGGGCCTGGGATGGGCTACGACGCAGGGCTGGACTGGACCTCTTGTATGCTGGGTCGATGCCGCTGCGACATAACCCGATGTGGGCCCCGCTGTAAAATATGCGCACTGGCGAGCGGGCTGCGGCGCACGGCCTTCGCACGGTGGGTGACTTGTTCCCGGGGGGTTCCTTCATCACGCTGGAGCAGATGTGTGGCGAGGAGGCTCCGACGCTGTTAGACACGCTACTTTACTGCCAGTTACGCCACACAGGTCAAAAACTGTTTCCCACGTTTCCGGCTCCTCCGCCAGATTTACCAGCCCTGGAGAACGTGCTGGCGGTGGAATCAGGGCGCAAGCTTATATCTAGATTGTACCAACGTATGCAAGCTAGCCATCCTGTGGTGATCCCGGCGGCCCGTGAGCTGTGGTCTGCGGAATTGGGTTCCGACATTTCTGATGAACACTGGGATCTATGCTGCAGGCTCCTGGAGGTCCTATCCCCTAATTACCGACTTCGCCTGATACACTTTAAATATATTCATATGATATATCGTACCCCTCACCGGCTCCACCGCATGGGATTGAGAGATTCCGATGCTTGCTGGCGGTGTCGCTCAGGCGGGGCGACCTTCATACATATGGCGTGGGACTGTCCCCCGCTGGCGGCATTCTGGGTCAAAGTGTTAAACATAGTGGGAACGATCACTGGTCTGCAGATCCCATGCACCCCGCAGGCTACACTGCTAGGTATATTGCCTATGGTCAAGCCCAAACACCGGAAATTGCCAGCGATGCTTATCCTACTAGCCAAACGCCAAGTTGCGATGCACTGGGGGGTGGCTACAGCGCCTAATATCAGGGACTGGGTGCGAAGCGTAGTATATTGCCAGTCGCAGCTAGCGCTATATTGGGAGATGATGCCGATGCGTTCCAGGCCAAAGGATATCTGGGAACCCTTTACTCACTGGGTGGCGCAGACAACGCTTCAAGAACTGTAATTTTCAAGTTCATTCCCTGCTATTGTTGGGGGACGGATGCGGGTCGGATGGCATGTAGGGCACGCTAGACTACATAGATGGGTCGGGAGACAGTACGGCGGGAGGGGGTGGGCGGATGGTTGGGTCAAGCGCATGGGGTTCGAACACTTTGTGAGGGAGCATATCTATAGTATTACTAGTGGTGAAGTGGTGGGCGGCAGTCTCGTCCATAACATGTTATATGTACACTGCAGTGGATTGTATTGTTTTCTGTTGTTTAAAAATGCAAATAAAAAGAAAATTTAAAAAAAAAAAAAAAAAAAAAATGCAGCAACTCATTGTCACGCAGATGAAGGCCCTTTGCAAAGGTTGACTGGTGACTTTTTATTAGCTTATTGCTAGGTTTGGGTGTTAAACTGGTACTAATGAGTTGCAACCAATGCCCAGGACGTCTTAAGTTTGAAAATGGCAAAATAATGTTACCCAACAATGTGCTGCATAATACTGTGTAATTTGGCTTTTCTTGCTACATAATTTACTCAAACCTGCCACATATTGTAGCCCTCCACAGCCACATAATTCCAGTGGCCCTGCCAATGGCACATGCACAGAGGGACTGATACACTCATTCAGATATGTACTGAAGAACTGACTACTACTAAGTCACCTATCCAGACAAGTAGCACTTTAAACATGGCTTGGGCCTACTACGGCAGATCCTATGTGTGCAGTTTTACTACCAGGACCACTTGGCACTTAAATCCCCTTGCCAAGGCTTAAACACCCCATTTTCTACATATAGGACACCCTAAGGTAGGCCGTGTGTAGCCCATATGGCAGAGAGCTATATGCTTAAAAGGTACAAGATGTCTTTTGAAGTTTCAGTGAGTTACATGCGTACTTACAGACCCATATCTCCAGTTATACAGCAAACTCCCACCCATACTGTCACTCACATACCTATGTCGAAAAGCACAGTCACTCACACAGCCTATCAGACAGTGACAGAGGCACTTACACATTCAGTCTCTCTCACACACAGCACATCCAGCAGTAACAGAGCCAGTTGCACTCACAGTTACAAACCCCTTCATACACTAATGCAGCCAGCAAATTACTCATTCATACACTAACTCATTAAGGCAATCATACATTCAAAGTGGCAGACTTACACTGCCTGTTAAACACTAATCAAACTACTTATGTGCGTATTTGATTGCTTAAAGTATGTAATTTAATAGTATGTAATGTAAAAGTAATTGTATTGTTTATTTGCTTTTCAGACCTCTACTTGTATTTACAAAGGAAGATTAACAATGCTGAAAAAAAGACAGAAACAATGAAAAAACAGAGGGAACTGTACTATCTGTTTACAACGGACGGTGAAAAGGGACAGAATATGGAAAATGCGGTTAAAGATAAAAGAGCTGCATGTGGAAAAATGGAAAATATACAACTACATGCAAATAAAAAATGATGTTGAAAATCAGCCCAGAAAGGAGAAAGAGGAAGTAAAATTCAAAGTGAGAAATCCTATAAGAAATCAACTAGTTCGACAGGACCAATCTAAGAAGATTACAGTGAGAATGTATTGTAGTAGGGTAATACAGAATTTGGTACGAAACATGAAGCAGAACAAAAGGAGAAGGGAAAAACTGAAGTAAAAACAACATCTTGAGAGTGTAGTGATAAAGCATTTGTTGTGAAGTGGAAACTAGTTATTTTGATACTGACGTGAATGAGAACACTGGAAAAAATAGTGTTATCTATAAAGAGAAAAAGCCAGAAAAAAAGACTCCTTAATAAAAGTAATTTTTGTAACATCTTCAGAGGAAAATGGAAGCATAAGTCTGGTACTGAGCCATTCTTTAATGAAGAGAGCTACTTGCAAGAGACCACATTAGTGCATGCAGTTGAAACAATTGGTCAATGGTATGTGGTACTCCCATCAGAAAAGAGATGGTTACTATAAATGTAGAGGACTAGATAGCTGAAGAGGTACAAGGAAGGGGTAGACATGCCCTTGTGTAGAAGAGGGAGGGTAGCAGTGTTTGTAGTGTTCGCCAGGAATCAATAGATCTATTAAGACATTTTTGATGTCATTTTCCAGGTAAAAGTGTGAAGCAGAAAATTGTAAGGTTCCAAGGATAAGATCAGTGCATAGTAAGGAAATGTACAAATTTACAAGTACATTCACTGGTGTGTTTGTCCAAATGTTGACTGTTCATCATTCAAACATGCAAAATTTAGTTAGAAAACTTTTCTTTTTAAAAAGTCCAGCACTATGTTTAGGAAAAATGAACAAAGCACTTTTGCATGGTACAGTACGAGAGGTTGAAAAAGTTTGTGATGCTATACAATTCAGTTTCTTTGGTTCTGAAGTAGAGGCTAGGGAAAATTAGGAGTTGGTATGTCCAGGAGCAGAAGAAGAGAACATAAATGTTAGTACTGATAACTTAGCACAAGAAATTGTAAAGTGTAATGCAGTTTCTACAGAGAAACCAAAGAGTACCAAGCAAGAGGTGCTCCTCATATTCATATGTTGTTGTGGATTAAAGATAAACAACAATTTGGAACAGGCACAGATGAGTCTGTACTTTCTTCTATAGAGCAGTATGTTACATGTACCATCCAAAAAGAAAGTGATGAAAAAGGCCTCAAGCAGCAAGTTTCAATCACACAGATGTGGGAAGTACTGTCGATGGTAATACGGAGTGAAAGGACAATTTTACACTAAATGCAGTTTTGGATTTACAAGACCTGTTATTTCCAAAGGAAGAGTCAAAAGTTTTTTGTCTGCAGTCAGACATACTCTTACTCGAAAATCACCCAAAAACATTCACAACCTGAGGAGAACAGAAGCCTCAAAATAGATCAAGGACTACAGTCTTGTCATTCTCAACATGTGGATTGCCAATATGGATATTCAGTTTGTGGCAGACAACTTCATAGCTGTTGCTTGTTATGCTACTTCATACATAACAAAATCCGAAAAGACAGATGAGGGATATGTGGGAAAAGGTTTCTGCTAAAAAGTCTTTAATAAAAAACTGTATAGCTTCAGTTTGAAGATGCTTGCACAAAGGGTTGAGTTCAGCTAATGTGTACTTTAAGTCGAGAGGAATAGTTTGGGTGAGTCTAGGCCTAGCATGCACGCAAAATAGAGTGTTGAAGACCTTTCCTGAAATTCAGTACCTTGCAGAATTTGACACAAAGTGCAGATATTGTCAAAACAAACATGTTGGACACCTACTATCCAAAATGGAGTCCACATCTTGAAAATGCATGTCTTTATGAACTACTACACATCTACAGATATAGAAAAACAGAGACATAAAATGTAGATGTAGGTACATTTGCAACGCCCGGTTGTTATGGTTGTTCAGTACGACATAGCAAAGGCAGTCTAATTAATCATAAGTTGCCATACTGGTGAAAATCAGAGATTTGTTATCTGGCACTTCTACAGCTCTTTAAGTCTTGGCTTTCTGAATCTGAATTATAAAGAGAGTTTTACTGCTACGAAGGCTCTTTCAAAGCTACAAAGGACAGCATTGGGTGTTGAGTATTTCCTAACTATTTGAAAATGTTACATGATAAAATTGAACAGGAAGAAACAATAGCTGCTGGGATGGCTAAGGAGAGTTCACATAGCAGCCAAAGCTCAGGTCCTCCAAGTCAAGATCCTCTTGGACAGCCAATAATTAAGAATGAAGCTGCCACTTCAATGAATAGGGTGGACAATACAATGCAAATACCAAGACAGGAAAATATTGATTTGGAAGAGTTAGTTGCACAGCTATATGACGAGCAAAAAAGAGAAATATATGGAGGTGAAAGACAAAGTTGAACATAGATTCCTCCATGAGAAGAAAGAGTGTGTATGCACGTCATTTAAGCTTATACTATTGTATGTCAGCGGTCAAGTTGGCACTGGCAAAAGCTTTTTAATACAAGTTCTCACTGCTTCCCAACAGAAGCAGTCATGTGCAGTACCAGCAAACACTGGATTAGCTGCACATAATATCAAAGGAATTACTTTACATTGAATTTTGATGCTGAGTGTGGGGCATGACAAGAAAGTAGAATCCCAGAAGGTATCCGGTCAAGTTTGTCACGAAGCTGAAGTGTTGAGTGCTAAAAAATGTAAGCCTTTAATCACTGATGATGTGAGCATGGTCCCAAACTTAATGCTTGCCTTTGTACATTTAAGAATTAAACAAATTCTTAAAACATACTAAGATGTCCTATTTGGAGGAAAACACTTGTTTTTGGAGATCTACTGTAATTTACACCTGTAAAAGGACAACCTGTGTTGAAAACACTGCTCCACGATGAAACTCTAAATTCTTTGGGCAGCATTGAAAATTTCAAACTTTGACCGCACAGATTTGGGTGGCAGATCAGACTCCGTGAGCCACCTGGATCTCGTAGGGCAGTGATATAGTATGGGGTCGACGTAACGCAGAGCTCTCATAGCATGGCCGACCACATGGGCTAGAACTGCTGTGATCGCTGCCTTACAAGGCCTTTACAAAGCTAAACCATGTGATTTGCATATCTCACACGTCTACATGGGCCTGGGGGCTCAGAGCTGGAGAGGATCGGCCGAAAACAACCGCTCACACAGGCACCATCTTGCCGGGACCGGCTCACTGAGGCAACAATTATGAATATATATATATATATATATATTTATATTTTTAGAGATTTATATAGCGCAACCTCGACCTGAAGAAATCAGGTATCAGAGCGCTTTACATGAGCACACGTTTCGTTACGAATGAACACATTCATTTTTGTTAGGCATGGGGAGATTAAGTCCTCTGCCCAGAATCACAGGATGTTGAGCGTCCCTACCGAGACTCGAACCCGGTTCACCAGCTTCGAGGTCAACTGCTCTAGCTGTAAGGCTACATCCTCTCCAATGGCGGAACCACATGCCTCTGGCTCGCCCGCTACAAACAAGATCTAAGTGGTGGCAGGAATGGAGGAGGAAAGATAACCAGGTCTAGAAACATCCAAACCATTGAGGAGCTTCAGCTCAGCAAGGTGCGATCTCTGGGCCTCTATCAGAGCAGATGGGCTTGGAAAAAGGGTTGGATACAGACAGACCTGGTCAAAATGGGAACCCAACTGGGTATTTAGAACATGATCCAGCTCCTATCAGCGACTCAAGGATTATCATCCCAACTAGTGAGACTGGATCCACTCAGGAAGGTGGGGGTCAAGGAGCATTGTGGTGGAGTGGTGGTTTAACATAATCCCCTGGTCAGTGATGAGCTTGAGGATGCAGTAATGGGGGAGAATTTCTTTTTGTAACAAAATCACCAAGCAGGGGCAGCCCTTAACTTGCATGTATGGGACTTACAGCTGGAAAGGAGGTCCTCCTGGGTGCCTCAACTGTAATGTCCCTGTCTCTATCCATTGGGTCTCCGGGACATTTGATTAGCAGCACATTAGGTATTAATTCTGCTAACAATGAGACTGGGAAATATGCCTGTCCTACTGCAATAAGCTCCCACGCAAAACTGCCAATGCAGTTCTCTGAAAGGATGGGATCCCCACTGCCTAACCTCTAAGGGCCAAGTAAAGGTCAGGTGGCAAAAAATGCCCCCACTATGGATAAAGCCCATAGCAAGAATGTTAGAGCCTTGATTGAAGAAGCAGGCACATGTGCAGAAGCCCCTGGCTGACTCTCTGGAACTTGGGGATAAATTATTTTCACTTACTGATGGATCTGATACCACTAGCTTAGGGAGCTGGATTTAGAAAGAGACTCATTAATTTCTGGCACAGTCTGAATAGTCACAAAGGCCTGGTGAGGTTATTAGGCAAGCGAGGCATCCTAGGAAAATTAAAGATCAGAGTTAAATCTGAACCCCTGCGAAAATGTCCAATAAGACTGGGACGATTTCTACATTAAAATAGGACTACTCCCCAACGCAGGAGGTCAAAGTGGAACCTCAGGGCTAAATCCAGACTTCCTTGGGGGGTGGTGATTCTCAGGCTGCTGCAAATGCTATGGAGGAACCCTATCTGAAGCTAATCTGTAGCTCCATTAAGCAACATCATGAGGAGATTTGTTCTGACGGCCGGAAGGCTAGGTTAGCCACCAAGAAGCTTCAGGGGGCAAGAGAAAATATTTTAGAGTTTGTTCTGAGTTTGGAGAGAGGATAACGTCAGTTGAAAAACAGACTGCAGTACTTGAGTTGGATGTGGGGGTGATCAAAACTCAGTCAGTTGCTTAGGGATCTCAAATCAATGACATACAGTGGAAACTGGAGGATCATTCGAAGAGAGGAGTAATAACCTGCGATTTCTTGGCATAGAAGACGAGTGGAAGGCAATTATGTCAGGGCATTCATGGTCAACCTGCTGAAGGGGGCCTTTCCAGAATGGTCTCCTGGAAATGGGAGGTGGAAATCCAGAGAGAGCACCAATTTCTTTTGATGCTGAGGAAGCAGAGACCCTCACAGGCTGAAAGTCCCAGCAAACCGAGAGCAATTATTGTTTGTTTTGGGAACTTTTTGCTTGGCAAGCTGTTTTTGAAAAATCCCGACTTGACCCAAATGTAATTTTGATGGTCATTCTTTTTTTTTTTTACAAGACAAGACTTTTGCCATGTGAAAGTGGAGAGGAGGTGGCGATTGAGACAGCTAATTCAGCTGTGTCAGACAATTGTGCGGAAGATAAATTGAGATACACAGCCCGCAAAAATTGTTTTTGCTAACAGGACAGGGTAATCTCCTCAGAGATCTAGGCCAAGGAGTATATGGAATATCTGACAGTGGGAACTTGATTGTTATATTCTGATAGTGTCACTCTCACTTGTCTGTTTCTAACCTAATATGCACATATGAAATACTCTTTACGCTTCAGATATGTTCCCGCCTTTCAGCTAGTGTGTTGGCATTTTGAGGGGCAAGGTGATAATATTATCCGTCTCACGCCTGGGTTTCATTTAGCTTAATCCCTGTAGCTTCATTCACATTAGAATGTGTGAGTTTTGGTGGTTTGGAGCTTGGGAGATGTGGGAGCACAGCAGACATTCAGACCACTGGTGGTCAGTTTGCCTCACAGTGTAGATTAGAGATGTGGGGATGCTTCGTGGAGGATGGGTGGGCGATAGGTTGGGCCTTGGGGGTGGATTCCATTCCACAAGAGGAGAAAAGGACAAGTTACTTACCTTTGGTAACGCCTTTTCTGGTAGAGACGCCCTAGCTGCAGATTCCTTACCTTTGAACTGCCAGGTGTGAGGCTGGATCCGGAAGATTTTTGATAGCTGTACCCCTGTGCGCCGGTAGGTGGTGTCGGTCGACTCAGTGTGACATCGTCGGCGTCGTGACATCCGTGTCATCAATATTACCGCCACTTCAGCGTGCTGACATTAGTACTTTTCAAGACTTTCCATGCCAGAAGCGCGGAGCCATGACGTGACTGACCATGGTATGGTAAAAAACAACTAGGGTCCTGAAGGGGGACAGCCCTGACACTAGAAACAATTCCGCAGTGCGGGGAGGATGGTTGGGTCGGTAAGGAATCTGGGGCTAGATCATGTCTCTACCAGATAAGGCGTTACCGAAGGTAACTTGCCCATCAGAGAGACAGCTAGTGACAGATTCCTTACCTTTGAACAGATACCCAGGCAATACCCTCCCCGGAGGTGGGACTATTGAAAAGCGTTAAACCAGGAACTCCTGCAGGACAGAGCAGCCAAACAGGCCCTCCCTGCGAACCTGAGAATCCAGGCAAAAATGTCTGGCAAACATGTGCAGATATGCCCACGTGGAAGCTTGGTAGATATCAGCAATTGGAACACCACGCTGGAGAGCCGTGGTGGCTGCATTGACCCTACTAGAATGGGCCCTAAGGCCTTCAGGAGGCTGTTTCTTCTCTAAAGCGTAACATATTTTGATACAGAGGATAACCCAGCGTGATATGGTCCTCTTTTAGACAGCATGCCCCTTCTTTGCTCCCGCGTAACCTATAATGAGTTGGTCATCCACCCAGAACTGTTTCGTGCGATCAAGGTAGAACAATAACGCTCTTTTGGGGTCCAGACGGTGGAGATGCTCCTCTACTTTAGAAGGACGCAGAGGTGCATAGAATGTGGGCAAAGTAACAGACTGTCCCAGATGGAAGGGTGTTACCTCCTTAGGCAGGAAAGATGCCCTAGTCCGGAGTACCACTTTGTCCAGAAAGACGGTCAGGTAAGGAGGCAGTTCGCTCACCCTTCTGGTAGAGGGGATTGCCACCAAAAAGGTCGTTTTGATAGTAAGCAGCCGTAGAGGGCAGTTGTGCAGTGGATCAAACAGTGGACACAAAGAAGGTAAGGATCAAATTGAAGTAAAACTGTGGCATAATAAAAGGGAAAGGGGGAAACAAATGGTTTAACCCCTTCAAAAACCTCTGCACAAGATGGGATTTAAAAGTGAAAGCTGGTCTGGCAGCCAAAGAAAAGCAGATAGGGCCAAAAGGTAGTCCTCCAGAGTGCCCAATGCAGACCCCTGCTGGACTAAGGCAAGAATAAACAGGAGCACATTTGACAGAGAGGCAGCTAAGGGGTCAATAGACCTTTCTGTACAATATTTACAAAATTTGTTCCATCTGAAGGCGTATACCGACTTCGTGGAGAGACGCCTGGCTGCCAGAATACCTTTGCAGACTTCGGCAGGAAGGTCAAAAGCGGTCCATGGTCACCGCTCAATCTCCACGCAAGAAGGCACAGAGGGAATAGGTTCGGATGGAGAACCCTCCCCTGCTGCTGGAACAGAAGATCCTCCCGAAGGGGCAGCCTGATCAGAGGATCGATGCTCATTGCCAGAATCTCGGGATACCAGACTCTCTGTGCCCAGTCTGGAACCACGAGAACAACTTGTGCTTGGTCGCTCCTGAGCTTCTTGAGCACTCTGGGCAGGAGTAGTATGGGCGGAAAGGCATACAGGCGGCCTGAGCTCCAGTCGCAATGAAAAGCATTGCTGAGCGAGTGACCATGGAAACTCCAACATGCAAAAATGCTGACATTGCGCGTTCTCTTCGGAGGTGAACAGATCTAACTAAGGCTCTCCCACCGCTGAAACGGTAGCTGAGTTTGTAACGCTCTGGCGTTCCGAGAACCGGCCAGATGATGAATCACCAGGGAATACCCTGCTGTTCCAGCCAAGTACAGAGACTTGACATAGAGTCCACAACACCACACCACCCTGTTTGTTCAAGTACCACATGGCGGTAGTGTTGTCCATGAACACCTGAACTAGCTTTCCCTTGAGTGATGTTAAAAAGGCTTTCAGTGCCAACCGGATCGCCCAAAGCTCCAAGAGGTGTATAGGGAGCCTGGCTTCTGCTGGAGACCAGAATCCTCTGATCCACACGTCTCCCAGATGACCGCCCCCATCCCAGAAGAGATGCATCCGTCACTACTGTGAGATGTGGGTGGGGAAGTGAGAGGGGTCTGCATCTGATCCAATTGCGGTTTGTTAGCCACCACTGTAGGTCTTTCGCACCAATATCTAAACTAGGTTGGTTCCTACCATTTCCCTCGATGCTGTACCCACTGGAACTTCATGTCCCACTGCAGAGCCCGCATGTGCCATCTGGCATGGTTCACAATCCGGATGAAGGAGGCCATGAGGCCCAACAGCCTCAGAGTCCTTCTCATTGAAATCCAGGATAGAGGCTGAAACATCAGTATAGCCTGTATATCCTGGATTCCTGCTCTAGAGGATAAGCCCAAAACTGCACCGTGTCCAGAATTGCTCTGATGAAAGGGAGTGTTTGAAAGAGAGTCAGGCGTGATTTTGGCACGTTGATAGTGAACCTCAGCAAGTGCAGGAAGTTTGCCGTACTCTGCTTGGGACGAGCCTGTTTTCAACAACCAGTCACCAAGATGGGGGAAGACTGGAACCCCTGATCTGCGTAGATGGGCTGCGACCACCGCCATCACCTTTGTGAACACCGAGGGGCACTGGTGAGGCTGAAGGGGAGCACGGCAAACTGAAAGTGCTCGTGGCCCACAGTAAAACGCAGATAGTGATGGTGGGCAGGCAGGACAAGGATATTAAAGTAGGCATCCTGGAAGTCCAGCGCTGACATCCAGTCTCCTGGGTCCAGGGCAGACCGGACCTGAGCAAGGGTGAGCATCCTGAACTTCTCCTTTTTGAAGAAGTAGTTGAGGGCTCTGAAATCGAGGATAGGACCAAATCCTCCGCCCTTCTTTAGAACCAGAAAATAGCAGGAATAGCAACCACAGTCTATTTTTGGTCCAGGTACCCTCGCTATAGCTTCCTTGGCTAAAAGAGTCTTGACTTGCTCGTGGAGTAGGGCGAGGTCAGTCAGCCGGTCGCGAGTTGGAGGCAAGGTTGGAGGGATAGTTTTGAAGGGAAGGGAATAGCCCCTTTTGACTATTTGCAACACCCACCTGTCCGAGGTGATCTCCTGCCAGTGAGGGAGATGATGAATGATTCTGCCACCAACTGGATGGGTATGATCCGGGGGGATTGGACTAGGAAGGCTTTGCTGTGGAGGAGGGGAGTATTGCTTGGCTCCACGTCTGACCACCTGAACCTCAGGGTAGGGGTGAACTGCATTCACGGCCCTGCAGAGGTAGCTAAACTTGCGGGACTCTCTGGCTGGAATAGGGTTGGCACGATTGGAAGACCCTTCTGTAGACATGAAAGGAGTGAACAGCAGACACAGGCCGGGATGTTGTGGTGAGGCCTCAGGACTTGGCCGTAGCCAGAGTCCTTAAAACGCTTAAACGCTGCATCTGCTTTGGCTCCAAAAAGACGGGAGCCATCAAAGAGCAAGGTTAGATTGGACATACCCAGAAAATCCAGACGTCCTCAGCCAGGCGTGGTGACATATGGTCAATGTCGAAGAAATCGCTCTGCCTAGTGAGTCTGCCGTGTCCAAGCCACAGCGGTTGGTGAACTTCGCTGCAACTCTCCTGTCTGAAATAGCATGGGAGAGCAGAATAGGGTCCTCTGAGACTCTGGGCTGCACCTGCACAACCATATCCCCAAAAAGCATGCGGTGTTCACCAACCGCAATGCTAGGCTAGTGGAAGAGAAAGTTTTCTTCCCAAAGCTTTCCAGCCTTTTGGAATCCCTTTGTGGAAGGGAACACGCCACTGGAAGGGGAAGCATGAACTACCAAGCTTGGTGGGGTGGGGTGGGAGGTGAGGCAAGATAGGTCGCCCAGTGTAGGGCGATGGTGGCGGGCAATCGTTCTGTTCACAAGGAGCCAGTGTACTGGATTTGGACTAGGTACCCAGAAGAATGTCTGCTAGGGTTCCGAGGCGGAGACACCAGGCTGCAAGGCCTCTGTCAAGACATTAGTTTTGACTGCCATTGTAGGAAGCTGTGGGTCCAAGACATCTGCATCCCTACGCACCACCATTGCAAATGATGCCCCCTCCTCCATAGCCAGGTTAGGGGGGAGACAGCATGCCGGAATCTGGGAAGATGTACCAGGCTGCTGGCATCATCCAATTCCTCATGCCAGTCCAGAACTTGAGGTCACAGGATTTCCAAGGGATCCTGCTGCCCCTTTCAATCCTCATTATCCATTCCTAACCCTTCGGAATAGGGCAGATTGACCAGCATGGAGCCGTACGGCTCCATCGGAGCTGGTCTCTGCACCGGTGTTCGCCTGACAGGCTCCGTGTCGTCTGGAACGATGTTTGCGGAGGGGCCACCGGTGACACAGAGGACCTTGGCGTCGGACGCAGTGCCAGGGAAGGTTGCAGAGGTATGACCGGCACTGGTCCGGACACGGATCCAGTAGTAAGCCATGGCCAGAGGCGCCGAACCCCACAGGGTCTCTTGCCTTTGAACCTGGAGCGCCCGAGAGTGCGGCGGCAGGATCAGGCCTCCCAAACATAGTGCACATAGCGTCATAGAATTCTTTTAGCTGGGAGGGTTGCTCCTGGCCCCGGAAAGTGAGGGAAATGCAGAGCCGACCCAGGCACCCGCTGCCCGGAGCTGGGCCTCGCACGCCGAGGTCCCTCCGTCTCGTCACGCGACGGACGGGGTGAAGTAAAAGCACCCTTGTGCTTCTTGTGGTGCCTCTTACTGGATAAAATGACTTTGAGGAAGAGGACTTGGACCCTTCAGAGCACTGCTCGGACGTTCCTCTCGACCGGGAGTGGGAACGAGATAGACAGGACGACCTCTGTGGCACAGTGCGCCAGGCCGCGCTCAGCTTTAGGGACCGCTCTCTGAAAGCCTTCAGCGCCATGGCCAGGCAGGTGGAGCATGACTTAGTGTCATGGTCACGCTCCAGGCACCAAAGACACATGACAGGGGGTAGATCTGTGACAGATCTGTGCTGGCTGGCGTTGAAATAAAAGAACGGACGTCAGCATACCGGAGTGGTGGTTATATTGACGACAAGGACATCACACCGGCAACGAACATGACACCAACGACATCATGCAGAGTCGACTGGCGTCATCTCCCCCCCTCACTTGATTGTACATGAAATCATCAATAAAGTCTAAAAATGAACATATGTTTTTCTTTAAGCATAATAAAACTTGTCTACGTTATATGAGTTAATGGGACTCATTTTATGAACCGAGAAGGATGGTGACTGACTCAGACCTGCCAGGATCAGAATGCATGATGTGAAGGTTTCACACAGTTCACTGCAATGAGTGCTTAACACTAGAATGGGCGGTAAACTCCGCTCCGTCGGCAGAGTTTGCTGAGTTTTGCCTACTGGAGCACAAAGTTCCGGAAAAACTCTGCCAACTGTCCCATGGCGGAGTTTTTCTCGGGTGATGCTCTTCAAAATTAAGTTGGCGAGTAAGAAATTCAAGCGCGAATATGCGATTTCTCGATGTGGGCGGTCTCTACCGCTCATGTTAAGGAAGTGCCGCTCACACTGATAAAGATGCCGCTCACGCTGAGAAAGATGCCGCTCACGAAAGATGCCGATCGAGTAGAAAATCTACTTGAATGGCAGGAAGAAGCAGCACCCTGTGGTGGGTGGCGTGGTGCAGTTCGTACTGATTTCACAATGCAGGAGAAGCTCTTGGCCCTAGAAATCATCGCGAACAGTGCACAAATATCGAAATTCTGCGGAATCTCACAGTTTTTAGGTAACTCAGCGGAATTCCACAGAGTGAAAGTTCCGCCCACCCTTACTTAACAACCAAAGTTTACCAGTTTAAAACCACATTGAAGTATATTAAGAAGTAATGGATGAAATGCTTGAATTAATCTCAGTCAATGGTAATTACTCGGGTTCCCATTATTCTGTACACCATGCCGCCTCAGTTTGGACCCAGCTATATGCAAATCAGTCTTGGCCCTGCTTGAAAGGGAACAATAAAGCCTGAACTACCAGGCCAGGACCTCCTTGAACCGGAAAAAAGCAGCCCATGGCCGGATTTGCTTTTATTAAAGCTCATCAGTCAGGTATAGCATTGTTCTAGTGTCACAGTGCGTATGGGACCCACGTCTGGGCATCTGCGTCCCACTTAGGGGGTCACTCTGAAGTAAATAAAAAAGGTATTGATGTAATGTTTGAAAAATCTCAATGAATTGGAATTACTCTGGGCTACATCCCCATCTATTGTTATGTTGCATACCATGCCAACTCAGTTTGGACCAAGCCATATGCAAATCAGTCTTGACCCTGTACTAATAGGAACAGTCTGGCCTGGCATTTTGGGCTGGACTATCGCTATTGGGGAAGGTTTACGACTGATTTGCATATGGCTGGTTCCACACTGTGGTGGCATGGTGTGCAAAGTAACTATGGACTGGGATGCGGCCCGACTAATTACCAGTGACTGAGATTAATTTAAGCATTGCATCCATCACTTTTTCATACACTTTAGTGCGTCACCCTAGGTTGGATGGGTATGCCCAGACGTGGGTCCTATGCACACTGTAACTGGAATCTAGCTACACCCGGCTCATGACTCCTAATTGGGGCAAAACTGGGTTGATTGTTTTGCAGTTCATGGAGGACCTGGCCTGGTAGTTCAGGCAGGACTGTTCTCACTGGTTAAGACTGATTTGCATATGGCTGGGCCCAGAATGTGGTTGCATGGTGTGCAAAATAACCATGGACTAGGATGCAGCCCAAGCAATTACCAGTGGTTGAGATTAATTCAAGCATTCCATCCATCACTTTTTGGTATACTTTGGTTTGAAAACACAGGACGTATTTGTGCTATTGCAGTAAGTCAAGGCCTTGCATATTGTGTATGCCTTCATATTCATTTAAAGCAAAAAAACTGTAACTGACCGTATTAATCAAAGCTTGCATCAGCTTTCCTTAAATTCGTCAAGAACCAGGTTTTGCCATCTTTTAAAACAAACATTGGCATAGCAATCGGTCTTGCCTTTGGGACCTTATAAGTGCTTGGCCATACAGCACATTTTCCTCGGTGCTCTGCCGCCAGGGATCGAAGAGCTATACAATTACAATCACAGTGTGATTCAGGAATACATGCTTGTCTAAGGGAACATTTATGGACACATTCCAAGGCTTTTTAACGCACAGACAGAAAGACAAGTGCCTTGATGCAAGTCAACAGCACTGTAACATTCTGTGTGCGACTGCATTATTAGGGTATTGTACAGCCCATGAAAAAACGCAGTGAAGTACTTTCCAATGGCGGAGACGTCACATCCCTTCTGCCCCAGGCCTCTATTCACCAGGGCCCCTTTTCACAATTTTCCATTCAAAACACTGCTCGCACCATCCGTTTTCCAGCAAGAGCTCGGCCCCACCCTGTGTTCCAGAATCCTGGGTATAGGAGCACTGATCATAGCACCAGCAGCAAAATGATCACATTTGCTAGTGACAGCATCACTTAATCTCCGCACACCTACAGACAAAATAATTAACCTGACTTGGTGTAATGTAACTGGTGCTTTTGTAAAGCACTCCAATACCTTTGTGTCAGTCTTGTTTGCGCTCTATAAAAATGACCCGAAAATTCATCTGACCATGTATAATGTAACTAGCACTCATGTAAAGCGCTCCAACAGCTTTGGGTTGCTCGAGTTCACATTATATAATAAAAAAGTCTCAAAGTCCCAGGGGAGCTGCCTTGAATGAACTTTGAAATTAGAGCTCTGAGAGGAGGATGAAGAACGGAAGATGCAGCGGGCAGGCTTGCAGCAACATTGGAAGAGGTGGGAGGGACAAATGCTTCTCCTATTCATCAGGTAAAGGGAAATAATGAAATGTAAAGCGCTTCAATACCCTTGGGTCAGTCGAGTTCACGCTCTATTAAAATGCCCCCAAAAATGAACCTGACATTGTGCAATGTAACGAGTGCTCATGTAAAGCGCTCCAACACCTTCGCGTTGCTCGAGTTCACATTATATAAACAAACGTTAGAGAAAATGTGACAGGAGTTGCCCAAGCATTGTCCTTAACTGTGCTGCAGGGTTGGGCTGGTGACGCTTGGTGACCGAGGCTCACAAAAGCAACAAGCAGCGAAGCGGGAGGGGTTTGGGGGAATCCTTGCACTTTGAAGTCAGAAAATTAAAGAATCGATTTCAGAAATAGTGTCTAAAGCATCTGACATTTCATTTCGATATTTGAGCGGGACAAGGAGATTAAGTGGCGGGTGCCGATGCTGAACCACCAAAGGCAGGCAAACCGTAACACGAGCAGGAATCAAAGAAAAATATAGCCCCCCAAATGAGCACAAACACAGAAGAATAATGTTAACAGTAATTGGGAGGTACTCTGTGGGAGGAAACCAAACACAAAAAGGAGAGACAAAGAGGAAGGATTAACCACTAGCAAGCAAGCATTTTTGAACAACAATCGAAGGGATGAATAAAAAGGCAATGGGCTGGTTGTAAACCCACAGAGTGATTATAGCATGTCTCGAAGAGACAGCACATATATTGCCTAGGTTCGCCGTAATGTGCTTTCAAACTATATCAATCACTAGAAAAGTGGGGGGATGGAAAGCACACATCTTGACAGCAAGGAACAATTAATCTTTGGCACAAAAACCATGACGGATCTTTTACAAGCAGATGCAACGGGAAACAGTTAATGGGAGAAACGGTTCAAAACCGAAACACCCTTTGTATTGCACGTTCATACAACATAGCAACATCTAATGCCTTGCAGAAGCACAGCCTTTTCTTGCAAATCTTTCAAAACATAACCTTTCCCTGCATTGAGCACAATAATTTTAATATTTTTTGACTTTTGTGTGACAGTTCACAACGTAAAGTACGCTATAGAAAGACATACTATGTCCAAGATAACGTTAAAAAAATATATCTGGGACAAAGGTCCAGTCTTCCAGGCACATTAAAACAGGAAATTAATAACCGGAGATGACTCAGTGGCTGAGAAAAGGCAATACCACTTGAAGGTCAGCGAGTGTCTTACGTCACAGAAGACAATGCACCTGAGCAGCACTAGACTGCACTGATGAATGTTGCAATTAGATATAAAAGTTTAAAAAAGAATGGCAGAATCTGGTAACATGTCCTTGGGAGACAGTACTAATGGGACAAGTCACACATGCTTCTATATAGCTCTAAATAGAAGTGGGATATAGCTGTTTTTGGAAACCCACGTTTGTCCTTCCCCCTTCTTGTCCCTTGGCACCCCCGCATGGCTGGGACATACATCCATTTTTAAAAATTCAACTAGATTTTCAGAGAGATTCTGATCTTGTGGGTTAGTACATTACTAAAGGCTGAAGTTGCTATTTGTGTAGTTAACTCACCGTGAGAGCAATTGAAAAGCTAATTTACCTGTTAGTTCAATAAAAAATAAAAAAATAATATTGGTTCAAATGATCACCCTTTTGATTCGTAAGGTGAAGCTGCCTGTTTTCTTTCATTATGACAAATGTTTCTGTTACATTTGGATTGTAATTATTTTCATCAATCAGTGTTATATCTTACAAAATAGTGCAGTTAAAATATCTGTTTACAAATAAAAACATAATTTGTTAAACAAATACGATATGAAAGACTTTGGCCTTTAGAAATTTCGGGCTTCTGAGTTTAACATAATTTAGGGGGACATTTCTACTATATAGAAGATTTATCCAATATCATTTATGCAATCACACAAAGAACAATATAATTTCTGTACAAAACGTGAATGTTTATTTTACACTGACATCATTTAGAATATTTACAGAAAGTTAAGCTATGTGGAGTATAGATATGCATTGTTTAACCAAAAAGAATGTGTAAGAACAAACGCTTTAATTCAAGCACTTTTTTCAACACTAATTCTGTTTTATGTTGCTACAATCACATAGTTTACAATTAGCTTTATTGCAGCCATACCTTACCTTATGACATATATCAATTGCATCAACATATCTTTTTGCTTTCAAGTAGTTAAATGCCAGCTTGTATCCTGTAAAAAGACAAAGGGAAATATGCATGTCATTAAACAGAAACTGTAGTATTGGAAATCAGATGCAATTAAGAATATTTTAAAATACCACCTGACAATTAAGCAGACAGTCAATATACTTTAATTTCGGTCAAAATAAGACCATAAAAAGACATCATACAAAATCATTTAAATTTAAAAAGCAAAAACGTATAATAATCACAAAACATTGTACACAATGTGCACATTTAGCAGTCCTGATTAGGGTCCAGGTAAAAGAAAATGATAGATACCAATATTATTAATAACTTGGGGGGCACAGTGCATTTTTACAGCAATTTTGTCATTTCGTAGTGCTGCAAATAATGTGTGTTAGTATCATCCAGTTATGTGGTACACATTTTAATCCCCTTAGAGGTATGTAAGGCTGAGTCAGGCCTACAGGAATTCAATTCTTTCAATGGGGTTTATACAAAGATTTCAACAGTAAGTCCTTAATTCATCAAGCTATTTTACCTCCTTGGGTGTAATATCTGCTATCACATGTTAAGAAATACCTTTGGTGCAAAAATATTTTAGCAACGAGGAAAACCGTATAAAGCAACTGTTGAAAATCAGATTTAATTCTGAGCAATTTCCATGAACAAAGTTTAATTTAATTAAAGAACACGTTCCTTACCTTTGGGAACGCATTATCTGGTAAAGTAAAGACTATCTAGCTGCAGATTCGTTCCCTTAGACTAATACCCAGGAGCCAGACTGGATTCGAAAGTAGCCCTGTGCGCCGTTAGTTTGTGCCAGCAGCTCTGCATAGCATTATTTGCGTTGGAAGTGACATATGTGGTACATATATAGGTGCTACCTCGGCACACTGACGTCAGTTACTTTCACAACTTTCCATGCCAGCAGTGTGTGGACACGATGAGCACTGACTGCTGGTGTGACAAACTAAGGCCCTGAAAAGGGTGTTCCCTACATCATAATCAGGCCGCAGAGCGGGACAATGGGGGATTGGTAAAGAATCTGCAGCTAGAGTCTCTACCAGATTAGGCCTTACCGAAAGTAAAGTAACTTGTTCATCTGATATAGCCTTCTAGCCGCAGATCCCTTACCTTAGAATCGATACCCAAACAATTCCTTCCCGGAGGTGGAACTCCGAATCTAATCAGATGAGAAAGTCCTGCAGGACCGGACGGGCGAAGTGCCCATCACGACAGACCAGACTGTCCAGGCAGTAGTGTTTGGTGAATGTGTGCGGTGAGGTCCACATTGCTGCCTGACAGATGTCTAAGACTGGGACATAGAGTGCTAACGCAGTGGTCGCAGCCTTAGCTCTGGTGGAGTGAGCTTGCAATCTCTTAGGGGGCTGCTTCTTGGCCAGTGCATAGTAGATCGTAATGCACAGAATGATCTATCGCAAAACTTGCACTGCCTTCCCTTTTATTTGCTCCTACATAGCCCACAGAGAGTTGATCGTCCACCTGGAATGTGGTCAAGGTAGTATAACACTCTGTTTGGGTCCAGATGGTGGAGTCTTTCCTCGTCATTGGAAGGAAGAGGCGGGGCAAAGAAAGTAGGCAGAGTGATGGTATGGTCTATTGGGAAAGGAGTCGCAACCTTTCAGAAGGAAGCAGGCACATGTCCAGAGAACCGACTTGTGCTGATAAAAGGTGGTGTGAGGAGGGTGCTCAGAAACACTTGTAGTGTGCTGACCCTCCTGGCCGATGTTATGGCTACTAGAAAAGTAATATTGATAGTCAAGAGCTAAAGGGAACAATTTTGCAGAGGCTTGAAGGACCAGGTTGTGGTCCCAATGATGCATGGTAAAAAACACAGGAGGAAACATATGTTGCAGGACTGTTAGAACCTAGCCATTACAGGTAACTTACAGAGAGAAGGTTTGATTTGGCAACCGCAAGAATGCCAAGATGGCAGAAAGGTAACCCTTAACTGTGCCCTGAGCAGAGCCCTGCTGGGCCAAAAACAATGTGAACATGAAAACTTCAGATAAAGGTGCAGAGAGCGGGTCAATGTTGAGGGAAACACATCAAGGCATAAACTTGTCCCTATGGCAGATGTACACCGACTTGGTGGAGGGGCGCCTGGCTCTCAGGATAACATTACAGACTTTGGGAGAAAGGTAGAAAGCTGTTAACAGTCACATCATAGTCTCCACGCATGAGGGTGCCCAGGTTCGGTTGCAGAAGCCTCACCTGTTGCTGCAACAGAAGATCTTCTCAAAGGGGCAGCCTGACTGGTGAGCAGATGGTCATGCTCAACAGCTCAGGGTACGAGAATCTCCGTGCCCAATCTGGAGCCACAAGAATGACTTGGGCCTGGTCAGTGGCAGGAATAACTAGGGGGGTGGGTGGGCACCGGTACTGGAGCGGGCGTTGTGGAAGTACTCGCAGACTGCTCCGCTCCGGATCTAGCAGGGGATCCTTGGGGTCTAACCAGCACCAAGGGCGAACTCATCGGCTCCAGAAGGGGGCCCTCTGGTGCTCACAGGACCTGAAGGAGCTCCAGAGGGGATACCTAAATTTGAGGCACATTGCCTCATAAACCTCTTTCAGCTGGGTGGGGGTCACTCAAGCAAAATCAGGGTAGTGCAGAGCAGATCGGGCTTCAGGTTCTGCCGCCTCATGGGTACTGGAGTGCCGACACTCCTGCGTATCATTGGAAAACTTAGATAGACAAGGCAAGGTTGAAGATCGCTTCGACTTCTTGTGTCTCTGGGATTTACCTGACTTCCCCGATGATTTGAAGTGTAACAATGAGCGTCGGGAAGGGCTTTGCGAACGGTTCCAGGACCTCGAGCGTTGTGGAGTCGGCCGATGTCGGGCATCAAGGAGCTTGAAAGATCTCTACCTCTGCACCTTGGGATGCTGCCCTGGCAGTTCTTGCAGGTCTTAACACCTTCGCTGCTAGGCCATTTCCCCTCCTGTGCTAAGCCTTTTTTGGGCTATTTGGGGTAGTGCGCGCTTAGGCCCCTGTAACTTTTTGACCACATTAGGTATCCACGCCAAATTTGCGTCCTTTTCTTCCAACATCATGTGGATTCTAAAGGTAACCAGGGTTTGTGGATTCTCCTAGAGGGTTCCCAGAAATTAGTCAAAATACAGCAACATTTTGTTTTTTGGTGAAAAATGGGGAAAAGTGGCTGCAAATGAAAGCGTCTGGGTTTTTCTCTGCAAATGATATCAAAAAAGGGTTTGTGGGGCTGAAATCACCATTTCTCCAGCTTTTAGGGAATGACAGATTTTCGTTGGAAATCCAACTTTTTTTACACCGTTTTGACATTTTTCTGGGACATACCCTATTTTTGCAATTTTTTGTGCTTTCAACCTCCTTCCAGATAATGGTAGAAATGGGTAGAAAAGCAATAACGGATCTTGGAAAGCTATACATTTTTGAAAAGTAGACAAAATTCTGAATTCAGCAAGGGGTCATTTGTGTAGATCCATCAAGGTTTCTTTATAGAAACTAACAGTTAAATATAGGAAAAATTTAAAATTAGTTGAAAAAAGCAGCCTGTGTCAACGTTTTCACCTGTAACTTCTTCTAAGTATGACATCTCTTAGAAAGCAATGTACCGTTACATCCGCTGGACCTTCCTGGTTGTGGGGATATATAGGACTTGTAGGTTCACCAAGAGCCCAACGAACCCATAGTAAAAAACTGAGCAGCATTTTGTAATGTTTTTTTTTTTTTAGTTCCGGGTATATAGCAATTATAGTGTGAAAATGTATACATGGAAAAATTGGTATGAAAGACACCTATGTATTTCTGAAATGGGAACAAATTACAGAGTTTAGAAACAGTGCATATTTGCACATTTTTGAAATTGGGAATACTCATACTTGCATGACAATTATTCGTCATTTTTCAAAATGACTTTTTTTTTACACAATGTCTTTCATTTGTAAGGGAGAAATGCATCAAAAATCAATAGGTAATAACAGTTGCTTTACAAATCTGAACTACCCTAAGTCTCCCGATAAAAATGGTACCTCACTTGTGTGGGTAGGCATAGTGCCCACGACAGGAAGTGTCTCAAAACCTAAGGTGAACACACCACATTTTCACACTCAAAATGTACACATTTTTTGCGAAGAGTCTAGCTGTAGTTTTTGAACCCTAGCTCTGCCGGCACCTAGGGAAACCTAGCAAACCTATACATTTTTGAAAACTAGACACCCAGGGGAATCCAGGATGGGGTGACTTGAGTGCCTCCCACCATAATCTGTTACCCAGAATCCCTTGCAAACGTAAAAAATTGACAAAAAAAAACACATTTTCTCCACATTTCTGTGATGGAAAGTTTCGGAATCTGCGTGGATCCACAAATTTCCACCCACCCCGCGTTCCCCAAAGTCCTACAAGAAAAATGGTACCTCACTTGTGCGGGTCGGCCTAGTGCCCGCGACAGGAAACGGTGCAAAACGCAACGTGGTCACACCTCAATTTTGCAGTGAAAAATGACCCTTTTTTGGCAAAGTGACTAGCTGTAGTTTTTGAACCCTAGCCCTGCCGGCACCTAGGGACACCTAGCAAACCTATACATTTTTGAAAACTAGACACCCAGGGGAATCCAGGATGGGGTGTCTTGAGTGCCTTCCACCATGGTCTGTTACCCAGAATCCCTTGCAAACGTAAAAAATTGACAAAAAACCACATTTTCCCCACATTTCTGTGATGGAAAGTTCCAGAATCTGCGTGGATCCACAAATTTCCACCCACCCCGCGTTCCCCAAAGTCCTACAAGAAAAATGGTACCTCACTTGTGCGGGTCGGCCTAGTGCCCGCGACAGGAAATGGCGCAAAACACAACGTGGTCACACCTGAATTCTGCAGTGGAAAATGACCCTTTTTTGGCAAAGTGACTAGCTGTAGTTTTTGAACCCTAGTTCTGCCGGCACATAGGGAAACCTACCAAACCCACACATTTCTGAAAACTAGACACCTGGCGGCTTCCAGGGAGGTATGGCTTGCGTGGATCCCCCAACGTTTCCTTACCCAGAATCCCCTGCAAACCTCAATTTTAGCTGGAAAAAGCACTTTTTTCACACATTTTGGTGTGGGAAAGTTGTGGCATCACCGGGCTCACACAAATTTACCACCACCCAGCGTTCCCCCTGGTCTCCCAGTAAAAATGGTGCCTCACTTGTGTGGGAGGCCCAAGTACCCGTGGCAGGCAAGGGCCCAAAACGTAGTGAGGCGACATCAAAATGGCCTATCGCAAAACCACCTGGTTTTGCAAGGGGGGTCACTTGCCCACCCCCTCCCTGCAAAAGTTACAGCCTTCCTGCCCCCCGTGGGGGACAGAAGCCCCCAATCTGCCCCCCAGGGGAGGCAGAAAGTCCACTAGGCGCCAGAGAGTTTCATGGGTAAATTTTAATTAGGGTGTGGGTTGCCCAAAATGGGCATGCCAATGGCCCACCCTAATTAAAATTTCCCCCGAAAAATCTCTGCCGTCTAGTAGGCTTTTTGCCCCCCGGGGGGGCAGATTGGGGGCTACTGCCCCATCTGTCCCCCACGGGGGGCAGGAAGGCTGTAACTTTTGCAGGGAGGGGGTGGGGGCATGGGCAAGTCAGTTTTGGCCAACCCCCAAACTAATTAAAATTTGCCCCAAAATAATCCCTGGCTTCTAGTGGGCTTTTTACCCCTCCAACAGGGCAGATTGGGGGCTGATGCCCCCATATGCCCCCCAGAGGAGGCAGAAAGTCCACTAGATGCCAGGGAGTTTTTGGGGCAAATTTTAATTAGGGTGGGGGCTGCCCAAAACGGGCATGCCAATGCCCCCACCCTAATTAAAACTTTCCCCGAAAAATCTCTGGCGTCTAGTAGGCTTTTTGCCCCCCGGGGGGCAGATTGGGGGCTACTGCCCCATCTGTCCCCCACGGGGGGCAGGAAGGCTGTAACTTTTGCAGGGAGGGGGTGGGGGCATGGGCAAGTCAGTTTTGGCCAACCCCCAAACTAATTAAAATTTGCCCCAAAATAATCCCTGGCTTCTAGTGGGCTTTTTACCCCTCCAACAGGGCAGATTGGGGGCTGATGCCCCCATCTGCCCCCCAGAGGAGGCAGAAAGTCCACTAGACGCCAGGGAGTTTTTGGGGCAAATTTTAATTAGGGTGGGGGCTGCCCAAAACTGGTATGCAAATGCCCCCACCCTAATTAAAATTTGCTTAAAAAAATCCCTGGCGTCTAGTGGGCTTTTTGCCCCCCGGAGGGGCAGATTGGGGACTACTGCCCCATCTGTCCCCCGGGGAGGCAGGAAGGCTGTAATTTTTTCGTGGAGGGGGTGGGGGCATGGGCATGGCCGTTTTGGGCAACCCCCACCCTAATTAAAATTTTCCCCAAAAAACTCCCTGGCGTCTAGTGGGCTTTTTGCCCCCCTGGTGGGGCAGATTGGGGGCTGATGCCCCCATCTGCCCCCCAGGGGAGGCAGAAAGTCCACTTGGCGCCGGAAAGTTTTTTGGGTAAATGGGGGGCAGATGGGGCAGTAGCCCCCAATCTGCCCCCCCGGGGGGCAGAAAGCCCACTAATCGCCAGGGATTTTATGATAATTTATTCATTAGGGTGGGGGCTGCCCAAACCGGGCATGCCGATGCCCCCACCCCCCTTAGGACCACAATTAGTCTTTCTGCCCCCCCTGGGGGGCAGATGGGGCATTAGCCCCCAATCTGCCTCCCCGGGGGGGCAGAAAGCCCACTAGACGCCAGGGATTTTTTGGGGCAAATTTGTATTAGGGTGGGGGCATTGGCATGCCCGTTTTTGGCAACCCCCACCCTAATAAAAATGTTCCCAAAAAAATCCCTGGCGTCTAGTGGGCTTTCTGCCCCCCCGGGGAGGCAGATTGGGGGCTAATGCCCCATCTGCCCCCCAGGGGGAGCAGAAAGACTAATTGTGGGCCTGAGGGGGGTGGGGGCATCGGCATGCCCGGTTTGGGCAGCCCCCAACCTAATGAATAAATTATCATAAAATCCCTGGCGATTAGTGGGCTTTCTGCCCCCCGGGGGGGCAGATTGGGGGCAACTGCCCCATCTGCCCCCCAGGGGGGGCAGGAAGACTGATTGTGTGCCTTAGGGGGGTGGGGGCATCGGCATGCCCGTTTTGGGCAGCCCCCACCCCTAATGAATATATTTACATGAATTCCCTGGTGCCTAGTGGTCTTTCTACCCCCCGGGGGGCAGATTGGGGGCTACTGCCCCATCTACCCCCAGGGGGGGCAGAAAGACTACTTTTGTGCCTTAGGGAGGCGGTGGGGGCATCGGCATGCCCGTTTTGGGCAGCCCCCACCCCTAATGAATAAAATAACATAAAATCCCAGGGGTCTAGAGGGCTTTCTACCCCCCCGGGGGGGCAGATTGGGGGCTACCGCCCCCATCTACCCCCGGGGGGGGGGCAGAAAGACTGATTTTGTGCCTTGTGGGGCGGGGGCATCGGCATTCCCGTTTTGGGCAGCCCCCACCCCTAATGAAAAAATCTACATGAATTCCCTAGTGCCTAGTGGGCTTTCTACCCCCCCCCCCGGGGGGCAGATTGGGGGCTACTGCCCCCATCTACCCCCCAGGGGGGGCAGAAAGACTGATTGTGCCCAAAATATTTATGGGGGAGCAAAAGCCCTTGCCCAAGGGGCCGCTCCCCCTCCCTGGTGCCTAATGGGTGGATCCCTGCTTGGGGATCGCCTTCCTGTGGCGATCCCCAAGCAGAGATCCACTGGGGAGTGGTACCATTGGAAAGGGGAGATTCTCCCCTTTCCAACGATACCTCTCCCGTCTTTCTACGTGCTCAGGGGGCTGAGATAGCCCCCTGAGCATGTAGAAAGTGAAACTGAACTGAACCTAAAGGTTCATTTTAGTTTCGGTTTCTGTGAAATGACGACAGCGCGAGGTGCGCGCTGATCGTCCTTTCACAGAAACCAGGGAGGGGGCCTCAGGAGCTGGGGAAGCTCTTCCCCAGCTCCTGAGGCTCTGGGGGAGAAAAGGAAATCCCTCTGCTGTCTGCAGCAGAGGGATTTCGTGCCCCTGTCCTCATGACGGAATGGTTCCGTCATGAGCACAGGAGCACCGATGCTCATGACGGAACCATTCCGTCATGAGCATCGAAGGGGTTACAGTTGTGGTCCCACTCGAAACATCACAAACATACCATGTATGGATCTGTCACCGACATTTGCCGGTGACAGGCCCCACATAGTTTGAAACTAACTGGTTCCTTGGGTGACATACTGGATACCAGGAAAATCTCTAAAAAGGTCGACAAATCATTGAAAAATCCAGTCAAAAAGTTAAAGAGGGTTGCTCCGATTGGATCAGTGCTATCTGCCGTGGAAAAGAAATAACTGATGTCATCATGCTACGGGGGCGCCTATAAAAGGTACAACGCACGTCACTTTCGGCGAGGAAAAAGACATGCAGAGCAAAACAACGCCACCTACTGGTGCGCAGGAATACTGCTCAAAAATCTTCCAGATCCAGTCTGACGCCTGGGGATTATTCTAAGGTAAGGAATCTGTGGCTAGAAATCTCTATCAGATTATATTAACACATTCAGTCCGTTATTGCAGGACTATCTAGCCCCAAATTTGGTGTAAGTTTTCAATACACTATAAAATATTGTTTTCAACTGTGTAGAAAATTACAACTGTCCTCCCTAAAGACTGATTGCCACTCTAATCTTGTCCAAATAAAACAAACTCTGCTCTTGATTTATGTATTATTTAACAAGGGCTCAGTTTAAAGAATTGCTAAAAACGTTTGCTGGTCTTTTTCTTACAAACATAATTTTACGATACTCCCCATAACCGCTATGATAGTTTACTGACAGCCTGCGTCTTGATTCTCAGATAGAAAACAAATACATCAAATGACTGTGGTGGGCTCATGAGTGGGCTATTATAGTGATTACTTCTTTTCCATGGGGTGTTAAATTGCTACTGAAGGAGCTCCAGAATGAAACACACATCCTTTCTATAAACTATTGATTTTTTACCATGGCAGAGATTTTGACTTGTACTTCACTACAGAACAATGGAAATACAAAAACACATTCTTGAACATCGAACCTCGGAACCACCAAAAATGTAAAGCACGCATAGTATTGCGTTAGGTGTTAGCAATGTGGAAATGACCTCACCATGGTCCCCTTCCTATATATCCCGGGGCAGCATTGAGCTTGGTAGATTGGTTCTTCCAGCAGAGATATTTTATCCATGCCCCTCAGCATTCATCTTTTGATGGGGTTGACCACAACCTCCCTCTTGGAAAGAAGAGCACTGATTCCCAACCGGATACTGGGAGAAATTGAGTTATTAGTTGAGAGGGTGTGAAACCCTTCACAAGCAACAACTATAATCCTCCTTAGGTTGAACCACAAAAAGTAACTAAATTAACCTGCGCTTAGCCCTCTCGGAGCTTGGAACAAAGGCAGTCATGCTTAACTTCAAGGCCATATGTAAAGTATTTATATAGCACTCAAACTGCGATGAAGTGATAACACCCAAGAAAACTTCCTCACCAATCTACAAAAATAGAGTAAATGTTAATAAAGAAAATCATATCAGAATGACAAAAATTCAATCAGTAGAACTGGACATATGCAATTTCACAGCGTCAGTGAAAGGATAGCGCCAAAAAGTGCTAAGTAAGTTTATCTTGATGCATCAGGCCAGGAACAAATCACAAGCTCAAGTCGACTGCGATGGAGTGTTGGCTGGGTACAGGACCGAGTTTGGCCTGGTGGTTATTGTACCTGGTTGTACTTGTACGGAGATGGGAGGTCCTGTATCGCGTTGTGTCAGTTCTGATGAGGCCGTGTATCAGGAGGTGCTGGGGATGCAAGGTCTTGCATCAAGATGTGTCACGCTGCATCAGTTCCACTGAGGCCACCGATCGAGAGTTGCAAGGTGCTGCAATGGGAGGTCCTGCGTCATACTGCGTCCATTTTGACAGAACTCCCAGTTTGGTCCAAAGAAGTACACTTTGATGACAGCCGCCAACGGTCTAGGGTCTGGGAAGCACCTCTTGGGGAACAGGACTCACTTCAGCAGAGTCCAGCAGCAGGACACAGGCAGGTCCAGTTGAGTCTGGGCAGCTGGACAGACGCAGGTCACGTCTTTGGAGCTTGTAATGTACCTGTAGCTCAGAACAGGAGGCCAGTCAGCTAGCTTCTGTAGTCACTCTGGTGGGTCTAAGTTCCTCAGGCAGCAGGGCAGGGCAGTACTTCCAACAGCAGGGCAGTCCTTCTGGGTCTTCCACAGGTCCAGAATTGATTTGAAGAGTTGGTCTAGGGGTCCAACATTTATACTTGGTGCCAGCTTTGAAGGGGAAAAAACTTCTAGGCCCCCGCTCCCACATCTAGTTCTGGAAATTTCTTCCTTTCCCTGTCCTGGTCCCAGGGTGTCCTGAGTGACAAAATGAAAGTGTGAAGTTTGAACTGTAAGTGTAGTAGGTAACAGCTACGCCCCTCTGATTAGGTCAGGGTGGCACATGCTGCCAACACTCAGCCGCTCATTTGTAATACTGTCTCGGAGGAGTACACAAAGGCCCATTGCCAACAACACCTAGTCATGTGATAGGAAATTGAGTGAATGCACCAAATGGTTAGTGCAAAAAAATCCTTAGACACCAAACATGCCATTTCTACTTGTTCCTAAATACAATTGTCACTTATTAAATGGAATAAGGTAACCCAATGTTAGCCTATGGGAGAGGTAGGCCTTGCAATAGTAAACAAATGTAAAGAATGTTTCACTACCAGGACATATAAAACTTAAAAGTACAAGTTCAACTTTTTAAATACAGCTCACCCTGCCCTATGGGCTGTCAAGGACATACCCTAGGGATGATTTGTATATATTAAAAACAAAGGTTTAAGCATCAAAAAAGGTTTGGTTTGCCAGGTCGAAATGACAGTTTAAAACAGTCAACATGGTTGCAATGGCAGACCTATGACATATTTTTTTTTTAAAGGCAACTTAAGTGGGTGGCTCAATAAGAGATAAAGGCCCACTAGTATCATTTAATTTACAGGCCCTGGGTATATGCACTGCCACTTTACTAGGGACTTACAAGTAAATTAAATGTGCAACTGGGTGTAAGCCATTTTAGCCAGGTTTAAAGGAGAGAACACAAGCACTTTGGCACTGTTTAGCAGTGGTAAAATGCACAGAATCCGAAATCTAGCCAAAACGAGTTCAAAATACAGTAGGGGAGAAGGCAAAACATTGGGAGTGAGCCTGCAGAGAGGGCCAAGTCCAACAGGTATGCTCCTTTGTGAGTGCCCAAGATCACCCAAAAGAGCAATAATTTAAACTAGAGATTGATGGGCCGTCCTAATGCTGAGGATAATGTCTGGGTGGTCCTGCACCAGCCCTCCTGAGTTGTTAAGCCGTTCTAGACCACATGGAAGAAGTCTTCTATCCTTCTGTGGGACATGTAATGCAAGACAGGGATTGGGCCCTGTAGAACTTCCAAGATCATTTTGGGGTAAAGTAGTTCTATGTAGGTAGATTAACTGTGTTTAGACCACTTCACCCGAAATAGTTAGCTCATGAGTCCATTAAAGCATTCTTCCAGTCTACATCCTCCAGAGGACCCAGATCTCACTCCCAATCTTGACCTCTGCCCCACAAAACAATACAGGCCATTGGAAATTAGAGTCTAGTATAGTCTCGAAAAAAAACTCCTACCCAGTAATTTGATGATTAAATTCACTTCTAAATGGATTAAACTCACTGAGAGCCTTCCCCTTTGTTGGATAATTCTTGACAGAGTGCCTTAATTGGAGAGATCTAGGACTCCTTCAGCTTTGTGATGAATTTCATATGCTCTACCTCCTACACTTCTCCCAGTTTGGAAATGCCCCCTGTTCAAGTCTGCCCTCACATTGGGTCCAGCGGAGGGCCTTACACTAACATTTTAGAACAATCAAGTATTAGAAGATAATGTTCCAGGATAAGAGGCTCCATCTAGAAGTTCCAGAACATTTGCAGTTTGAAATAGGTCTTGCTTAAGATAATATGCTTACCGTTCTCCAAATAAACAAACATATAAAATGTCTAATTGGGAGGCCCAAACTTTAAGGCATATGTCAGCCATTTAGAAACCCCTCAATCATATACCGATTGTGTGCATTTGTCAAAGTGTTCCTGTTCTTAATGTTCCCACCCAGGTGACATATTAAGGTCCCACACAGTTTTGCCTCAAGGCGATGTGCATACTGAAGTATTTGACACCAGTAGTGTGAATGATTAATTTGGTTTGGCAGCTACCCTCACAACTCAGAATTAAGGATAATTTGCCCTAGTTAATTTGCAGTTTGGACGCCTCCCAATATAATTCTAGGTTCACCGCCCATTCCAACAAGGGTAACACATGAAGAGACGCTTGTGGTCCGTGTAGAAGGATAAATGGTCTTCAATACCCACCTCCTATTGGAAGCCTTGCAGTAGTGCATCATATCCAATCCATGTTTCAAGGGGCTCTATCGCCAAACAAATAAACAGAAAGAAAGAGGGCATGCCTTCCTGCTGCCTCTTCTGGCGAGGAAGGAGCAAGACAGACATCACTGGCTTGAACTATGGCATGAGTGCTGTTAGGGAGCACTCTGGTGTAGGTTAGGAAATAAGCGTTAACATTAATTTTACTTAATTCATGCAGAAAACATCAGCTGAGGGAATTGAAGGATTTTAGCTATAAGGGACCAGTGAATTTGTGATTGTTAGACAATTTCACAATCCTGATACAGAGCCTCATGCTCCTGGCGGCATAAAGCATGTTAGACTGGTCAGCCATAAAGTGGTCTTCTCCCAATGTTTTTACCTTATTTCTAAATGTTGTTGCTGATCTAGTTTTTTGGGTGATCTTGGGACTCTGCGCACTTTAGCACTGCTGACCTGTGCTAAAGTGCGTGTTCTCACTCTCTAACAAATTGTAACATTTTCTTACACCTGACTGACACATTGAATTTACTTTTACTTGTAAGTCCCTAATAAAGTGGTGCTACATGTACAAGGGTCCTGTAAATTAAATGCTAACAGTGGGAGTGCAGCACACATTGTGCCAACCACTCAAGTAGCCTTCTAAACATGTCTAATCGTGGCCACTGTAGCCTATGTTTGCCATTTTTGACCTGCCAAAAGAACCCTTTTGCCAGGCCTAAACTTCCAAATTAAAATATAAAAGTCACCCTTAGTTTATGTCAAAACATCAGAGGGCAGGGTGCAGTATATATAAAGGTTGGACATGTACTTTTACGTTTTACATTTCCTCATAGTGAAAAACCCTTAAATTGTTTTTTCACTACTGCAAGGCCTACCTATTCCAAAGGATAACATTGGGTTACCTTATTACTTAATACGTGATAACTTTCCATTGGGAGCAAGTAGTAAGATCAAGTTTGACATCTAAAGAATTGTAATTTAAAACACTCTTTAATGGTAAAGTTGGATTTTAGATCAGAATTCTGAAAATGCCACTTTTAAAATGTTCTGATAAGTGTATAGGGTGCACTCCTGATTTTTATCAACTGAAACACTTTCCTATTGTTTTATAAAGCTATGTGAGTATGCTATGCTGTTACGTGTTCTGTCTAGTGCACGTTAGTTATGAACTGAGAGTGAACCCATACAATAATGATGGTGTGGAACAGCATGCACTACATTAAGAACTTATCAAAAAGTCATACACAAGTTTCATCGATGTATTCATTATATATATTTATTCTCAATTGTCACACTTATTTTAAAATAAATTATTTCGCATATTGAGAGAAAATATCAATATTTGTTTTACAAAAACATTCGTATTATTCATGAATATTTGCTTCATATAATTTATGCCCAATGCATTTCGGAATTGGATGTACCATAACGGGGAAGCACTACCTCAACATCACAGACGTACGTTGCATAAGTTGCATAGAACTACTGACAAGGTTGACAGCAGCTCAAGTAAACAATTGATTTTGAACTGAACTGTTTTCAATGCGGCATGGATTCGGTTTGTTTAACGGATGGATGAAAATTTTGGTTATTATTGAGTGGTTCCTTTGTCTTGATATCGTGGATTTTGTTGGAACTTGTGTGTTCGCGTTTTTTTAGTAGCGAGCACTAAGATCACACAGGTTTTCGAAGCATGTTAGGGTAAATACAAAGATATGGATTATCTCATTATGGTCACTATTGGCACTCAGCATGGCCGCATGAGGAGTTTTTGTTTCTCTTTCTATTTTGTCACTACACACTTCCAGTGTGGGTTAAATGGTTTAGAACAGGCACATACACAAAGTTTTTAAGTTGATCGCATACAGGCATGACAAATTGTTATATCGTCAGTCTTTTTTTACAGTTGCCCCTGAAGAAGGAATCATCAAATTCCGAAATGCCCTGGGCATAAATTATAAGAAGCAAATATTCATGAAGAATGCAAATGTTTTTGTAAACCAAGTATTGTTGACATTTTCTCTCAATATGCGAAATAATTTATTTTGATATACGTGTGACAACTGAGAATTAAATGTATATACTGAATACATTGATGAAGTTGTGCATGACTTTTTGAGTGCATGCCGTTCCACACAATCATTATTGTATGGGTTCACTCACACTTTTAGAATGTTGGCATTTTCTTGTCCTAACCATTTGGTGCTAGTATTCTGGGTCACATGACTAGAGGGAACAGGTGTGGGTAGGAAGGGCCATCTCTGACTTGATGGGGAGGAGCTGGCACGTACTGCACTTGCACATCAGAAAGACTCTGCCTCAGCACACTCCTCAAGGGTTTCACACCAGCCTATTGTGCCTCCAGACAAGCTGGGGCCACGGCAAGAAGACAGGAAATTCCATCTTGGGATGGAAACCTCTAGAAACCTCTCCTAATTCAAAGCTTACTAGACCCTCAGACTCAACTCTTCAGTACACATCTGGATCTGTGGAAGACTCAGAAAAAGGACTGATGTGCTGCTCTGCTACAAGGACTGCTATCCTGCTGCCCGAGAGAAAAGGACTGGACCTGCATCTTGAAACCATGACCACCAGAGTGACCTCAAAGTCTATTTGGCTGGAATCCTGATCAGCGCCTAGGGGACAGAAAAGGTTTCAACCACCTTGAACCCAGCACCTGGACTTTGTCTGCTGTGAGTCTGGCCCCCAACTGGTGCCACCCTAGTCCTGGACCCTTGGAAGTGGGCCTGAAGGTGCTCTGCAAGCTCAGCTATGTTCTCTTGAGCAGAACCAATGCAGGGCAGTGCATCTCCTAGCAGTTCTGCATCAGAACCACCACTGCGCAGTGCATCCCCAAAGCAGGACCTTGTATCGCAACTTCTTGGAACTGCTGCTGCGCGAAGCATCCTTGCCGCACTTCGCATCACAAGCCTTTGTCAATAGCATACTCGAGGACAACACAGGACCTCGCACTACAACCCTTATCAACAGCTTCATCGAAATTGTCTCTGCGCAATGCATCCTCAATGGAGGACCTCGCAGCAGCCGCTGTGTGATGCATCCTCCATGTGGGACCTCGCAACGCCCCGTGACCAGGACTTTTTCCAGCGGGCTAACCTGGCCACTGTATTTAGCCAGTGTTCCATCACGGTCGGACTGAACTTGTGGCTTTGTCCCCGACTGGCGCAACCTGATAACCACAGTTCACACTTTGTGTTTCTAAGAATTGTTTTCACCCAAATCTTTAAAATTGCATATCTCCAGTTCTACTGATTGGATTTTTGTCCTTTTGGTCTCAAATGAAAATTGATTAAATTCTACTATATTTTTCTAAATTGGTGTGGAATTTTTCTTGCATGTTGTTTTTCACTTTATTACTGTTTTAAGTGCTGCATAAATACTTTACACATTGCCTCCAAGTTAAGCCTGAATACTTTGTGCCAAGCTACAGAGGTTTAAGCACAGGTTAATTTAGAGTTTGCTTTTGTTTCACCCTGATAAGAACTGTGGCTGCTGCTCGAAAAGGGTTTCGCCTCTCTCAACCAGAAACCCAACTTCCTACAAAGCCATGTTGGTCCGGGTTGCTATCAACCTGACAAGCCAACTAGCCACAGCTTTAAGAATAATCGGGATCTCCGAATTAATCAGATAGATCTGGTAGTATAATGTGCATTGGTTGCGATTCTTCTCTGCTTTAAGCAGGACTGAGGATGGTAAGAGGCCTGATTGTCTAGCCTCTTTGGACATAGTCTGGAGATACACATAACCAAAGTGTTTTAGGGAGAATCAGTATGCACTTGAGGCTGTAGTTGAATGACCCAACAATCAAAGAAAAATAATATGCCATGTGTGACAAAATGCGCTTGAGAGAAACACAAATGCCAAATGTATTAAAAACATGCCACAAGAAGATAACTGAACCCCCCAATTACATCAGATGTACAAATCATCAAAAACTTCTCTGGCTATCAAGTTTCTCAAAAGAGACTTGCAAGAAATACAACACCCAGCATGCAATGGTGACAGTGCTAAGAATCTGGTTCAGTCTTTGTAAAAACATCAAAAACAATAGCCCATGTATAGCGAATGAAACAGTGCCCAGTATACCAGTGAGACTCCTCAACACATGCCTGCCAACCTTCTAAAATATACTGACTGGACTCAGTATATTCAGATGAGAACTCGAACAAACAATAGTATTTGAAAGGTGAAACAGAAAACAACGTGCCATTTGAAATGAAAATGCGAGTGCTCTCCAAGTTAAACAAGTGATAGTAAATACCTGAACCCCTGACGAGTTGACTGCTCCACACACGAACTAGGAGAAGTAAACAGCTGTGAGACTATGGATTTCTGCACATAGGTCCAGTATACAAGGTGAAAAACGCCATGAGTCACCACTATGAGTCACCACTAAAAAGGTCATGAATCCAACCGTCACGCCTGTATTCACCTTTATTAGTATGAATCAAAGGACAAAGTAACTGTCGGATCAAGGTGATTTACGACGTAGAACATGGCTAGTGTGTAGGGTGATAGAGGCTGAAAATGGACTAACGAGGTGCAGAGGGAGTGTCCAAAAGCGAAAAAAGAAAGTGTTGTAAAGTATGTGATAGTTGCAAAGCCCGTTGATGCGAACCCACGACATGAACATCAACTGCTGCTGTTGACCTCAAGCGAAGTGCATTTGTTGTAATCAATGTACTGGGATCTGAGAGACATTACGAACTGGAATTATAACATATGTTACAGAGCTACAAGAAAAATCTTTTACATCGTAGTGAGCTCAATCAATATGTTACAAAACATGAATGATGCACATTTTAACATATTGCAAGTAATAAAACGAGTTTAAAAAGTGAGCTAAATAAGTGTATAACAAAACATGTATGGTATATATTTCTAAGGGATGGAATGCGATGATATAATCTTATGTGGCACACAAAAACCGCAGTCCCAGAGAGCGGCGCCAGCGGAAAGTTTAGCAGTAGGGCACACTCAGCTCAGTTGAAAGTTTAGCTCGGCCCCTGCAAGCCAGATAAACATAAAACAAGATGAAGGGGCTTTGAAGAGCTGGGCACCTGCGAGGCACTTATTAACTAAAAAGCTTTCCCTTCCCTAAACTAAGACCCTCAGTGTCTGTGACGGGAAACGAAGAGGCCCCACGCATGTGTTAATCTTATGCATATGGCCAGGCGCCCCCTGCAAATAGCAGAGGGGCGCCATTAGTCGCTCCACGGGCATAGGCAAAGGGGAATCCCTCATCGATGTTGCCACGAAGGAGGGTCCCGTGTGACGTCATATGGAGGAGCCGCCTGGGACTGCAGAATATAAGGCATCGTGTGGCAAGGGATTGACCCACAGGGTGTACCGCACAGATCGCCCCACTGGAGACAAGGGTGGAGGAACAGCAGTGATTGTCAGCACAAAAGTGAAGCACCACGAGATTGCACTACCACCAGTGGGGAACACTAAAGCACCTGGTATACAGATCTAGACATCAGCAGGCCCGCTACGGTTGATTGCTGCCTACTCACCCCCAGAAAAGCTACACCCAAAGGACCTAGATGTCTTACTGGACCCAACGATCCCAAAACCAATTGGAGGAGACCTTAATGCCAAGCACCAGTGCTGGAACTCTCGCACTGCAAACAGGAAAGGACACGCTCTACTTGCCCACTCAAAGAAGAAGGACTTTGTAGTGGCTGAACCAACTTGCCCAACACACTACCCAGGTGCTGCATGGTATACTCCTGATGTTCTGGACATTGTCGTCATGAAGAATCTACCTCAGTCTATGGAGCTGGAGACGTTTGACAGCACTGACGTCTGATCACAACCCAGTATTGATCACAGTTTGAGACGTGGTTGAAAACCAACACCAGGGCACCAGGCACAACTTCAAGAAGGAGGACTGGAGCCTGTACAAGAGAAGCCTGGAGGAAACACTGGTCCCTGACGCTGCATTGAAGTCATTGACCAGGCGGTTCACCACTTCACAGCTGCAGTCCACACTGCTATTAAACGCAGTGTTCCCAAGCAGAAACCCCAACGCTGCTACATCTATGACCTTCTGAGCGGCATCAAGAAGTCGATATCTGACAACAGAGCCCGGAGAGAGTAGCAGAAGTATCGCACCCCTGACCTGCTGAAGAAGTACAACGAGCTGACAAGAAAGTTGAAGGTGCAAATAAGCCAACACAGAGGTGAAAATGGGAAGCAGCTACAGCTAACTTGAAGGACTCTGACAACTCTCTCTGGAAAATGACCTGACGCTTGACTGGAATGAAGGAACCAAACCCACCCATAAAAAAAAAGACACACTTGGCATGCAGCCACAGGGACAAGGCTGAGGTCTTCGCTGAGACACTGGAGGCATCCTTCAGGCCTAACCAGGCAAGCAAACTGGCAGCAGAAGTTGAGCAAGAGGTCACTAAGCACTACCTGGAGCACTCGCCTGAAACAGAAGCTGCAACCATCGAGAATGCTCTACTGATGAAGTCCTAGCCCTGGTAAAGTAATTGAAAAATGGCAAAGCTCCAGGAAAGGACGGAATAACCAACCAAGCCATCAAGATGCTCCCAGATGCTGCAGTGGATCGACTTACAGAGATATTCAACACGTGTATGCAGCACCAGTAATTCACCAACGTTTGGAAAGAAGCAAGAATCGTTGTTTTCCCTAAAGCTGGTAAACCACTACGAGACCCTGCGAACTACCGCCCTATAAGTCTGCTATCTGGTCTATCGAAGCTTTTTGAAAAAGTTATTCTCACCCGCCTAATCGACTTTGCATCAAGTGAAAACCTCCTCTCCAATGAACAGTTAGGGTTCCGGAAAGACCACTCAACAAACCATCAACTTCTCAGAGTTGTGGACATCATTAGCCATGGATTCAACATCCATAAGTCTACTGGAGTAGTCTTTCTGGATGTAGCCAAAGAATTCGACTGAGTATGGCACAAGGGACTGATTTACAAGCTTATCAAGCTCAAGTTTCCAAGCTACCTGGTTAAATTGCTGACTAGCTACTTGTCAGAACGGACCTTTCACGTGGCGGTACGGGAGGAATGCTCAACATCACGCCCTATTCTAGCTGGAGTGCCACAGGGATCAGTTCTTGAACCATTCCTCTTTAATATATTCACATTCGATATCCCCACGGACTTAAAGAAGACAGATCTCGCTCTTTACGCCAACGATGTTGCAGTCATCTCCCAATCCTTCAGCTAAAAACATGTGGCTAAGAACCTTGAGACATCGCCCAGCAGACTCTCCAAATGGTACAGCGATTGGCAGATAAGCACAAGTTACTACTTGTGTAAGAGACATTAGTTAGTAATAGATTCCTTACCTTAGAATATCCCCAGGCGTCAGACTGGTCTGGAATGTTTTTCGTCAGCAGTACCCCTGCGCGTCGGTAGGTGACGTCGTGCGGCTCCACGTCCGACGCTGGCATCGTATGCGCCGAGATGACATCACGGATACTAATTAGGCACCACCCATGCGCGCTGACGTCAGTTCTGGACACGACTTTCCGCTCCAGGAACGCAGAGCCATGCAAGAAACTGACCACTGGTGCCATGAAACTAGGGCCCTGAAAGGGATGACCTTAACCCTAGAAATCAGTTCACAGAACGGGGAGGATGGGTGGGGCGGTAAGGAATCTATCACTAACTAATGTCTCTTACAGATATATCGTTACACAAGTAGTAACTTGTGCATCTGAAAGAGACACGTTAGTGATAGATTCCTTACCTTAGAATAGATACCCCAGCAATACCAACTCCGGTGGTGGGTCTGCGAATAAGATTACACCAAAAAGTCACGGAGAACAGAACAGCCAAAGAAGCCGTCCCTCCAGACTTGACTGTCAAGGCAGTAATGCTTGGTAAACATGTGCAGCGAAGCCCACATAGCTGCCTGACAAATGTCCTGCAAGGGAACGCCGCCACCCAAGGCAGTAGTGGCCGCCGTCACCCTGGTAGAATGGGCATGCAGCCCCACAGGAGGCTCCTTCTTAGCCAACGAGTAACACGCTTTGATGCACAGAACGACCCACCGAGAGATGGTTTGTTTGTGCACGGCCCAACCCTTTTTGGCGCCCACGTAGCCAACAAAGAGCTGGTTATCCACCCAGAACTGTTGTGTGCGCTTCAGATAGAAGGAGAGCGCAAGTTTTGGGTCCAGTTGGTGGATCCTCTCTTCCTCCTTTGAAGGATGTGGAGGCGGAAAGAAGGTGGGCAAAGTGATGGTCTGCCGATGTGGAAGGGCGTGACAATCTTTGGCAAGAACGGACGGGTCCTTAAAACCACCTTGTCCGGATGAACAGAAAGAAAAGGAGGTTTAGAAGAAAGAGCCTGGAGCTCACTCACTCTTCTGGCAGAGGCGATAGCTACCAGAAAAACCATCTTTAGAGTGAGAAGACATAAAGGACAGCTATGAAGGGGCTCAAAGGGAGCGCACATCATATAAGTCCAGACAAGATTTAAGTCCCATTGAGGCATTATGAAAAGCACGGGAGGAAACGTGTGTGTAATGCCTTTGAGAAAACGGTTAACAACCGGGGACTTAAAAAGAGAAGGCTGATGTGGAAGCCGTAGAAAGGCGGAGATGGCCGAAAGATAACCTTTGATAGTGCCCAGAGTAGAACCCTGCTGGGCCAAAGAGAGAAGGAACAATAGGACCTCAAAAAGAGGGGCAGAAAGGGGATTTACAGCTGTCTCTGTGCACCATGCCACAAATTTGTTCCACCTGCATGCGTATACAGTCTTAGGTGAGGGACGCCTGGCTGCCAGAAGCAAATCACAGACTTCCGGAGGCAAGTCAAATAAAATCAACTATCGCCGCACCATCTCCACGCAAGGAGGTGGAGGCTGGACAGGTTCGGGTGGAGGACCTGCTGTTGCGACCGAAGATCCTCCCGAAGAGGCAGCCGTATCAGGGGATGTACGCTCATACTGAGTAGCTCGGGATACCAGACTCCTTGAGCCGAGGCCAGTGCCACAAGAATGACTTGGGCCTGGACGCATCTGATCTTCGTCAGCACTCTGGGGAGAAGTGGTATAGACGGAAAGGCGTACAACAGACCGCAGCTCCACTCGCGATGAAAATCGTCGCCGAGCGAGTGCCGCCTTGGAAATTCCAACTCGCAGAACTACGGACATTGCGCGGTCTCTTCAGAGGTAAATAGATCTAACCAAGGTCCTCCCCACTGTTGAAAGAGACCTTGCGCCACTTCCGAGTGAAGACGCCATTCGTGATCTATTATGCACAGACGGCTGAGTGCGTCTGCCCCGGCGTTCAAAGAATCTGCCAAGTGTTGAACCACCAGGAGAATGCCCTGGCATTCCAGCCATGTCAAGAGGCGCAGAGCCTCTGATCGAGGGTCCACGACCCCACCCCGCCTTGCTTGTTGCAGTACCACATGGCGGTGGTGTTGACTGATCAACTGCACTACTGTCCCCTTGACAGAGGGAAGAGTGTTTTCAGTGCAAGTAGGATCGCCCTGAGCTCCAAAATATTGATATGGGCTTGGACTCCGCCTCAGACCAGAGACCTCTGATCTCTGCCTCTCCCATGTGGCTGCCGCATCCCAGGAGGGACGCGTCCGTCACCACTGTGCTCCGGTTGAGGAAGGGAGAGGGATTTGCCACTGACCCAACGCTGGTCAGTGAACCTCCACTACAAGTCTGGTGTAGTGCCCTCTGAGATCTGGATGTAGTCGGACAGGTGTCCCAGATGTTGCACCCACTGGAACTTCAGGTCCCACTGCAGAGCCCGCATATGCCATCTGGCCTGATTGATCAGCAGGATGCAGGAGGACAAGAAGCCCTGCAGCCTCAGTGTCTTCCTGACCGAAACCCAGGACAAGGGCTGAAAGATTGGAATCATAGCCCGAATGTCCCGGACTTGCTGTTTGGGAGGATAAACCCGAAATTGTTTTATGTTCCAGAACCGCTCCAATGAAGAGGAGCTTCTCAGAGGGACCAGATGCGATTGCGGCACGTTGACGGAGCACCCCAGCAAATGCAGGTCGGCCATAGTCTGGAGGTGGGAGACGACTGCCTGGGGCGAGCCCGCCTCCAACAACCAGTCGTCGAGATAGGGGAAGACAAACCCCTGATCTGCGCAGACGAGCTGCGACCACCGCCATCACTTTAGTGAACACCCGAAGGGCGCTAGTAAGGCCAAAGGGGATCCTGGTGAACTGAAAATGCTAGTGGCCAACCGTGAACCGCAGGTAACGCCGGTGGGCCGGCAGGACGTGGAAGCAGGTGTCCTGCACGGGGAACGCTACCCTCCGACTTTCGGGTCCAAGAAACAATTGACGTTCCGAAGGCCTAAAACACGCTTGATGGCCCCCTAGGCCAAGGGCGTCGCAACTTCCTGTTTGCAAAGCGTCAAGGATCTCCTGATAGCAGTGGTACTGACGTGGCATAGCAGGAGGAGTTGTCTCTAAGGGGAGGAGTAGCCCCTTCGGACTGTTTGCAGAACCCACCAGTCCAAAGTGATGGGGCGCCAGTGGGGGAGGTGATGGCGAATTCTGCCGCCCACTGGCGTGTGGTGGGCCTGAAACAGTGGACTGAAACAGCAGACTAGGAAGGTCTTGAGGTAGCGGTGGTAAGGGTGGCGGTGGACTGATCTGCCCGCTAGCTCTGGGACCCACCCTGCTGTTATACAAATTGCTCTGCCTATGGAGGATGCGGGGAATCCCGCTGCATCCTTGCCCTCTGCTTGGGAGAGCACCTTCCAAGCCTCCACTAGACACAATGGCATAGAGTTAGAATAGAGGGCCAAAAGGCCCTTGGAGAAGCAGAGCCCTGGACCACTAGACACTCTGGTGGTAGGTACTGTGCGATGAAACTGGGGATGCCTTTTAAGCACAGGCGCCCCTGTGTTATGTTTAAAGTGCGTTATTGAAGGGTAGCATCGGTTCTGTAGAGGAGGCCGCAGCTGAAGCACTGCAGTGAGGGGATTGCCCTGATAGGCACTGTAGGGAATTTGACATAATGTACCGGCCCTGGAGGCAACGAAAACATTGCCGGCGCCGAAGCTGGCACCGATGCTGGTACCGCAGGCTGCGCCGAGGCCGGAGCCAATGCCGGATCCGAAGCCGGCGCCGAGGCTGGAGCCGATGCCGGATCTGAAGGCGGCGCCGAGGCCGGAGCTGATGCTGGATCCGAAGGCGGCGCCGAGGCCGGAGCCAACTGCCGCGCCAAGGCCAACGGCTGCGCGGAGGCCGGAGCCAACAGCGGCGCCAAGGCCGGAGCAAACGGCTGTGCCGAGGCCAGAACCAACGGCTGCGCCGAGGCCGCAGACGACGGCGGTGCTGAGGCCGGAGCCGACGGCGGTGCTGAGGCCGGAGCCAACGGCGGCGCCGGGGCCGGAGCCAACGGCGGCGCCGAGGCCGGAGCCGACGGCAGTGCCGAGGCCGGAGCCAACGGCAGCGCCGAGCCCAGAGCCAACGGCAGCGCCGAGCCCAGAGCCAACGGCAGCGCCGAGGCCAGAGCCAACGGCAGCGCCGAGGCCAGAGCCAACGGCAGTGCCGAGGCCAGAGCCAACGGCGGCGAAGTGACGAGGCCGGAGCCAACAGCGCCACAGGGTATCTGGCTGGCGTAACCGGGGCCAAATGCGGCGGCACGGAGGCAGAACCACCCAAGCGGTCTGCGGGGCCCGAAGGCGCTCTGGAGGGACCCGATGGGACAAAGAAACGGCCTATGTCACTGACAGAAGTACCTATACATCTTCCGGAGGCACGTACTGTCCCCAAAAATGTGGGTAAGCCACCGGCAACAACGGAGGCCCCGAAAGAGCTGCTGGGGAGTGACCACCTGCCCCCTCCACCGAGTCCCACGACCGGTGAGGGGTAGACCAAGAGCGACGCCGCTCCTTCGAGCTTTCATGGCGCTTGGACTTACCTATCCCCGATTTCGATGAACGATTGTGTTTGCTGCGCCAGCGATCCCTCGACCTCCCTACAGGAGCAGGACCTTTGAGCGGCGCTGTACCGAGTGCCGGGCCACCAACAACTTCCGGGACTTCTCCCGCAAGCCTTCTGCGCCATAGCCCGACAATCAGGGCACGTCTCGGGGTGATGGCGTGCCCCAAGCAGAAGAGACACACGTTGAACGGGTCCGTCACCGACATGGTCCGACGGCAGTCCCAACAGGAAGTAAACCCGGCCATCCCTACTGCACCAAAAGTCTAATTCTCGACAAAAACAAGAGAGACATCTCATAAACAAGTCACATTTATTGACTAGGAGTACCGCTCTCTCTCGGATCAGCGCTTGCTGGCGCGGAAAAAGAAAGAACTGACATCAGCACGCATGGGTGGCGCCTAAGTTGTCTCCGTGAAGTCAGCTCGGCGCATACGACGCCAGCGACAGACGCGGAGCCGCACGACGCCACCTACCGATGCGCAGGGGTACTGCTGACGAAAAACTTTCCGGATCCAGTCTGACGCCTGGGGATATTCCAAGGTAAGAAATCTATCACTAACGTGTCTCTTTCAGATCCCTGAACACAAGCAAAATCACAGCAACATTATTTACCAGAAAGCTGAACAGGAAATATCCACAGATCCTCCTCAATCGAGAGGAGATCAAATGGGAAAACAACATCTCCTACCTAGGGGTGACTCTGGACTCCAAACTCAGCTGGGGAAACGACATAGAGAAGACTTGCCAGAAAGCAGCAACCAAACTGGCCGCATTGTACCCACTTCTGGGGACCAAGTCAATGCCTATGCAGAGCAAGGTGTGGGTAATCAACGCAATAATTTGACCAACAATGACGTACGCTTCACCGGTTTGGAGTGGCTGCCATCCGCAGTATCGGAAGGACCTACGGAGCCTACAGAGCAAGGCCTTACGGATTGCAGCAGGTGCTCCTATCTTCACAAGAAAAGCAGACCTCCACAGAGACCTACGCGTTGAGATGTTGGACGACCATCTCCGCAAACTCAACTAAACATTCTACAAAGGATTGGATCAAAAAGAAAACCCACTGATCAGGAAACTTGCTGACATTTCTGCAAACCCATTTGACCACTACCCGCGGCCCATCACAGCGCTAACCTTGTGAAACTGAAACAGCAACACGGCATCCAAAACTCATCGCTGTCAGAAAGCTACAGCCTCTGCAGGCATCCAAAGCTCATCACCGTCTGAAGACATTTGACAGACAAAAACAAGACTCAGCAATAAAACTTGCTGACATTTCTGCAAACCCAATTGATAGCTACCCGCGGCCCATCACAGCGCTGACCTTGTGATCCAACTTCAACTGTGACAAAGCATCACACATCAATAAGAAATCCTAAACAGCAACTAAAAAACTCAAAATGAATGTGGAGTAATGAGGCTACCGCCTTGGTATCCAAAAACTCACCACTGTCAGAAGGCATCTGACATACGAAGCCAAGACACTCTCAGGGATTGGCCTCTTTTCCCTCCACTGCGCACAGGATTCCACCCTACCGCATTTTCACCAGCCCCAGAGTTACACACGTTTGAAGATGTTACAGGAAGATTATGGATAGGTGAGGTCGGTAGTACTCACAATAGCCAGGAAAAAATGGGATTCTCAGTCATTTATCTGAATACACGGTCCATGGTGAAGCACCAACTTGAGATCTTCCAACTTTTACTGTCGGAAAAGCCTGATCTACTTCTTCTTACGGAAACATGGCTCACTGAAGAGTCTACCCCTGATATCTTGGCAGCTATGCCAGATAATTATTACATCCTGCAAGCTAACTGGGAACCCCCAGGGAAAGCGGGCGGTGGGGTTGCAGCCATCATCCTTAAGGATCATCAGTTTAAGATATTAGAGATCAAGGGTTTGCCCTCTGTCGACAGTTTCGTTTTTAAACTGGAATCTCCCCACTCATCTCTCACCTGTGCTCTTTTCTACAGACCCCCTTGCTATATGCCTACCTTCCCCAGGCTCTGGGTGAAATGATTTCTCACTTGGCCATCATTCACGCTCGACTTATCATCATTGGTGATTTTAATTATTAGCCTCAAGATGAACAGGAGAGTGCCAGCTCTATTGAGTTGACAGATCTTCTGTCCGGAATGAATTGCACCCAACATGTGCATGAATCCACTCATATCAAGGTGTTGAAAATTGAAACAACGATGTGATTAAGCATTCACTAAAGACATGAATTCCCCTTTAGGACCGAGTTCCTTTCGTTATGTTGACTAAAGTCTGGACTTCATTTTGTATTGTCATGTCTCCACGTGCTCAGCACGAGAAGAGTCCTATCTTCGTGTTAGTTGCTCTTGTAATCTTCCTAGTAACAGTCTATAAATAGCTCCTTTGTCCGTCTGGCGCATGCCCAGGTTTGACCACATCTGTTATCAGTTAATCCTCGCTCGACCATGTTTTCGCGGGCTTAGAGATGTGTTAACTCCGCCCACATATTGATTCTGTATCGAAAATGTCCATAAAAGGTAATGTTCTTCGCCTCATGTTGTATCCACCCACTTATGAGCCCCTCTGTTGTGTATAAAAGGGGACTGTGTTCGCAAGTTCGGTGTGCTACTCTATGCAATACCGAAGGGCGTTGTATGGATTGTAGGACCACCCTTAAGGGTTAATAAACTTTGTCTTTGTACTTTGCAGTTTCCGTGCCAACTTCCTTGTAGAATTCCATTACAGGAGAGCGAACCCTTGTGTCCTGCGGGCCTAGCTGGGGCCTGTATTCATCAATTGGCGCCCGTCACGTGGGGCTCATCGGCGACTCGGATGCTCGAAGGACTGGTCGTGACGAAGGTGAGGAATTTGGCCGGGGATGTGATCACTGCCAGAGGCATTTTAGTCCTGGCATCCCGAGGTTTTCTTCCTTCCCTTCCGAACTGACCATCTGGGTGGCGCCGGTCCTCGACTGAGACCTCTTCTGTCGGTTCTGCAGTGACAGCCGTTTGGGCGAATTTTGGAGCTTGGCAGTTGGAATCTGGACACTCTTGATTGGTAAGAACCGTTGTACGGTACTTGCTCCGAGTTTTTGAAGCCTGGGTTGGCTATTTGAGTTTGATTTGTGATGACCGGTCATATCTTGTATTGATTACTGTGAGAATATATGCGTTGCAACACATATAGGCAGGTAATGTGGAGATATTTCTCCGGAGCTGTGTAAATTTGAACGGCGCAAAGTTTAAGTGCCATTTTTTTGATAATACTGCATATTTTGCATTATTTTGAGCATGCCTGCTTTTAGCGCACTCCGTAAGTGGTGCTGCTGCTTTGGAAACCGGTTAAACCTCGAGGAATCTGCTCCAGCCCCCCCAGAGGGGACTCCTAATAGGGATATGTATGTGAAGCATGGTCTTTCTTCCATAATGTACAGCACAGTATGGAGGAAATACACCAAAAAGGATCCTGAGTTGCGCTGGCCTTTGTATGGATCATTTGATATGCGTAAGATTGAGTATGTGGAACAGTGTATGTGTAAACGGCGTGCTCGTCAAGATATGTTTGAGTGTGTGCGATTATGGGTGAAGGAAGTGCGTGAGCGAGAAAAACGTGAGAAAGCGCTGATTGATAAAGAGCAACGGAAGAATGATCATGTGCGAGCGCAGGAAGCGAAGCGTCGGGAGGAAAGAGAACAGACGGAGAGACAAGAGAAAGAGCGTAGGCTGCAAGTGTCGGGTCAATATGCTGTTCGGCAGCCTCTTTATCCTGTCCTTACTAATCTTGATGATGATTTTTTCCTATTAGATCGTTCCCCGCCACCTTATGTGGGTGCGTCTGCTCCGACAGTTCAGGATTCTGGATCGGGTAAAGATAAGATAGACACGCGATCCATGTTATCTCTTGAGCGCTCGGGTGAGCTTCGGAAACTTTCTTATCGTGCAGTTTCAAATAAGATGTCTTCTGCAGAGTTATTACCGGTTCTGGAAGGATGGCAGGATAGGGAGAAATTGTATTTTGCTGCCATTTTCTCTGATGAAGTGGTTGCTGCCTTTCGAAAATATTCTGATGTTTTTGAGCCACAGGAGATAGTGTCGGATTCTAGAGCACTGCGTAATGGTACTTTCTCTCCCTCTCAGGTGCCTGATGCGGTCCGACGTCTGTTTGCGCTACGGGATGAGATGCTCCAACTGCGGTACAAAGCGCGCCGGAACAAAGAGGAGGAGAGCTTGACCTTGCAGGCGGACGACCAGCAGCAGTCTTCCTCCCAGTCAGATAAGGACGAACTAGTGCATGCTAAACCCATGCGAGAGGCGGCACCTTTGTATGTTCCTCCTAAAGGAGCGGGAACTAGTGCAGATATTACTTCTGCCGATGCTAAGGGATATTTTGTGTACAATTGGGTTTATACTCCCTGGCATAGGGCTGATGTTATGGCATTAAAGAATGCATTGCCTGACCCCTGCAAGAATCCAGCGGCCTTTTACGAAGAAGTCGAAGGGGCCTTGAATTCTTGTACTATGACCTTAGCAGATATAGACCTGTTCTTTGGGCTTATCTTACCACCGGATATGTGGCGATCTGTACGGAAGGTGGATGATCAAGCCGCTTTTAAGGCTAGGTGGTCTGAGATTGAGGATGAGGATAGGGAGAGGAAGCCCGCGCAGAAACCGCCTCAGATTATCTTAGATCTCCCCGCTGCTATTTTGACCAAGTTGAAAACAATTATTCCCCCTAAAAAGATTGACTGGAACATGTTAGCCTCGTGTAAACAGAAAGTTGATGAATCAGTTGCAGATTTCTTTACGCGCTTTGAGGAGACATTTCATGATTTTAGTGGTCAGTCACTTACAGATGAAACGGGTCGACACCTTTTTGCTGATAAATATGTGGCGAATTTATTACCGGAAATAGCAGCTCGTTTAAAAGCGAGTGAAAGTTCTTGGTCCACCGCGTCTCCGACATCCCTCCTGACTATAGCTCAGTATTATGAGCGTCAGGAACAAGAAGCGAAGGGGCAGGAGGAGAAGAAATCGAAAGATTTAAAAACGAAGGTGATGTTAGCGCAAGTGTATGGCCCGCCTCGTCGGGGTGTTAATAGAGGCAGGGGAGGATTCTATGGTCCCCCTTCGGGTCGATCAGATTTAAACAGGAATCAATGTGCGTATTGTAAACAGTCGGGTCATTGGGCCAGAGATTGTCCGGCGTTGTATGCATCTCGCCAGGGGCATAATCAAGGTCCACCGAGAGGTAGAGGGGGTTTCCCGAATCTCAGAGGGAATTCTAATGATCGTGCTCGTTTTGAACCTACCGTGCAGCAGCGAGATAGACCTAATGTCTTTGATCGACCGCACCAGTATCAAGTGTCAGGGATGGACCGCTCTGGGTACCATGATTCGCAGCATGCATAGGAATGCGTTGGATGGGGGTTAGAATCAGTTGAAGTGCCGGTTGATCAGAAGGGTCCTTATGTCTCAGCGAAGGTTTTGGGTTCTACTGATCGGTTCCTCGTAGATACAGGAGCGACTCGTAGCGCGCTGTCTAAACAATTGGTTCCGAGGGCTCCCCCATCTGGCTTAATGGTTACATCGGTAGGGTTTGACGGTACACTCTCTCGAAGCCCTCTTTCTCGACCCCTTGCATTCCAGGTTGATCCCTTTTCTGCACCCTGTCTGTTTTTGCTTGCCCCGAACACGCCTGACAACATTATGGGTCTTGATATGCTCAAGCACTTCGGAGCTACGATCCGCTGCTCCCCCGCTGGAGTACGTGTGATATTAAACGATAATCACCCCATGACAGAACGGATGTGTGTGGTTGCAGAGGATACAGTCTTAGCCTCCCTCCCTCGTACTTTGTGGGCTACTTCGGATACTGATGTTGGACAGATGGTGATTCCGCCTGTCCACATTAGTGTCCAGGAGGGTGCGGTGTTACCACGCCTCCCTCAGTATCGTATTTCCCAGGAGGGGGAGGAGGCCCTTATACAGATTGTACAGGATTTGATTAAGGTGGGAGTAGTGGAGGAAGTTCCCTACAACGTCTGTAACAGTCCGATTTTACCCATCTTGAAGAAAGATACGGATGCCAAGGTTTATCGGTTTATCATTGATTTGAGGGAGGTGAACAAGATCGTGATACCTCAGTATCCAGTGGTTTCTGATATCACGACGTTGCTCACTTTGGTCCCACCAACGGCGACCACGTTTTCGGTTATTGATTTGAAAAATGCCTTCTTTTCGATCCCTATTCATCCTGATAGCCGATACCTTTTTGGTTTCACTCTGAATAATAGGTCTTATCGATTTTGTAGAGTTCCTCAGGGCTACACAGAAAGCCCTAGCATTTACAGTCAAGCATTGAAAAGGCAATTGGATTCTTTTGTTCTGCCTGAGGGTGTCGCCCTTATACAATATGTCGATGACATCTTGTTGGCGGCTGACACTCCTGAGCTGTGTGAGAAGAGTACGTTATCCTTGCTTTCCTTTTTGGCATTTCACAATCACAAAGTATCGAGGAAGAAATTGCAATTCTGTAGACCAAAGGTGACTTACTTGGGTCACCTTTTGTCTAAGGAGGGGCGTGCACTCACGCCAGATCGTATTCAAGCAATTTTGGACACGCCAGTGCCTTCCACACAGAAGGACGTGCGTGCATTTTTGGGTCTTGTTTCTTTCTGTAGGCAATGGATATTAGGGTTTTCACACATAGCCAAGCCATTATTAGCCCTTTTGACAAAAGACACACCTATTCCGCTTCCCTGGTCAAATGAGTGTGACATTGCCTTCCAGCAATTGCGACAGGCCCTTTGTTCAGCACCAGTGTTAGGGACCCCTGATTATACAAAACCCTTTTCGCTGTATGTGCATGAGAAAGATGGATGTGCATTATCAGTTTTAGTGCAGATGCACGGCGGCAAGCAGCGCCCTTGTGCATATTTTTCGTTTGTACTTGATCCTGTTGCCCGAGCATTGCCTGGTTGTTTTCGCTCGGTTGCGGTGACAGCTGTGTCAATACGCCAAAGCGAGGGAATTGTGTTATCTCACAAACTGTTGGTATTAGTCCCCCATGCTGTTGATGCCCTGCTTAATCAGACAAAAACGCAGCATTTGACCAGTGCCCGTTTAACGGGATATGAGTTGACGCTTTTGGCTCCTCATATTACGTTAAAGAGGTGTGTAACGTTAAATCCGGCTACATTGTTGCCGTTTCCGGAAACTCAGTCTGAAGCACGAAAAGCACATGATTGTATTCTTGTGACTGAGGAACAGACAAAGGGTCGTATTGATCTCCAAGATACGCCCTTTCCAGATGTTGATGGAGAATTGTGGGTGGACGGATCATGCCTGAAGCTACCAGATGGTACGACTTCAGCAGCGTATGCAATTACCACACTGCAAACGATAGTGGAGACAGCACGCATACCACAGAAATCAGCTCAAGCAGCGGAACTTATAGCATTAACACGAGCATGTGAGCTCAGTACAGGATTGTGTGTGAATGTTTATACAGATAGTCGCTATGCCTTCGGTGTAGCGCATGATTTCGGCCTACTCTGGAAGGAGAGAGGGTTTCTAACGTCGCATGGAGTACAGATAATGCATGGAGAGTTAGTTCACAACCTTTTGACCGCATTGACATATCCGAAGAAGATTGCTATAATTAAATGTAGTGCCCATAAGAAAGTGGTTGATAAAGTTGGAGAAGGGAATGCTTTGGCAGACCGGGTGGCACGGGAGACTGCAATGCAGCCTGGTGCTACTGCCATGTACGTAGTGAAGTCGCAGGTAGAAAGATGGCACGATGCAAAGAGAGAAGTGCTGGAAATACAGAGGACCGCTTCTGACAAAGAACGGGAGCAATGGTCCAATGATGGAGAATTGGATGATGAGGGTTGTTGGAGAAATAAGCAGATGGATAGATGGAAGTTACCCACAGCTTTTGTACTGCCTATGGTTCAGATGGCACATGGGCTAGCACATGTTGGAGCTTCCGCAATTGTAAAATTGCTTACTCAAGTCTGGGAGCATCCAGAGATTGCTAGCACGGCAAAGAGGGTAGTGCAGACCTGTATGATTTGTCTGAGGTATAACCCAGGAAAGGGTACTCGAACTCCAGCAGGAGGATTTGTGACACCTACTGCACCCTTTGAGGTTTTGCAGATGGATTACATCCAGCTTGAACGCTGTAACAATTTGAAGTATGTTCTAGTAGTGGTTTGTGCCTTCAGTAAATGGGTTGAGGCATACCCTACGAAAGATAATACTGCAATGACTACAGCCAAGATGCTATTGAAGGAGTTCTTCCCTCGATATGGCGTTTGTAGACTGCTGTGGAGTGATAACGGACCTCACTTTATAGCGGATGTTATAAAGTATGTCCTGAAGGGTCTAGGCATTACCCAGAAGTTTCATGCAGTGTTTCACCCTCAGTCTGCAGGACTGGTTGAGAAGTATAATGGTACGCTGAAGCTCAAGATCGCTAAGATCCAAGCTTCGACTTCTTTGACTTGGCCAGATGCCTTACCACTGGCATTATTGTCAATTAGATCGATACCACATTCTCGAACCGGTCTCACGCCTTATGAGATAGTTTTTGGACGCCCAATGAATATTTGGGGTCCACCAAGACCTAAGGCTGTGTATGATGTACCTTGTGTAATGATGAATGATTATCTGGCACAGTTAACGGATAACTTGGTTTCTATTCATCAACAGGTCCGAGAGGCGCTCCCTGATCGGTCCACAGGCGAAGGTCATAGTCTCCGACCTGGAGACTATGTTATGCTGAAGATTTTTGAAAGGACGAACAGCTTGGAGCCGAGATGGGTTGGTCCTGAGCAAGTCTTACTTGCAACGAGGACGGCTGTGCGGGTTTCCAACCGAAAGAACTCGATCCATTCCCTGCACTGTCGTAAAGTGCCGCCTGGATTGGTGGAGCCTGCTGTATTGACCGACCATCGAGAAATTCTGACTGCAGAGAAAGACCGTGCTGTGGAACCGAACGACACTGAGGAGCTCTTTCCGGACCACGTGATTCCTGGAGGAAGACGATATCATCTCAGACCAAGGAAGTGAATTCTTCAGTATCAGGACAAGTTGTCAGAACGGCCCTTAGGTTAGTGAAACGGAGAGCCAATGTGGCAAGGGGGGGGGGAATCAGCCCTGCAGTAGTGTAGCGACACCCGTCTTGGCCCGCTGGTGAAGAAATCAACCGCTGCCTAAGGGGAAGAGTTCTGACAACCTTTTAGTTTCAGGAAGATATTGATTTTTCGTTCTAAAATGGAGAAAAAGAAAATCCTTTGTGCAACAGGTTTTATTCTTACAGTAGCTATTGTTGGGATAACCACATGGTTTGTTGAGGATGTGACTCCTGCTCGAGAGTTGCTTGTTTTGACTACTCCAGTGCCTGAGGATCACTACTTTTATACCCTTCCGTATCAAGAGTTGAAGCATCGCCAGTCTTCTTTGAATAACACTTTCATCCAGATGTTGCATCATACTCATGTTGCCACTAATGCTACGAACTGTTGGATATGTGGCATGATGCCAGTTCACCAGAAGAAAGGAGGAACTCCGTTCATACCTCTTCCTTTTTCTCATAATGGCTCTTGTAGAGCATGGTACACTTTGCTTTTTGCCACTCGGAAACCTACAGTGGGACGGTTACTTTTCAGACTTAATAGGGAATGTCATCAAGATAAAGATGGTTATCCACAAGCGAATGGGACAATTTGGGAATGGGAAGAGTATCGACCAGACAATGAATCGATTCCCTATATTTTCACGAACACTAGGGACACTGTGGGGAAAGACCGATTCGTGATTCAAGTGGCACAAGCTCAAGCGGACCTGTGTGTCCAGAGTGTGGGTTATGTTCCTGGTGGTGTTAGTGACTGTATCACTATCCTGAACATCGACGGGTTGAATAACAGTACCTTCTTAGCATCCCATAATACGTACTTCGTATGTGGAAATAAAGGTTATTATCGTTTGCCAGCCGGTTGGTCTGGAGTATGTTACGTAGCATTCCTATTACCTCCTGTATTTTTGGCACCTGCATCTTATCATAAAGATTTGAAGTTGTTGAATAATGTGACTGTAAATAGGTATAAACGTACTCTATCTATTGATGATGTTGACCAGACCGATACTAGTCTGCAGCAGTATATTGATTTTAATTTAGGATTGTTCTTCTTTGCTGGAGCTGCCCTAAATAGTAGGAAAGTTCGAAGGTTAACAAGAGTTGTAGAGGCTGTGACAAATCAAACCGCTGCTGCTCTTGGGAATCTTACGGAAGAATTACAAATCACTAGAATTGTTGCATTGCAGAATCGTATGGTGTTAGATGTTATGTTAGCTGACCGAGGTGGAGCATGTAAAATTATCGGAAGTAGTTGTTGTGTGTTTATTCCTGACCACACGCCATCAGTCTATAATGCTATTAACAAGTTACATAAAATTGCAGCTGAAATCCATACAGAAAATGGCACTTGGACCTTTTCTGGATGGTTTTGGGCATTGATCACCACATGGAGGTGGAAGGTTTTAACTGGTCTCTATTATTGTAGCAATTCTGTTTTCCTGTTGTATTTGTATCCAATGTGGTCCTTTACTCTGTTCCCTATGTATGTCACTCTGTATTCCTGATAAGAAAGCTATTGCCAATGTCACTTACTAGAAACATTTAACTAAAGAAATAGAAGAAATGATGAAAATTGACATATACGATGATTATTCTAATAAACCGGATGTCTTCAGTAAATGCTGAAAGGGTCGTCTGTTGAAAATTGAAACAACGATGTGATTAAGCATTCACTAAAGACATGAATTCCCCTTTAGGACCGAGTTCCTTTCGTTATGTTGACTAAAGTCTGGACTCCATTTTGTATTGTCATGTCTCCACGTGCTCAGCACGAGAAGAGTCCTATCTTCGTGTTAGTTGCTCTTGTAATCTTCCTAGTAACAGTCTATAAATAGCTCCTTTGTCCGTCTGGCGCATGCCCAGGCTTGACCACATCTGTTATCAGTTAATCCTCGCTCGACCATGTTTTCGCGGGCTTAGAGATGTGTTAACTCCGCCCACATATTGATTCTGTATCGAAAAATGTCCATAAAAGGTAATGTTCTTCGCCTCATGTTGTATTCACCCACTTATGAGCCCCTCTGTTGTGTATAAAAGGGGACTGTGTTCGCAAGTTCGGTGTGCTACTCTATGCAATACCGAAGGGCGTTGTATGGATTGTAGGACCACCCTTAAGGGTTAATAAACTTTGTCTTTGTACTTTGCAGTTTCTGTGCCAACTTCCTTGTAGAATTCCATTACAGGAGAGCGAACCCTTGTGTCCTGCGGGCCTAGCTGGGGCCTGTATTCATCAAAGGGACACACTTTAGATCAGGTCTGGACAGCTAATCTGATGATTCCGACCCCTTTGATTTCCCCGTGTCCTTGGTCGGATCACCACTTCATTTCTCTTACCCTCCCGGACGTTCACCCCAACTGATTAAAAACTGCAAGTCTAGAAATTAGAGAAGTGCCAATATTGACCATCTCTGTTCTCTTTTAACCACTACGGCTCCGTCTGTCTCACAGTCGACTCACACGCAGGCTGTAAACTTCAAGTTATGGCTTGAGTCCACATGTGATCGCGTTGTCCCTCTTAAGCTTACAAAAACTATCAGACCTCATGAGGCACAGCGATGGTTCTCTGCTGATCTTAAGACTAAGAAGCTGGCACTAAGACAAGCAGAACGCAGATGGAGACTTCACTATCATATAGCTGATAAGAAGATCTACACCAACCTGCTGAAAGAATACAAAAACTCTATTCTTCAATCCAAAACTGATTATTTCTCTAATAAAGTCTTAAATTCAGGTAATAAATCTAAAGAAATCTTCTTTGTGATTCTCTCAATTCATGTTTTTTGGAGAAAATCACTGCCATTAAGGCTAGTATTCCGACCTCTGCTAGTCCCGTAAACGTTCTCAATACCTGTGGTTTGTCGCCTCAGCTGACTCTGATTCCCACTATTCCTTTGGAGACCTTTCTGGGTTTACTTAAAAGAGTTGGCTCTGGCTCCCCGATGGACTGTTGTCCTCCTCATGTCCTTCAGGAAGTCTTTTCCAAATGTCCAGACCCTCCACTCTCTCTTCTTAGTAAATCACTTGAGTCGGGCATAGTTCCTGACCTCTTTAAAAGTGCTTAAATCATTCCCATTCTGAAAAAGCCAGGTGCGGACCCTTCTATTCTTGGCAATTACCGCCCAATCTCAATATTACCTTACCTTGGTAAGATTCTAGAGGCATATGTCTCAACCCAATTAAGTACCTTTGTTGAACAGTTTCATGTCTTGGACCCCCACCAGGCCGGTTTTTTACCCTCCCACTCCACAGAATCAGTCATCTTGACAGTTATGGACGACCTTAAAGGGGGCGTAGATAGAGGGCTCACCAAGGCCCTGGTTCTCCTGGATCAGTCAGCAGCTTTTGACACGGTTGATCATAACATCCTGATTGACTGTGTCAGCAATGCCGGGATCCAGGGCCTGGCCCTAAAGTGGCTCTCCTCTTTTCTTAGTAACCGGTTTCAATTGGTATGTCTTGCTAAGTTCTTCTCAAAGAAGATGGAACTACCTTGTAGAGTACCCCAGGGCTCCTCCCTCTCCCCGCTTCTCTTTAATCTGTACCTCCTTCCTTTAATTTCCTCTCTTCGGGAAAGGAAAGTCGTGACATATAACTATGCGGATGACCTTCAATTAGTCTTTGACATTAATCTCCATCCATCTACTGTGTCTCATTTCCAAGACACCATGATTTTCATAAGTGAGTGGATGAATGAAAATCAACTGAAGCTAAACCCCAATAAAACTGAGCTCATCCTTACTGGTGGACTTGCTAACCCATGGAACTGCAACTTTTGGCCATCAACCTTAGGCAACCCTCCCCTCCCGGCTAGCTCAGCCAAGAGTTTGGGTATAGTGGTAAGCAATGATCTATCAATGAAAGCTCAGATCAGCTCGGTGGTTTCTGCTGGGTTTTTTCAACCAACTACAATTAAGAAGATTAGCAGATTTCTGTCTCAGGAAGCTCTGACCTTAGTGATCTTGGCCTTGGTCATCTCCCGACTGGACTATTCCAACTCTCTCTATGTAGGCATCCCGGCTTACCAACTTAAGACGCCACCAGCTAGTCCAGAATCAGGCTGCCAGATTGATCTTCCATCAACCTAAATGGCACCGTATCCGGCCCCTGATGAAAACCCTTCACTGGCTCCCTGTGGTTATGCGTGGCCTTTTCAAGGTGGGATGCACGATTTTTTAAACTCTTCATGGTAACAGCCCAGCTTTTATTTCGTCTAAGATCCTACGTTATGTCCCCACTCGTAATTTACGATCTTCCCATTTAAATCTGCTAGTCACCCCCACATTTAAACGCAAGAAACATGGAGGTTCTCGATTTGCAGTTTTAGATCCTCAGTTTTGGAACTCGCTCCCCATGGAGCGGAGGATGGCAACCTCCTATGCACTGTTCTGAAAACAGCTGAAGACATGGCTGTTCTCCCAGGCGTATGATAACTAGGTCTCTTTCCTCTATTGCTGCTTCCCGTCTCCCTCAGCGCCAAGAAGCTGTTTGGTGAATGAGCGCTTGATAAGTTCCTTATAACATAACATAACATAGACGGGGAGTGCAGTGGAGGGGAATACCAATGGCGTAGCCATATGTGTAATGCTTGGGTTAAGAGCAGAAATGCCTTTGTTCTTCGGGCAGAAAGAAGTTATTGTTCAATTTTCTCTTTGTAGTTTTCATGTGGTCCACGCTGAGATGGCGGCAGCACGATCCAGAGAGGTCAACCAGCGTTTCCTGAGTGAGGTTGGCCAGCCGGCAGCGGGAAACACAGCGTCGTCTCCAAAGACATCGAGGGCATCAGACCTCTGTTATCGGTCCGTATCCGACTGAGCCCTTCTTTCCCCTAGATCATTAAAGCGCCTTTATCTAATTTTGCGCCTCTCTTACCGCTTTTGTCCTTGCTATGCCTCTGCTGAGAAGTACAGCCCTGCGTTTGCGTGAATTTTTGGGTTACTGCTGAGCAGTTCAGCCACTGAGGTGCCCTATGAGAATTGAGGGCAGTAAAGGGGAGGCGGGCTGATGGGGTAAGTACGTATTGAGTCGATATCTCTCTTTATTGCGGGCACGGCTTGATTGCACTATGCCTCAGTGTAACGACCTTGGGCCAGAGGCCTATGGGATCGAGGCGGAGGGAGGAAGTTGTTTGTTGCTTTAAATAGTTTAGAATGGTACCATGGTTTAAAAGGGTACGTACAGTTCCCGCACTAGGGCATGTTGACTGCAGTACGAACAAGTTGATGCAGCGATTAGCTGGACACATGGCTGGTCATCAGCCTACGTGATGTTTGATTCGGGTACATATTTCAAAAGCTTACACATCTGGCCTTCGAAATGAGGCTTATTTTCCCTCTGATTTATTCGTGGCACCAAGTTAAATCTAACAATTAGCCCCTAGCATCCAGATCAAGGGTATTATATTTTCACTTACGCGCCTGGGTAAAACTAGAGAACTTGAGGAGAGAGTGGGAAATAAACCCTAAAGGTTGTTATACTCATATCTACTATTCACTTATTTTAAGACCAGTAGTCTGCTCTGAGCGTGAATATCAGCGCCTTCACTACTGGTATCAGTTTGATCGATTTTAAGTAACTTTTAATCAGAAACTCTTACATATTTTCCTGGTGCGGAGAAAAGAACCACAATAACAAAAATGTGTCACAGGTAGGATTTTTATGGCGAACGGGGAGAATCCCGCATGCCCTGTTCGGGGTATTTAATATAAAGCAGTACTTCGGGCACTGGAAGCGATGATTCGCCAGCGCCAATCTTAGCTCGGTTTAACTGTGGCCCAAGAGGCGTGACATGGAGAGTCAGACGAGTTTTTTGTGCTGGTTCGGAATTGTAGCCCGAATCTCAAGTCATCATCTTATAAGGTTGCCTGTAAATACAAAAATCCTCTCCGGCATCTACGAAATATTTTATGAAGTAAGAAATAAAAAAAAAAAAAAAAAGTGGAGGGGCTGAACCTAATTGCACTGAGTACGTTTGTGGTTTTTTTTTTAAAAAAAAACGTGGCCACGTCCAAGGGGGTTGGGGGCATTTATCCACAAAATGATTCCTTACAAACACTAGATGCTGCAACGATTCCTTTCGTACGACTTACTGCAAAGTTTCCTTCCGCTTGGAAGCAACCAATGCTATGTTTGCTCAAAATGTCCCCTGTGTCTAGGGCGAGTTCCAAACTAAAGATATTCTCATTGTTGACGGCGATACATTTAAATATACAAGTGCTCCCTTTATGAAAACCTCTCTCTGGCTTTGTCTGTTTTTCAATTTTGTTTTGATTAGTTAACAAGTTTAATCACCATTGGGTGAATGCTGAAGTAAGCTGCTTATTTATAATTGGGACAACCTTATTTAATATATATATATATATTTTTTTTTAAACACCATTTTATCACGAATCTCGGCAGCCTATTACACTGATTGCTGTGTACGTTTCAGCAGCATTAAAGAATTCCATACGTTTAACATGCTGCTTATTGGATCAACGGTGGTCTCATGCTGCCCCCCACAGATATATCTCTGAACATTCATTAGGTCATAATTACAAGTCTCTTTGAAGAGGCCAAAAAAATCCCGAAACGCCTCTCAATTATTTTCACCTGTTAATTCATTTTGTGTGAGGTAATAACCCCCGCATAATAACAAATGTGCAAGTACTCCAATTTGAAATTTAAAAAATCAAGGTTTTCGGTTTTTGGTCATGCGACTGTGACATCCGTCATAAAAAACCATTTGGGCCTAGCGGGATAACAGACGCTGATGGCTGGGCTAACCCCCCCCAAAAAAAAACATTTGTTTGGCTCCAGCCAGTTATCTGATTGCTTCGGACTATTCCGCAGGCGAATCCTGCAGTGACTAAATTACTGCAAAACTATTTTCCTTCCGAAAATCGAGGTTTCTGATAAACAAAAATACATTCCAGTGGCTAGATTGATCGGGAAGAAAATACCCCTTTTGGTGTGAAAATGACAACAGCCCCTGGCAGTGTTCGGAGGCACCGTTTCTGTGCCTTTGATGAACCACACAGGGGATAAAACGCATTATTTCCCACCACATTGTATTCAACCCCTGTTATCGTTGTTCTTTGGGTAAGTTCGTTAGCGCATGGGGATGCACCATTAACCTCAGCCCCTCACATGAAAACTGAACGTTGATCAAGGTTTCCACACGTATGATGAAGAGAGCTCTTCCCAGAGTCTCGGCCCAGAGGTCAGCAGTATGCCAGGTTAAGCACATGGATTCGGATGTCTGTAAGTAACTTGACGGTCATATGAACGCGGCAGCACTTCTGTTCAAGACTAGTGGTGCACATGATCTTATTTGTGAGGTGCGCCTCAGTTGGATTTTAATTCGAGTGCAGGAGCTGTGCTCAGAGGCACTGTCTTCAGCCATTGGGGTCGCAGGTCCCTGGAAGGCAAGGGTTCAAGCCCCGGCAATGGTGGCAAGGGTTCAAGGCCCAGCAATGGTGGCAAGGGTTCAAGCCCCGGCAATGGTGGCAAGGGTTCAAGGCCCAGCAATGGTGGCAAGGGTTCAGGCCCCTGCAATGGTGTCAAGGTCTTCTTTCAATGTCAAGGCTGTCCATCTGCACCTCCCCCCAATCACTGCATATTGAATGGTGGGGTCATGACCTCGCTGTCTGGCATGTACCACCTTTCATTCGCCGGACTGATCAGCTCTGAGGCCGAAGTCGGGGGATAGTGACTTGTGCAGTGGTTCCTATGGGAGGGAGGGGGGCATGGCAGGCTGTTATTAGACCAGCTCCCTCAGTGTGTCCTGGTGACTCTCGGTGTGCCATGCTCTACCCAGAGGTAGTGAGAATGGTGCAATCTATGGCAATGAGTCATGTTATTCAGCTTTCTAGAGCACACTATTACCCGTGAAGGTGCCCTGGCGCAGCTCTCACGAGCCTGTCTGCCTAGAAACAACCATCTGTAATAAGAGCATGCGTAAACACACACGACTCCCCGCAGGACAGTAGCGCACACTCTGATGCAGATTATGCAAAACCATTTACATAGAGGTAATGTCTACAATCCCTAGGGTGGGTCCCTTATGGGCGTCAGTCACCCCCCAAAAAGAAATACACATGCAGATATAGTGCCAGGATCCCACCTTTTTTTTAGCATCATAGCCCAGAAGTGAATTGGCCTCCCAAGATTACGGTGGGACGGTCAACGGGGCACCCCACCAGTAAGGGAAACTGGGATAGTGCTGAATTTGCATCAGGAGTCATGGGGTGGGGTCTTGCTAGCGCTCAATTTTGGGGCCCGGAAGAGATAAATGGGTAATGTAACGCCATGAACTGGAAGCAGAGTGATACAGCCTTGGGCTCAACATCATGTATCTTCATAGCATCGGCTAAAGCTTCCTAGTGTAACTTAAAGGCTCAGTACTTATTCCTTTTTACATCCGGAGTCTGGTTCTGTTTAGGAAGGTGACAGTTGAACTGTATCGATTCCCAGCACAGTAGGTAGAGGCCTGCAAAGGCCACATGAATTGTTGGCTGAGGGCCCCAGGCTAGGCACCTCCAGGCAGTCTGTGTTGGCTCCACTTGGGTACAGGTTCGCTTGCTTACTGAACCCCTGGCCAGAGGCCACCAATTTGTACGGGTCCGTTTATTTACATTTTGCTATATGGTTCTTTTTTCAAGCTTTCCACCTCTTTACGAGGGGTGGACAGGGGTCTCTCAGTTCAGATACGGTGCCTAGAAAAAGGAGGCAACGCATGGTAGCCCCCCCCCCCCCACCAGCTACGGGTGCTACTCGCGGGCCAGGGTGGTTGGAGCAGGGGTTGCCAAGCTATACCAGAGGGCAGCAATGGGTGTAAAAGGCACCAGTTACTCACATGATACAGGCTTGCAATTGTTCTTAATGGGTGTTGGGTAAGCCCGGTTCCGAGCAAGGCAGTTTGCACAACTCTTGGGGGGTCTTCAAAGTTGTTTATACATTAAGTTCCATCTTACTGTCCTTCAGATATTAAGGCGGAGCCATCTTTCTCTAGAAATTGCAAGGCGTAGGTTCGCCACCCTTTAAACTGTAAGAATGTTAGTCTGCAACCATCCTATGGAAGGTAGGCGGACCCAACAGAGTGACGCCAGGACTTGAGTAGTATTCAGTTTACCCCCTGTTGCAATCCTATAAGGGTCTACCGTCACATTTATGAGGGGATAACCAGAGGGGGATCAAATAGGGGTCAAGGGTTGTTGGGGCACTAGAACGTACCGAGTCACTACACTAAATGAATGTGGTAAGACAACTCCTGGCATGTGATTGTGGATTAGTTGGAGGCTCTTGCCTGAGTCGGTGTCGACAACTGATGCATGCTACGAGGGCGGTATGATGTAGAAATATTCTGAATTCATAGGTCAGGTGACATTTCCGGCAACCTACGGTTCTACCCAGGGTGCTCAGTTACAGTGACCATCAGCCAATGATTTGGCTCAGGTTCCAGGGAGGCTGAACAAGTCTGCCAGTGGCGGAACCCACTTGTGGGGTATGGACTCCCGGGCCAGGATATGAAGATAGTAGAAGCCCTCAGTGCATGTTTCCCGGGACAAATGGAGTGAGCATGGGTACTTTTACGTTAGCCTCTGGCTTTGGTGGAAGCTGAGATCAGTGGGAATAGTTACAGTACCGGGGTGGAGTGAGCCATACATCTAGGGAGGTAAGTTGCCTGTCAGAGGGGTTCGTATGGCTACAGCTGGTAAGGTAAGGTTGTGGTGTAGCCATCCAGCGGAAAGTACTTAACGCTAAGTTGGGGCAGAGGCACATCTGGAAGCACCAATGGAAGTGTGGTCTTGGGGTTGGAGAGCTGTCCCATGGGGAGGTGGTGCATTTGTCAAGCAGGGGCGGAAAGCTCTGATATCATCGGGTGCACAATCATATGGGCCCTTATGGAGGACCTTCAGCAGTAGCTGGGGGATGGCGAGTTCGCCAGTGATCTCTTCGCCCTATGGCGGAATTTCTTGCAGCATAAAAGGGAGTCTACCCCAGATGTGGACTGAATTACTGAACTTTCCCCGTGGAGGGGTGTTGATTTATGTAGGCACTGGGCAGGCAGGAGGGGTACTGAATTGCTGGTGGTCCTGGACCTTTTTGCTCTACCCCGGGATGCCTGGAGTTGAACATTTTGGGGGGTTTGCCTGGTGACAGGTACCCCGGCAGGGACAGAGCACTATGCGGTGCCATAGTGTATGTGTTGGGATGGCATGGCGGGTATTGCCTGCCCATCCCTCAGAGATGAGGGGAAGTTCCTACTAAGGTATGGATGCCCTTGGTGGAGGGCGTGGGCAATGGCTAAGGAAAGGGGCCTTCTGGCACTTTCCATCCTGAAGTGTTCAGCTGTGACGGAAGGTGGAGACACCCCTGTATCTTTGAACGGTTTTGCTGACCTGATGTCATGCATTCTCCTAACAATAAAGTATGTCTCTGCTGTAGCCCCTTCAGACAATCTGCAAAACCAACCTGTCCGATTTAATGGACTGCAGCGGTGTAGGTGATGGCGAATCCTGCCACCAAGTGGATGCCTATGATGATACGTGGGCAGACTAGGAGGGTTTGGAAACTGCGGCTGGGGGGGTTGGTGGACTGACCCGACCGCTGGTCACCTGACCCACAGGGCCGGTAGGAATTGTAGCCATGCAGAGTGTTGGGAGCTAGTTCATCGCAGGTGGCTGGGTAGGTAAAGATGCCGTTGCACGCCCCTTACATGGCCACGGAAGGACCAGAAGGAGGATTGAGGGTGACGAGGGTCGATAAAAAGGCCAAGGACCTGGCTGTGCTTAAAGCACTCCAACGCCAAATCTGCCTTATCTACGAAGAGACGGAAGCCATCAAAGGGCATGTACATGAGTAAGGACTAATATCCCCAGAAAAGGCAGTCATCATCAACCAGACGTGGCATTGCAGAACCACTTTTGATGAAACCGCTCTGCCTAGTGAGTCGGTGGTGTCAAATCTGCAACAGATGGTGAACTTTACTGCTTCCCTCCCAACGGCAATAGCCTGGGAGAGCACGGCCCCAGCCTTTTCTGGAAACATTGGCAGCACCTGCGAAACCGTATCGGGCCAAAAGACCTGCAGCGTTCACACGCCACAGTGTAAGGCAGGCGGAAGAAAAGATCTTTTTTCCAAGATTTTCCAATCTCTTGGATTCCCTGTCTGGGGGCACAGTAGGGAATGCGACAGAATATGAGTGGGATGTGGAGGCTTCGACCACCAAGCTATATGGGTAGAGTGTTGGGTGAGGACATTTGGATCCCCTGGACTGAGTGGTGGCAGCAGGCAATCATCCTGTTTACAAGAGCCTGTGTTGGGCTTGGACCGAGTTCCAAGCAGGACAGTTCTGATGGGGACACTCCCGGCTGAGGCACTTCAGTCAAGACATTAGTTTTGACTGCCACCAAGGGCAAACTAAGGTCCAGGACCTCAGCTGCCCTCTGCACCACCATCGTGAAGGAGGCACCCTAGCGACGGTAGGGGGAGATAGCATGCCAGTATCTGCAAAGTGGGATTTAGCGCTGGTGGCACCCGGGGCAACAATCTTTTTTTTAGCATCCCCCCCCCCCCCGGCCATGACCACCTCCTCAGATTTTCTCACTACCACCCGGCAAAAGGGCCCCTCATCTCTCCATAACACCTGTCTCGCATATATTTCATTTGTTTTGAAGCACTGGTAAAGGCTGGTTTTACTAATCCACTCAGCTATTCACTTTAAATACAGATCTGTTCTTTGCAGCTGGCAAATTAACCCTCTGCACAACTTTATGGTGAGTCAAAACTGCCACAAGGCAAAACTTAAATCTCTCGCTCTCTAGCAGGAACATTAATCCCAAGAGTTATTTTGACATTTTTATTGCTGCCTGAAATCTGGACGCACAAGGAACTCTATATGAGCTGCTTTTAAATCATAAGTTATCGCTAAACACAGCGACCCACCTGAGGTCAGCGCCTCCCCCTCCAGGAAAGTGCCCAGTGCGGCTGCACCAGTGGCACTGACCTAATGCCATCCCTGCATATCTAGAGAAGTTTACAGTCCACTGGCTTCACCCAGATATTCAACCCAGTCTAGTTGTTCTTTATAAGGGTGGTATTCTTCAGGGCCCATTGACTCCTCCCAGAGTCCTAAACCGTAGGAATAGGGCTCAGGCTCCTTACCTCCATGTCAGAGTCCGGAATGAGACTGGGGATGGTGCCTCTGGTGGGTGCCAGAGGTGCCAGGAGAATCTGCCTCAGGATCAGCATAGGGGAAGTTCGAGGTGGCACAAATGGCGCCGATCAGGATCCTTCTGTGGATCCTTGGGGCACAACAAGGAGCTGGGCCGGAGCCGCCGTGTATCCAGCAGGGCCCCTCCCAAAACCCACGGGCCCAAAGTAGCACAGGAGGTTAGGGGCCGCCCAAAGATGAGGAGCATGGCCTCAATAAAAATTCTCGCAATTGGGCAGGGGTCGCTCCGGCAAACTCAGGGAGGGACAGAGCCGACCCAGACACTGGCTCAACCGCAGAGCCAGGCCTCGAGTGGCGATGCTCCCTTGTCGTCCGACGGACAAGGCAAAGTTGAAGCACACTTTGACTACTTATTTCTGTGGGACTTAAACTTGCCCAAATGGCTCACCGACTTCCACAGCGACAGTGACCTCATACTCCATGACCGCTCCTGGGACCTTTCTCTCGACCAGCACCATAAACATCGCGACTTCGCAAGTCGATCCGCCATGAGCTTGAGGGATTGCTCCCTCAAGACCTTAGGGTGCATGCCACTGCAGTCGGGGCAGGCCTTCAGGTCGTGGTTCCACTTGATGCACCACAGACAAACAAGGTGCGTGCATGTCACAGACATCTGTCGGTGAAAGGCACCACTTGGCTTGACGCCGGCCTTCTTATGAGGACATCCCTGCCATGCCAGGAGGTAAACCTCAAAAAGACTTTGACAAAACGTCGATAAAACCTAGTCACAAAGTGACTAAGGGGTAGTTCTTCTCACGATCTGCGTTGGCTGGTGTGGAAATAAATAAACTGATATCAGCACGGCTGTGTTGCACCCTTTTAGGCACCACAAACGTCACTTCTGGGATGGACGACACCAATGACGCCACATGGAGCCAAACAATACCACCTACCGGCGTGCAAGGGTACTGATCACAAAACATTTCCAGATCCAGTCTGATGCCTGGGATAATTCCAAGGTAAGGAATCTGTGACTAGAAGTCTCTATCAGATTTAAAATATAGTCAAACAAAAGAAACAATGATGCCAGATATCTTCCAATGTTAGTTGGAGACAAAGGAAACAAGCATTTCTTTTTAAATTAAATAAAGTGGAAGATAACAAGGATTGTCAGGGAAAAATCCATTCCCCACAAACTCAATACGAAAATATGGTACAGCTTGAATAAAATGCTGTCTTGTGGCGATCACCTAATCATGCAGTCATGAAATGGGGCAAAACACATTTTCAAACGATGACAGCAGAGAAAGGTTTGCAAAAATACAGAGAATGGAAACGGATATACAAATTAAACTAACAAAGGGACGACTCAACCCAAAAACTGTTATGTACCACAAGTACAAACATAAGCATGTAATTTGTGTTCTGTTGAAGTAGTAAAGCAAATACTCTTATCAAACCCGATCTTATTTACAAAAAGGAACATTTGACTTACCTGTAACAATCAGTTTGTAGCATGTAGTGTTGTAGATTCACAGGCTTTGCAAACAACAGCCATCTAGTATTGGGCTCAGAATACTACAACTTATTTTTCTTCAAAGTTCCTTCATTTTTTTAGGTGACTTGTGGCATCTCTACACTGAAACCCCCAATGCACAAGGACACAGGCTCCAGTTTAGTGGTTTTTTTTTTTTTCTCAAATCAGGCTCAGACGATGTGTTACAAGACAAAAGTGATCCTCCCACAGTATGTAACTGTACACAATATGATGTGACTCACCTATTGAATATAATTATTATTCAAGAAACACAGTAGCAAAAGTATTAAAATTCTAACAAACCCAACTCCCTTGCTTGTCTGAACATACCCACAGTTGGATTTGTTTGGTTTCCATATTTCCAAGCCATTTCGTAGTTCAGTGCTGCATCCTTGTAAGCCTGCTCTTTTTCCATTATATATCCCATATATTCATAGGCTTTACAACAGGACTGTAAATACAAAAAATAATGTTAACATAGTATAGAAAATCTCAACATTTGAATAACTATACAGTACTGAGGAGGATCACATGTATTCATTTTAAATTCAAAAAGGCAGGTTCTATTCACAATTAATAATAATGGCTTGCGTTATTAAAGGTATTCTGCATTCTTTATTAAGGGGAAAACCTTTGTAAACAACAGGTCTTCAAGTCAATGCTTGTGCGTGTTCAAGGTATTGCTGAAAGTAAACAAGCTACTTGTAAATGCAATTCTTCAGTACTCTAAGATTTTATAGATTCAGCAACTATTCAAATATTTCCCCAATGACATGATGAGAACCCTCTTTGAAAAAAAGCATTCAATCTGTTCAACCTTTAAACAAACCTGCAAGAGAGATCTTTCCCAAAGTAATTTAAGTTTACTTTTATCGAGATTTCCCGGCACTAGAGCGACGCCTCCCTCTACCACGCCCTTCCTCAGATTCTAAGCAAACATGCAACCTCAACAAATGAGAAGACTCACTGGGGAGGCCAAGGGGCATTCATCTGCATTTACAAAAGTTAGGTATGAAAGGAAAACCCTCCACCCACTTTGAGTGGCCTTTTCTTCTTCAGCACTTGATGTTTCCTGGATGCAGGTGATAGTTGACTAGAATACCAATCACTGAATACCTGGAAGTCAGGTGAAGAGTTGCACCATCAACACATGTTCTTCAGCGCTACTTGACTCTGCAATATCATCGTTTCCATCAGCATCGAACATGCAGTACTCACATGACACCCGTAAAGACGTTCATACGGTGGCATTAAAGATGTTAACCAGCTCCATACTAGCCATGAAGGTCACAAGCAACCCTTCCTCTTGAATGGAAGTAAGCACCACTGTGGGGGGTCCCCTTCAGAGCTGTATTCTGGAGTGGTGTGCATAAGTGCAATAAGCCCTTGCAAACCCTTGTTAATAGGTTCTACTGACAGGGTGCCTGCACCTGCCACTTACTGTATCTGTGTATTGCTTGTAGATGCATCTGTATGGAAGCCTGCTGTAGACCTGGCTTGGTTATCTCAGTAAGCATGACAACATTTTGCATGTCTCACCAAGCACCTCCTTGCATTACTCGGAAATGACCCACATGTTTGAAACCTGGAACACATAAGGCAGGCTAACAGTATCTGGGATGTAATGTAGAACCATGCTTATGTCCCTGCTCAGGAGGAAGCTGCTCACCAGCAATCAGAAGTGAGAGAGCTCTGACATATGGAGCAGCTCAGGCTATCAGGTTGTGCCCGGTTTCAGGCCACCACCACAATGTGGCAACTGCGCTCCAGGAGTCTCAGGACCAACAGGTGCTGCGAGTGAACAGGATGGAAAGTGTAGAGGAACTCTCCTTTCCATTACACAAAGAATGCATACCTCAGTAATCCTGGATCCAGAAAACTGTGGGTGAAGACAGAGCAAATGCTGTTTCCATGTGTCATGTAGTGATTCATCATTGGGACGCTCCAAGCGGCTGAACAGTTCATCTACTAAGGCCTGTTCCAGGACCCACTAATAGGACTCACACCCTGACCTGCTGCCATTGCTTGCCTTCTGGATCCTGATATCCAGATGTCCTTTGAACTGGGGGATTGGCCTAGTTTTGCTTAAGACTGTGGAACACTGCTGTCATGTTCAAGGTCATCACCACGATAACTCGGTCTATAGCCAGTATTTGGAACATCATAAGAGCGTATTCGACTGCTAGAGCACACTGATGTACATCTGAGTGTGGCCATATCCCCTGCCCCAGAGCAAGCCCAGATGAGCTCTAAAACCCTCCAAGAACAAGTCTTTGACCAATGTGACCACAGGGATTAGGAGAAGGAACATCAAACCTACTATCAGATGTAGAGGAATCCAAGGTCTTTTCATACTAATGCATCCTGTGACCTGAACCTCATCCTGCCAGTCTGAAGATGCTTGCCTTTACTGCAGTTTAAGATCCTCTATCTAGATGCCTGCTCTGAGCCAAAATGGCCAAATCATGATGATGCAGGAAGGTATGAGGTCCAGCAAGGCCAAGGAATGTCTGTCCAGCACCGTGTAGGATCACCTGTGTCAGACTTTAGATATCAGCAATAGGGACATTCATAGTTTCATCTGTAAGGTGAATAGATAGGGTGAAATGGTAAAGAAAATATAAAGAGCTTTGGAAGAATGAGGGTAGCAGAGGACGATAATTGTGCATCCGGTCTACTGCTTGCAGTTGATCAGGTGCAATGACAGTTTGCTAAAGGCTTCGATTGTCACTACAGAAAACAAGAGGATGGTAAAAGTTTGAATTTTGTGGTATAGTAAGGAAAGGGCTTAAGCCTTTTCACATGTACCAAGTGTAATTACGTATTTTGGGGGCCCCTGGCCAGAAATATTTTGGGGGCCCCTGTGTGGAACAACTTTGAATTTTATGACTCATTTTCGCTGAGACCTGTAATGCTTACCAATATTAAATTATATGTTAAAGGCCGAGACAGAGAAATAGACAAAAATAAGATAGAGTAAAAGTTAACTTTCCCAGGAAGGTGGGTGCCCTGGGCAATTGCCCACTTTGCCTCTACTTGTACCCCTATACTGTCTCTTCTGAACGTTCAGTCCTCCATGACTGGTATTTCAATACCTCTTCTGGGGTGCTGTGCGGCTGTGTTGTATGTTGCATGAACGGGAACTCAGTGCTTGGTGAATGGTGCCATCTTCAACAACACAATGCACGGAGCACAAGATGGTGGTTCACGGCTTTAACACTTATATGGTCTGTCTCTGTAAATTGCCTTGGGGCCTAGGCGAGCCTGAGAGACATCAAGTAGTAATTCTGGGAAAGTGTGATTTCTGGGCCGTAATCGACATTCAGTCCAGAGATCTGCTCAGTTACAACACCAGATCTGATCGTAGGATTTAAGAGTTTACATTTAAAAATGAAGTAATTTCATACACTCCTGGTGGCCCCCTGCTCTGGGCACCGCCCCCAAGCCCACGGACCACGCACGCAACCTGGGGTTCATCCTTGACTCCTCCCTCACGATGACCAAGCAAGTCAACGCCGTTACTTCTTCCTGCTTCAACACCCTCCGCATGCTCCGTAAGATCTTCCGATGGATCCCCACTGGAACCAGGAAGACGGTCACCCAGGCCCTCGTCACCAGCCGACTGGACTACGGGAACGCCCTCTACGCCGGGACCACCGCCAAACTACAGAAAAAACTCCAGCGCATACAGAAAGCATCTGCACGACTCATCCTGGACATTCCCCGACACAGCCCCATCTCTGCCCACCTGAGAGACCTGCACTGGCTCCCCGTCAGCAAGAGGATCACCTTCAGACTCCTCACCCACGCCCACAAGGCTCTCCATGGCATGGGCCCCGAATACCTCAAAACCCGCCTCACGTTCTACACACCTACCCGCCAGCTCCGCTCCGCCAGCCTCGCCCTCGCCACGGTCCCACGGATTCGCAGAATCGCCACCGGAGGAAGATCTTTCTCCTACCTGGCAGCCAAGACATGGAACTCCCTCCCCACCCACCTGCGACTGACCCAGGACCATCTCTCCTTCAGGAGGCACCTCAAGACATGGCTTTTCGAGCAGTAGCGGCAAAACCCCCCCCCCCCCCCCCTCCCCAGCGCCTTGAGACCCTCGCGGGTGAGTAGCGCGCTCTATAAATGTTTTTGATTGATTGGATAAAACAGATACAAATAAAACACAAGAACTGGACTGTAATAATATTCACAACTGTAAAAGCACTTATAATAGTAGATAGCTGAAGTGATGAAATATTAGAGGGAGGGACACTAACTAGCCGAGGGAAAGATTTCTCGTCACTCACCTTATTATGACGAAGACAACGTTTTAACAACTCGCCGGCCATATCGTACTTTGCGGACTGTATGTAAATATCCGCAAGAAGCAACCAACTCTTCTCAAATTCATCTGCATCAATAGGGTTCCAGTTCATTTTGGAAATGCGCTTTAATTGATTCCTCGCCCTTGGGGTTTGTTTAAGGATCATGTATGCAGTTGCCATCCCCAGCAGTGCTGGTATATGATCCTTCTGTAACGAGACAAAGGTGCTATAAAACTCACATACAAAACACTCCAGTCTGGTTTATTGTTTAGTTAAATGTGATCAGTTCCTTATCACATGATTAATTATCTGTACCATGTAGCAACATCTTTTGGATGTATAACACCAGAAACAACCAACACAAGTTTGCAGATGTTGTTCTTTGAGAGCTGGAAGGTGAGTTACGGCTTTCGTCAACAGAAAAACGAGTTTTCATTTGAAATTGTAAACTATTTAATTTCTCCCCACCAGTATTCAGAACAGTTGCAAGGAGGACTCAATCCCTCCTTTCCCAGGTAGGCTTAATAAATTCTTGTGATTACAGCCATACAATTCACAGAATGCTTGATGGTACTAGGTAGGCTTGGGATCCGTGGGATGCATCACTGCTGAGTGGGCAGAGGGGTTCTCAACTCACCCACCTCCGAAAACTCTACACAGCATTGATCTTTGGTTAAAGTTTGCAGTTACACACACAGTAAGGGAATATAGGTTACTCTATACGTGTATCTTCGCATTGTCTTAATGACGCTGATAGAACACACTACAGCACCATATGTATTTGCTCTCTTACAATTGATAATAAATACAGAGAAGGAGATTTTTTTTAATGTAGCAAAGATAAAAGAGTAATCACGACTCTGGCTGCTGCCAATGAAAATGGAATGCACCATCACCAGTTTTAATCAACCTTGCCCTAGGAATGATGAATTCAACTGCCAGAAAACATGGGGCTGTTCCTGCGTGATTGATATCGACTTAGCCCCGAAGAGGAATTCCCCTGCATCTCATGCTCTTGGCTAATCAGCGTGCCCATGCTTGCATGGCAAAGTATGTTACAACTAGTGGCCTTTTTCAATGGGCTCATTTGGCTTGCTCCTGCCCCATCTACTATCTCCCTCTGGGTCAGTTCCTTGATCCTCCCACCCACCCCTCTCTATCTTGCTCTCTTCCACCTTTGTCTAAGATCTTTGTTACCACCAGAAGCCTTTTTCTTTCGTTGCTCCCTTCAAACTCTCCCACTTTACCCTGTCAATGCTCTTTCTTAAGCCCACCCCTTCCTCTTGTTGCCCCCTCCTGGTCTTCGACCCCCACCCCCAGTGTTTGCCGGAAAAATCAGTGTCTTCTCCTCAATGCTGAGCAGGTCAGAATCAATGATGGTATCGGCAATGTTAATAGTTCTGGCTTTAAAGGAACGTTGTACAGTAATGTGAAGCAAGCAGAGAATTATTGATATGCATATGCATTCATGTTGAAATCAAAGAACTGCAGAATAACATTGGTGTTGGTTAAAAAGTCAGGTGACAGTTGCACTGTCAAGCCAGACCGAAAAATCCATGTAGGGTATTGACTGTTCTCCTCCCATCTGTGCTGACGCCAGAGAAACACCATAAATGATCTAGTTATCTAATACACTTCAATAGCATTGTAATGTTATATGTGTGCTCCTGAAAGTTCAAGCTCAGGCAGCTGGATGGATAAATAAACAATATGATCACATTTGTGTGGAGAGCAAGCACTTTTTAGGTCGAATCCTACAAAACAGCACATCTGTCTGGTTTGCTAAAGATTTATTTGGGAAGTTCTGAAAGCTTCCCTGGGAATTCATTTGGCCCATTGGTTTTGAGTTTTGTAACCTACAGTTGCTTGCTTTCTATTTGCTGGCTTTATTTGTTTAATACTGTGCAGCATGTCTTTGTCCCTCCCGCAGAGCACAGCCTGTTACCACCTCTTTGAATGGCTATTTGTATTCTTCCACGAGTGCTTGCTTTATGTAAACAGGCCTTTGAATTTTGTTCTTATCTTGTCACTTTTTATGTGCATTCAAAAGACAGAGGTCAAATGTCAGGCTCCGTCTTCCAAGGGAGCTTGGCATTTGCTTTTCTTTTTCGGACTTGAAGTGAGAGGATTTATGTGCCAATCTTGCTGGCTACTGGGGTTGTGAAAGGAAAGGCTTTTATTTTTAGCACACAACATTTGAATGTGTATAAATGAACTTTGCAAATATGTCAGAATGTATCAGAATTGGGAAAGCACCAAAAGCACATTGTGTGGTGGAAACACATATTTTAATACTATTAAAACAAATCAGTACACTAGGTGATGCCATTTCCACATAATATTGGTTATGCACTGTATAGTTCTATCAGTAAAACTGCATGTCTGTGCAATTGTAATGGTCACTTCAATTAAAAACGTGTTGTCTGTAGTGGCAGTGCACTACCAGACCATGGTTACTCTACACTACGTCTCGCCACGCCACGCCACTCTATTCCGCTCCACTCTGCAAAACTCTACTCCACGCCACTCTATGACATGCCAATCCACGCCCCTCCACTGCACTCTACGATACTCCACATCCCTTCATTCCATACTACTCCCCTCTACACCACACCACTCCACTATGACAAACCACTCTAATATATGCCACTCCACTCTATGCCATAGCACTATAAGACACACCACTCTACGCAAACTCCACCATACTTTATTCCACTTTACACCCCTCCACTCTATGCAACTCCCTCTACAACACTTTACTCTACTGTGATACACTAGTGCACTCTACGACAATCTACTCCACAGAACTCCCTCTATGCAACTTAATGCTACTTTACTCCATTGTACGCCACTTTACTCTATCCGCCGACACAGTATGCCGCTTCACTCTACGACAATCTACTCAACTCTATGCCACTTCACTCTACACAACTCACTCCAAGCCACTTTACTCCAATCTATGCTACTACACTCTATAACACGCCAAACCACACCACTCCACTCCTACTCTATGCCACTCTACAACACTCCGGCTACGCCACTTTATTCCACTCTACAACACTCCACTCTAGGCCATGCACAACACTCCACACCACTCTATGCCATTGCATTCTATGGCAATCTACTACACTCTAAGCAACTCCCTCTATGACACTATGCCACTCCACTCTGTGATACTCTTCTCCCTCCACATCACTCTACTCCACTCTATGCCACTAAATTCTATGCCATTGCACGCCACGTTCAAATCTACCACACTCCACAACAATTTGACACTCCTTTGCCTACTCCTTCCACAACACTCCACTCTATTCCACTCCACGACAATTCACCACTCCATTCAATGCCACTCCACTATAAGACACTCCTCTTCACACCACTCTCCTCTACACCACTAACTTTTAGCCATGCTGATTAGCAGCCACGCTGGCTTACAACATGGCTAAAACATTGGAAAATCCAAGAACCCTTGCAAAGGTGAGACCTATTGGCTTTGCCAATGCTTGTTTGTGGAAGGATACAAAGTCTGCCCAATCAAATCATGTACTCCTACCCTAAACATGTGGACAGAGCCAAAGCCCCTCTGCTGTAGATTCCCACACGTGTCTGGCGACAGCTACGCTATCAAGCCAGACCATAACTATTGACATTTGGAAATTTAACAATATTGCACATATGGTGGTACAATAGCATGCATTCAGTAGAAGCAAGGTACCATGCATACCCACCCACACGAACTGTTGAAGAATTCAAAAGAATAATGACCATGTTAAACTGGGCAGGCAAGAGGAATAGGGTACAACTGGATATATGCAAACAATGGTGGTACAGAGAGGGTTGCAAGACGCTGATTTAGAGGGTTATTGAAACTAGTTTATAACCAGAGAGTCTTCGGAGGAACAGGGCCTCGATACACTATAGTTATCAAAATTACTTTTGACAACTCACAAAGGAAGGTGGAAACACAGTTGGAAACCTCACATTTAGTAAGAACAGCTGTGCACAGTAGAGGATTTGTAATAGGCTGCCTAAGATCAGAACTGCCCATTTCCTGCAGGCACTATTATGGGCAATTCCAGAAGCTGGGTTGTAACATGGACATGACTTAATGCTAATATGGCGTTTGTGTAGATATGGGTAGCTTATACTTGGGTGAGGCATTTCTAAAATTTGAAGACGCATAGACTGGCACCATTCCATCACCTCATATGTACATGTGCTAAATTGCAGGTTTACCTGAAACGGATTGCAAGACGTACTCCAAACATAAAAATCTGGATCTGCAGTTGAGTTGACAGGCCTGCCTACTTTACATAATACCCTTTATAACCAGAATTAAAATGAGAATTAAAAAAACAGAACACCAGAAAAAGAGACTGAATTAGATATGTAATGCAATGGACTTTGCATTGTCGTAACATAAGCGAAAGCTTGGAGGACTACTGAACATGTGGAACTCTTGTTCCATCCAGATAAACGGCACACGGAGACTGAAATTATACAGCAGTGTGAAATACCACAGAGGTGATGTTGCTCTCCAGATCCAGGGACAATATGTTCTAACTGTAGTTAGCACTCAAACATTGAAGGGACTCGTCTCCATATGGGAGGCTTATAAGGTGGTGGTCAGGGGGCAGGCCTTGTCCCTTATCTCCCATGCTAAGAGGTGCGAGAGAGCAGAGGTGGTTCGCCTGGAAACTGAAATAGCTGAAATGGAGGAGGACTTGGAGCGGGGAGTTACTGATGAGAAAGTGCATGTTCTCAGCCTCAAACAATCAGATTATAGAGCGCTGGTCACGGAAGCCGCTAAAGGGATGAGTAGAGAGCAGCAAGGACGACTGTATGATGTGGGGGATAAGGCCGGAAAGTTGATTGCTTGGTTGGATAAGAAGGAGAGAGCGAGCAGGGTGGTGCCAGTTGTGGAGAGAATGGATGGAGTGCGTGTGACTGACCCGGTGGAGATCGTTGACTGCTTTGCGGCCCATTTCCGCGGGGTATACTCTCCGGTTTCTGTGCGTTCGGAGGAAGATTCTCATCTGTTGCTTAGAGACATTGCATTGCCAACCCTATCGGAGGCTGATGCAGTATTGATGGAGGCGAAGTTGTCGTCAGATGAGATCGCTCTGGCCACTCGCTCGATCGCATCGGGTAAAGCTGTGGGTCCTAATGGTCTTCCCATCGAACTATATAAGTTACGTCCTGATAAGATAGCGCCGCATCTTCGGGACATGTTTCTCGCGGCACGTGCGGCGGGCTTCCTCCCCCCCGACCAACGCCTCACCAACATAGTTGTGATACACAAAGAGGGGAAGCCGCGAGATCGCTGCGCCTCCTATAGGCCCATTTCGCTGTTGAATGCAGAACCCAAAATTCTGGCCAAGGTATTGGCTAATCGGCTGGTTCGGGTCGTGGGCGACTTGATTCATCAGGATCAGTCCGGTTTCATACCTCATCGGAATACCGCTCTAAATTTGAGGCGGTTGCACGGCGTGCTTGCTAGAGCGGAATTTATACGTGAGCCGGCCATCTTGGCATCTTTAGATGCTACTATGGCGTTCGACACTTTGGAGTGGCCATATATTTGGGCCGTGTTGGCGAAATTTGGGTTCGGCCCTGAGTTCATTGGTTGGGTAAAATTACTATATGCTGACCCTCTGGCTCAGGTGGTGGTGAATGGTAGGGTATCGGCTCCCTTCGCACTGGGGAGAGGTACGCGGCAGGGATGTCCGTTATCACCCCTTCTCTTTGCACTTTCTTTGGAGCCTCTCGCCGCCTGGTTGCGTTGGGAGCCGTCGTTGCGAGGCATTAGATGGACGCCGGAGTTTGAAGACCGTGTCTCCCTCTACGCGGACGACATCCTTCTGTATCTCACCTCTCCTCGACAGTCGCTAATTGTATTGGTGGACGTACTGAATTCTTTTGGTCGCAACTCCGGCCTGGTCATCAACTGGGCCAAGTCGTGTGTTTACGCCCTCTCGGGTGAGGCCCCCCCTCCTGCCACGGGATTGCCCTATCCAGATTGCTACCCTGGGGTTCAAATATTTGGGAATCTTTATCTCACTTGATCCCGCGGTCCGCTATGAGCGAAACCTTCTCCCTCCCCTCCAGCGATTGAAGGCCGACGTCGCGAGGTGGCGCCGACTTCCGCTCTCGCCACTCGGACGGGCGGCATTGTTTAAAATGATGTCGCTACCTCGTTTTTTGTACGCTTTGCAAAATACTCTAGATGTCGTGCCAGCCCGTTATTTCCGGGAGGTGGAGGGTCTTCAGCGCCAATTGTTTTGGGACGGGCGGCCGCGGATTGCTCTCGCCAAGTTGACGCTCCCTTGGTACGATGGGGGGGTCGCCCTCCCCGATATTAAACGATACTATTGGGCGTCTCAGTTGGCGTCAGTGAACCACGGGATATACGGTCCTGCCCTGAATCCGGCCTTCAAGATGGATACATTTCTGCTCCCGGGCGGAGACTATAATAGAGCGCTGTACTCGGTGACCCCGGACAGGCGGTTGACAGGACCCACGCAGGTTGCGATACGTGTGTGGCACGCGGCGAATGCTGCAATGGGGTGGAGGGATCGCTTGACTCGGGCGACGCCGTTGTATGCCTCTGCGTGGTTGGGCTGTTTGTGGAGATCGAAAGGCTTTGAGAAATGGGATATGATTGGTATATGTAAGGTGGGTGATCCTTGGGCGAAGGGGTCTTTCAAAACGTTTGAAATGCTTAAAACTGAATATAAATTAAACGATAGAGAGTACTTCCGGTATGCTCAAGTCTACCATGCGCTATGTTCGGCTTTTCCAGACGTTGCTGCTATCCCCGAGTACTCCCCACTGGAGGATAGAGTGTTGGATGGCTACGTGCCCGACAGCACCATCTCTCTGATTTATAAAAAACTCATTAACGATCGCGCGGACTTGCTGCTCCGTCTGCGGGAGGCATGGACGGGCGATGGCTTGGAACTGGACGATGAGGACTGGGTTTCGGCGGTGGCCTCCCCGAAAGAGGTGGCGATCCCAGCCCGCTTACGATTCGTACAGCTAAAGATCCTTCATAGAGTGTATGTCACTGGGCCCGGTTTGCTGCGCATGGGTTACTCGATGGATGGACTGTGTAAGCGGGGATGTGGCCTGTCGGGTACCTTTCTCCATATCTTATGGGAATGTTCGGAGGTTGTGCGATTTTGGAACGGTATCCACACCGTAATGGAGGAGGTCACGCACGTTGCTCTGTTGCCAGAGGCTAGGAGGTGCTTGTTGAATGTCTGGGAACCGAATGATTGTAATGCGGCACAGACGCAGTGGGTGACCTTGGGGTACATGGTGGCTAAGCGTAACATTGCACAGCTGTGGGGCTCCCCGAGGCCGCCCACGATCGAGGTATGGAAGGAGAATATGGACTGGTGTATGTTCAGGGAAAAGACGGTGTATGTGGCGAGAGGCAAACCAGGGAAGTGGACTAAGGTATGGAGTCCATGGAATTTATATCGAGGACGTATCTGCACCCCGCCTCTGCCATTAGAGATCGATATTGCTTTGTCCCCCTAGCCACGCATTCTGCGGGATGGTATGAGGTGTGTTCCATGCTTTGCTCTCCCGTTGCCCCCCTCTACCGCTTCCAGACAAGAACTGCTTTGGACACTATACGTTGCTCCCCGTCCTGGGAAGAGCACGCTGCTATTTCGGACTCTCATTGCCTTGAGTGTGTTTTATATTTAATAAAAAATTAAACTGTTTATTCCGATTGCTACTGGCCTATGGCCGCGGCCTGTTACATGTGCACACGAACTGCCGGGAGCTTTGCCTCTGGTTCATTTGAATGTGTGGTGTTGCACTGCGGGCCCTCGGGCTCCATAGCGGCCGGCCCTGGTGGTTGTAGGCCCTTGTCTATTTTATTGTGTACAAACGGTTTCTAATAAAAATTTTAACAAAAAAAAAAACATTGAAGGGACTGATTTTGTGCCCAATATTGTAAATGGAAAGTCATATCCGCAGGTGAAATGGCCATATTTTACTATGTGTATATGCATGTCAAATAAAGAAAGTAAAATGACTGATCCACAAGATGATCGGATTGATTTTTTTTATTATATCAAATGGCAGTAAAAAACGAGTTACTTTCAGTAACAATCTTTCTGGTGTATACTCTCATTGTAGATTCTACGTCAGGTCTGGATGCTCAGATTACGCTTATCTCTTTCATTTTATTACTTAGCAGCCTTAACCAAACATTACCATCAAAGACTACAAATCCCATGAGTCTCTGCAATAAGTCAACAGAACAACCATAGAGAGAGTCCCATATAAATGGCATCAAGGAACAGCACTTCTCTTTCTTTGCTGCTCAGCAGCCAGATAAGTGCTTTTCTTGATGCCTTATGTGCATGTTGCTGGCTATTGGCATTGATGTTTTTTGGGTATTGATATTACTTTACTGACTGTTAAACAATCGCCTCAGCCGCATTGTGGCGTGGTCGCCACTGGGGGCATCGGATGCGTGATCACTTAGCCACGCCGTTTCACCGTTCTATTGCAATCTTATTCACCTCTGGCCCTCTAAGGGGCGCGAGCTCCGCACACGCAGGGATGCATTCCCGGCAACATCCCCCGGCATTATTTTCACCACAAGGGTAGAGACGTGAGGGAGATGTTAGCGCTATAGGGCGTAGGGCTGGGATAACGAACCGGCTCTTGACATTCTTGAAACTCCAGGGGTGCCTCGGAACGCACCGCACTGACGAGGTCTTTGCCTTCCGTTTGTAATTGTAAGACATACCTCAGTGTGCATGTGTGCGACGAGCCGGTTCCCTAGCATTTCATTCTCCTGCTCCAGATAATAGGTTCTTTACGCCGCAGAGCACGTTTTGACAGGCAGCCCGATTAGCCAACACAAATATTTCTTGTACTAAAGCTCCTATACTCCTCATTGTAGTTTCAATACATTTATATTTCTTGTCCCCAAAGCACCCGTGGCAATGGCTTTGGTGAGACGTTGGAGTCTGTAGAGGAGGAGCAGATGCTTCTCCCCATCCAGGAAGAATTGGTGGATGCCACTGATGCATCCCTGGCGAGGGTGGTCTCCTCAGCTCTAGCTCCCCTGAGTCAGAGGATCATCAAATTGTAGTCTTTTACCCCCATTCGGGAGAATGTCTGAGGCTTGTGCCTCCTATCAACACTCAGGGTGCCCCTAGGGGCGGATCCTGGCGGTACGGTCAGGATAAGGTACTTGACGTCCTGGGTCCACTTCTGAAGGTTTTAGATATGGTCAAGGATGTCAAAGTTTCAAGCCATATGATTAATCCCATTATCTCACATGTACGGCCCAACTGGTCCTGTGCTTCCTGGGCAATGCTAATTGTGCCCGATAAACAGAGCGTTAGCGCTCACTATTAATCAAAATAGAACCCAGACTTTGGGAATTGGCCACCACAGAGGCTGGCCAGGTGGCGAATGGGTGTCCCTTCGGGGAACCTTTCATTAAGGAGCTCTCACACTTTGTGAACACGTTCATGTCGCTGGATGAAATGCAGCAATCAATTTGCAAAGTGTTCAGCCAGCAAGTTTTTGGAGGGGCCAGAAGAGGTAGAGGGCGCTCCACCGGCCTATGTACCCTTCTAAACCCCACAAGCTTCAAACTCGCCAATCCATTAAGTGGCAAGATCAGACAGATTTGATGGGTTCTACCCCTCCGGTGGCAACGCACCAGCTGGCACCACTGAGTTCCCTTCTTCTCTACACAGGGTGGGGGGGGGGCGGACTGTAGGTTCAGACAAAACTGGGTGACTGTCACAGGGGATGCATGGGTGCTTCAGACAGTGACTGGATGCCACAGAGAGTTCTACGGCTCCCCCCGTCAACACATCCGCCCCAGGCCTCTGGTTTTCTCTCAGGAAGGCAGGCAGGTAGTCAACAGAGGTGCCCAAACTCCTAGAGAAAGGGGTATTTACCTATTCCTCCCTCCACCTCAGGCGGTTCTGAGTAACATCTTCCTTGTAGAAAAGAAAGACAAGGGTTTTCGACCAGTGATAAATCTAAAAGATTTCAACCAGTGGGTGGTGTATCGCCACTTCAACATGGAGGGGATACACCTCTTAAAGAACATTTTGTTACCTGAAGATTGGCTAGTGTGACTGGATCTGAAGGACGCCTATCTTACAGTCCCAATCTTCCCACCTCACAGGTGTTTTCTGCTATTTGATTGGTGAGGACGGGTCTTCAAATCCATATGCCTTCTATTCGGTCTGTACTCAACACCATGTTGCTTCACCAAGGTGCTACGGCCGGTCATGGACTGGTTACTGGCACGGGGAGTAAGACTGATAGTATACCTGGATGAAATCCTTCTGATGCACAAGGATAGATCCACGCTAGTTGCTAAACTCCTAATGACTAGTTCCCTCCTTCAGGATCTGGGATTCAGTGTGAATGGTCAGAAAGCAGAGTTTGTCCCGGCCCAATAAATGCCCTTTCTGGTCTTCTAGATTGATACAGTGACACAATCACTCCAACTTCCCCAGAAGGGGATGGTTCTCATGCATCAGGAAAGGCGCAAAACGCTGGAGAAGGATACATTCTCACTTCGACATCTGGCCAGTATCGTAGGACTGCTGTCCTCATCCATCAAAGCGATTTTTCCATGCCCTGGGCACTACCTTGATCTTCAAAGGATTAAGGCCAACATCTCAGGAGTGGACTGACGTATACACAGGAACTATCCCTCTCCCCTGAGGCCCGTACATATCTGCAGTGGTGGCTCGACCATATGCACGCCTGGAATGACACAGCAATATTTGAGTCAGCTTTGGATCTAGCAATAGAATCCAATGCCAGCTGGCAAGGATGGGGCGCACGCTGTGGGGATATTACCTAAGTAGGACAGTGGTCAGAACATAAGGAGGCTCTCATCAGTTGTTTGAAACTCTTCTCAGGGTCCATCGCAGTGTGCAGCCTAGCGACCAACAAAGTGTTCTGCTCCATTCTAATAAAGATGGACAACATGTCTGTAGTGTGGTATATCAACTGCCTGGGGGGGCACTTGATCCAAGATCCTGGCGGGCCCGGCCAGAGTCGTTTAGAATCACTGCTTGTGGAATGAGTTGTCGGTTACAGAGGAGTACCTACTGGGGAAACCCAATCAGGCACCAGACTGCCAATCCAGACACCTGAAAGAAAACAGCACATGGAAACTAGATATCACATTATTTGAGAAGATTGTGGACCGGAGGGGTCCCAGTGAGGTCGACCTATTTGCATCGAGCCTGAATCATCAACTACAGCGCTTCTTCCGTTGGCGCCCAGATCCGTTTGCAGAAGTCACAGATGCATTCCTGCAAGACTGGAGCCTGATTGGGGGGTATACGTTCCCTCCTTTTTCAATGATCGCCCAACTCACGGCGCTGGTCAGGTATCAGAAGGCAGAGGTGATCTTGGTAACACAACTCTGGAAGTCGCAAATATGGAATCCAGTTCTGGAACTTTCCATGGATTTTTCAATCCCACTTTCCCAGACTCATCTGCTGACGGATCCCCATGGCAACTTGCATCAACTGGTGCAGGACGGATGTCCCCGGCTGATGGCCAGGAGGATTACAGGGGACATTGGTAAGTTCCGGGCTTTTCGACAGAGGCTTTCGCTCCCATCAGATGAGCATGGGCAGACACTATGGTCAAGAGATACTACACGGCTTGGCGCACATGGTCGGGCTGGTATCTGCAAAGGGATCTTGATCCCGTGGGGACAGGCATAATGCATATCGTTAGCTTCTTGTCTGAATTGGCAGGCAAGAACTTGGCGTATCGCACAATCAATGTATGTTCGAAAGCAAGCTAAGAGGGGCACGTGCCTCTCCACGGCACTCCGGTGGGGGAAAATCCTCTGATCTGTCGACTTTGAAGGGAATTTGTTTATCTTTTCCTCCTGCTCCAAAGTACTCCTCCCTATGGATGTTAACATAGTACTATGTATGCTGGGGTCTTGGCAGGATAAACAGTACCGGTCGTGTAAGGAATTAACCTGTAATTGGCGATGCGGTTAGACCTCATCTTTTGTAAGAGGGTATCCGATGTTCGGACACTGGACATTACAGCACGTATGTTTATCCAGAATTGGGTATTTTCCCCCCATTTCTGGAAGTACCAAAACCAGAGTGGGTCACTATCCAGCTGTCCCGGGTCACCCCAAATTGTGCGTTGTGCGCTGCTTGAGAGCTTATGAGACCATGACCAAAAAATATCGTCCTCAGGGGATGGCCCAACTTTTTATATCTCTCAAGAAACTTTTTAAAGCGGTCTCGGCAACCACTATTGCCCGCTGGGTGAGATGGGTGTTACAAGAAGCTGGAGTAGATATATCAACCATTGGGGCTCACTCCATCAGGGGAGCGATGGCTTTAACGGATGAAGACTACAGTCTTTGGGAGGACTATAATTTTGATCCATATTGACATGGTATTGCTGAATAATTGATGTCAATGTTTACCTATTAATGTTCATCAGACTTATTAAATGCATTGTTAATTTAGTACGATACCGATTAAAAATATCAAATTGTGTTATTATATAGGAGTAATATATATTCCAGGAAGTGCCTTTTCCTTGATGCCGTTTATAAGGGACTCTCTCAATCGTCAGACTGGATCTGGAAAATTCTACTAAGCATGCCTGCATGCTGGTATGAGGCATCAGCAACTCCATGCTGAAGACGTTCTGCTACAATGGTGACTAGCAGAACAGTATAAAAGCGCCACACCCATGTACACGTATTGGCTGTGACCTCAAAGTCTATGGGAAGACTGGCACAACCAGTGAGCATATCTCTAGATTAGAACCATTCTAGATGGAAAAGGAGCCCATTTCACTGAACAGGGTGTTGTGAGGGCAGATGATGAATTTGTGGATAGGGAGTACCCATTAGGAAGATAGATACCGAGAGGAAATAAACTTGTTCCTATAATGGATACCTAGCTATAGATTCCTCATCTTGTGAATGGATACCATAGCAGTACATTTTTAAGGTAGTCTGTCTGTGAACTAGCTCAGACTCAAAAGTACTGCAGGACCGAACAGGCACTATGCCCTATTCGACAGACGCAATTGTCAAAGCATTAGTGCTTTGTGAATGTATGTACAAATTTGCATTTATGTAGCTGCCTGACAAATTTCCAGGACAGGTGCTTTGAGTTCTATCATGGCAGTAACAGCCTTAGCATTGGTGGAATGAGCCAATAAGAATTCTGGAAGCTACTTCACCACTGCTTAGGAGGTCTATATGCAGAGAACAATCATTGGCAATGGTACATTTTTGCACTGCCTTGACCTTTGCCAGGAGAAGCCCATAAAAAGCTGGTTATCCACTTGATGTTCTTTGGTGAAATCTATGTAAATTGTTAAATCTCTCTTGGGGTCCAGATGGCAGAGTTTCTCTTCCTCCTTAGAGGGTTGCAGTGGAGCAAAGAATGACAGACAGGGGTGATAGCCAGCCAAAATTAAATGAAGTGACCACTTTCAGCAGAAAGGAAGTGGGGGTCCTCAGCAACTTATCTGGGAAGGATGTTTTTTAAGGTGGGTTAAGAGAAAGGACCTGCAGCTCACTAACATGCCGTGCGGGTGTAATGGTGATATGGAAGACTGTTTCGAATGTCAAAACCCTTAAGGGACAACTGTGCAGCAGAACACATCGGGTGCACATGAAAAGAGAACTAAATTCAAGTCCCACTGTGACAACTCAAAGGGCGTTGGTGGAAATAGATGTTGCAAACCTTTAAAAAATCTCATTATAACCAGTGATTTAAATAAAGAAGGCTTGTCTGCCACCTAGAAAAAAAAGACGAAAGAGTCAAACAACCTTTAGCAGTTCCTATTGCAAGTCCTTGCTGGACCAGGGGTAAAATAAACCAAACTTCAGACAACCTGGCTTGCAGTAGATCAATTTGGCAGGTGACACACCAAGCTACAAATATGTCTCAATGAGTGGTGTACCTTGTTCTTGCAGAGGGACGTCCTGTTGCAAAAATGACATCAAAGACCTCTGGAGGAAGGCTGAAGGAGGTCAACTGCTGCAGCTCAATCTACAATTATAGAGATGCACATTGTGCAGGCCTGGATGCGGTACCTTGCTCTACTGCTGCAACAGGAGATCTCCTGGCCCAATCCAGTGTCACTAGAATGACTTGGGCCCAGGCATTCCAGATCTTTATCAGAATCAAGGCAGGGGAGGAAGTAACAGGAATGCATATAGGAGTCCTGTGCTGCACTCTAGACAGAATGAATCTCACAGCGAGAGTCCTTTTGGAAACCACAACGTGCAAAAGTGCCGACATTGCATTTTCTCGGAAGGCAAAAAGATCGAACACCGGTTCCCCACACTGATAGAAAACACTCTGCGCCACCTCCAAGCGATACTGCCATTCACGGTCTGCTAATCTTCATTGGTTGAGTTTATCCGCCCTTCCGTTTAAAGATCCTGCCAGGTGGTATACCACCAAATAAATTACTTGGAGTTCTAGCCATCTCCAGAGACATAGAGCTTTATGGCTCAGGCTGCAAGACCTCACCCGTAATTATTTTTGCAGTATGACATGGTGGTGGTGTTATCTGTGGTCGTCCGCACCAGCCTTCCTCTGATGGCAGGAAGACGTTCAACATCAAGCGAATCACCCTCAGCTCCAACAAACTGATGTGGAGTCTATCTTCCATTAGAGACATAAGGCCTCTGATCTCCACCTCTCTCAGATGGCCTCTGCAGTGATGCATCTGTCAGCACTGTGAAATCTGGGTGGGGTAAGGAGAGGGATCTGCCACTGGCCCAATCGCAGACCAGCAGCCACAACTCCTGGTCTTTTGCAGTCTCCTCTAAAATCTGGATACAATCTGACAGATTCCCCTGGTGCTGTGCCTACTGAGACTTCAGGTCCCACTGCAGAGCCCACATATGCCACCTAGCATATTTCACCAGCATGATGCAGGAGGTTAACAAACCCAGCAGCCTCAAAGTCACCAGCACTGAGAGCCAGGAAAGAGTCTGAAACATAGGGATCATAATGTCGTAGTCTCTCCAATCTGGGGATAGGCACAAAAGGGCACTGTATTCAGAATGGTTCAGATGAAAGGGAATATCTACAAAGGAGTCAGTTGTGACTTCAGTTCACTGATAATAAACTTCAATGGTGTGAGGAGGTTCGCCATCATCTAGAGATGATTGAGGACTGCCTTGGGTGACCCCGCCTTCAAAAGACAGTAGTTGTGGTAGGGAAAAACTGGTACTCTAATCTCTGAAGGTGTGCTGCGACCACCGCCTTCACTTCTGTGAACATCCGAGCGGCACCTGTAAGACCAGATGGGAGCCCTACACACTGAAAATGCTTGTGGCCCACTGTGAAATGCAGGTAAGCCCCTGTGGATCCTTGGGGCCCGAAGGCGTGCCAAAGGGAGCCGCTAAGTGTGAAAAACACACAAAACGGCCGCCCAAATATCCTCATTTGCTGTAACATTGCTGAAGGACTCGGAAATTCAGGGTGCATTGGGACTAGAGTCCAAATCAGCTCCAAAGAAGATCAGGAGTGGGATTGGGAGGCATAATGATGCCAGTGTGCCCTCTCTGGAGTCCGAGAGTAGCGGGAAGGGTTAAATTCATGCATTAAAAAATACTTTTTGGACTTACCCCAAGATTTCAACTGCGACTCTGATCTAACTACAGAACGGGACATTTCTTTTGACTTCAACCCTTCATGGCATAGAGTCTCACAATGTTCGGTGACATACAACCTCACCTCATGGTCCCGTATGGCATTCGGACTCATCATGCTCTGAACCCAGGCACAACGAGTGTACTTCATGGGGTCCATCACAGACATCCAGTTGCAATAGTCCTTACACAGCTTGAACAGTTTGTTAGAAGGTGATATTTTCCCCTTCAAACTGTAGAATTTCGGGGAAAAAAAAGAGTTGGTATGCATGGCTGGTGCTTATATGCGTCTCCGCTCACCACGGATCGGAAAAGACGTTGGTGTGAAGCCACACAACTCCACCTACCGACTGCTTTGAATTTAGGAATATTCACTAGGCAAGGAATCTTCGGTTAGAGGAATCCCATTTTTTTGTTTTTAATAAGTGCCTTTCTTCACAAAAAAGGCAAAGAAAAATCAACATGCCATATGTATCATTATATTGAATATCTCACTGGGTTCATATTGCTGTTCTTTACAAAAGGCTCTGAGTGTTAGAAGGTGGTTACGGAAAAACAAGAAAAAAAAGGAGTACCTGTGGAGTGTAGAAAACCACTAGCAGTCAAAAGCTGAAAAAGATTATACTAACCTCTGCAGCTGCTACTTCTGTGAAGGTACTTAAGGCTCTCTCCACATTTGGTTTCTGTTTGGTTGCCATCAAACAGTAATTCTCCATTATGCGAAGCTGAATGTGCCCATGAATTGTTTGAGGTTTGAGTTCTTTGAGCAATTTTTCAGCCGTTCTTGCAGCCAACTGAACTGATTCTTGTTTCTCTGTTGAATTTCTATAAACAAAATTATTTTTGTGAAAATAACATCTTAACAAGTGAAGCAAATCGGCAATAAACATAAGAGTAAATCATTATGAAACAAGCATATTGTAAAGCACTGGCAGGCATAATTGATATACTAAAGGATGTATTTGAGGACGCAGAAAGTTAATTGCCACAGTGTCACCTCAGGAGACAGGGTAATGGGTTTTTAAGGAAACCATTAAACAGAACCATCTCAAGACCATTCATTTCACAGAACAAAAAGACTTATTGTTTCAATAAAAGAAACTTTTTATTAACAAAAAAATATTAAAAATATAGCACTGGAAGCATGACTTCGGGAGCCAAGATCTTTAGCACTGTATGTCACTGTCACAAGCTCATAACCTCAAGCACCATGGGTACCAGAAGGTGTGGTCAAGCACAGAAGTAGCAATCCTCCAATAGGGGATGAAATATTGGACCTCAAGAGGCCCACTGAAGGTGGTTTAATGTTGCGTTGCCTCCCTGCCCCTGCTGTCTGGTAGCGAGGATAACTGTTGGTGGACCTGGTGGTGGAACCCAGCACTTCTCAATGAGGGCGAGGATGTTTGTAGTGTTAGAAGTGCTACAGATCTGAGTCTCGAAATATAGGGGGTAATGCTCAATCAAATTCTGTGGAGGGGAAGCTTAAAGATTGCCCTCTCGTTTGAAGAACTTACTGAATTCCTACAGGACGGTTAGCGGGTGTATGAAAAAAACGCTGCAATTGTGATATTGGTATTGATAACAGCTGAAATGAGGAATCAGGTGCTTCTGGTTGCAATGGCGAAAATAAAGATACTGTATGGTAAGGGTCAACATTTAAACTTTTCATGTTTCCTGACCTCAAACCAGAGACTGTCGCATACAAGAGCCCTTTTGGAAGTTGAAAGAATAAAGATATGAACAACTTAGCTAGTTACAGCGGCACTAGGGAAATTTTGAGGCTCAGGGAAGACTTTGAAGGGGAAATATACTCCTTCATGCAAACTGGGCTGCTCAGACGTTGCTATATAAAGCAAGAGGGAGCCAGTGCTAGATGGTCCTATTTTTGAGACCAGAGGGAGTTGGGGTGCGTCGAAAGGGGTTCATCACATGAGTGATCACCCTGGGCCGTTAGTCTGAGACAAATTCTCCCTGAGAAAGGCGAGGGAAATGACAAAGAGCTGGCTCTTATTGAGCTTATTCAGTTTGATTAATCTCCTCTCTTGGATTTTAAGAGATGTTCATAAATATTTTATATGAGTGACTAGCTGTAATGTGTAGGTAGAATGGAGTCACATTTTATGATTTCCTAAAATGTTTTATGTTTGCAGCTAAAACTCCTCCTTGTGTTTAATCTTTAATGAATAATGTTTTCCAAAAAAGATAGTGTTAGCATTCCCAATACCTTAACATATGATGGCACAATGATTTAACCTTAGATCAACAACATACAGGGCGAGTTAGTGTCCCGCTTTAGGCATCCTGCGACTATGTAACCACAGGATTATTTATTCTTTTCCACCTCTCCGGCATACTATTATGTATAACAACCTCAATCTATTTCCAAGTGGGAGGCAGTCGACGTTTCATGGCTCACTTCATTGAAATACATCTTCAATCAGGGCTTTAAATTGATTTCAATTCTTAACCCATTCACTCAGCACATAACAGGCTACAAAGGTCCTTGTCAACCAGAGTGCCACTTGTAATGACTTCGGGAATGTGGCCTAATCCCATTCACAATAAATGTTTTTGCAATAATCAGAAACACAATCCAACTAGAACACGGAGTACACAAGAATCCTCATTTAAATAGTTGCATATCCCTGCAAATGAATTCATTAGGGGGACACTGCTTTATGAGAAATCTCTTTTGAGCAATGTCAGAGTCGAACAGTCAAGAAGTTGAAAGAGTTGTAGGATTCCAGTCCGAATTCAAATTTAACATTACCACTGCTCTACAACTAGACATAAATGTCATCCATTGGGTCAGCTGGATACCACAGCGACAAGGACGCAAGGTAAAAATACAGTACATCACAGTTGGAGTGATTACTTGCAATCAAATGTAATTTTACATCATGAAACAGATTTTATCGGTTATTCTGGGCACAAAATTACAGAAGCAGTTGTGATGGAGACTGGAGTCCTTTTTGGAAATGAAAAAAGAAAGACACGATGAACAAGTTAAATGATTACATTAATATTTAGTTTAAACAGTAGAAAGGCAAATCAGTAAAGCCTGCAGTTCAGACGAACAGGTGATTATGCTGCCGACATGTGGAGCTGCAGAAATCTGAGGGCACTGAAAGTTATTAACCTCTGGCTAAAATAGAAATGTAATTGAAAGTGGTACTGGATGTTAAAAAGTATACACCTGGATCTTGTCCCCATAAATGTGGAACCCCACAATGCTCTTTTCTCCAAATTGTCTTAATAGCTTCTAAACACTAACTTTTATCAACAAGGCTGCTTTTCATATAAAGAAATACTACCCAGTGTTTTTACACTTTTACTAACAATATGATACAAAAAAAATCTCTGACCCTGTGAAAGAAAAAGTGGCTAGAATTGTGAAATTAATTTGTAGTACTCACCCTATGTCACCATCGAGATTTTCAAACACCTCGCCACCTATAGTTTCATTATCCGGGTTCAAACAGATTTCTATCATGTTATAAACTGCATTCTGGCCCCAGTCACTGTCCTTTCGAGCTTTATTAAAGTGACGGAGGGCATCATTAGGTTCTCCAGTATACCTTAATAGGAAAGAAAAATTAGACGTTCCTGAGTTCAGTATTGGTGCTCTTAGCAACCACATTGATTTCCATACTGTAAATTGGTTTTCAATTCCAGTGAAATTGGCATAAAGGTTTCAACAACAAAAAAAGTAGTGAAAAGCATCTGGTTAAATACAACTTTAACTTCCTAACTCCAAGCAATGCTCATGACATCACATCACCAAATTAATGACTGATTACATCCTTGAATAGAGGTGTGGGATAGAATGAGATAAATATCTAATGGGCTTCATTGGAACGATAACCACACATGATTTACTACCACCAGCAAGCAGATAGGCAAGAAACAGAGTCTAGGTAGTACAAAGAGAAGTCAAAGCGAGTCAGCATGCACAGCATATCGACAGCATTACACGTCCTGTAATTTAACTGATGTTCAAGTTTAATCTTTGCTGGACTCCGCTAAAGGCAAAACTTATAAGACTTTACCATATAAAATGGATGCAGGCAGGCTGCTCACTGAATGAATCTACAGCTTAAGTATAAAATGCTCATTACAACTATGGTCTCGCTAGGATAATATTATCTATATTTAGTGTAAATTGTTCCTTTGATTGCTGGATTCTTTATGGAACAGGCCCACTTCTTTTTTTTCTGAACTGTGTATTTATTGTAGCTGATAGCATTTTCTTCATGCTTTCCACAAATGTATCCCTACAGCAAGCATATACAGATTTTGGCTGAGGGACGGCTGGCTGCCAAGGTAACATCAACCACTTCTGGAGGAAGTTCGAAAGCGCTCAACTGTTGCCGCTCAACATTCAATCATGGAGGTGCACACTACGCAGGACAGGGTGCATGTGGAGAAACTAGAGGCAAGATGCGGCCTGGTTTTCCGTCTCGTACCATTAGCATTGAGAGATCTCACATACTGAAGCTTTGGCCTAAAGCATATTGATTAAAATGATCTGAAAGAAAGAGTCAGGGGAATGTGGTGAGATAGGGGCAACCTATTTAAGGAGGGTAGACTTCTTCAGAACATAATGGTCGGCGATAATATTCATTCCATTTATGGTGAATCTGGGCCAGGTGTGAATTGAGCCAACTCCCCCTGCATCATAGAAAGCAAGGATTTGTGATAAAAGAAAGGAGTTAAACATAGCTGAAGACCTACTCTATCTAAAGGACAAGAAATCTATGGTGTTGGCCCAACATATTAAAAATAACACCTCCATTTTAGTTTATGAGCTGGGTATTTATTGAAACTGAAAGCATTTTCTTCATCCTTGCACCAAAGTTAATATGAGGAAAACTTTCCTACATCTGATCTTAAACATGTTAAGGAATGCCATGACATTACTTTCTATTCTAGAGACCAGGGAGATTGAATACAAAACATGCATTTTTGTTTGCAGGATGTATTAGCTTTCAGTTGAAAATGCAATTATGGGCTGTTCTCCGCTGGAAGGGTCTAGCGCCGGGATTCATTCAGGCTCTACAAGCTTTGTATATATCCCCAACCGCCAAAATACGTATCTCAGGGAATGAATCATGCTATTTTTCCATTAGCAGGGGCACCAGACAAGGATGCCCCTGCTCTCCTTTTCTTTTTGCTTTATTTATTGATCCTTTTTTGTCTTTGATAGAAAAATCCCAAAATATCTCTCCAATTACTGTTCATGGAATTGAATATAAGGCATTGGCATATGCCGATGACATAGTGGTACTAACAGATAATGTCGCCGGGTCTTTCGCGGCATTGGAGATTCTGGCAGCTCAATTTCGGGCTATAAGCTAAATATTGCAAAGACGCAAATTCTGCAAACATCGGCCATGCCAATATCCCAAGTCCCTATTAGTACACAGGCAACATATTTGGGTATACAGATCTCGGCCGATGTCGAGCTGATTTCGGATTTGAACTATTCTTCTGTCACTAATCTGCTCCACAATAAGCTAGAAAGATTGGATCATTTGCATCTTTCATTATTTGGGCGCTGTAATATCCTCAAAATGTTTGTCCTTCCTAAATTTTTATATTTATTTAGATCTATTCCACTTTTAATTTCCAACTCCACTTTAATAAGAGCTGAAAGGATCTGTCAAAGGTTTCTATGGGCGTATCGTAAGCCAAGAAGGGCCACTAAATGGACCTGTCTCCCGCAGGATCGTGGGGGGTGGTCAGTCCCGACCTTAACATATTACTATTGGGCAGCTATGATTCAACATTTTGTTCTTCCAATATTAGGAGAGACTGACGAGATTCCGCTGCATTTAGTGCCATCAGTATATTCAATTGCATTAGGAGATGCCACAAAAGAATATTAACAAGCATTCTTGAGCCAAGCTATTTAAAAAAAACTAGATTTAAGGTGGTGTGGGCACTATTCGCGATCTGGCAAAAAGTACGGCGTCATTTTCATATCCCTAAGCTTAACTACTACATGCCATTAAATGCCTCTGGATTACTCCCAGTAATATTCCAAGAGGGGGTAGCCTCCATCTGGGCTTCTCAAGGTTTGAGGGATATCGGAGATTTGGCTGATCTGGGCCTGATGGCTTCTTTTGTGTCTCTAAAAGATAAGTTTCAACTACAATCTAATCATTTTTTCAAATATTTACAATTCAGAAGTTTTCTTGATAAAAAACTTCTTTTGAATCCAACTTTGTTTGATAAAATTGAAATTGTGGAATTAGTAAGAAGGAAAGTAAAAATTGGGATTTTGTATCAGTCTTTTCTGTCTCAACTTCCACATGACTTAGCCGATCATAATAATAAATGGGCGATTAAATTTGGAGTACCTTGTGTTGATTTAAAATTCCCATTGACGTTAGCTAGGTCAGTTCTGGTTTCCGGTACTCTTGGCACTCAAAGTTATATGGCTATGTTCAATCTTTATCACACGCCTGCAAAACTGGCCAGATGGGGGGCTGGTAGTGGGGGTAAAAGCTCACTCTGTGCAAGATGCAAATTTCCATCTGCAGATTCTCTCCACATGTTCTATGACTGCCCTGAGTTGTCATTCTTCATTAATCAAATCGAAATCTTTCTCATGCAGATCACTCAATCCTCAATTAAAATTTCTGCAGAAATGGGAATTACTGGCAATCAATATTCCACGGCCCCTGAAAGATCAAGATACAAGCAGGCTTTCTTGTTTATTGCAATGGCAATGGTGAGACTTTGTATCCCGTCTCTCTGGATAAATCCTGAACCGCCCACCTTCTGTCATTGGCAAGCCAGGATGCTTGCCTGGTTCAAATTAGAGACTTCTGTACAAAAGTTTAGAGGGAAGAGACGACGTTTAATTGCCTCTAAGAACTGGGCTCCTTTTGAAGAGTGGTTGAAAAATTAATAATGTACTTTAGTAATGTATCGTTTTCTAGGTCTACATTTCTATTTGTCTTTGGTTTTAGTGCTCAATTAATAATGTTTTTCAGCTGTGCAATTTTTTATGTATATATGTCTGTATGATTTTGGTTCCAATTCAATTTTTTTCAATTTTTTATTTATTATGTTTTGGCTCTCAAAAGAGGGCCACATAGAAGTTTACAATGATAAAAGCAGAAGACAAGTACATATCAAAATTATGACATTTAAGAAACATATTTAAGTACAAAAATAACATACAATGACAGATCTACAGCAGGAAGCAATGTCAAACATCTCCAGAGGCATGTTAATAAATAGCTAAAAAACCTTTAAAAAAGTTAAAAATATAGAAACAGAACATTTCATTAGGAGGCCAATAAAGTGCTTGAAGAAAGCCGTTCAAAGTGGAAATGCCCAGACGGATACAAATAGGTTTTAACCATCTGAGACGCAATATACGGAGCGCAGGGCAGATCAATAAAACATGCATACAATCCTGGGTACTCAATTTACATAAATTGCACATAGGAGAAGAACCGTACCATTTGGATAAAAGTAGATTTAAAGGTACTAGGTCGTAACGTAAAAGAAACCAGAATCTACGAATACCATGCGGCAAGTTCCATGTGACATAGGGTTGGGCCAACTTCATCACATAAGAATTAAGGAGAAGGTCTACATCCCTTTTTTCACAGATTAACTTCTTATCAGACTGAAAACATAGTTCCCACGAGGCCTGTTTTAATACGAGTTTTAACTGTAAGGGAGAATACAAAAACAAAGTGTTTTCATCTAATTTTAGAAGGGTTACGGCTTTTCTAAAATTCCTTACAAGTTGTGAAAACTCTTTAAAATTACCCAGTAATTCACTTCTGAGGAGAGCTCTCATCGTCCCTAGTTCAGCTCTAGCCAGGCAGGCCACCCATTTTACTAGGGCACATAGTCCCTGTACCCAACCGCTCCTGAGACCGAAGTCGAGCCTACAAGCGGCCAAAGAGCACGCAGTATTTAGAGAAGATAGGGATCTTAAGAGTTTCCCCTCAATCTTATGGCAAAAGTCCCAATATTTCACTTCTATAAGTTCTATACCATACAGTATCGTTGCGGGGATTTTAGACCTGTACACCTCCAGTAAACACGAAAAGTGCCTTTTCCCCGTAGCCTGAGAGAGGGAGTTTAAACCTTTGCCATGGGCGAGGGCTTTGGGTGAACTATGCTCAATATGGGGCCTCTCACTCAAGTTAGCCGTGATAATTTTCCCCAGAAAGGTATAGGAGTTAACAACTTCCAGTTTTTGGCCGCCGATATACCATCCAAAATTTACAGATCGGCACTTCTTCTTACCGGCTATGCACATAACTTTACTTTTAGATATATTAATCTTCATGCAATGGGCAGCAGCAAAAACATGAAGGGCATGTAGCCGATTTGTGAGTCCTTTAGGAGTCAAGTCTAGAATAAGGACATCATCGGCATACATCAAGCAGGATATTGGGGTCCCCCCGATCACCGGAGCAATACCCTCACTGACAGACAAGGCGGCGGGTAGGTCTACAGTATATAAGGAGAACAAAAGGGGAGCCAATAAACAGCCTTGTTTAAGGCCATTCAAGGACGGAATTTGGTGAGAGAGCCCCCTTTCGCCCCCTTGCAAGACACTACACCAAGTCTCTGTATGGAGAGTCCGAACAAGCTCCAATAGATAAGCTGGAACACCAAGAGCAGCCAATTTTCTCCACAGCGTTCTACGATCTACTTTATCGAACGCTGTGGAGAAATCAATAAAAGCCGTATACACCACCCCCCCTCTCACCTGCACGTATTTATCAGTAACCACATGGAGAGCGGTGAGGTTATCCAAAGTACCATGCCCCCTACGGAAGCCAGTTTGTTCAAGAGGCAAGATATTATTCTCCTCGACCCAGTCGGAGAGGAAATTCAAAAGACATTTCGCAAAGACCTTTCCGATAGAGTCGAGGAGGGCTATCAAACGATAATTGCTGGGGCTATCCCTGGTTCCCTTCTTAAAAATAGGGACCAAGATACTTCCCCTCCAGGAGGCAGGTACCGTTTTAGACAAGAAACAGGCTTTAAACAATGGATACAGGATTTTACTCCACCTTAAAGGATCCTGCTTCAGGCATGTCATAGGGAGTTCGTCAGGACCCATTGCCCCAGAGGCACGCATATTTTTTATAGCCATCTCAATTGCTTCCTCTGTGGGATAATTAATGAGTCCTTCGGGCGTTGCATCTAGGACAATATCTTCACCTGATTTTGGTTCCAGTGTCAATCTCTTTCCCACCACCATGGGATAAAATAAAAAAACAATAAAATAAAAAAAATTAAAAAAAAATGAAAATGCAATTATGTTGTTCATATTTTAAAGTAATGTATAATTTGTAAATTAGATGCATTTGTAATGTTGTGAAACTTTTTTATTATGTTATTGGTTAACACTTATACAATTGAAAAGCCACCTCTAAATTGTTGGGCAGGGCTCTCTATTTAAAATATTCATCTAGGCTCCATTGAAATCTACATTAGGTGGCTCTGATTAAGCTATAAAGCTATATAATTTGTGACATTTCATTTGTGTGATAGGCACTATTAGGCAAGATCAGAGCCTTCTGTTGATCTTAGGAATTTGGAAGCTCAGTTAACCGAAACAAGAAGTACCACAATGCCTGGTGATTTTGTAAATTCTGTAACTTTTAATCATAAGGATTGCTGGTCCTAAATATAAACCTTCATCTCTATACTATCACTCCTACATCAAAGATTATAGATGTAGCATCAATGTAAAGTTACTTACCTTTGGGAACACGTTTTCTAGTAGAGACTATCTAACTGCAGATTTCCCACCTTTTAAGTACTTACCCATGTGTCAAGACTGGAGCCCGAATATATTTAGAATTAGACGTGTGCACTGGAAGCTTCACACAGATGTTGTTCCATGCTGGATGTGAAGTGCGAGGGCCCATATAAGCACCACACATGCACGCTGATGTTAGTTGCTTTCACGATACTTCCGCAGACGTGGAGCCAAACAGATTGGTCATGACTAGTATGCAGAGTCCTAATTTGGGATCTTTTTACATGAAGAGACAAATTCATGGAATGGGGGTGTGGGAGGGTTGGTAAGGAATCTACGGCTACTTAGAGTCTGTATCAGAAATCTAACATGCCTTATTCAGAGCGACTAGGGGGACTTGGGCCCAGTCGGTCCTGACCTTCAGAACTCAGGGAAGGAGAGGTATCGCCAGAAACGCTTGCAGGAGTCCAAAGTTCCACTCTACACGGAACTCCTCTCAGACTGAGCAACACCTTGGAAACTCCAACGTAAAACAGTGCTAACAGTGCACGTTCTCAGCAGTGGCGAAAAGATCGAGCCAGAGTTTCTTATTAGCAGAAAAGACCATGTGCCACCTCTGGATGTAGTAACTGCCTTTCATGATCCAAAAGGCATCGACTGGTTAGTTTGCGCATTCTGGCATTCAAGGAACCCGCCAAGCGACGAGGGGTCTGCTGTTAACCGAATCACAATCCAGCTGCCACCACTGCATATCTTTTGCAGTCTCCTCCAAAATCCAGATCACAAAGCTTCCATGAGTGTGGGGCCCAATGGGACTTCAGATCCCACTGCAGATCCTGCATATGCCATCTAGAGCTCTTGACCAGCAAGATGTCATCAGTCACATCAGCCTCAACGTCATCTTCATTGGGATCCAGGACTGAGGTTGAAACATCGGTATCAAAGCTTGAATATTCTGGATTCTCTTCTACAGGGCAGACACAAAACTCCACTGTTTCCAGAATGGTCCTGATAAACAGGAGCTTCTGTGAAAGGGTCAGGTGTGACTCTGGCATGTTGATAGTGAACTTAAACGATATTAGGAGGTCTGCTGTAGCCTGGAAGTGGGAGACGACTACCTGGAACGAGTTTGCCTTCAACAGCCAACCACAGAGGTAGGGGAAGACTAGGACCATTGACCTCTGTAGGTGAGCTGCAACCCCCACCATCACTTTGGTCTTACCAGCACCCTTTGGGTGTTGACAAACAGGCAGCACCGCAAACTGGAAATGATTATGGCCTACCGCCTGCAGTGTGGGGATATGAAAATAAGCGTCCTGCAGACCAAGCTCTACATCCAGTCTCCAGGGTAAGCATCTTGAACTTGTCCTTTTTAAGAAAGGCATTGACAGGAAGTAGGACTAATATGGGAAGAGGCCCCCGTCCTTTTTCGGCACCACCAAGTAGCAGGAATAACAACCACGATCGACATCTAGTGCAAGGAACATCTCTATTGCTCACTTGGCCAAAAGCCTATGTGTCCTGCTGCCAGAGGGACAGATTGTCCTTTTGGGCCATTCTGATGATAGATGCAGCGGGGTTTTGAGAATTGGTAAAGAATAACCCAGCGGAACAATTTGCAGGACCCACCCTTCTTAAGTTGTCGCCTGCCACCCTGGCAGAAAGTGTCAGATGCTGCCCCCGACAGGGTGACTTTGGCAGTTAAGGGCACGCTTAAGAGGTTTGGAGGGAGCAGCAGCTGCGGTTGTAGAAGACTGAGCAACTCACTGTCCCTGTGCCCTTTCTGATATGTACCACACCCGAGCCCTTGAAGCCCCGAAGGGGCGAAACTGCTGGTGTTCCTGACGAGGCGAAAGGCCAAAGGAGTGCACTGCAGACCAGCTATCTTTGAAGCGGTCAGATTATCTCCAAAACGTCAGGAACCATTGATTTCATGCCCACAAGAAGGGTCTGAATGTCTACTGAAAATCCAGTGGATTGCATCCATGTATTTTTGGGAGTAGCCACACTAGTGCCGATTGCCCTACTGATTGAGTCAGTAGTATCCAGTCTGCAGCTAATGGTAAACTTTGCTACATCATTTCCTTCTTGCATGGCCTGACAAAGAATGACCCAGTCTTTTTCCAGAACCATGGGCAACAGTTGGGCCTTGGCGTCCCACCAGGTTGAAAATAAAACCCTAGCAAGAAGCTGGTGTTCATGCAACAAAGAGCTAAGCTTGTAGAGAAAACCCTCATGCCAAAGGTCTCCAACTTCAATTCTCTTTTTGGGGGAGTAGTGGAAAAAGAGTTTGAGTTAAACCAGCTGGCCAAAGCCTACGCCAAAAGGCTTTAATGATTAGGGTGTTGAGTGCGGAAGGTAGGGTCGCCTGCAGCAAGATGAGGGCATCAGGTGATCTCGTGATGCATAGGTGGGCCTGAGCACGGTTTGGTCAAAGTACCCAACTTGACTCAGAAGTCAACTGGTCAGACTACAACACCTCCATCAGAACACTGCGGTTGGAGCTGGCAGGAGTTGAAAGCAGGCGGGCAAGTAAGAAACATGTGCCGGGGGTAAGGGGCACAGAAGGGCAAGTGCTTCATGGAGGGAGGCGGGGGAAGAGCACACAGGCAAGAGAAAGAACCATGGAGAGGGAAAGAGAAGCACACTAGGAAGATTGCAGGAAACATGTACTTTTGTATCGAGCTTAAACAAGAAAAAAATAGTGATTGAAAGACTGAGCAGTGTAAGTACACAGTAATCCGTCCATGCTCCAGTGGAGGTACCAACACATGAACAGTCCACACACGCTAACAAATAATAAGCAAGCAAATGAGTGTGACAATGAAGCCAACCAATTGTAAGAAACGGGCAGGCTTCAAGTCCACACCGTAACCTAACAAGATATCTCACAATTGACCATCCACGCGCTGTCTAATAGGTGAGACCTACTGACTTCACGACTGATGGTGAGATTCTAAATACAGCTCGTTTTACACTGCTGAAACTGCCATCAGTGCATAATGTCAGAGAGATTTACATGCAGCTTGCTGTTATACATTGACAAAGAAGGGGACCTACTCTGTGCCACAACTTATGGCATAGTGTTGGAACTGAGTACGAAAGATTGAGTATGGAACAATAAGAAGCTATTTTTTTTACAATGGCCGGTATAGATCCTCTTATGCATGAGCGAATAAGGTTTAGTTTCCCTGAATGCATAAATGTCAGTGACATTTTATTTATTTGATTTTTTTTGTAGCACAATCTTGACAGTATCCAAGGGTGCTACAGTGCTTTTATGCAAGAAACAGATAGTATTTTTAAATGGAGAAAATATACATGTAGTAAAGAGAAATGATGATTGATACATTTACAGACCCACAGATCTGTATCATGAGTGTACGGTCAACGGTTAAATAGGGGGTGATAATTCAGGCTGTCCCAGAGTGAGAAGGAGATGGCCATGGGAATCTAAGTTGAGAGTTCCAAATGTCAGGGTAATTGCTCCTGAAAGTATTTTTTTAAATGTTGAAAGACATTAACAACTGTTCATAAAGCACATAACATGACTGCTGATGCGTTGTGTGGATAACTTTGTACTAAGTAGTTCAGTTTACACTGACGGTTATATACTTGAGGCTTTGACTTGCATGTTACATTTTCTTACCAGAGATACAGTCCTTTACAATAGTGAAATCCTGGTTCCAATTTTGCTCTTGAGGAATATTTCTCTGCTAAATCGAGGAATCTCGGTACTTCTTCAAGCTTCCCAGCTCTTCTGAGCAGGTCAATTAACCGTGATAGAGTAGCGTAGTTATCTAGAACAAATATTTAATTTGTAATATTTATATTAATTACCAAATGTGTACTATGCAAATATTCATACGAAATACTGAATTGTGTCAGTACCAGTACGTTGCTTGCTCCTCGACCACCGCCAATAAAGTGTCCACACTTTAAACAAATCTAACAAAGGGCTCTTGCAGATAACTGACAAGTGAGATATTCAAATACACAGCTGCAGTATACAACCAGTCTAACAAAGTAAAGACCGAGTAACTAAATACAAGTCAATAACGCAAAAGAACAACATTAAAAGAAAGCAAATACTACCCAGGGTAGTACTATGGTAGAAAACAGTACCGTATCAGCAAGAAAGCAAGAGTACCAAGTCTTCATTGTGTGGGATCCATACAGCAGATGAAGACTTTGTTTCTGGCAATGTTGAGCATCACAATTCACATTTCTATGTTTGTGTTTTGCAGTTTTATACTTATTATCATAAATACTACTGAAGGTATGCATTTGTCATTTTAAGACTAAAAACATAATTAAAATAGGTTTCCTGAAGGCTATGTTATCAATTGAGCAATGTGACACAGTTCTGGGTTTATAAAGGTCCTCTTTGTGCTTCAAACAGGCTCAGAATCTGGAACTCTGCTACCTTCTAGAATAGACAGTGTGCTCAAACACCCCTGAATCTGGGAGGTTTATTACATATAATGTAAATCTTATATTATAGCTCTGGAAACAGACATGCTGCTCCTCCAAGTATATGTAAGTAACAAGCATTTGCAATGCAATAGGTCTCACATGTACGCAAGTTTAAGCTATTGGCATTGAAAATGACAATGCCTTTTATTTATGTTTTAAAAAGCAAAACATAAATAAAAGGCATTGTCAGTTACAATGCTAATAGACAATGCTTTTTATTTATGTTTTAAAAACCAAAACATTACATGCTTGGAACTGGGAGATGGAAATTCAGAGGGTGCTCTGATTTCCACTTATGCTGAGGAGGCAGAGATTCCCACAGGCTGAAAACTCCCAGCGGAGGGCTATTATTGTTTATTTTGGCAACTATTTGCTCCGGGAAGCTGTTTTGGAAAAGGTCCAACCAGATGCCAAGGCACCTTTGAAGGACTCTTTTTCCACCAGACCTGAATTTTGTCATGTGACAGTGGAGAGGCGGTGGAGGCGGAGACAGTTGATTCAGCCATGTCAGGAATTTGGAGCTGACCTTATTTAATCAATCCGGCTCACGTCAAAATTGTCTTTAGCAATAGAATAGAATCCCGGTGTTTACTTCTGAGATAAAGGATAAAGAATCAACATATGGACGAACTGGCTAAAGGGACTTGATTGGTCTAATATGATTAGCAGTTTTCACTGCTGGTCACAGGTGAGGCTGGCGATGATTGATTGAGGGGGACCATTCTTTTTGAAGGTTTTGTTGGAATTCTCATTGACGGGGTGGTGTCTGCGTGGGTGTCCTTTATTTATGCTTACAGGTATGACGTGGGCCAACTGCTTTTAGCTGGGGAGGACTGGAAGTACAGTTTCCAGCATTCAGGACAGCGGTGCTCTTTTTGTCTTACGGTTTTGGTTGCAGGGGTAGGGGTGGGAAAAGTGGGGCTTAGGGAGCTGGGTGGGAGAGAAGGAGGTGTGGAGGGGGTTAGAGGGTGCTTGGGGGAGGAGGGTGCACACTGCAAGAGGTGATTCAAACAATTTTGGTGCTTAAAGGACGGGATTATGATGCCAGTAGCTGGGCCGGTATTCAAGAAGTACTGGAGCAGGTGGAGATAGGGGCACGAAAAGTGGCAAGATGGTTGATCGGTTGCAATAACGGGTCGTGACTGAATATTTGTGGTTTAAATGATGATGCCAAAAGACGGAAAATGGCTGAGGATTTAGAATTTCTGTGGGACAATATTCTATGTCTGCAGGAAATGCATGTGGAGGACTCTCATAATGCACTCTACGCAAGGAAGAAGAACTCGAGGGGTGGTCATTCTGGGGTGTTAAAACAAGTGTAGCTTTAGGAGGCGCTCGGCCTATAAATATGGTAGGTGGGCAATTACTTAATGTCACTATGCTAAGGGTATCTTTACGCCATGTATTGTATATTGGTCTGTATTGGATGATCCTACAATGTTTGATTTTTTGAATATCTAACTGGCGGTTTGGCCTACCCCGATTATAATATACGTGGACTTGTCAATAGAGTTGGTAGGCTCTGAAATACAGGCACTGATAATATAATCGTAAACCCAGAGCTTTCAAAGCGCGGTCTCAGCTGAAGGACCACAGGCTAGTTGATATATGGCATATGATTAAAGCGGCCGACATGGGGATTACATTTTTATGGCCCCCCCCATAGGTCGCATGCCCGGTTGGACTACTTTTTTGTATCCCATAGCTTGTCATCAAAATTTAAATCTAAAAATTTCCCTGGGTTATGTCCGATCACAATCCATTGACCCTTGAGTTCTCTTCCTTGTGTGGGAAGATTAGTACAAAGCTGATCCTTTGAAAGAGGTTTGTTGATGGACCAGGAATATATTTCTCACATGAGTAAATGGGTCCCTGTTTTTCTGAAGTACAACACAGGCAGCGTATGTATGGGTGTAGTGTTGGACACCTTCAAGGATGGTGTGGGGGGAGAAATGTTCAGTTTCAGTCTGAATCAGCAGAAAAGACAACACCAGCTCTTGAGTGAGTTATATGGATAACTGGGAGATATCAAGGAAAAGCCTATGGATGCTGTATCGGCTGAGTCAGATATCGAAATAATTTAGTACAAATTTGCATTAGCCATAGCAGCAATTCGAAAAATTTCAACAAGAGCTGTGGAGAAATATCTTGCATGGAGGCGGGAATGTCACAAGTATAGTGAGAGAGTGGGGAACCTACTGGCTGTTCGTACAAGACAGAACCCAGTCCGAGGAGAAATCGCAGAGAGTAGAAACAGCAAAGGTAAGCTTGTTACGGATTCAGTCAGGGTTCGTGATGGGATTTGAGCATTTTATGAGCGGCTATATCGTGCTGAGGGGGAACATGATGAAGAGGTTATATGGAATTATCTTTATCCCATTCCAGCAGCCAAGATTTCCCCCGAAGATCGTGATCTATTAGGTGATTTACGGGGGAAGAAATGTTTATGGCCCTTAAGGCTCTCACCTTGGGGAAAGCAGTGAGAACTGACAGGATCCCGCTAGAATTCTATAAAGTGCTTTTTACAATCTTCAGTCCAGATTTAATTGATATACTATGCCAGGTACAGAAATGGCAACAGGCACCAGATTCATGGTCTAAAACCAATAATATTGTATTTTTTTTTAAAAAGGAAAGCTTGATAGATCCTGGGTCTTATAGATCAATTACACTGATTAAAAGTGATTCTAAAATATATTCCAAAGTTTTAGCCTCATGGCTGAGCCAAGATATAGGGAAGGTGATCTCTCCCAAACAGCAGTTTCATTCCAGGAAAAGGGTACCACTCAACATATTAGGAGAGTTATTCCACTATTTGACGCAGCCGATATCTTTGGAGACCCCATGGCTGGACGCAGAGAAGGAGTTCGCAACGTTCTCCTGGGGCTACCCATGGACGCATTAAATTGGGTGGAGTCAGTAAGGGCTTCATGGAAGCAGTATAGGCAGTTTATAATACTCATACGGCCAGCCATTAAATGATGGGGGGGGGGGGGGCAGTTGGAACAGCTCCGGATTGAAGGATGCAGTGGATCCCTGCTACCAGCTGTTATCTGCCTGCTATATTGACCCCCTAATTCCAAACATTGAAGCCAATACTAAAATTAAGCCAATGTATTTTTAGGGATGGAACGTTTGGGTTACATTGATGATTTAGCAGTCGTAACCCCTGATCCAAGTTTGGCCCTAGAGGAGATTGAAAGGGAAGCCCTGGTATTTACGGAAATTTCCGGCTACTCGCTAAATAGACACAAAACACATGTGGTGGTAAATAGACACGAGCAGTACACTAGGCCACATATTTGGGAGCAGAAGTGGATCAAATTATGGAAAATAATCTTACTCCAGTTATTCCAAAAGTGAACCAAGATTCTGGTAAGATGGATACGTTGCATTAATTTATTATTGGCCGTTATAATATAGCGAAAATTATTTTCTTTTACCTAGTACTGTATTTTTTATTAGAGCGATTCCTTTGGAGTTTGAAAAATGCTGGTTTAATGCAACGGATGATGTGATTACTAGGTTCATTTGGGCATATGGTAAGACAAGAAGGGCACTGAAATGTATGACGCTTCCCAAGGATAGAGGGGTTTGGGGTGTCCCAAATCTGAAACTTTATCAATGGGCAGCAGCGCTTCACATATGTGCTGGATTACTATACTCAATTGCAGAGGAACTCAGTGCTTTCCGTAATATTTCATGATTCTTTGTTGCGCTGGGAGGATTTAGGATTCATAAGGCTGGGGGACATCTATGAAGAGGAGACCTTAATTTCATTTGAGGACCTACAACAGAATACAGGATCAATCGGAATTTTTTTTTTTTTTAAAGTATTTACAGATATGTGATTTTCGCTGTAAGAAAGTCGGGGCCAAGAGGTTGTTGTCAAAGCCTAAAGGCGGACATTATTCCTAGAGTTTGCATTTGTCCACTCTTAGATACTCTTAAGTGTGACATTACAAAGTTTATAGAAATATCATTGAATTTAAAGGTTACGCTGAGCCGCAGCTAATATTGTTGGGTGTGTATAGCGCTGGGACTACAAGATTTGATCAGCACTTTTTGTTTGTAGTCACGGCAGTGGTTTGACTCTGTATTTCATCAGTTTGGCTTGTTCCAATAGCCCCCTCATTTCATCAATGGCTTGCTCGACTATTGTCAATATTTAATCTTGGAAAAGCTATCTTCGCACGCAAAGGTCAGAGAGCCAGGAAAATGGGAAATCGTATCTGGGCATCAATTCAGCGATGGAAAGAAGATCTGCAGATAGGTCATTCAGGCTGACCATGTCCAGTTATTAAGTGTGACCGTTCAGTGGCTGTGATCAATTGTGGTTAGTAAGAGGGTGTGGGGTGCTGCACAATCTTGTGGGACACCAAGAGGTGGGCATCTTTTAGATAAAATATGAGCTAAATTATAGTCTGTTTTTTTTAATATACATGTTGAGAGGTGGAATGCACTGGTATAGCACTTTGAGGTAGGGTGTTGCTAGGATCCCTTTGAATTGCTACGGCTTGGGGCTTAGTGCAAAACATGCTGCAATTGTAGAATAAGTTGGTTTCGCGCAATACCGGTAAGTGTGATTCAACCCAATGAATATACTTGATACTATGGTTCTCTGACTGTTAATGCTTTTGGAATGATCTCTTTGGCTACAAACCTGTTTTTAGGTCTCGCTGGCGTTGCAGCGCGAAGCGCTGCCGCCAACGAGTACTATTGTTGCCTAGTTGCCTCCCAAGGGAGACAGACCGGGGCACGCGCAGCGATCGGGGTCTGTGGACGCGCAGACGCACACACAGACACACGCGCGCGCACACACCACGCCGCTGCCGACCCCGGCTGCCTAACGCGCGCGCGCACACACCTCGTTGCTGACTTGCTCCACGGAGACGGCTTGTTTTAATATGTTTGCAAAGTACAATCGGAACATTTTTGTCTTTGTAGCGCGCTGCCACAAGCTGCTGGTTTTTTTTTTTTCTTGTTTCCTCTCCTTCAGCCGGTAGCTGACCGACCGGAACATTGACTCCGGGTTCGTTCCTCAAGGCACCTTCGGAAAAGTATACTTGGCCCAAGACCGGGAACACGTATAGCATGCAAATTGGTATGTTGGCCTGCAGCTCTGCTTTGAGTTTTTCACAGCTTCACACAAACATTTTTGTCTTTGTAGCGCGCTGCCACAAGCTGCTGTTTCTCTTTTTTTTCAGCCGGTATTAAAAAAAAATGTCAAGTGATGCAAAAAAAAAGTGAAAATCCCCCAAAGTTACGTGCGACCTTTGTTACATTTTCTCTGATGCTGCCGACTCGACTAAATATGAAGGCACTAGCTATGTTTTCAATAATTACGAGATTTAGTAAAATTAACTTTTAATAAATCACATTTTCTTGCAATATATTTAAAATGTACTTTGCGGTTTTGATTTTAATTCATTATTGTCTCCTGTGGGACAGTGCAGGAGATGCAGCTGAATTTCCAGAGTAGCATTTGCACTTCAGAATTTCCAGAGAGGACACTTTTCAGGGCTGCACATGAAGATATTGCTTGTAACAAATACTTCACAGATTCAAGCGGTGGGAAAAAGAACATTCTCTCGTGAAACACAAAACTGAATTTAACCACCGAACTTCACGTTCTACCTGTTGTGTAACACTAGTGTTTTCCTAAGGTTTAACCTCTATCGCAATTGGGATACGCCGAAAGACCTCATACTTAGCTCAAATTAAATGAATGTTTGCCTTTCCTTAAAGGCTCACCCTTTACGAAATCTCTGTGGTCCCAGCGGCGGGTTATTCCATAAACATGCAGCGCTTCTTGCCTCCCGGTTGAACCAGAGAGTCGCCTGGAGACGCTTCGCCAGCTGCCAAACATATTTTATGTTTGTTGGGATCTGTCTCTCGGTCCCAAGTCTCTGGACAGAGTGCCTATCTACCTTCACCAGCATTTGGCTGCATAGAAGCGACAAAGAGCCGTCTGATCTATGACTCGTTTGCTCTTAACATGAAATAAGCCCTTTTTCTTGAGGATTTAACCAGCACTTGATTACTTGCTCAAATTGGCCTTCAGCTTTTTCATTAAACTGTTTCTAGGATGTAAACAATTTACGTCACCTTTGGCAAAGTCTAATTCCGTTACTGTTAGTATTTGACTGTTCCTACCAAAATCAACTGCTGAACTTGGAGGGCAGATGTTTGTGTTGTGAGAAGATAACACTTCGGAAAGGCTATGCACTGGTGACTTGTCGAGAGTGCTTAATTTGTTAAAAGATAAAAAAATAAGTGCAGGGGGCCACATTTTTTTAAAGGCCTTCTTCCAACACCGTTTTATGACGTGGCTGCTGATTGTAAGGCTGCCTTGTCTTGATTCCACCTAGTGCTTCTTTCTTTTGCCACCTAGCACTTCTGGTCTCTTTTATCTCACTCTTTCGGTTACTTTCCATTCCTGCTTTCTCCCAGTGTCACGCTTTCCAATATTTCCTTTCCTCTAGGTATCTTTTTTGTTTTTCTCAGACTTGTTCTGAGAAAAGTCTGATGATAAAAAAATATGTCCACGTCTCCAAAAATAACTTCCAGTGCCCACCACCTGCAACAACCAATAGAAACAAGCATTGGCAACACCAATAGCTCAAACTTTAATAATGCGAGACCTATTGCATTGCAAATGCTTGTTTTATTGGCGAATCTCCTCTTGTATTTATGTATTTATCATTAAATAATTGTGCAATATTTTTTTCTTTTTTTACAAAAAATCATATGCTAAACAAGAAGATATATACATATCTTTGAGGCAGCCTCGATCTCAAATTTCAACTGATCATGCATCAATGCACAACAATCATGACGGTCAGAACACGCGATAAGATCCACAAGTATCTATTTTAATAAGAGTCAACAGCAAGCTTAAGGGAGATGCATATGAAGGTATGAGGTTACAACATGGGAGAAATATAGACATACAGGAAAATATACATATGGTAAAGAACAACCCAGATATAAGCCTTGTCGCACATTAGCTCAAGAAAAAAACAAATGAGTATTACACAACGCTTTATCGTTTGTGTATGGTAAACAGAGTCAAAGTAAAATAGGAAATCAGAATCCCCCTGAAAAAATTAACTGAAGATATTTTTCAGCCGCAAAAAAAGCCTCCAGTACCAATATAATAATTACAAAGGTATAAAAAATAAGTATACCTTTGGACACCCAACACACACCATGCCCACCACAGGTAGTAGCGTTCAAGATGACATAACATCAAGGACTGGATGCAGAGAAGGCTTGTTGAACAAGTTACTTACCTTCGGTAAAGATATATCTGTAAGAAACATAGGTTAGTTATAGATTCCGTACCTTAGAATTACCCCCAGGCGTCAGACTGGATCTGGGGAACTGTTTTGTCAGCAGTACTCCTGTGCGTCGAAAGGTGTCGTCTGTCAGCTCCGAGTTCGTCGTTGGCACCATGGTCGCCGGGATGACGTCGCGGTAGCTACTTAGACGCCGCCCTCGCATGCTAACGTCAGTTCTTTTACACCAGATGGTGGAGCCTCTCTTCTACTTCTGAAGGATGCGGAGGCAGAAAAAAGGTGGGCAAAAAGATGGTTTAGCCGATGCGGAAAGAAGTAACCACCTTGGGAAGAAAGGAAGGTCTGGTTCTTAGTGCAACCTTGTCCGGATGAACAGCCAGGAAAGGAGATTTTGAAGAAAGAGCCTGGAGCTTACTCATCCTGCGAGCAGAGGTGATGGCAACCAGAAAAGCAGTCTTTAAAGTAAGAAGACGAAGAGGAGAGTTATGAAGTGGTTTAAAGGAAGCACACATAAGGTAAGTCAGAACCAAGTTCAAGTCCCACTGAGGCATTACGAAGGGAATAGGAGGAAAAAGATGAGTAATGCCCTTGAGGAAGCAATTTACAACAGGGGATTTGAAAAGAGAAGGCTGATTAGGGCCTAAGAAAGGCTGAAATGGCTGAGAGTTAGCCCTTAAGAGCGCCCAGAGCAGAGCCCTGCTGGGCCACAGAAAGAAAGAACAGGAGAATCTCAGAAAGAGGGGCAGAAAGGGGATCCACAGCCTTTGCTGTGCACCATGCCAGAAATGTGTTCCATCGGCAGGCGTATACCGTCTTAGTGTTAATGTTAATGTTAAAAACATTTATAGAGCGCTATTGCTACCCGAAGGTGTCCTGGCGCTGTGTAAAGTGCTCCTACTGAAGCGTAAAAAAAAGGAATAGGGCCAGAGTTATACATTAAAAAGGCAGGTTTTTAAGGTTTGCCTGAATGGCAGTAGATTTGTCATGCTTCCAAGATGGAAAGGCAAACCATTCCATGTCTTAGCTGCACAGACCACAAAGCTTCTGCCACCACAACTAGCTTTTTTTTTTTACAGAGGGCACTGCCACCAGTTTTCTTCTGAGGAACAAAGTGAACTTTTAGGTACGTACCACTGAAATTGCTGTTTCAGGTGGTCAGGACCCACTCCTTGAAGGGATTTGTATACAATGCATAAAGATTTAAACTGTACTCGCTTCTTAACCGGTAGCCAATGAAGCTTTCTAATCTCCCCAGGACCTGAGGCATATTTAGGTATGCCAGTGAGCAATCTGGCAGCTGCATTCTGTAGGAGCTGTAGTCTATACATAAACCTTTCCTGAATGTTGATATACAGGCTGTTACAGTAGTCCAGCCTGGACATGGGTAATGCAGTGATAACCGTTTGCTGAGTGTCTTTAGGCAAAAATGGCATAATTTTCTTACAAGATCTGAGAGCAAACGATGTGGTTGAGGCGACTGCATTCCCTTGGTCTCCAAAGTTAAGGTTATCATCTATCCAGCCTCCCAGATTTTTCACCTTCCTAATAGGGATTGGAAGAGGACCCAGCACATCCGGCCACCAGCCTGGGGCCCAAAAGTTGGGGTGGTCATTCCCAAACAGGACAACCTCCATTTTACCGGACTTGTGTTTGAGACAGTTTTGGGCCATCCAGTTTCCCACAGCTGTCATGCAGTCATGGAGCCGGGTTGCTGTTCCCAGTTCCTTCCCTGGCAGAAGGGACACCACAATTTGGGTGTCATCTGCATATGACGTCAGGCCGAAGCTAAACGAGTCAATCAGAGGAGCCAGGGACGGTACTTAGATGTTAAAGAGCGTAGGGCTCATGGATGACCCCTGTGGGACTCCACATGGCAGTGAAAACGGTTGGCAGAGAATTTGCCGAGTGAAACGGTTAGTATTCTATTAGAGAGAAAGGATTTGAGCAACTTCCAGGCTATACCTTGAACTCCGCTCTCTCGCAACCTGTCCATCAGCAAATCGTGATGGACCGTATAGAAGGCAGTGGAGAGATCAAGCATAATCATCGCAGTTTTGCCTCCCTGATCTAAGACTGCCCTAATCTCTTCCGTTGATTTTAGGAGGGCAGACTCCGTGCTGTGCCCCTCTCTAAAACCATATTGAGTGGGGTCCAGCACGAGAGCTTCTTGTAGGAACGAACTAAGTTGTACATTCATGTTTTTCTCTACAAGTTTAGCAGGAAGAGGGAGTTGTGAAATGGGTCTACAGCTGTTTGGATCCTTAGGATCCAAACTCAGCTTTTTAAGCAGGGGCAATATAGAAGCCCTTTCCAGGATTTAGGAAAGTATCCTTCGGCAAACATTGCATTTATGAGGGAGGTTAGTGCTAGGGTAATAGGATCCGGGGCCAATTTTAATATCGACACTGTGCACGGATCATAAGGGGAGCAAGATTTGGCCGTCATTAGGAGCTTAGTGGAGGGACGCCTGGTTGCCAAGATAACATCAAAGACTTCAGGAGGCAAGTCAAACGACGCCAACTGCCGCCGCTTAATCTCCACGCAAGGAGGTGGAGGCTGGACAGGTTCGGGTGGAGGACCGTCCCCTGCTGCTGCGACAGAAGATCCTCAGGAAGAGGCAGTCTGATAGGAGGATTGATGACCATGTGTAGCAGCTCGGGATACCGGACTCTTCGTGCCCAATCCGGAGCCACTAGAATGACTTGGGCCCGGCCGCGCTTGATCTTCTTCAGCACTCTGGGCAGAAGTGGTATAGGCGGAAAGGCGTATAGAAGACCGCAACTCCACTCGTGACGAAAAGCGCTGCCTAGCGAGTGCCGCCTTGGAAATTCCAACGCGCAGAATTGCTGACATTTCGTGTTCTCTTCGGTGGTTAATGGATCTAACCAAGGCTCTCCCCACTGCTGAAAGAGACCTTGCGCCACCTTCGAGTGAAGACACCACTTGTGATCCATATCATGCACCTGCGGCCGAGTTCGTCCGCCCTGGCGTTCAGTGAACATGCCAGGTGTTGAACCACCAGGGATTTGTCCTGATGTTCCAGCCATGTCCAGAGACGGAGAGCCTCTTGAAATAGGGTCCACGACCCCACCCCGGCCTGTTTGTTGCAATACCACATGGCGGTGGTGTTGTCCGTGAACATCCGCACTACTCTTCCCCGGACAGAGGGAAGGAATGCTTTTAGTGCAAGACGGATCACCCGAAGCTCCAGAAGGTTGATGTGGAGCTCAGACTCCGCCGGAGACCAGAGGCCTCTGATCTCTGCCTCCCCCGTGTGAAAGCCCCATCTCAGAAGTGATGCATCGGTCACCACTGTGAACTCTGGTGGGGGAAGGGAGAGGGACCTGCCGTCGACCCAATCCTGGTTCATTAGCCACCACTGCAATTGGTGTGCAGTGCCCTCTGAGATCTGGACGCAATCGAATAGGTTCTCTTGATGTTGAGCCCACTGGAACTTCAGGTGCCACTGCAGAGCCCGCACATGCCATCTGGCATGGTCCACCAGCAGGATGCAGGAGGCCATCGGGCCCAGTAGCCCGAGGGTCATCCTGACCGAAACCCAGGATAGAGGCTGAAAGATCGGAATCATAGCCCAAATATCCCGGACTCGCTGTTCGGGGGGATAGACCCGAAACTGCGTCATGTCCAGAACTGCTTCGATGATGAGGAGCTTCTGAGAGGGAGTCAGGTGGGACTTTGGCATGTTGATGGAGAACACCAGCGAGTGCAGGTCGGCCGTAGTCTGGAGGTGGGAGACGACATCCTGGGACGAGCCCGCCTTCAACAGCCAGTCATCAAGATAGGGGAAAACTGGAACCCCTTATCTGGGCAGATGGGCTGCGACCACCGCCCTCACTTTCGTGAACACCCGTGATGCGCTGGTATGGCCAAAGGGGAGCACGGTAAACTGAAAGTGCTCGTTGCCTACCATGAACCGCAGGTAACGCCAGTAGGACGGGGATGTGAAAATAGGCGTCCTGCAAGTCCAACGCTACCATCCAGTCTCCAGGGTCGAGAGCAGACAGGATCTGAGCTAGCGTCATATTTTGAACTTCTCCGTCTGGAGGAAGCGGTTGACGTTCCTGAGATCCAAGATAGGAAGCAGGCCTTTGTCCTTCTTGGGCACCAGAAAGTAGTGGGAATAGCAACCATGACCCACTTCTGGGACAGGAACTCGCTCGATGGCTCCCTTGGCCAAGAGTGCTGAAACTTCCTGTTGGACAAGGGTCAGATGATCCTCCGACATGCAATGGTACTGAGGTGGCATGGATGGAGGGGTAGTCTTGAAGGGGAGGGATTGGTGGCCCTGAAAGGTCGGACTAGGAGGGATCGGAGGCTGCTGCAGGGGGGGTTGTGGTGGACTGACCTGCCCGCTGGCCCGCAGAACTACGGTAGTGGTTCCTACGTCCCCAGTCGCGCAGGGGCTGAACAGCTTGCGCTGGCCTGTGGCTCTGGGCAGGCCATGGGGGGCACCCATTCCGTAGCCATGAAAGGGGCGGAAAGCAGACTGCGCAGAGTGGGTGGTGGAGAGGCCCAAGGACCTGGTCATAACTCGAGAGTCCTTATAGCGCTCCAGCAAGTTGTCTGCCTTGTCGCCGAATAGGCGACGGCCATCAAAGGGCATGCCCATAAGAGTGGATTGGACATCCTCGGAAAAAACAGTCGACCTTAACCAGGCATAGCGCCAAGGGGCTACTGACGTGGAAATCGTTCTGCCTAGTGAGTCGCCGGTATCCACCCCACAGGGTTGGTAAACTTTGCTGCATCTCTCCCTTCGGCAACTGCACGGGAGAGTACGGCCAGGGCCTCCTCCGGGCCCTGGGACAGCACTTGCGCAACCGTATCCCACAAGGAGTGGGTGTAACGGCCGAACAGACATGCGGTGTTTACCGATCGCAGTCCCAAGCTGGAGGAAGAAAACGTCTTCTTCCCAAGATGGTCCAGCTTTTTGGAATCCCTATCAGTGGTGCATTAGGGAATGCACCTTTGGAGCTGGAGGCTTGGAACAACAGGCTCTGAGGGGTGGGGTATTGAGAGAAAAAAGTGGGGTTGCCCGGGGCTGGGCAGTGGCATCGGGCAATCATCCTATCCACAGGAGCCCCTGTGTTGGGCCTGAACCAGGTGCCCAAAAGGTACAGAACTCACTGCCGGTTGAAGCACCTCTTTCAGGAGGTTAGTCCTGACTGCCACCGTAGGTAGCTCGAGGTTAAGAGCCTCGGCCGTCCTACGCAACACCATGGAGTAAGACGCTCCCTCCTCCGTAGCCACGGTAGGAGACGACAACATGCCAAGGTCTGGTGATGTATCCAGACCACAGGCTTCCCCCATTCCTCTCTCCAGTTCAGTTCATAACTTAACTGGTCAGTTAAAGGGTCTCCAGTCCTGCTCACCTTCCTCTGGCTGCCAATGTGGTCTAAAATTGTCAGGGTAGAACAAGGGCACAAAAGTACCGGATCCGGCGTCGGTCATCGCTGAGGATGTGGTGCTGGTGGATTTGGTGCCGGGGGAGGTGTAATCATGTAGACTGGCACCGATCCGGATCCACGCCCGGATCCAAGGGGACCCTGCTGTGCCGGGGCCGGAGCCGCTGACGTCTAAAGCCCAGGGCCCCCAGTCGAGTCGCGGGGCCCGAAGGCGCACTGGTGGAGTCAGACTGCTCAAAGATGGCATTCATTGCTTCGTAAAATTGACGAAGCTGGGCAAGGGTGGCTCTGGGTCCCGGGAAGAGAGGCAAACTCTGAGTCGACCATTCCAACTCCACACCCGGAGCCGCGGGATGGGTACCACCCGCATCCCTCGTCACGGCAGCTGACCGACGGGGAGAAGTCGAAGAGCGACGATGCTTCTTCGACTTCTTCTTGTGCTTCGACTTACCAGAGGAGTGCGAAGACTTGGAAAAAGACTGTTGTTGGTGGCACCGCGACCAGTCCCTTGACTTCCCACGCGACCGGGAGCTCGAACGGCACGGAGCCGACTGTAGGGCCTCGAGAAGCTTTCAGGACCGCTCCAGCAAAGACTTTGGTTTCATCGTCTGGCAGTCGGAGCACAACTTGGGATCGTGGTTGTGCTCCAGGCAGAAGAGGCACACGCGGTGCAGATCCATCACCGACATCAGTCAGCTACAGGAGCTGCAGGCCTTGAAACCAGGCATCCCTCATGCACCTGGAGTCGAAGACTCAAAATTTGTGTCATCAAAAGTCACCAAAAAGTCAGTCAAAAAGTGACTGGAGGTACAGCTCTCTCCGGATCTGCGCTGGCTGGCGCGAACAAAAAAAATCTGAAGTCAGCGTGCATGGGCAGCGTCTAAGTAGCTACCGCGATGTAATCCCAGCGACCACAACGCCAAAGAAGAACGCGGAGTTGACCAACGCCACCTTTCGACGTGCAGGGGTACTGCGGACGAAAACATTCTCCGGATCCAGTGTGACGCCTGGGGGTAATTCTAAGGTAAGAAATCTATAACTAACTGTTACTTTCAGATGAATGTAGTTCTTGGTTGCCCAAAGAAAGGGTGATTCCTCCCAGTAGCCACTGTGCCACTCTGCACAGAGTAATATATGTGAAAGGCATCAAGTGTCTCCTTAACAGTGTCCCAGTTAGGATAAAAAAAAAATTCCTTGGCAATCTTGTAGCTGTTGATTAAACAAAGATTTATACTGAAGAACTATCCAAGGCACCAAACTTTCCCTGGCATTAGCAAGGAGAAAAGAGCCAAGCATGAATTCCCAGCATATCATCCAGAAGAAAATCAAACTGCAAGAAGCAAACAACTGGGTCAAAAATAGTAACAAAGGGGTAAAGAATGCAAGAAATATATGGGAACAAATGAGTTGTGATGTACCCTCCTCACATGACTGCCTCCCTTCGATATGATTAAAAAAGGATCTAATATCACAGGAAAGTAATTTACTTAATCTTAGCTTGGTAACCTCGAATAACATCCTGTGGAGAGACCACCATCTTAGAAAGGTTTTTTTTATCCAGCTGTCCAGCTCCTTTTCTGAAAGTCATGGCATTAGTTTGGTAAATAAAGATGAAACCTAATTTTGATGTCCTTTGTGTAGTGCTGAATTCTAGAGAGCCATTACCTCTCTTTAAACCTGGTGCTCCAGGAAGCTCATGGATCCCCCCTATTAGTAACAGCAGAGACGCCAGAACAGTCTTGTGTTATGGAGGCTCAGCAATAAGCAGAGCAGAGTGAAAACGGTGGCTAGCAGCATAAGGAGCACCTTCACCTACTTGAACACACATTCCTTTGCAAGTTCTTGACACTGCTCAATCTCAGAATGGGCATAATAAAGAAACAGATCGAGAAAAGAAGCAATTTATCAAACAGAACCTCATAAAGGAGCAAAGACCTGAATTGATATATCACGAAATAGTCATACTATCACTACAAAGTCTCAGGTAATGGGTGAGGGTTTTACAAGTTAAACAGGACAAAGCCACAGCAGGGCGATGTAGCTCAATACAGAAAACTCACTGTAGGAAAGTAGGATCTGCTTCTTATGGTTCTCTGCACAAACATATCCAATGAAGAAGCACTAGTGGTCAGCAACCAAAACCTCCAATGCAGAGGAAGATCACATACAGAACCCATATATCATCTATACAAAAATGTACTTTCCTGGACATAAAACAAACTCAATTTATGCTTGAAGATGTGTTCTTTGACCAGGTGAAAGGGACAGCCAGTCAGTCAGTCAAATAACTTTATTCGATCTTAACGATAAGATCATAAAAGGACAGTACATCTTACAATACAGTCTCGCAGTGCATCATGCTTTTTTTAAATTAACATATTACAAAAATATATAGACTCAGATTCATAAAAGTATTATATACAGATAACAGTTTTAAAAGAAATAAAACAGAGGCTAAAAATAACCTTCATTAACGGACGTCTAAGTTCATCCAATTCATAGTATAATATACATGATTCCATTTAAAATGAGTTTAAAATATATGATCAGTTGGATAGTATTACGAAACAATTAAACTCCTAGTCTTTAACGCCATACATAGGTAAGATGCAATGGAAAAGCAAACGAGTGGGTCAGGCAACATTTGGAGAAAATGAAGAGCAGGATGACATTGCACAAATTTGTATTTCAGCATGAGTGGAGTAATAAACATTTTACGGTGTGGGGTATAAAACTTACAGAAGAAAATAAGGAGTAAATTAGTTTGAGGAGAGGCACCGTCACATGGGCAAACTGGTAATTCCTTTAGAGAGTAGACTCCCGCGGGATTGCCCATCATGCACGGAAGGAGGCTTAATCTAAATCTCACCAATACATAAGGATGTTGCATGTTAGTAACAAAAACTATGTAAGAGTTTGAATCAAAAGGGATAGAAGGAAACCCTAAATATGATACCATTGTTTTGCTGCGATTTTATTCAAGCCTATTATTCCCCCTGTGTGTTCAGAAAATATTTTTAATTTCTGCTTTAGAAATCATATGACAATAGACTCGATATCTATAGAGGGATTCCAGTCCCAAGTAATCAGTGTTTCTTTTACATATTGTATCCAGGGTACCTTATGTGCCTGGTCAAGAGTTAAACAGTCCTTTATAATATTTTGTGTTAGCGCCACTGTATTCCTCCTCCAGATTGAGTGTCAAAATAAAACTGGAGAAAGGCGAATTAGATCTGATATAAAGTGAACATTCAACTCTATGTGCAGATTAAAATTAGAGCAGCTTTTAGGAAGAGCTAGGAGTTTCTTATAGAAACAGTCTTCTACACGCTGTAGGGCATCGGCGTTCGTCATTCCCTGGATCCCTGCTCTATATGCGGCTGCAGAGATTGCTTTTGCGTAATAAATCTTATGTATTGCCTCGAATGGCTTCGAGCTTAATTTATTTATTTATTTTTCCTTATAAATTGTATACAATCACAATTACTACTGCAGGGTCAACCACAGCTGGCATAGATCATTAGTACAGTGCGGTAACCCCCTTGCTGGCTAGATTTGTGATAGAGAGATAGGTGTAAGGAGGAAAAGACAGAAAAGTTAGAGATGAGAGTGAGAATGAGGATAGGAAAGGCACATAGAGAGGTATACATTCTAGGTTTAACATTCGCGACCAATATATCAACTGCAACTCGTTTTATCTCAACTTGAGATTATTAAGCTAGTCTTCGAGTCCATCTGGTTCATACTTGTGCTGTGCCTTGGGCCGTGAATCGTACAGTAGGCGTTAGGGTCGGTTTTCTATGGAGGCTTGTAGGGGTCTAGGGACCTGTCCAGAGATTCCCACAGTCCCCTTGATGACGCTTTCCAGAGGGAGTGTTGCAGGGCCAAGCGGTCCGCTCCTCTGAGGTGAGTGACCCAGTTGATCCATCCTTTGTAGCTAGTTTTGCTAGTGTCTTTCCAGTTGTTTAGTATCAGTTCGACCGCAGCTGTCAGAAGTAGGTCCATTAGTTCACTCTCTCTCTCTCTCAGAGGAGAGATCAGTTTGCATGAACGGCGTGGTGAGGTAGGCAAAGTCTCTTGTTAGTTTGCATTTAAAAACATTGTCTATGAAATCAAATACCCTTCCCCAGAACACCTCGAGTGTTGGGCAGTGGAAGATAAGGTGCGCTGAGTCTCCCTTCTCTATGTTGCAGTTCCAGCAGAGGGAGTCTTCCCTGAGGCCTAATGTGTGTAAGCGGTCTGGGGTTCAGAACGTTTTATGGAGTAGAAAGAATTTTGTTTGTGCTAAGACTTCGGTGATCTTGTTTCGCATCGCCGAGGCTCACAGAGTTTTCCACTCATGGTCGTTTGGCGGGGGGTGGATCGGTTTAGCCCAGTATTCAGTTGTTTTGGTGTTAAGTTTGGTGGTTTTTGGGCGTAGTAGCTTGTATATTTGCGAGACTTGATGACCTAGTTTGTTGATGTTTGCTACAAAGCGGAAGATTGAGGGTTGGGTGCTGGCTAGTCTTGTCTTTGACAGAGCTGCTTTTATCTTTAGGAATCTGTATAGGTCTATGTCTTCCAATTGGTGGATTGCTTTCAGGTCGGAGAATGTAATGGGGGATGTCCCCTTCTCGAGTTGGTGTGGATAGGATATACCGTTTTCTATCCATGTCTCGTAGTTGAGACTTTTCCCCTTATATTTGATCCTGCTATTTGCCCACAGCGATTCTGACGGGGTCCCTTTGATGCTAACCTCCATTTTCTTGTCGACTTTTAGGAGTGCTATTTTAGTGTTTTTAAAGATCGGTTTAGATGTGTATGAGTATGTGTTTGCCGTTAGTAGGGCTAGTGGGCTCAGGTTGTTCGGAATGGCTTTCTCTACCTGTAACCATACCGGTGTGTATTCTGGCGCCGGGGCAACCCATTGCGTTCCTTGTTTAGCTAGGAAGGCTAGTTGGAAAACCTTGAAGTATGCTAGGTTCACCCCTCCTTGGGATTTCGTTAGCCTCAGTTTCTTAATACTAATCCTAGCCTTCTTTCCACGCCATAGTAATTTGGTGAACATGTTATCGATTTTCCGGTGGAAATCATCTGTGAGGAGGATTGGGAGCATGCTTATCAGGTAGTTTATCAGTGACGTGATCATCATTTTTAAAGTTTCGATTAGTCCCCACCATGTTATGAATTTCGGGGACAGGCCTCTAATAGGTTCTTAACTTTTTCTAGTAGGGATTTTTCATTGAGGCGTAGGGTGTTTATCAGGTCGGTACCAAAGTATATTCCTAAGTATTTGATGTATCCTGTCTGCCATGTCAAACCCGACTCACCTAGCGTGTCTCTCGTGCAGTAGATGTTTAATGGCTTACATTCTGATTTTTCATTATTTAGTTTATACCTTGATAGTTTGGAGTATTCCGCTATTGTGGACATTAGAGCCTTTATCGAGGGCTTTTGTTGCTCTTTTATTATCAGGATGTCATCCACGTACGCGGCAAGTTTTACTACGGACCCTTTGATATCAACCCCTTTTATGGTGTTGTTTAAATTTATGTCATGGATGAGGGGCTCGAGGGCCAGAAGGAAGAGTGCCAGCGAGAGTGGGCATCCTTGTCTGGTTCCTTGCTGGAGTTTAAAGGTCTGAGAGTGAGCCGTTTACCGCAATGCGGGCTGAAGGGGTTTGGTAAAGGGCCATGATCATCCGAATATAATCCTCCCCTAGGTTAAAGGTCTGCATGCATTCCTCTAGGAAAGCCTAAGAGACCTTATCGAAGGCCTTCTCTGCGTACAGTGCAATAGCTACTGCCGGCTCTGGTTTCGTGGAGATTTTTTCTAGTATGTGGCAGAAAAGTCGTGTATTGTCGCTATGAAACCGACTTGGGCATTACTTATTAGTTTGGGTAGGACCGTGTTTAGTCTGACCGCCAGGATTTTGGCATAGATTTTACAGTCCGCATTGATGAGGGATATGGGTCTATAGTTTTTTGGCAGTTGGTGGTCATTGCCCTCCTTTGGGATGACTATTATAGTCACCTGTGTCATGGATTGTGGTTCTACCCATGAAGCTGCAGTCTGGCTAAAGACCCTTTCCATGGTTGGGGTTAGTTGGGTTAGAAAGGTCTTATAGAAATCGGCAGTGTATCCGTCTGGCCCGGGGGTCGTATTTTTCTTTAGTGACTTGATTGCCAATTTCCGAGCATTTGATTTCCCGACGTAGCCTTGCTGTGTCTACGGAGTCTAACTTTGTGAGTCCTAATCTGTCTAGGTATCTTGTGCATTATTCTCAGTTAAGTGTCTGCTCTGTCTTGTATAGTTCTGAGTAGAACTCCTGGAATGTACTGAGTATTTCTTTGTGTCTTGTGTGTGTTTTATTGTTTGAGACTGTAATTGATGAGATCGCCACTTGGTTGCGTTTGTGTTTCAGGTATGATGCCAGTAGTTTCCCCGCTCTGTTGGTTTCGCAAATGTTAAGTGCTTTGCATTTGTTGAACCACAATCCTGCCCTTTCGCTCAAGATTTTATTGTACTCATACTTGTGCTGTGTTAGAGTGGTTAGGATTGTGTTGCCATTTGTGGCTTTTACGTGGTCGAGTTCTAACTTTTTTATCTCTTCCTCGAGTTGGTTTATTCTCAGGTTCGCTTTTTTTTTTAATTCTTGCCTTAATTCCAATTAATTTACCCCTGATCGTTGCTTTTAAGGCCTCCCACAGTGTGCCGACGTTAGTCTCTGGGGCATAATTATGGGTTAGGTAGTCCGCTATGGCTTCCTCAATTTCTTTTTTGTTTCCTGGGTCTGAAATAATTTCACTGTTAAAGCGCCATCTTCTTGGGATCGCTTCGTTGTGACAGCCACTTAGTTTCAGGCTAATGACTGAGTGGTCAGAGACTAGTTTTGGTACAATCTCCGAATCTTCTATCAAGTGTGTGTGTGTGTCCCTGATATTAAAATGTAATCTATCCTGGTGTACGAGTTATGTGGGTTGGAGTAAAAGGTGTAGTCTCTAGTGTCGGGGTGTTGTAGTCTCCATGCGTCTTTGAGGTTGAATTTGGTGCAGATGTTTTGAAGTGCGGCGTGGGAGTTGGTGGGGTGGTATCGGCAGAGGACTGTCTGTCTATTATGTGATCTAGAGGGACGTTGAAGTCCCCTGCTACAATCGTGAGTTCGTCCTGCGAGAGTTTGTCTAGTGTGTCAAACACTTCAGCCCAGAATGTAGGGTCGTCTGTATTAGGGCCATATATGTTCGCCACGTGGAACTGCTCCTCCCCTCTTGACAGGTTTGTTATAAGTAGGCTGCCGTCCTTGTCATGGGAGTGGGAGTCTATCGCGATCTTCGATCTCTTGGATACTAGGGTCAGGACCCCCCTCTTCTTTTTGTCTGCTGGTGAGCACGCAAGCTGCGCAATCCAGTTGGCTCTGAGTAGTTTGGCATCTTCCTCAGCTAATTTGGTTTCCTGTAGCAGTATTCTATCACTTTTGGTCTTTGCTAGGTAGTCCACTATCTTCCTGCGTTTAATGGGGTGGTTTAGGCCCTTGACGTTGAGGGATATTATATTGAGGTCTGTGGTCAGGGTGAGAGTTTTGTTATTAGCCATCTGATGTAGTGTGGTGCGGTGGTTCTATGTGCCCAACACTCAATGTTCTATGCTGTCCTCTGTATCTTGTGCTCATTATGTGGGCCCCTTCCCTTATGGAATGATTAGCATGGATTGACAACCGACATATGCAGTGACATACAAGGTGTGGAAAGAAGAAAAGACTGGAAAATAAAGAGGACAGACATCTGAGATATGCTAGTGCGTCTTCCCCCCCCTTCTCCCCCCTGCCCCCCCACCTGCCCCTCCCCCCCTTCACTCGTCTGTAGGAGGTGCGACGGCAGGATCGCCATTCCGCCTCCCGGAGATATAATGTTGTGTAAGTCAATTTGCAAACTCCACTGTAGCTCTGTACAGTAGCTCTGACATTTGTATGTTCGGTGTTCCGTTCGAGGTAACTAAAGTAAAAGGATACGCTGTCGTTCCTGAGTTTTGTTTTATCTGCTGTGCTCTTCCGCTCTGTTTTGCTGTTTAGGCGAATTAGGTGTTGGTTAGTATCACCCGTAGGCGTGAGGTAGTTGTTACGTTCTTACAAGGGAATATTTGTTTTGAGGTAGTTCCTTGCATCTGTGAGGTAGATATGTTGTATAGGCATTGACGCTTCTTTATCCCATCTGTACATTTCAGGAGCCTAACCCCCCTCCCCCTATGTTCGGTTCCGGCGAGGGTCCTCTTTTCGCTGAGCCGTGCTGTGAGGTGTCCATGGTTTGAGCTACTGGGCCGTCTAGGTAGCGGATCAGGTCTTTTGGGTCGGTGAAAAAGTGATTTTTCCCCTTGTCTATTATCTTGATCTTTGCGGGAGCTACAAACGAGAATTTAATGTTTTTACTCCTGAGACTTTAGCTAGAAAGCCTTTCCTGGTGTCGACCGTGGGTTTTGAATAGCCCTGCGTGAGGATGATCTTGTGGCCTTTCCAATTGATCTGGTGGTTTTTGCGTACAAAGTTAAAAATGTCTTCGGTGTGTTGTGATCTCAGGGGCTTGCATATGATAGGCCGAGCGGTTTGGGACGTTGATGGTTTGAAAGCTGGAATTCTGTAGGCTTTATTTAGCTCGAATTGGCGGGTGAACTTTATGTTGGTGAGCTTGGGGATCAGGTCTTCAAGGAAAGTGGAGCAGGATCCCGCCGCGTCTTCTGCCCCTTCTGGGATCCAGAGTATGCGTATGTTCCCTCTGCGGTTCCTGTCTTCCATCTCCGCTGTTTGCTTTTGTAGAGCCCGTTACCTCTGATAGTGCTTTCACCTCTTTGCTCGCGTTGTGGGTAAAGTCTTCTGCGTCGCTGATCCTTTGTTCCGCCGCTGCCAGTCTAATGTTCATTGAGTTTAGATCGGCTCTGACTGCCGCAATCTCTAGTTGGTTTGTTCTATGGTGAGTTTTGTGGTTTTCGCCAGGTCATGCACCTCTGCCAGTTTCTTTAGTATCATTTCTAGGGTGCTGTTTATATACGGTTTTTGTTTGATCGGTGAGTCCGATGTAGCTGGTTCACTTTTGCTCTTCTTCAGTTGTTGTTGCTGTAACCTCATTTCTCTGTCTGTCATGTTTCTTGTCCGGCTATGTTTGTTTACTTTCTCTTCCTTGCTCTTTTAATGTCTCTCACAGTGCGCTCTTTTGTGTTGATCCCCTCTGCCCTTGTTTCTCTCCCTATGTCTTCCGCTTTAAGTGAGAGTCGTTGCTTCTTCTTGTTTTTCGCTTGTTGGGGTCTGGAGGGTGCCTGGACGATATGAACTGATGGGGTGTCTAAAACTTTCCTTGTACCCTTTGCTTCCGTGGTAGGCTTTTGTCCTGGCTCAGAATGTTTTGACCACCAGTTACCCTGGCGTTGCGGCCTCTCTCCTTGTCTCCCAGCGGTCGTAGAGTATCAAGCTCCCCTTGTTTGCTATTGTTTCCTACAGGTGCTTCCGCAACCTCTGTCTTCTCCGTTTGCGGCGCTTGATTAGTTCTCTCGCTAGGGGCGTTCGCTTTGCTGTGTGTATGTATGTATGTATTTGACTCTTATTAAGCGCATCTGTCACCCCAAGGGTATCCTGGCGCTGAGACCCCAAATTAAACCACCGGAAGAATATTTACATTGCCCTAGGGAACAGATAGGTCTTAAGGTCCCTTTTAAAGGAGGTCAGATCTTGCTTACCCCTCAGCACTAGCGGGAGGGAATTCCATAATGAGGCGGCTGTGTGGCTAAAAGCTCGGCCACCTATCCTAACTCTGGTGACCTTAGGAACCCGCACCAGAAACGCCGATGAGGATCTCAAAGGCCGGGCAGCTTGATACCAAGAAAACAGGCCCTGGAGTGGTATTGGTCCAAGTCCATGCAGCGCCTTGAATACAAGGCATGCCGCCTTGAAGGCGATCCTCTGTTGAATCGGCAACCAATGTAGCTCAGCTAAAGCTGCCAAGGAGGAAGCAGAGCGTGGGCGCGATAAAGCCAGTTTTGCCGCCATGCTCTGAATCCTCTGCAACCTAAGGATCAATTTTTTAGGAGCTCCTAAGAGCAGTGCGTTACAGTAGTCTAATCTACTGAGTATAATACTCCGCACCACCTCTGCTCTGAAGCCTTTGGGGAGAATAGGCAAAATTTTGCGTAGAGCGCGGAGCAGGCCCATACAAGTCGCTACGGTCTTATTAACTGAACCATCCAACTGTAGGTCCGGTTCAAACACCACTCCCAAATTACGGGCCGATTTAGCTCCTGCCACAGGGCCAAGTATGGAAGGTGGCCAAAAGTCATCAGGCAACGCCCGAGGAAGGCGGTCAGGAGAGCAATGGAGAACCTCCGTTTTAGCCCCATTAAACTGGAGTGAGTTGGTACGCAGCCATTCAGCCGTGGCCGACATGCAGCTATGAAAGATGTCTTTCGAAACCGACTCACTCCCCTCAAAAGAAAAAATCAATTGAGTGTCATCGGCATAATTGATGACTGATATGCCGAATGACTTAATCAGTGCTATAAGGGGTCGAAGATATAAATTAAACAGGATCGGGCTGATCGCCGACCCTTGAGGAACTCCCTGCTTCACCTGTCGAGTGACTGATTGAAAAGGTGGTAAAGCCACTGCTTGCTGTCTGTCGCTGAGATAGGACGTTAACCAGTCTAAAGCTAGACTGGTTACACCCGCACTACGGAGACGCTCCAGGAGAACCGCATGGTCAACCGTGTCAAACGCGGCCGACATGTCCAGCAGTACTAGAAAAACTGATCTGCCCTTGTCGACACGCGTTCGCAGATCATCTAACACGGTGACCAATGCGGTCTCCGTGCCATGTGCCGGCCTAAAGCCATACTGAGCTGTATCCAGGCAGGTATTTAATTCCAGATAGCTGGACAAGGCTTTTGTGACCCATCTCTCAAGGACCTTTATTACAAAAGGCAAGAGCGAAATGGGCCTATAATTAGCTGGGCAAGATGGATCTAAAGAAGCCTTTTTTAATAGTGGAGTTACTATTGCCACTTTCCAGCTATCTGGAACTGTCGCCGTCATCAATGACTGACAGCAGATGGAATGAAGTGGAGGGAACAGCTCGTCCTGAAATGCCTTCCAGATCTTATGAGGCATTGGATCCAGTGGTGAGCCCGAGGACACTCCGTTGGCCAGTGAATCAAACTCCTCCGATGTAGGAATGGGAAAGCAAGGTAAACAGAAGGTATCTTGCCTCATCTAGCAACTGTGTGTTGCTTGGTTGCTTCCCCCTCCTGTGCTCGGTCTGCACCCGTTGCTGTTACCCACTAGCTTTGTTGTCTTGTCTATGGACCTAGACCGCCTTCGTCCGCGCTCTGTGTGCGGGCTTTTCCCTTTTTGGGTTTTTGTTTTTGCCTTTTGGGGACTAGTCAGCCCCTCTTCTGAGCTTTGGGTGTTTCCCTTATTTCTTGTCACTTTCTTGCCTTCTTAAGCACCAGCCTGTAGCTATTTTGTCCATACGTTCACTCTCTGATGTCTGTGCGCTCACTTGCCTATGGTTTGGGGAGGATGCGCGCTTATGTTGATCCTTTCCTCAGCGCTACTTCGTCTGGGCTCTGGTTGGTACCATTCTTGGTGGCGCCATTTTGTTATCACAAACCCCCCTAACTCCGCTTCTCCTCGCCCTTTGGCGCGGTTTTTGTCCTTTTCACGGTGCCCCCCCCCCCCACAGGTGTGCTGAATAGTAGGACGCTATGTCCCCGATGTTCATGGGGGTCGCTGCAGCTGTGACAGAGTCGCCCGTGGCTCAATAGAGCCGGTTGTTATGCACGCGCTATGGTGCGTGGGCGGGGTGGCTGCTTCCGTTACGGTTTTGCTTTCCTTCTGCTAGCGTGAGGTGAGCCTGCTCTTCACTCCTCTGGTGTATTTCCTTTACTTTTGGGCTTTTAGTCGGCGGTCTGCTCTCTCCCTGTTCCCATCGGCAGATTTTCCAGGGCTGGGTGCGCGCTGTAAAGCGGTGAGCCCTTTCCCGTCAAGCTCACACTCACTAGGGAATTTATACGGGGATGGAGATCTATCGAACAAGATGGAATCATCCTGTGGTTTATTAAGTATGGGATAAATAGGGCGCCTAATAGGGGAGAATATGGCCATAATGCTTCTTTCTAACACATTGCATCTATTCACTACCATACTGTACCATGAGGCCAAACTATTAAAAAGAGGGACATCTTCTGGGCCGTTTCTCCGTGATCAAAATAAAAGTTTTTGCTTTGTTGACCAAGAGGTCCAAAGAAGCCACTTAAACCGCATACTCGTCAATAATGTTTTGCAGTGCAAAGCCTGTCCTGGCTGTCAGTACAGCGTCACCTCAGTATAGCAGTATGGGTATGCACATTTTGTTTGCCATGGGGACATCTGTTGTGGAATTTGCCACTGCTAATTACACCCCATTAGTGTAGAGGGAGAATAAAAAGGGAGCCAGGACACAACCCTGCCTGACTCCCCTAAGGATAGGGAACCATCTTGTGCATTCCCCCTGACTGCCACACCAAACACACGCTGAAGAATGAGAATATAATGGTTGTATAAATAATATAATGGGTTAATCTACCTCCATTTCTTTCATAACTCTCCACAATTTGCAGTGTGGGAAACAATCAAATGCTGCTGAGAGGTCCATAAATGCCAAAACAATATGTCCTTCTCTTGCTAGGGTATACTTGGCAACAATTAAGTTCAAATTTTAACATTGGTCAAGGGTCCCATTCCCTTTTTTAAAGGCATATAGGGCCGGTATTAACATTTTTTTTAATCTGTTGCCCAATCCTTTAATCTATTTAATAATAGACAGTCCATTAACTTAACTGTGCCGTCCAAAAGAGAGATGGGCCTATAACTTTTAGGCAATGATTTGTCACCCTTCTTATATATTGGGAAGATGATAGTCTTCTTCCATGAGTCCGATGGCTCCACTACCGCAACTGCATTAAAGACATTCGTCAGTAGAGGTATCCAGAGGTCTGAGTTTTCAAAAAAGAAATTTATAGGGACTTCATCTGGACTGCTACATTGGAACAGACCGCATCTCACCTCAGCGATAGAAAAGACAATTCATCGGACCTTTAGGGGTTAGATATTCCTCTTCAATAACAGACCCAAATATATTTGTATTGTGGGCGACTCAGGAATCCTCTCCCACGTGCACATCTAAAGTTGGACCTGCATCTTGTTTAAGAAAGGGAGAATTAATTATGGCCCAAAACTCTTGAGTTTTTAGAAAGTTCAGCGTGCTGTAAATTTTCCCAGGCTTCCTCTTTCAGAGCTCTAAGTCTAGATTTCCTTGTATTGGAAATGGAGATAAGTGACCATGTCCTTATCCCTTGGTTTGTTTCTTAATGCCTCATGTAAATTACTGTGTGCCTTGGTGCAAGCAGCATCTAACGCGGGTCAGATGGTTTCATGGTCCTCTTGGGGGACAATAGCTTGCTTTCCATGACACTCAGAATTGATACAAAGGTCTGCACATTGCTCAAAGAGATGGTGTGCGGGTCTAAGCAAGTCATTATATCCGTCTGAGTAATCCCGACTACACTGGGTATCAGTTCGCCTTTATTTATCCTAGCCCATTTAAGAACTATACCATTCCTTTTTACTATGGATGGTGCAGAAATTCTCCTAGCCGATGATTTAAAACAATCTTTCCATTGGAGTTGGGAGGTGATAGCCGCATGGCCAGTAAAGGCTGCAATGAGGATTTGTACATCACTAAAACATGATTTTGGGGGAGACGCAACCACCAACAAATCAATAGTAGAGCCTTAAGTGCTAAAACCAAATGTTTTTTCCAAAAGATCAGTAAAATTAAGAATTACCATATTCCTTAAGGTCAGAAGCCTATTCAGTGCATTACCATAGGGGTTATGTGAGAAATGAGGTGGTACCACACCCTCTTCATCAATTAGGCCACATATTGGTGTCGACAACCTGGTGCAGCTACGAGCGTTAAAGTTGTCCATCCATACTATGTTTAAGGGCTGATGATGGTTAGTCATGGTCCTATCAATTACCTTCTCAAGCCAATCAATCACATGTATCATATTACTCTCAAAATGGTTATTGTAGAAATTTGTTTAAAGCATGTCCTCAGCTCCAGGGCCATCACACACTATGAGGTGAAAATAAGGGGACTCAACAATAATCTCCAAAGTTTTCACGCGCAGTGTATTTTTAATCAGGGTAAGTAAGCCCCCTCTCGCTCTACCTGATCTCGAGTGAATTGCTGGGATATGAAACGTGTGGAATCCATCAATATGGATAGATTTGATTTCCCATGTTACTTGGGGGCAAATTAAGTCGAATCGCTGTATGAGCCTGATCCATTTCAAGATACCCAAGTTAGATCTGAGCCAAGCTACATTCCAATTCAGTATTCTTATCATATCTCTCTTGGGCTCTGTTGGGCATCTTTCAATTGCAGAATTCTCCACCTGGAGCGGGTGTTTGCTGAGCAGCCACGGAGTGTTCCTTTGCTCCAGAACCAGCCAACTTGTACAAGCCAGAATCTGTAAATAAATGGGTTTACTAGAAAAATCTATATACAGCGAAAAAATACAAGGATTGTTCCATAATAATGAAAATGCAAAGTGCATTTGGAAAGTCAATAAAAATCTTTTGGATAGATTCTAATGATGAACGCAGGTCAAGGTTCACAATGAATCGCTGCATGAAGGAGATTAATTTCCAAGCCAGCTTGACAAAATAGAAGAATTACACCATTATCCACCACGAAAACCAACAAGAACGCATTGCTCCATTAAATGTGTTATGGTATAAAATTTATGTATAGCGCACGTACATCCGAAAGGTTGCTTAGTGCTGAAGTAGAGAGAGGTGGCATTCTAGCAGTAACATTAACCATATGCTTGTCGGAACAACCATGTTTTCAAGAGTTTCCTAAAACTCATATAGTTGGCTGCCAATCTAATTTCCAGCAGTAAAGAGTTCCATATGTTAGGGCCTAGAACTGAAAATCTTTCCCCTCCCATCCTCTTTCACTTGAATCTAGGTACCATTAAGAGATTTTTGTGGGCTGGTCTGAGATTACGCTTCTGCGTATAAATCTCTATTCTTGAGGTAATAAAAGCTGGACTTTTGTAGTGAAGCGATTTAAAAAGGATGCAGCCTTTTTCGAAAATGGTGTGCTTTGAAGCAGGAAGCCAATGCAGCTTCTTCATCAGAGGTTTTGTCTGACAATACCTGGCTTGTTAAACAACCAATTTCACTGCTTGAATTTGCACCAATTGGAGCCTAAGATCAAGGCCTGTAGGAAGTCCTAAATAGAGTGCATTTGCATAGTCGATTATAACAAAGGCTAATGCAATAATGACTTGGATAACGGCTTAGCTGTGCACAAGTACACATCAGCGTAGTGTTCAATTTTTTTTCCTTTTGGACAATTTCTCTATATCAGGCAGAACTGTACAAAGAAAGACGAGTGGCAAAACTCAGACATAGTGATTCAGAAACTACCCAACAGAAAATACAAAAAATAAATACATTCCCACACAAAAACAATGGTGCATTTCTTAAGATGCACTACTCCACCCAAATGAAATTCGAACATCAGAAACAATTAAAAAATACAGTAACCACCCACACAGTAAAATCTGATTTTGCCCTTGGATAGAAAAACCCAAATTACTTCTTAGGGCTCAGATACCAAGAAAGCAAAGCACAAGTTGTATTGTTGGCAAGATATGAAATCTTCCTGGCCTGCAAAGACAACACAAGCACGACAACAGTACAGTGTGGGTCGAAACAAGCAGAGGATAACGTTTAAAACACAAAAGTGCAACAATCAAGCAACCCTCTTTTACAAATTGCAACACTATAAAAACTGTATAAAGGACAGTGGGATCTTGATGCTTGCGCTGCGAAAGACAACAGAAGGAATGAAAAACGTGTCCAGCATCATAAATCTGGAATATGCTGTGAAAACTTTAAACATCTCCGGGCAAGCGTTTTCTGGAACAGAAACATGGAAAAATAACTAAGATTGGTGATCTTACGAGGCATCATATGCAGCCGTAGAGGGGATAATACGGATACAACACTTCTACAAAAAGAAGCAACCTTAATCACGAGGATGCAGACGGCTAATGAGGTAAGAAATGTAAAAAATGTCATAATTCTCACAACAACACAATGTAAACTAAAATACATGCAATGGCAGAGGCTAGTAAGATAGACTGAGACGCATCATCTAAAAAAAAAGTTAAGATACAACAATTAAAACTTCCACCTTGCATGCTCTATGCAACATGCTCTAGGAATTCTCTTCACAGATGCACCCTAATAATTCCATAGGGACCGAAGTCCAGGGAGATTTCCTTAGCAACCACAGTAAAGATATGCTAATGGCTGGGGATGCCATGCCCTTTCTGGATTCAAACGCCAATGAAAATCAAAAATTGCAAACACAAGAGGTTTAACCTTGAGGGAAAGAATGTAAATTATTCAATTACAGAAGTGCATGCGGCAAACCCCCCCCTTTGAAATATGTAAGTATCCAATGTATAAGCTCTTCAGTGATGCACGCTTCAAATCCATAGATTCAAGGATAAGGCATAGGCAGCCAAGGTAACAAGATTTCATAAGGTTAAGATGCCATGACACTTCTGGATTACAGTTCCACTTACACTTCGAATTCACCTTTGTGACCACAAAAGGCTTAAACTAATAACACCAATGCATATGTTCTACTGCAGAAATACCATTTGCAGCACATCCTGTTGTATTATGAAAATACGTTAAGTATATGCATAGATTTCTGGAGACAATGCTGCACTGAGCCACCCGTGAAAACAAAGACATCTTCATGAACATGTGCAAACCAACATTTAGTAGGGTTCTTAAAACATACATACCAGCTTCAATATAAATACAGTGTCCAGTTTGGATACCGAGTAAAATGGGCCACTGTAATTTGAAAACACCACAGCACAAATATGACTGAGAATGGTAAAGGTATGCAAGCCTACTCATTGTACCTGTATTTCTGGAGGGGCAAGCCACTTACACTGATTATGTCTTACGCAGAGAGGTATCCACGCGAGTGAAGACCTTTTACGGTATTCACTCAATTTTCCCAATTTTTACCCAAGCAAGTAGTAAAATTACCTAAGCAATACAAAAGGTATGACAAACAAGCATGCCCACTAAAGAGAAAACAGCTTTAATAACAGTTTCTCTGACAAGGCATAGAGTTTTGCAGTTCTACATAGAACAGCAAAGGACCCTCTATGAATACATAAAGACTCGAGATGTGGGAGGCCCACATTTGTTTTTTATTGCAAACCAAAGGTGATCATATAACACATAGGACGTATCACTAATGAGAAGACATATCTTTCTACAATAGGTTATATCTGATGAGGATTCCCCTCTCACAGTAGCTCACTGAGAGTCGAATTGCACTGACATCAATGGAGAGAGTTTTGGAAGAGAGAAGAGTAAACTGAGACTCACCTCTTTACACCACTTAGCACTGTTAAAATATACTACATGTATCAATGACGTGTATATTACAACATTTCACATGTCAGTATCACTATGCACACATATCACTTATGCTGTGTCGTTAATTTTCTCCTAGTGTAAATAAGTTAAAATGCTTTGAAAAGGTAACCGTGTCTGTAGCCATGAACTTGATCTGATCACAAAGTCTTCCAGATCGCCTGCTAAATGGCCTGGTCGCTCCCTCGTAACTGCTAATAACTTGAAACTAATAAACTACATTCCATAGCAGAATGTAAGATCCACCAATCAGCATACCTAAGTAAGTTACATCATAAGTTGACTGAGTAAGAGCTATAAACATAGATGCTATACATCTTCCTCTCACACAAACAAAAGGAAGAACAATAAGCCAAAATAAGAATAAAATCCCAAAGGGAAAATTGTAATAGATCGCCAGGGAGGTACAGAAAAATAATTTAACAGAAATTTCTGTCCAAGAGCCTGTGAGAAAGCCTTTAGACATTATGACTTCTTCGAACTGGCAAGTCTAGTCTCTGAATTTTCACTTCACCATCATTCAATTTGTTTTGCTGAAATCAGCATTCCTGTTGGTGCTCAATGTACTCATTTTGCTGAATTCACCCCGAAGCCGCCCACTGCCATCACTCCTTCCACCATCCGAACAGCTTTGTGTTTTTGTCCTTTCAGACAAAGGTACGCCACTTGCACCATATACCACCAAAGGGCACAGGATTACCAGGCACCTCCACTATCTGAGCACAATCCCAAAACTTAGGCAACCCTTATCTCCGCAATGAATGACAGTTTAAGCGAACCCGCTCACTGGCTACAAATCAGGTCACTTTCTATGTTCTCATGGTTCATACACAATGCATCTCACTGACTGCATCCCTCGACTACTACACAATGGTACTCACATCAAGCACATCGCATTTTTTACCCAAAGCTTTAATCATCAAAAACAGGTATAAAGCAGACACTACCTTCCTCCCTTTTATCGGTCCAAATGGAATTTTTGCTGTGACTGAATTTGGTGTGGCCCGGTATGCCCAAAGACATTCCATAATTGAGCCAAAGATTTTATTAGGGGCGGACGTCCATAAAATTAGTCTGTACGCAGACAATGTGATTCTATCACTAACACATCCTCAGACGACGCTACCCGCTTTTCTCGACGAACTCGCTGCCTTCGGTTTAAAGTTAATCTGGGGAAATCTGTGATCCTGACCCTCTCAATTCCTCCCGAGGAAGTAGAGGCCCTGCAACGGGACTTCACATTCCACTGGACGCACACGGACGTAACATACCTGGGGTTTAGGTTGACGCCGACCATCGCGAGGACTGTCTCGCTAAATTATGCCCTGCTGCTGGAACACACGACCAAGGCGCTGGATGCCTGATCGCATCTTCGGTTGGCTTGGTTCGGGAGAATAGCGGCGGTGAAGACGACGGATCTTCCGCATATCTGATACATTTTTTAGATGCTACCAATGACCCCGCCGCCTGGTACGCTCAAGAAGCTGCAGTCTCATATTAATAGATTTATATGGGAGGGGAAGAAGCCACGTCTCTCTCTCGCTCAATTGATAGGCACGAAGGCTTAGGGGGGACTGGGTCTCCCGCTCATAGGCGGCTATTACCAAGCAGTGTGCCTATGCTACCTAGTGTAATGGAATAGGCCTCTGTCCAGTAAACACTGGAATTTTATGGTTCAGTCAGTCGCTGGAGTGAATATCTGGAGGGAACTATGGTTGCCCCGCAAACAGAGCATGGGGGCTATGTTCCTCTCCTGTCATTTTGCCTACCCTCAAGGTCTAAAATAGATTAGCCCTGAAGAAAGGGTGGACATCGTTCCCCTCACCCATGTCCCCCATTGTAGACAACTCTGATTTTCTGCCGGGGCAGACATCGCCAGTGTTTCAGAGGTGGCGCGAGGAGGGCTGCAAGCGGGTTGGGTCCCTTTTTGACTCGGAGGGGCTGGTTCCCTTTGCGCAACTTCGAAAGGATTATGGTCTTTTGACAACGGACGCATTTCCTTATAGTCAGGTTCTGCTCTCATGTCCAGACCCCTCACTTTGTTTGAAAAGTGGTTGGTGCGAAAGACAGATGACTGTTGGCTTATCTCCGAATTGTACTCCATGCTTATGACACATCCCTCTAGTCACCATACGAGGGTGCGTTGCGATCTCTCGGAGGTAGGCAGGCAGCCCTGGCGCTGCTGGCGGCCCGGCAGGTTATCCTGGCTCTGTGGGGGGCAACAACATCACCTTATGTACTAGCATGGACTCACCACCTGTGGCAACTCCTAGCTATGGAGCGCATGTCGCTCAGTGTGGAAGGGAAGGGTAAAGATTTTGCTAAATTGTGGGCCCCCTTTTTACACCTACTCAGAAAAGACCTGAGAGAAGTGACCAGCCCGAAATACTTAGATTCTCAAGCTCTTGCCACTAGAGCCCCTGGGTTCCATTCACAAGTCGGCAGGATGAGCATATACCCTGTAGCGTGTGCGGCCTTGGATTGAGGGTCTACAACATATGACGGAACTGGTGCGGAGAAGGGTAGGGGGGGGGGGGACAAGGGGTTGGGAGGGCTGTTTGATTAGGTTGTTCCCTATTTGTCTTATTTTTGTTATAGTTTGGATGTTTCTAAAATTGGAAGTCAACGCAGAAGTCCTTCACGTTTGCTTTTTACGCAGCCGGCCTCCGGGTTGTGTGCCTGAAAGCTGTGAACTTGCGCTCATATCTTAGTCTGCCGGCCTTGAGATGTAGGCAGGAAGCTGTGTTCATAGATCCTAATTTCCGCAGAATAAAAAAATGATTGATTCCAAAGATTTTATTATACAAACCGGTATAAAGCAGACACTACCCTCCTACCTCTTATTAGTCCAAATGGAATGTCTCCTGTGATTGATTGTGGCTTGGAACAGTATGCCCAAAGCAATTTTGTCATAGCCTCAGTACAATCTACTGTAGGTTTGAGTGCACTCTGGATGCCCTCCATCAACATCTTATGGAACTTTCATCTTTACCACAGGACTGGGAATGATAAAGTGTTGTGAGTAAATGTTTTATTCCGCGCCGTTCAAGACATTCTTTCACAAGACATCAATTGCGAGGTCCAGGATCCCTATGAGTAACAAAACGGCCGTGGCAGCTCTTGAAGCTTCCACTTGGGAAGGTCTTCTAATTCACGTAAAATATCTTCTTTCATGAAGCAGTGTCAAAGTTGCTTGGTAAATATAAGAGGTGCTAATTTGTGACCAAAGGGGAGAATAAAGACCATGTAATTTTAGCTGCCTACCATGGAGAACAAGAGCTGACAATCTGGATGAATTATGATGTGAAGTACATATCTCCCATATCTATGACTATCAAAGAATTCCTTTCTTGGAGCAAAAGACCGATATTCAAAAGGATCACCATGCACTACGACTGCTTTCTGGGAAACCTGTTTAGGAATCTCAAAGTCAGTAATGGTTATCCATGCCAGAGATTTCTTCTTCATTAGGAAGCATCTTGAGTAATTTCCCTGTGATATAGTTGGTGGAATTGGTGAGCCAGAGATGCTAAACCCAATGAAGAGCCCAGCTGTGGCCTTACTGTGATTGAAACAATCATGGGCCGTATTACACAAAGTGCACCAGGGGCGCAACGGGCGTTTGTCCCTGCTTTGGGCGCCCGAGGGACTTTGGTTTTACAGTAGGGGCCGCAGATGCTTGTGTGGCCCCTTCTGTAATACCAATAGCACTGGCATGCACAACGCAAGAGCTATCTTCAGGGAGGGAGGGGCCCCATGCAAATGAGAGAATACCTTTGCCTCTGTGCCTACGCCGTGTTGCAGAGGCAAAGAAGCGTTTCTCAGGCGGCACACTGACAATAAGCCACCTTAAAGGTGGCACGCTGTCAATGCGCCCCCTGAAAGCAGCCCTCTGGAGATATCCTCTTGCAGGAAGGTGCAGTCACTCACTGCACCTGCCTGCTAGGGGATCTCTAATCCCCTTTCAAAGTGCAGGTGGGTTGCCACCTGCACTGTGAAAATACAGAGTGGCTTCAAAGAAGCTACTCTGTTTTTTTCACATTAATGGGCTGCCCCCAGGGTAGCAGGAGTTCACGGCTGCCCTGAGGCACCGCATTCATCATGATATGGCGCACCTCCTTCATTGCGCTGGGTGCACCTTTTAAAAGGTGGGCCCGTCGCAATAAAGAAAAAAGACCCACATGTATAATGCAGCCCCAAATGATCAGTTTCCGTCCTCCAGACAAAAAGATGCTTCACTATTGAATGGCATGTTCATGAGGGTAGCTTGGACATCCCCAAAAAAGTTTGTGTATCGCATCTGTACGCATTCCTGACTCAAACACTTCAATGCATCCAACCTTGAGGATTCTGTGCCAGGGGATAAGCTGGAAAGAAGTTTAATGTTTCGCCTAGCCAAAGATGCTTGAACCACCGGGCTCTGTGGAGATGGTATGAACACAAGAATGTAGGGTCAGAAGGAGAAGACATGTGCAAACGTGCATCTGTCTCTTGACATCAAGTGATAACAATGGATTCTCCATTCCTGCAATATCGAGGTCCACCAGCTTTTCCCTGAAGGTGAGCAGAGGCTCAGCCATCGAAAAGCGCCCACCCACCCGCTCACAGGCTTTGTAATATTTGTCGAAATTAAATTAATCTCCTCAGTAGGGGGATCGGACAGGTAAGCCACATCACTCTTTAGTGGCATCATTTGGCCCACAGAAATTTAGTAGATCAATATAAAAGCCTGAGATGACACATTTTAATTATTTTGAAAATAATGTTTATTTATTTACCTTAAATAAACTGCACATTTATTTAACCAGGTCTTTGTCCGTTTAAACAGACATTCATTTTAAAGTTGTTGAAAAAAATGTGGCTTATGAAATTGAATGAACCAGTTACATTTCTTAAGTGCAGGTTTCTCCAGTGTCTTTTTTCATAAAATAGTTGAAATGGGATTCATGTTGTGGTCTTGTGTGCCTCAAGAAGAAGCCATGTCGAGATGCTCTAGTATACTGCAATATTCAAGGCCTTTTATTCTAGGCCTGCTCAATGCTTTATTACTTTGTAAAATTCTTTCAGGACGTCACTTTGAGGGAAACGATGAATGTGAATATAAGAATGAGACAAACAGTGTGCCATATGCAATTGTTTTGATTTTTAGATAAGCAGCATTAGAGGTATTCCAAAGGTCAGTGTACTCTAAGTCCCATATTTATACTGAGAATTCTAATAAACGACAATATTCTCAGGATTCATGTAAAAAGAATCAGTATATCAAAGGATACCAATACACGATACCTAGTGAAGGGATCATACAAAATGTAAACGGTACCTGGTTTGCGTTCTAGAAGCAACTGGAAATGAAATACCGCCTGGTCATAATCCTGTTTCCTGAACATAAGATCAGCCATCATCTGCAACACACAAATCTAATGGTGATTACATGTTCATATAGTAAAAGAATATTTAGAACAAAAAACATATCCCACTTGGGAATCAAATATAGTCCTTATACCACAAGCCTTATAAAATATATTTATAGGAATTTGAGCGCAAAAATGAACAGGAGGATTTCATATTCACATGCCTAAAGGTGATTTCTACATAAAAAAATTCCGCTCAGCGAATCAGAGCCAAATTCTATTTAAGACCAGAGTTCGACATACCACAAATCTGTCAAATTTGGTGTAAATTCAGAAAACAGTTTAAGATTAATTCCTGAACTAAAAAACGTCATTTGTTACAGTCATCTTTTCAACCAGAACCAACTGTGTATTCCATGGCAGCGAAAACATTATGGCTCAATAACACGTTATTTAGAGCAACTGTACTAATAAACAAACTTTCACACGTGTATTAATACAGTGCAATGGTCAAATGCTATCTTATTACCACCGTACAGTGAAACAGACACGAGGAACACGTTTAATGTTACATTTTTCATACTGCAATGGTTTTACAGAAGGAAACAACTGCCCCAGGCCACTGGCTAGGCTTCTTCAGTGGCATTTCTCCTTACTGCTCATATTTAACCCCGTACATGCCAATTTTGGTTTTAAACGAATACCTAACACAATGCCATGACACACAACATATAAAGATACGTTGAGTGCAATGTGCTATTTATTATCAATGCTGAAGAGAGACACCATGACCTACTGGAAGCCGCTCATGGCTATGCCCCATTAAACAATCAATAATGGTAACAAAGAGCATATCTGCACATCAGCATAGTCTCTCTCTCTCTCTCGCTCTCTCTCTCTCTCTCTGTCTCTCTCTCTCTCTCTATATATATATATACACACACACACACACACACACACACACACACACGCACACACACACACACACACACACATTTATTTACATACGCACACATACATAAAAGTAGCGGGGCAAAGGGTGCATATTTAAGCATAAACCTAACAGTCTAAAAATGAACAAGCATTTGCAATGCAATAGGTCTCGCATTATAAAAGTGTGAGCAGCTGGCATTGCTAATAATAATGCAACACTAGCTATTGGCTTTGTAAATGATAAATAAATGCCATTATGTGTTTGTTTTATAAAATAGATTAAAAAAGGCATTGTCATGAACAATGCCAATAGCTTAAACTTTTGCAAATGCGAGACCTATTGCATTGCAAATGCTTGTTCTGTGTGCAGCCCTAATTTCCTTTCCTCTGCGTGGGTAAAGACAAGCCAGCCATCTGTTCTGGGAACGTGGTCCTACGTAAACATGTCACCTTGCAGTCAACGTGGCGCTGGCTGGTTCCTGAAGAGCTCTTCTTAGGAAAGCACTCGCTGCTTCTTTAAATAACCAACTTCTTTTCTGCTAATTTTTATAGGTTTAGGGACGTTTCGTAAGAAATACTGTTCTTGTATATTTTTCTCTTTCGAGTTATTGAACCTATTATTATTCAGAGATCTAGGCAAACGTGTACAGACTAATGGAGAATTATGTACTTGGAAGCATCAGTGCTTTAAATGGAAAAAAAAATAAATGCAGGCACTAACTAAATGTAACAGAATGGCCGAAGCTAAGGGCGTGGCTTGGAGACAAGCAGTTAATTTGATATGTTCTTGGTGTGAAACGGTGCACAATTACGCAGCAACAGTTCTGCTATTTGTAGAGCATTCTTTTTGTCTATGTATTTGTTGTTAAATGCATATAATTGCACAAACATTGCAATGCACACACATTTTTATATTCACTGAATACCAGCGTATGCCCAGGACATTTGACAAACCATGGAAATATTTCTTGATTAAAATATTTTCCCTGATCTTTAAGGTGGAAATGTCCCTGGTTAGCTCAAAAAGGCACACAAACCCACACTCTCAGATATTCACCAAGTGGTATGCAAGCAAAATAAGCATACACAGATAAAAGCACAGATACTCACCCAATTATATGCGTTTCCACACAAGCCGGTACAGAAAAACGAAAGGAACAGAGGGCAGAAAGGCACGAAAAACGAGTGGCACAGAGGGCAGAAGGGCACAAAAAAACGAGTGGAACAGAGGGCAGAAAGGCACAAAAAAAAAAAGAGGGAAACGAGTGGAACAGAGGACAGAAAGGCACAAAAAAAGAGTGGAAAACGAGTGGCACAGAGGGCAGAAAGGCACAAAAAAGAGTGGCGCAGAAGGGCACAAAAGACGAGAGGAGCAGAGGGCAGAAAGGCACACAAAAAACGAGTGGAACAGAGGGCAGAAGGGCACAAAAACGAGTGGAACAGAGGGCAGAAGGGCACAAAAACGAGTGGAACAGAGGGCAGAAGGGCACAAAAACGAGAGGAGCAGAGGGCAGAAAGGAACAAAAAAAGAGGGAAAACGAGTGTAACAGAGGACAGGAAGGCACAAAAAGAGGGAAAACGAGTGGAACAGAGGGCAGAAAGGCACAAAAAACGAGGAAAAACTAGTGGCACAGAACAAGAGCGCACTGAAGCTGACGAGGAGGGAGTGGGAGGGGGGAGTGGGGGAGGGGGGAGTGGGGGCGGGCGCAGTGGTGCGGGCCGCAGTTGTAAAAGGCAGGGAGAGGGTGAGATTGAGGAAGGGAAAGATAGGGATCAAAGGAAAAAACAAGGGGGTGGCAAATGGTGTGCACTTTGATGTCCTCAGTGGCCCCGTGGCTCACTGAGGACATCAAAGCAAGTGATCAGGCAGTGCTTTTCAGGCTGCCAAATGGTGCGCGCTCCCAGGGCACATGCACTGTATTTGGAGGCCTGAAAAGCACTGTTTGCACTTCCAAAACTCGCTTACTACAAGTCTCGCCAGAGCAGCGCTAAAGCGCTGTCTCAGACGAGACCTAATAATGCTTGGAAAGATAAAAACAGCTGGAGTACTACTGCAATACTGTACTTTACTAACCATAGTAGCTGCTTCATTATCTTGATCGTTCTTTAGCAGTAATGCACACTGATGCTGGCAGGCCTCAGTATCTTCTTGTGCAAGATAGAGTTGTGCAAGTTCCAGCATTACCTATAACAACAACGAAATAAAATTGATATGATAAAAAACAATACATAGTGTGATGCATCCTGTAAGATGCTTTGTTTTAACTGTGTCCCTTCGGAATGTCTATTACTTGCAACAATGCTTTGTTGTATATTTATTAAAATGCCTAAACCATTAATACACAAGAAAGAAGGCTTAAACATTATACACAAACCATTGGAACACTTCAGAAAAACAATGGCTACCTGTAACAGTGGATCTCGAGAATGTGGTGGGAGAGGAAGGGGTATGGATATCCATTATGGTGTCCAGAACACATGCTGGGGTAAGGTTGAGAATTCTGGAACACTTTAAGGCGTTCTACTTTTATTGTTTCTTGTGCTATTTGCGTCCAGCTATTGTGAGTCCTATTCACCACCCTTTTCTGAATATGAACAACGCAGAAAATCCAACGTGCACTAAAAGGAAGGATGCAAGAGCTTCATTCAAATCGTAAAAAAGTCCCACGTAGATAAGCAATGTCACAGTTAAGCAACATCACATAAAAACTTTGGGCATCCATGCGCTGTGTGGGGTAGGGTAGAAATGGTGAACTATCCAGACTGCAACGAGGTACAGGAGTTAATCTTCATCTGAAGAGGTTTGGAAGGTCAGCATAGCCAACCTGTGCAACAACACTTGGTTCAGCTAACACTTACAGGACGGCAGAGCATTTCATGTAAGCAAGCGCACAGTTTTCATTAAGAGAAAGAGACTAAGGTTCTAGGCACACCTTTTCTTTTCACCTCTAAATGGCCGGGAAACAGCCTTTACACGGCAGCTCGAATCACGCTGTGCCTCAACGCAGTTTGAACCACGAATGTGTATTTACAATGGATTCTTTTACCACACAAGTGTTTAAAACTTGCCCTAAGGAAAGCATTGTTGGACTGATGCTGGACTTTAAGTCGAACAGTTTCCCTACTGACTGGAGTTGGAATAGTAAATTATACTATTCCAAAGTCCAGCGCTTTTCAGTGCAAAGAGGCATTCGTGGTTCGGACCGCATTGTTAAGGCAGGCGTGGTAAATGTCTCTCACATACAACGCAAATGGCTCAAAACGGATTGTACAGTGTTTAGTTTCTAAACAGCAAATAGGAATATGCAAGATTACGAAACACAGCTCTTACAAATGGCAGATAACCACACTGATTTGGGTCTATGTTAGTTACACAACCGTGCAAAGCTGGCAGATAGCACTCAGATCCTCTCTTCTTCCTCTATAAACACTACTGAAACTAGCCAGGGAGTTGTAGGAAACTACTTTCTTTTAGAAATAGAGCAACACTACTGTCTGGAGGCCACTGATGGAGACCAGTGCTTTATCTGTAAAAAACAGGAGCCAGTGCCCAAGGTTTTGCTCAGAAGTCTGCAGCCAGTGCCATCGAATTTAAGGGTGTTGAATTCTAATGTGGGATAGTTTGGAGTCCAACTCATTCCTCCTTCATTTACCATCAGGCACTCCCACCACCTTTATCTCACTCTTACAGGTTGTTTTTATTCCTGATTTCTTTCTTTGTCACTGTTCTGTCTTTCTTTTTCTTTCCCCTTTTCGTGTTTCTCTGTCTTACTCTGGCTGAAACTGAATAGGAAAAATAAAGGCCGGTGAGACTGACAAGCAAAACCGGCTCAAATTAAGCACTGGTGGAGACACCTCCCATAAGGGACAGTCAGCTATGATGTGCTCCAAAGGCCTTTAGGGAATAGGTTTTCAGGGCTTTCCTTAATCCCAGAGAGGCTGGTTTTCAGAAAGGAGGAAGAAAACTCAGGTTTGTGAGAATAGAGGCATGTAACCCTAGGGATGCGTCTAAAAAATTGTATATCACCAGAATCTGTTTTGGAGGGTGCGGGGTTAATCGGAGATGCAGCATCTTTGGTTGTTCAACTATTGAAGACCGTATACACGACTAATGCAGTGAAATAGGTGCTGATGAAGGATGGTCAGGGCCAGAAAAAAAATATAACTGGATTTTCAATTGATGGTAAGACTAACACCTCTAAACGAAAAGCCATGCACAACAATTCTTTTTCTAACCGCTACCAGGTGTGCTTGACTAGAAATGTCTTACAGGAAAAAAATGTGGCTCTGTAAAGAACCTTGGTCCTATTTCCGAATCATAAACCTGCAGGCTATATTAGCATTAAACAAAGCATCCAGTATTGGAGAAAAGGAGAGTCACTCTGACCAGGAAATGTATACTGAGCCTAGCAAAGACTGGGGGAAGGGTAAACAAAGTGAAGAGAATATTTGTAACAGAGCTACTCTAGATCACACAGGACGTTGGAGGAGAAAAGGGATCTAATGGGAACGTTCTTCACAAGGTGACATGAAAGTCAAAGCTCAGAAGGAAGGGCACTCAAGAGAATTCGGGATTCAGAATAGTTAACACCCAAGACCAGCAACACATACATATAATAACATTATTAATAAAGGGAATGTGCAGCAAAGCACTCTGGAGCTCTACACAGAAGGACTGAAACTCAGTGAGGTCCTCACTCACAATTGCTATTAAAGATACAGACTGCAAATATCCACATATAGGACGTACATGCAAAAAGAGGCTCTGTAGAGCTGAAAAAGTTGGTTACGCTAGAAAAGTAACTAAGACCATTATCATGGTGGATAGGAAACGCTGCTGGGTGCAAGAATCATAGTGATCACAAGGGCACACAAGGCAGTAAAAGCAAGGAAGAAGAACTTTATACACACTCACGAGAGACAAACAGCTAAAGATGAGTAGTACTTAACATGAAATAATCGAAAATAAAGGCAACACTCTGAGAAAGCAATTAAAAAGCACACTAGGAAATATGAAGCTAAAGCAGCAGAGATAATAAGATAGCAAACTGGAACTAAGCTAGGCAGAGACTGGGAAAAGGGCTATTACTGAAATAGTTACAAGTTCAGGATATAATGGTGCACTGAAAGAGCTAAGCTCAAGCAACAAGGAATCAATACCAGTTTAAGAATATGGATTTTGCTTCAACTTCGGAACTATGACCAACATTGGACTGAAGGAATTCGAAGCGTAAAAGAGCTCACTGTCATGACATGCCTTGGGAGTGATCCCGACACCACAAGATACCACTAGCTAGCCATAGGCGTGCTGCTTCCTTCACCCATGCATGGCCCGCAACGGTCGAGACAAGGCAGCGAGAAGGGAATTCTAGGAATTGAAGGCTTTTGCGGGAAAAGCATATGGGCTGGTATAAAATCCAGCATGGATATGGAATCGTAGTTAAATCCAGGATGCTGTAATTTAGTTCTGGTACACATTACAAGGCCAAGGCTGCTGAAAGATATAGTATTTGGAAGGAATCGTATGCTGGCTATCAGAAAACCAGACATGGATATGAAATGAATAGGAATTTCAGAATACTGCCCAAAAAGATTGAAGCCAGTATATGAACATAGCAGAAGTTCAGTAAGCTTAGCTGAACACTGGAAAGTCCCACAGGTAGACAGACACCCTAGGGGCGGGCACAAGAGCACAGGAAGCAAATTGTGACCTGTGTGGTAAATAATTTAATTACCGGGACTTAATTTGATACGGAACATAATAAAAATAGTTCAATAAATAAGAGGCAGAATCCGTGGTATTAGAGGTTAGGAACGGGCTTTATTCCAATGGATGATTTCGAAATCGTGGACTCCAGGTTCCATCACCACGGAGGCTCAGGAAGTGAAGTACATACATTATTGATAATTAATTACTTTTATACAATAGGCATTACAGTGAAGCAAATGCGAGAGGCGTAACAATTGATAAGGAAGATAACATTATTCATGCGTAATGACAATGGGCGTGATTGGGCGTAACAAAGGAACGTCATCAGGTATGATGTCATAATGGGGTGGTTCCATGAAAGAATTTCGCAATGTCAGCAGAATTACTTGGCAGAAATGCGCGCACAGCAGCATGACGTGTGATTGACGTGCAGCTAGGGGGTGAAGGGGACTTGACATTTAGCTCTACATGTGGCGACAGATGTCTAGAGGATCAAGTCAACCTAATCCCAAATCATATCTAACATCCTATGTTTAAAGAACTATGTTATCCAAAAGAGAGGCCTTCTTGGAGTAGAATCTTATTCTATACTGACTATACTGACTGTTAGTGCGTGTACAAGCGTCTAAGTGTCTACACTAGATGCGAGGGCAGAAGTCTTCCATGGTAATAGGGCTATGAATTACTTGTATAAAGACAGAGAAGCCGGGCCTCTGCTCGGTAGTTGGCAGAATGTTTACTTAAACTACTAGACAGGAATGCATTGGGCAGGGAACGGAGCAGATAATTTCGAAGGTGAAATACAGTTCTTGGCAGGCAGCAAGCTGATGTCAGGCATCGTGAGCCGCGCAGAGGATGAGACAAAGTTCATGGTCACAGATGCAGGCTCGGACTGGAGCTTCAGAGACAGAAAGCAAGAAAAGCTTGATGACAGAATCAGGGCCTACTCGTCTGAACTGTAAAATGGCATAAGTGAACCATATAAAGGCGGTGGCCTTTCGTACTTAGGAATGGAATATCCGGCCCATTCATGGCGGATCTGAAAGAGGACATGTTAACGGTGGACGCACATGTATTTGCGTCTTCATAACTGGAACTGGAGGGAACATACATGTACTTGTAACATGTACATAGAACCGTTGGGGTCCAAGATAGGGGACATAACTGACCGGAAAAATCCATATTTCCACATTCCCTCCTTGTCCCCTACTTGCCCGTCAAGAGATATCAATCTTCATCAATCCATTGATCTGTTCATATAACATCATTTGTTGTTCTTTCTTCTTCCGGGATTTTGAACGAAAATTTTGATGTGGAATACACGATGTGGCATACAGACCACAAATCGCTGGTCCACATTGCAGGCATAGACAGCAACTGAATAGTATGAGAAGGCCAATACCTAGGAAGGATAGAACTCTCCATCCCCAGGCTGATAACACACTCCAAAACCAACCGGACCAAGTCCAGGTGCCTGGATTCTGGTGTATCTGGCTCACAATCTTATGAAGGCGCGTTATAGCTTTATATACAGATGGCGAATTTTCTGGTATGAATACGCAACAGCTTGATCCGATGACCCTACAAGCTCCGCCCCTATCAGCCAGGATGACGTCAAGGACAAGACGATTTTGAAGCACAACAATCCGCATGGCAGACTGCTCTTCTGTTAAATTGCCTAAGGCGGAAATAGTTTCGTTCACTACTGCTTCAAGGGTTCGAGTTAATCTACGTATCAGCTTACTATTAGTAACGGTACCTATATAGGGAAAGAGACCTTTATTGAAATCTGTGTATTTTTCCCATGCTGTTTCAGTGTAATCGACTATTGGGAGATCTCTCCTTTCTCTATTGTGTACTAAATGAGTATTTCTGTGATAATCAGGAGGAGCTAGAAAAACAGGTGGCAAAAGGAATCCAATGTAGCAGGTACCATCCCAGTCTAGAGGCAAACGTACATATGCCGTCTGACCACATATAAAATAGGAATGGCGGGAAGCTCTAAATGTCGACTTGCCTTGATCACTGAATTCTATTACAGTGGTGCATCTACTATGGCCCATATGTATGGAACCATTCTTTCTCACACATAATTCACCTTTTACTGGAAATACTGACATGGCGGGCAAACTTGGATTAGCTTCGGATTCGACATTCAAGATCAGGAGATTAAGCGTAAAATTACCTAATCCATATACTTCATTTTCTAGATCAGTTCCTGTTCTTTTGGGAAGTCCCTCCTTGTTGGGGTGGCAGACTTTAAGTAAAACTAAGTTCAGATTTCCCCATACCCAGTTGTCTTGATAAACTGCAGAATTTGAATCTAAGGAATTAATTAAGCTAAACCATGCTCCACAGGAGCCGTTGTGTGTGAACGGGTATGGAAAAAGAGGTAGAATTCCTTTATAGTTCTGATAGGGAGGGAGTCGGCCACATATCCAACAATTTGTAGCATTGCTAACCTGATGGGAATGATGTAACATACTAATAAAAGTGTTATTGCGCAGCGCAAATCTGTAAGACAATTCATGTGGAGGTAATTCACTAAAAGAATGTTCAGCAGTAACATTATAAACATGTCTAGAAATAGGATAATATATGTGCAACAATATACTTGCAATAATTATTAAAAGACTTCAGAAAAACAAGATCAATAACGTCACTGTGCAATGACTACGCAGTGATTTACAGTATGCATGTCGTTTCAACATTTTTCGGGTTTTTTCTCTATTCAGATCTAAGGGATACATGTCAGAGACAAATTCAACCGCTTCACCTTGGAGAGGACTTAAACAATCAAACTGCCCGACTGATTAGACCTGAGTTTTAGTTTAAAATGTTCGTGACTGCTTGAGTCAACCAAAGGAAGTTTTGAGTCAATGGGTGAAGACACGCGAGGTGTGGTTTTCACATCTGATGGTAGTCCATAAAATTTCTTGATATGACTTGAATGTACCCAGCCTTTTCTGCCTTCGATCTTCACGGCTGTCCTTGTGGTGAGCAAGACCAATTGCGGCGACCTCCACCTAGGATCCAGCTGAGTCTTTCGATCAAAGTTCCTCACTAAAACGAGATCCCCCGGAATTACGTCATGGGGTTTCACCTCAGTGTTGTCAGGAAAAGCTGCAGCTACCTGTGAACGACAAGATTGTAGTGCAGACATCAAGGAAGCCAAATAATCTGTCAGCATATTACAGTCAATATCAGTTATTTTACGTGGTATAGGCGTCCCCCACATATTTGGTGGTCTGCCAAAGATCACCTCATACGGGGATAGCCCTGTTCGAGAGTGTGCTACCATTCTCATGTAAAAGAGTGCAACTGGTAATGCTACTACCCAGTCGACACCTTTCTCCCTGCATATTTTAGACAATCTAATTTTCAGGGTCTGATTATGTCTTTCCACGAGACCTGCTGCCTCGGGGTGTCGGACACAGTGGAATTTCCACTGATAACCTAACAAAAGTGAAACGTGTTTCATTAGTTCGGATGAGAACGGCTGGCCGTTATCTGAGTAGACAGCACGTGGTAAACCGTATCGTGGGAAGAATTCTCGAACTAACTGTTTGGCAGTAGTCGGGGCAGTGTAATCTGAAACCGGGTATGCCTCTGTCCACCGGGAAAGAGCACAGACAACTACGAGAACATATTTGAATCCTCGACATCGTTCCATCTGGATATAATCCATCTGGAGGATTTCAAAAGGGTGATCAGGAGGCTGAAATCCACCCTGCTCTACGGGAATGCTTTTTCCTGGGTTGAACTGACAACAGATCATACAGGTACGAACTTTTTGTTTCGCTGCTGCTCGTAAATGTTTGTTGAACCAAATGTGTTGAATGCTGTCTAGCATAGCTTTCTCTCCTAGATGCGCTGGACTATGGACAGTGTTAATAATGACTTGGACCATTGAATCAGGAAGGAACCACACAGATTTTTCCTTCGTCATCCATCCTTGATCTGTTTGGATCCCTCCTAACTCAGTCCATTTCCTTATTTCGTCTGGAGTAGCATGTGTCTGTATGTCAATTACATCAAGAGCGGGATCCTTAACCATCATGCAATGTGTTGGCGTCTGGACTATTGTCTTTGTCATATCGGATGTTTGAGTTTGAGCAGTCTGTTTAGCTGTTCTGTCAGCTAGATCATTGCCTTGAGAAATGATATCAGTAATTTTCGTATGAGCTTTGCATTTCATAATCGATATTGCAGTGGGTAAATGTATTGCATCTAATAAGGCATGAATGAGGGGTCCGTGCTGAATGTGGGCACCGTGAGAAGTTAAATAACCTCTCTCTCGCCACAGCACGCCGAAGTCATGTACAACTCCGAATGCATAACGTGAATCAGTGTATATGTTGACTCTTTTATTTGTGGCTTGAATACAGGCTTGTGTCAGAGCGACGAGCTCTGCTGCTTGAGCGGACAAGGTATTTATACACTTGGTTTCAATAATTTCAGTGTCTGTTGTGACTGCGTAAGCGGCCACTAACTCTCCTGTACTTGTTCTCATACATGAACCATCTACATACAACGTCAGGTCTGGATCTGACAATGGGACATCTGTCAAGTCTTGTCTGGGTTTCGTCGTTATTGTAATAACTTCAATACAATCATGAGCTAGTGGGTCTGTTCCATTTACAGGTAAAAGTGTGGCAGGATTCAATGTGTTACAACGTCTGATTTCTATATGTGGCTGAAACAATGTTAATTCATAACCTGTAAGTCGTGCTATAGTCAAATGTTGTGTTTGCGTTCGATTCACAAGAACCTCTACTGCATGTGGTACTTGTACTGTCAATGGATGTCCTAACACTATGGCATCGCTTTGTCTGATTGCTAAAGCTGTCGCTGCCACTGATTTCAGGCACGCAGGCAGAGCCTGAGCTACGGGATCTAATGTACTAGAAAAATAAGCACACGGTTTGTGTGATCCTGCTTGTTCCTGTGTGAGTACTGACAAGGCAGTACCTTCTCGTTCTGTAACAAAGAGTGTAAAATGTTTTCTGTAACATGGTGTTGCTAAAACAGGTGCTTGGCATAGAGCTTTCTTTAAGCTTTCAAAAGCTAGTGTGTGTTCCTGAGTCCAAGGGAGGACAGTCGATGTGGCTGCCTCCTGTGTTGTTAATTGAATGAGTGGTTTTGCTAGAAATGCATACTGAGGGATCCACTGCCTACAATATGAAGTGAGGCCTATGAAAGCCCGCACCTCCTTTTGTGTCTTGGGTATTGGCATGTTAGCTATTAACTGGATACGATCTGGTGTAAGCTGCCTTCCCTCCTTGGACAGCGAGTGACCAAGGTAAATAACTCGCTGGACACAGAATTGCAGCTTAGAAGGGGACACCTTGTGCCCCTTTTTGGCTAGAAATTGTAAAACCGTCAGTGATGCTTTTTCACATTCAGGTTCGCTTCGGGCGGTGATCAGCAGATCATCGACATATTGAAGCAGAGCAGTGTTGACTGGCATGTGTATACTGTCAAGTTCTCGTTTCAGTGCTTGGCTATAGATGCTGGGGCTTTCTGTAAATCCTTGAGGTGCGCGTGTGAATTTAAAGCTACGTCCATTTAAACTAAATCCGAACAAGTATTGACTTTCCGGATCTATTGGGACGCTAAAAAAGGCGTTCTTGAGATCAATTACAGTGAAGAACGTTGCTTCGGAATCAATAGCTGTCAGTAATGAAGAGATGTCTGGAACTACGGGGTATTGTGGTACAATACATTTATTTAATTCGCGCAGATCAATAACCAATCGATATACAGGGGGAGCCTTTGGATCAGTTCGTTTAAGAATCGGAATTATCGGTGAATTACATACATTGGAGTCGGTCTCCACAACCACTCCTTGGCCAATAAGCTCGTCAATGATTTGCAGTAAAGCCATTACAGCATCTGGCGGTAACTTGTATTGTCGCATTCGTGGTAGTACCACTCCTGCCTTTAGTGTGACTCGATATGGTGTAATGTTCATGCAACCAACATCTGTAGGGCCTTGTGCCCATAAATGTGTGGGTAAAGTCTGCAGTCGGGAATCCATGTCTCGAGACACATAATGACCTTTGAAATCACGCAAGAACAATCTTACTCCTTCCGGAGAACAACATATTATAGCTCCTAGAGCTTTCAGTGTTTTTATACCTAACAAGTTTTCTGGACATGATTTAGTAAGCAATAAATCTGTAGTTCTGGTCAAGGGTCCTATCGTAAGAGGAAGAGGCTGTGATACTTCATTAACAATAGGTTTTCCTGAAAAACCAAGGGAAATATTCTGTGAGCCTGAGAGGGGTGCCCCTGGAACTTCACTACGTTTTATAGTTGTTCGACTTGCCCCTGTATCAAGTAAAAATTTTCTATCTTGGCCTAATAATTCACTATGTACATAAGGTCCTTCTTGGTCTACAGGGACCTCGATAAGGGGTAAGTCAACTTCCCTCTCTAGGCTGGTTCATGCATATCGTTGATAATCAGGATAGTCATACTGTGCGGTCTGGTACAGCTGTCGTGTCGTGGTTTGTGTGGCAGCAGCAGGCAACGCTGGTGCGGCTGGCACAAACTGTATAGACTGTTGTGGAGCTGGCATGGCCTGTGCATGCTGCGGTGCTCCTTGTTCATTCTGATCCTGTCTAGGTGGCCGTGGTCTTTCTTTTGTAATACCTGTGGCGATATTACGCTTCAGGACTGGGCAGTCGTGTATGTAATGTCCTGGCTGTTTACAGTAGTTGCATGTCCCTTTTACAGGTCCTGCTGAATCACCAGAATGTGTCGTACCCTTTTTATGTCCTTCAGCTGGAACTGTCTGGGAGACTAGCATTTTCATTTTCGTGTCTTTCATGCGTCTTTGTTCATGTTCTTGTTCTTCTCTAATTCTATTGTAATGGTACTGTAACATTTGTAGCATTTGTGATGGGGTATTACCTTGCCAGGTACTCTCGAATTTTAATACTCTATTCTTCACTTGGGGCAAGGAATTTTCAACTAATTTTGTCACAAACAGATGTGGGTATGACTCGCTACTTGCTTTTATACCACTATTTATACCAAAACATTTTTCGAATCGGGCATAGAAATCACTAGTGTCTTCATCTTGCTTTTGTTTACAGGCTGAGATTGCACCCCAGTCTTCCTTTTTCGTGGTTAATAAACGTGGCAGTACCTGTACTAGTAAACCTGGTAGTGCTTTAGTTTTGTCCCCAAGTCCCGAACCTGGACCTCGGGCCTTTTCTTCATTTTCTAATGCTGTCCACTCTATCTTTTGGTCTCCTACCTCCCACTCTTTTTCCTTGAGTTTTTCATAAATGCCAGCAGGCATTAATACCTTTAATATTGTCATAATGTCGGGATAGGTATACTCTCCCATGAGTAACATGTCTTTAATTTCTCGGTGGAAACCCGCTGGGTCTTTGTCATGACTGGGTACCACTTTCTTCATTTCTAACAATTCTATTTTTGATATGGGCGTATATACATATACACGTTTAAACTGATTGTCCTCGCCCTTTATTGGGTGTACTTCTCGTAAGGGATTCTGTCTGTCCATGTAATACATCGGTCTTTCCTTGATGGGCAGTGAATCATGTTCTGGACATACAAAAAGAATGTACTGCCTTCTGGATTCTAGTATTTCCTTAATTAACTTAGTACCTGAACCTTTCCATCTATTCGTGAGTAATTCAGTCAATATATCAGGTAAGGGACCAGGATCTGAATGTTGGCTTTTATATAGTATAAGAAGTTGTTGAATCATATAAATCCCAGCTAAACGCTGTTCATCTGGGGTGAGGTTCAAAAATGTGTGTGCTACTGTATCATCACCATATTTTCCGGGACTGTCAACCCAATGAACGGCTGACCTGGCTAATTCTTGTTCATCCATAGAATCGAGTAAATGATAACCCCTTCGTTCTCGCAGTAATTTGTCAGCGGCTTGGAACGAATGCTCGGGGGATCTCATATTTATTATAGGTGTTTGGAAATTCCTGTTATTATCTGGACATATCGGATGTATCGGGTCAGTAAAATATCTAGTACTATTACAAGATCTTCCTCTACCTACATAGGCTATGGTTTCTGACTGTCCTGTGGACAGTCCTGATCCTCCCTCCTCCTCGTTTTGTTCAAACTGGTCTACCGCTAATCTTTCTTCGTGTAGGCGTTCTAATTCTTTACGGATCTTTCTGCACATGGCTATTATACATTTTTGCCTATCATGTCTCCCTTCTGATATATTCTGGCTCCATCTGGTAAGAGTTTGCATTATTTCCGTATCTACCCCCGGTCGGTCTTGATTTCTGATCACACAATTTATGAGGAAACGTAACAGTTCCCCCTGTATCTCCACTTTCTGGTATTCCATAGCTCTGTTAATACTTTCAGAATCTCGCCCTGTTTGGACATAATGATATATATTATCTAGATGCACAGTCATTCCTGGTAACTTCCCTAAATACACCGCGGCTCGTCTGATACGTAATGATGCCATGATCATTTCGTCCTCTTTGCCGGGCACAGGGTCATATCTACAATCTACTAGAAGTTCCTTAAGCGTGCGGGCATTTATGAGTTTGGGGGTACGTGGATGTGCTGACTCTTGAAAGGTAAGTTTATTTACTCTGGGTGGCGTAGAAAAAAATGTTGGTAGCACCTCCAGTAGCCCCGTCTGGAGTATCGGGCGTGAAAGGATTCGTAGAACGCGATACAGCAACTATAGGTGTGGACGACACAGCTATAGAAGTAGCTGTAGGAACAGATGTGGAAACGGACGTGCTTGCCGGAACTTGTGTCAGGATTTGATGCTGTAAGGATACAGATACAGGATCTTGGCGTTGAACCTCCCCGGCCGACGGTCTATGTGGGGCGGGGTTAGCATACTCGGGAGCTGCGTCATCTAAATATGAGGAAAGGAAAACATCTTCTGCGGTTCTAGGATGCCCCTTAGGATGTACTTTTATTGGAAATAATGGGGGTGGCAAGTCTTTTGGTATCCCCGGAATAGCCTTAGGTAATCCCTCGGCCAGAAGGGGATACATACCCTTCATAAAAGCATTTCTTTGTCGGTCTACTTGTTCTGATTTTACTCGTGTACCTTCTTCAATTAATAGATTTTCTCGAACTTTATTTGAATTCTCTTTACTCTTCTCTTCCTGTCTACGTGCTTTTTCTGTGCGTCTATACGATTCTTTACGCCATAATTCAATGGCGTCTTTCTGTGACTGTCTGGCTTTCTTTTTCCATAATTCTTCCTCTACTTTCACGATGCAATCTGCATCCCAGGTCCCAGCTGCGGGCCACCTCTGACTTTCTGGTAATTCCTTAGTGTAGTCTACCCATAGATCAAGAAATAATATAGCGTCTAGGCCGTGTTTATGATACATGAAGTACCCTGGAGTGTCCCTAGGAGGAATGGGAACAGCTTCTTCGAGTACCCCTTTTCTAGTTGTGATCTGTCTTAGTTTCGAAAAGAGCGGCATATTGAGAACTGGTCTGATACTTGATCTTGAACAAACTTAATACAATAAACCACGATAATGAACAGTCATTCACACCACAATATGCAGGACGTATTAATACATTTAACATTTAATATTTAATGAGCAGCGATGATGATGACGATGATCTAAGAAAATTTAATCACTAAACATAATACTCGGCATTTACTGGATTATTCTGAATTTATATACTTGATATACTAGATATACTGCTAAACAGTACAGATACACTGCTAAAACAGTGCAGACCGGATTTGTGTACCCAAACCCGTCTTGACCGGCACAACCTATGTGCACGTCAGAACGCCTCCCCAGTAATGGTACTCACCGGGTAGCTCGGAACGGAAGGCCTCGGAACGGAACTGAACTGAACTGGACCGGACTGGACTGGACTCGACTCGAAAACTTCGGACACGTCGGGACATCGGAAACCTGGTGGGCCTCTGTATACCTCGGATCTTGCTCTCTCAGCTAGGCTCTGGTCGGGATACTTCGCACTTCTCACCGCCTCGTCTGGGTGTTGATCGCAGCCTCAGTCGCCCCCGCTTGACCGGAGGGAGATACAGGAAATCCTGCTGGTACGCGTTGTTGTCCGTCCAGCTGTGGCAGGAGACCGGGCCTGCAACGCACCGCCGGCGCGTGAGATGAGAAAGTGTCCCTATTCGGGCGCCATTTATGTGGTAAATAATTTAATTACCGGGACTTAATTTGATACGGAACATAATAAAAATAGTTCAATAAATAAGAGGCAGAATCCGTGGTATTAGAGGTTAGGAACGGGCTTTATTCCAATGGATGATTTCGAAATCGTGGACTCCAGGTTCCATCACCACGGAGGCTCAGGAAGTGAAGTACATACATTATTGATAATTAATTACTTTTATACAATAGGCATTACAGTGAAGCAAATGCGAGAGGCGTAACAATTGATAAGGAAGATAACATTATTCATGCGTAATGACAATGGGCGTGATTGGGCGTAACAAAGGAACGTCATCAGGTATGATGTCATAATGGGGTGGTTCCATGAAAGAATTTCGCAATGTCAGCAGAATTACTTGGCAGAAATGCGCGCACAGCAGCATGACGTGTGATTGACGTGCAGCTAGGGGGTGAAGGGGACTTGACATTTAGCTCTACATGTGGCGACAGATGTCTAGAGGATCAAGTCAACCTAATCCCAAATCATATCTAACATCCTATGTTTAAAGAACTATGTTATCCAAAAGAGAGGCCTTCTTGGAGTAGAATCTTATTCTATACTGACTATACTGACTGTTAGTGCGTGTACAAGCGTCTAAGTGTCTACACTAGATGCGAGGGCAGAAGTCTTCCATGGTAATAGGGCTATGAATTACTTGTATAAAGACAGAGAAGCCGGGCCTCTGCTCGGTAGTTGGCAGAATGTTTACTTAAACTACTAGACAGGAATGCATTGGGCAGGGAACGGAGCAGATAATTTCGAAGGTGAAATACAGTTCTTGGCAGGCAGCAAGCTGATGTCAGGCATCGTGAGCCGCGCAGAGGATGAGACAAAGTTCATGGTCACAGATGCAGGCTCGGACTGGAGCTTCAGAGACAGAAAGCAAGAAAAGCTTGATGACAGAATCAGGGCCTACTCGTCTGAACTGTAAAATGGCATAAGTGAACCATATAAAGGCGGTGGCCTTTCGTACTTAGGAATGGAATATCCGGCCCATTCATGGCGGATCTGAAAGAGGACATGTTAACGGTGGACGCACATGTATTTGCGTCTTCATAACTGGAACTGGAGGGAACATACATGTACTTGTAACATGTACATAGAACCGTTGGGGTCCAAGATAGGGGACATAACTGACCGGAAAAATCCATATTTCCACACCTGGACATGCTATAGGGTAATTGTAGTAGTGCGTATTAGCACAGAGAAAGTCTATATGGAAAGCAGTAAGACTCTTTCTGAGAGGTTTCCTTTATAGTGCGGAATGTCTGGTATGAATACCTGTAGAAGGAACTAGAGGAGGCAGAATTAAAACCTCTACAGTTGTTTAACAAGACAGCACTTTACTTCAATGCTTTGACATATGAAATGTGTGTTCCGTAGTCTGGTATAATCTTCTATGTGTCAGTCTAATGTGAGATAAACTGTAGTGTAGATGCTATAAAGGCTAGCCCCATTGTACTTTCTGGATTATAGCAATGATCATTGAGTGCAACATGAGTCTAGGTCCATTTTTGTGCTTCTGAAGCAAAACTGGTGTTACTGAAGAGGTTAAAACCATTTGTGAGTGTGATTCAGTAATGCAATATTTACTTACAGGCAGTGGTGGCTAGCAAGGATCGGGGGTGGCAGGGAATGGGGGTGGCGAGGCCAGGGGGGAACAAAACATTTGAAAAAAATACACTTGCCTTCTCACGGTCGCCTCTCTCTCCTCTGTTGTCGCTTCCTAACGAGTGACGGAAGCACACAGCCTCCCCATAGCTAATCACAATGCTGCATACAGCGTTGTGATTGGTCTGAGTGCCTTGGTTCGACTCTCAGACGGGGACAGAGAGCCTATGCATGTTTCCCGCCAGGCTGTACTACAGCTTGGTGGGGAACATGCCAAGTGTGCATGACTGTTTGGCCGGGCCAAGATGGCCGGCCAAACCGTCATGCACACATAGAGTGTGCCCAAACCACTCCTCCCTGGCTCTGACACCAGCCCTGTCCCGCCCAAACCCAGCCCCGTAGCGCAGAAAAATAAAATTATAATAACAAGGTTATAATTTTTTTACCCCTGCTCTGAGAGCAGTGGGGCGACACCTTTCTGCCTTAGTGGAGGAGTTGCCCATGCTAACTGGTAATTCAAGTACTCCAAAACCATGCTTCCTTGTTCCAGTCATTACAATGTGAGGTAATTCTGCCTCCCTAGATAGACACTCCTTTGTCCTAATTCCCCTTAAACATTCTTTGCACTACCTCCGAGTAAGCTTGTATCAAGACGATCTATCCAGAATACATTGTGTAACATCCACAAGCCCAGAGACTGGCCCATTTCAGTGACCATCTACGCAGGAGGGTGGGATGCAATGACTGAAAAAAGGAAGAATGAACTCAGAGTAAAGAAATTACTGGTAAGTAATTTAAGCATTACCTCCTCATCCACTTCCTCGTTCCAGTCATTAATATGTGTGGAATCCCAAAGCTAAAGCTGAAGCGGGCTGTCCAAAAATCCCACTCAGATTCAGGAACACCTGCTACTAAACCCTGCTTATAGGTTGCTGCTAACCTAGGCCCAAGCCCCCAGGGACTGAAGGGCCAGGTTGAGAAAGTGATGAGATTTGTGGCCTACTCCAAGTCACAACCTATTTAAAATAAACAAATAAACAATTACACAAAAATGGACAATACAGCCCTGCTACAATAGGACTATGTATGCCTGCCCAGAAGACAGACAAAATAGTTGTTTTCTAGGTAGATGGTTTTGATATAGGTCTACTCTGAAGAGGGCTACATTTTCTTTTATGGGGCATTTAGGACAATGCACAATCTCTAGGGAGGCAGACTCACCTCAAAAAAATAATGACTGGGACAACGAAGGGAAGGAGAAAGAAATGGAAGTTTATTCATGTTTAATAGAAGGAAGGCATTCCATAATTTTAATAGCGTAAGGCCATGTGCCAATTTGTCCATAAGGGTGCCAATTTGCCCATAAGGGTGACAGCGCAATCTCCGAGCTAACAAAGTGAATTAATGGGCCAGGGGAGGGGTATGAGGTGTGCATGTATAGCATGGATGGTCACCGGGACACTGCAATCGCAAGTTTGCAATGAGGGCCTACTCAGACTGTATATGGAAATACCCAGGCCTCTCCTCCAAAAGCAGGCTAAGAGTCCCCCATACAATCACTGTCAGCACAGCAGAAAATGTGCTGTCACTATGGCTGCAGGATACCTAGCACTTCGGTTCCTAAGGAGGCCAAAATCTCCGATCATTTCATGAAAATCCCTTGAGAGGTCTGCCATGCTCAATCTCTTGGGACCCTTTCAGGCATGTGATGCTTGTTACAAAAACCTACGGCTTTAGGAGGCAGCGGAAAGGCTTATGCAACATAGAAAAGACTTGGTTTTATCTCCTCTATTATGCAAGAAGTGCATTACCAACCTCTATCCAGTTGCCTTTTAATATAGAGTCAGAAATATCTGTATCGTCAATCCATCCCACTCCACCTGTGAGCAACAATTTGATCATGCTATTTCTAGCCTGTTAGATGAATAAGGCTCATTTTAGACCTCTCCCACAAAAGCTTCCCATCTGGCATATACTGGTTGCCTTGGCACTGATCCAGCACAAAAACACCTCAGTCCAGTCTCTTTGCTTCCTGCCCTCCCATGAGTCATACCACTGCGCGGCTGCTATGGCAACAGCTTAATGTAATCTGCGCTCCTTGGGGTTGCCATGTAACCAGACAACTGTCTCCTTTCAGTTCTTGAAAACTGTACGCAAAATATAAGAAATTATATATATAAAAAAAAACCTTCATGGCATATGAAGTAGACATAACAATATGTATAAACCCCAAATAAAAGCCTCAGTAGATAGGTCGACAATTGCAATTGATATGGAGTCCCCAGAAGCAAGTGAAAGTATGGAGGATTTTTAACTTCCACATGAAATGGTCATTTTAGTAAACATGGCAACAGTTGTGGCATGGCTCACAACTTTTCGAATTGTTCATGGCGTATGTGAAAACATGCAGTGGCTAAAGTGCATGGCGGAAGTTAAAGCCAATAAAAAAAAGGAACTGTTTGCTGCCGATGGTGGACATATGTACAGTGTTGGAATGAGAGTATGGATTCACTTGTCTGTTTGGGTGTCAGTATGGGTGGGAGAAGGGATTGAATGGTATATGGGCACACTACTATTCACAGGCTGGTTCACCTGACAGGAAATGATAATAGGTGAGTAGAACAAGGATAAGGGAGCATCATTCTGCATCCTGGCATGGAACATCTGAGGTATAAACAACCCGCGTAAAGCCAGACCGATTACTCCGTACTTGAGCAGCCATAAAATCGACATAGCACTCCTGCAAGAAACCGACCTGAATAAAGCCTCTCAAAAACGCTTTTTAGTTAATTGTATTGCGCACTGTTTATTTGAGTCTTAGGCTGTATAGTCCATTGGCATAGAAATAATATTTAAGAAGGGTTTCCCCTTTAGGATGAAGAAGGTGGGCAACAATAATGCTGGTAGGTATACAAGAGCACAGGGCATTCTAGGCAGCACCAACATTTTTATCCTAAATATCTACAGTCCTACTACAGACAGCCCAAGTTTTTGTCCAGGATTTAATAAAGGATTTCCTGCAGTCGAACCCATGCACGCTTATTTGACATGGTGACTTTAATGTCTCATTAGATCCTCTACTAGACAAGGTAAATACTGCACTGCGGCCTCTTGCTATTATGGTGGAAGCAATCTCCGAAATAATGACATCTCAAAAACGTATTGACATTCAACATCACAGGAACCCTAAGGCGATAGGTAAATCCTTTTTCTCAGTGGCCTACAATTTCGGTTCTGGAATGACTACTGGCTAGTTACCAAATATTTATATCCTTGGGTAACAACCTGTTTATATATGGCCCAGGAACTAGCCAACAAAACCCTGACTGAACTGGGCTAATGTATCCCGAATAGTGAACAGAAGCTGTCCGTGGAAGCCTTACTTGATACAGTATTTAGGGAAGAAATGAGTCAGATAACGCTAGATTACTTTAAGTTTAACATAGGGTCAGTAGATAGCCCTGGCACAATGTGAGAGGCCGTTAAAGTAGTTATTAGAGGGCTATACAATGCAAATCAGTCTGGCATGCTGAGAGCCTGCAATCTCACTTACAAAAGTTGTCGAAAGAACTCTGAAATTGGGAAGATTGCCACAGGAGTTCAGAAGATCAGGCGGTTCTACCAAACTTTCATGACAAACTGCACAAATACAACAAAGTAGCAAAGAGAGAGGTCTCTTTTCAGGCAAGTAAGTGGTGATCATCAGATATGGCAAAGGGGACTGCGCTAGTAAAAACATACCACACTGATATATTAACTTTTGGAAACTAACAATGCTTTAGTGTTAGATGACAGCAGGGCAACATTACAAAACTGAGTAGATTTTACAGGAATTCACTTCATTTGATTCTAACCTCTGCCTCACAGTCTAGTGCAGTTTAATTTCTGTTCTTAATAGGAGAATATTGTCCTATCATGGGCTTGCCCATAGAATTCTATGAAGCTTATGTAGGCATCCTAGCCTAATACATCCTAGCTATGAGGAGGGAAGGGAATTCAGGGTTCCACTGACCTTAATTTAAGTGGTTTTGTGAAACTACAGAAGGTAGATAAATCACTGGAGAATCCTACCTTCCCCTCTCACCTATGAATACAGATTGTCCCTAAGTGTAATATATTATCTTTTTAGACCAAATCTGATTCATATCGACCCACGCTACTGCCCATAACCCCGAAACTGTTTTATCCCTTCAGCAAAAGTTGAAGATACAACTCGATTCAGTAGCAATATTTCTAGATGCTATTGAACCATTTAACTCACCGAATGGCAATTCATGCCTGTGACACTGAAGAGACGGGGCAGGCGAGTTGTTCTTAAGTTGGTCCAGGCTATTGTACTCACAACCCACTGCTCGTTGAAACGCACTGATGCCCATCAAAATTTCCAGAAGAAAAAAAGAGAATGCTTTCTATTGTTATCTACAAAACACCAGCTGAAGTTGGAATGGGGGTGATAGAAGTTGCGCTGCCAATTTATCTGACTTTAAGCAGGATAAATTCAGCTCCTGCTGCAACACCAGGAGTCAATCTCCCTTCCATCATCCAGGAATTCATCATATGTGATCAGCTCTCTGGCATAAAATAAACTACAGTAAATCATCTTTATTCCAACTAACACCGGATGCACAGAAATGCACTCTCAAGTTTTGGCTCAAATAACCTGAAACATCAAGTACATTTTTAGGATTACAAATAAGTAGGAATATCAGCAGATAACTACAGTGCTGCATGCACCAAAGTGGAGAAGCAAGTAAATCTCTGGTTAAGACTTGTCCTATCCAGGGCTCGTCTTAAAGCACCAATGAAGAGCATTGTCGTACCTAAAATTTGGAACATGTGTTAATACATCACAATTCCACTACCTCTGAAGTTCTTTCTCCATCTGTTGTCCCTTGCGAGTACATTTGCATGGACGGGAAAACAAATTTGGATAAAATGAACACACTGACTTTGCCATACAAACAGGGAGGGTTCTTGGACCCTGATGTTACACTATTATTTATCTGTTCAAGCTCACTTTGCACATTTCTGCTTTTACCCACCACACTTCCTCCACCCCATTGTTGTGGAACCCAACACTACTGGCCCGATAACTCCAAAAGCAGCACTATATACTGCCTGGCAAGTGGTCTACTATGGATATTTATACTGTGGTCTGTAAGAAGTGGACCTGGAGAAGACTGTGAAGGACAGTGGGGAAGACAATGCTTTACTCCCCTGAATTCCCCCTACAGTGATGCAGGCACCCAAAATAACAACGCAAATACAGATGTTAGGGCTGACAATAGTAGGGGCTACAGAGAGGATTTTTTCAGCAAATTGGAAACATTCAGTAATTGAGAGAGACATTTATCACAGCACACACAAAGTGCTCCAGTTGTAGCATGGGCTCAGAGGCAACAGACAACAGTGGAATGTGACTGTCCTGGAATTTCACCACACGCACAAGAGTCATGGAATTCCTAGGCATAACCACACCTTCCCTCATACACAAAACATAGTGCAAACAAAATAACAATTCCAAGTGGTACCCAAAATGGTTAACTATTAAAACTGACCAAATCAAATAACAATAAATAAAGAAGTAAAGTAAGAGAATGAGTTGACAGAGAATAATTACAGAGAAGATATCATGACTCAATAAACAACAAACTTATTTTATCTACTAGGTCTTCTCATGACAATAGCTTCTTTTTAATTCTTCTTTGATATTAAATCTTTGGACAATCTAACCAATATCCCACCACTTTTCTGTTGCTTTGATGATAGCAGACAGCTATCCTGGAGTGTTTTTCCCACACCTACAATTAAAATCCTTCAACTCTAACTATATAAATTGTTCAGTAAGAATTCGTCCGGGACTCCTAGCGCAAACACCTTCAAGCATAAAAACTGAATGACGGACCGAGTTTTGCCCTCCACCTACATTGACAAATGATTCATTATCACAACCTATCTTAAACGTTGTGGTAAGATTTGAAAAGGGCCCAAAAAACCACACCTATCTACTGTCATGCTCTCTCCAAACACAAAACATTCTCTTCTGGTATTTTGGTGACTACATTTTTATTCTGACCAAAATTACCACTTCCCTGTCCACAGCCAACTTCCAATACTCACTTCTGACTTCTGTGGCCAGCATGTGCTGCCTCCATAATTCTTTTCGGAAAATTATAGGCGGAATTAACTTATTTCCTCGTACAAGTTTTCAGTCTTCTGTAGAGTATTTACCTGCGACCTTACAATATAGTTGTAATGCTGCTTGCTAATTCTTTTAATTGAGCCATCATTCTGACACCACCTTCATCACTTCCATCAATTCCAGATGTTTTTTCACCTGCTGCACCAAAGTCCTCTCAACACCATACACTACAAGATCATTGATGCTCGCTATAATGCATTCATCAATTTCACATTCCCATTCATACTCAATCATCTACAAGAGACAATCGTGAAAGACTATCTGATCTACAGTTATCCTCACAGCAAAATATAAAACTTTAAAATTGTACTGAAGCAACTCTGCTAACAATCTTTTTAGCTGAGCTGTGGATTTTTTAAAGTCTTAATCCAAGATAAATATCGACAAGGGGATGGAAATCTGTTTTCATCAAGAATGGTCTATCCCTTAAATAATATCTGGACTTCTTTGCACTCTATACACTGACTAAGTATTCTTTTGCAATGACAGAGTATCTCCGTTCTGTTGCTCTTACGAACCTGGAAGCAATTCCAACAGTGGCATCAGCCTCACCATCTAATTATGTAAGAACAGTGCCTAACTCATACAAGCTTGCATCTACCTCCACACAACACAAATATATCCCTAAACATATGGATGCACTGCTGGTGCACAAAAAAGATAAAAATGATGCTTTCTTCAATTTCCACAAAACATTAATCAAACCAGGAAAACATAGAACCGATCTTCATCACAATCCCAAAACATTTGGTTAGGTTAGCAAAATCTTTCATGCAACTGGTGTAACATTTGCACAACACTAAGTACGAGAGCTACTGTTTCCTATTATTTGATGCTGGAGCTCTCGTAATGCTTTGATCCAAACTGGCATTAGGTTCGCTTCCAGAAATGTATTAACTCAACTACGTTGTCATTCTCTTTTACAGGTTTTGCAGAATTAAGATGTCATCTTGAAATTACACGACCCATGGGAAAACTTGAAATGTTTTGAGAAAGACAGCTGCAGTCAACTCCAAGAGAAAGAGCATTCTAAAAAATTGGAATACAGATTCAAGTGTAAAAAAAGCAGTCAAATGTTGTGATTCGGGGTCAGGTCTTGCTTGGTGAGACACTGCTCTTAAATCAAGTTTAGTGAACTAACTTCAACACCTTACTTGATGTATCTTCCATTCTGTTTAATGGAAAACTTTCTATCCATGTAGCATCATTCAGACTTCTGAAGTCTGCACACCTACTTAATTCACCTGATTTTGTATGGGTCAATGCAACAGGGGAAAGACAAAACGTGGCATCCACAGGCTCAAATACACCTTCATGCTCATACTTTGTGAAACGTTATGCTTTGTTGTGTAGTTCCTACTAATCCGTAGAATCTGTGCTTTGTTTTTGACAAAAAAAAGCAAGGGCTTGGTGCCAAGACTGGTTCTGGACACCCCCGTTGGATATGTTGGCCTATAGACCAGCTAGCTTACAGTTCCACCGTAAGTCACCTAACCTACCAGGGAGCGAATGGTTTCTAGCAACCACTGAACATGACAACTCTGACCCCTCAGGGATTGTGGAAACAGAGTAGAACCCGTCACTCAATCGCTCATGCTTACTTATTCTCAGAAAAGTATACAGAGAATACACAGTGGGATGTTTTCAATATATTTATTGTTCCAACATTATTTTTGTATAGAATACATTGGCTGCAATGATTATTAGACAGAAGCAGATTAAAGTGATTACAAGCACCAAAAGCGTGAATAGTAGATATAGTTCTACCATGGTGCTAAAACAATGTATATATGGAGGCATATAAAACAAGGCAGTAATTGAGTGTACTCCTTCAATGCCAACCCTACTCTAAGTGTACCTAGAGTGTGTAGGTGAAGAGCTAAGAATCCCCTCAAGGGAAGATCCAACCCAATTACCTGGTGGGAGGGAATGAAGGACCTAGTCTTGGTCATGAACTGGACACCCCTCGCGAGATGTCAGACCGCTGCATGGTGATTTCTCGACATGCAAGAACCTCTGGTGGCCGCGGACATTTGTAAATAGTGTGAAAAAAGACCTTATACATGATGTTCAGGGCAGTGGGATAGTGTGCGAAGCTAGATGTATAAACAAGTTTAGTTTCAGGGACACTAATCCAACATTGTCATGCATGCAAATATGTGCGAAACGTCACAGCTGAAAATGTTATTTGTGAGGACAATGTAAGAAATAAGCTGCTTCGCTACATGGGCCTAACTTGGGACAGCTTGTGTTTCACAGCCAACACATTTTGTTTGACTTTAATAACATGCGTGAAGATTTTAATTTTGCCGAAACTATGCCTAAAAGCTCACAATTTTTTTAACCATTGGTTATCATCCAGTGTATTGACTACAGCAACTCATCCTTAATTAAAATCGGATTAGAAAGACCAGGTTTAATTGTTGTGGGAAATTCTACCGGATGACACCACCCAAGAACATGGATTCCTTTCGTGTCCACATACACTTTTCCTCTTACACATCAGTTTAGAATTTCAATCCTTGCCCAGAAATATCCTAGGTGGTCTATACTGCCCTCAAAAGCCGATGTAGAACCATCAGTGGGTAGCAACATGCACTTGGACTACAACTCCTTGTATTTGGCAAAAGTGACTATGGTAATATGAGCAACCAAATCCACAAAAGGTTTCACCCATTGATATAGAGACAAACTAATATATTACTGATTCATTCATAGCGCTTATTACACCTCCAAAAATTCAGAGTCCTGTGGCCTGGGCTATGACAATAGATGCAGATGTTGTAGGACCCCTAATGCAGACTTCCTCCATCTAGCCTAGCTATGCCCTGTGGTGGCAATCCTAACAGTTCGTATCCAAAGAGATCTAGAGAATAACCAACCATGTGATCCACCTAGTCCATGTATGTACCTCAGGGGATATGGAAGGGACATACCAACAGGGGTTCAAAAATACACAATGCACTATAGCTGCTCCTGGCTAAGAGACTAGTTACATTGTCGTGTGGCTCCCAAGTATGTTAATTAAAGACTGCCTGCAGGATCTGATACATTGTAATAATTAAGATATTGATGTTTTCATTGAAATAGGCAGCAGGGCCAAGAGACAAAAGGCACTTTTATGCTCCTTTTTGATGGACAGGGACACAACGGATGACCCACAATCCCAAGAAATCGAAGAATAAAACGGGTATAAATGCTATACTGGACAAAAAACATGGCCTAGACAGAGAGGGCAGTAATGTTCAGTGAATCAAGTTTGAAAACTAGAGCCTAATCTATCTAACATGTATAGACACTGTAATTTGAATGTGTTAACACTGTTGAGCTGATTGCCATATTGTGCTGTATCTGGCTATGCATTAAAGATCTATCTGTGATGTTGGATATACCATGACTGCAATTTTGGGTAATAGTAAATCTAATAAAATAAAAATTTTTAAAAATGCCTCTCTCAGGCTCGCCTCCTGGCACCTGCCCTCATCATCCTTGCAGTCGTGCGAGAAGCAGGACAGGTATATAAAATGCAAATCTTCCTGCCCCATCTAGCGACCAAGTTTAGCACAAGGCTGGGACATGGAGGGCACACAAAGTTTAAAAAGGTTCAAATAGTGTAAATAAATTGTGGTACATGTATATAAATGCAGCATGTTCACCTTACCCGTGCACATGTACTTTGAGTACCAAATGAAGTGTGATAAACCACCAGCATGTAAAGGCAATCAGATCTAATGATCTACTATATCTTGATGTTTAAAGCCTTTCATACATGAAATAATAGTGATTACAATTTTTTTTATACTAATCGGTGTGGTGCTACACCCAAGCAATCTTGAGTGGGGTTACAATCAAGAACATATGCTGACCAAAAGTGAACCATATCTTATAAGCAAAAAGCTTACAAACATCCAGTTGGTTGCATTAGGAATCTGGATTTAATTCCAGTCTCTGAGTATATATATAGAGAGAAGGCAGACCAAAGATGCTGAATGTGACATGTCATTTATGAATTTAAATATAACTCAAACAAGTTGCCAATCAGTTAACCAGAATCCTATCTAGGATGTTAGATAGAAATTTGCTTCTATATGCTAAACTAAGCGAAAAAACTAGCATTTGTTTCCTGTAGTGTAAACCCAATATTCAACTTATCAGCACTTCTTCAAACAAGAATAACTCAGAACCAGATGCCCTAAAATTATGAAATGCTCTCATGAATGATTTATTTGGGTCAGCATTACTTGCATATTTTGTGTGCTTTTAAACTTACATAGTGCCATGTGAAGTTTTATTCAAAAGGCTTTGCAGATAACAAAAACTGTTTGATTAAAGGTAAAATACGGCTCAAAAACTCCACCAAAAAAGAAAGTCTGGATTACACAACATGGCTTAAAACTAAAATAAAAATTATTGGGTCCTCTAATAATGAGTGGAAACACGAATGGAGGAGATTGATCTGAAGCACAGGATTGTCTGACCAGAGAAATTATATTTATAACCACTTTATGCCTTTATATTTTTTGCCTTTAAAAAAACATTTTTGATTTTATTTTTTAATTAACATTACAATTTTCTGATATGTATTCTAGGATCAAAACAGAATAAACATCACAGTTCTGAATATGATCAAGATCCAATGATGGGAAAACTTTCAGCAGTCTCAGTACCTTCTTCTGCGGAGTGTTTGCTGCACCAGAAACACTCAAGCTCAGTGTTTATTTAAATAAATACTATCCATTCACAGAACCAGAGGGACAGACTTTCACTTATGAGCGAAGAACCTTCGTAGCCCGAGGATCCATTTCCAACATTCCGCTCTTGCTACGGCAATGCTCTGTATCCCAAATGAACAAGAAAAAGCTAACCGCTTTACGCACCAAATGAGTGGTAAATCCATAGAAAAAGAATGCAAATCCCTGCCGACCCAATCAGACTATTTGAATTTACACTAATACTATAAGATAATTTCTTATGATCATATAGAAACAGGGCTTGTAAGTCATTTGTACGTGTTAAGGTACAAGACGTTGACTTCTGAAGATAAAAATAAATGTAAATAAGCATATGCCACAATTGACTTACCTTGTTGTCTGTTTCACAATAAACAAGTGCCTCTTTGTAAAATTGTATAGCTTTCTCATAGTCTCGTTGTGCTGTGGAATGCTTTGCTATCCCTGCACAAATTTCAGCGGCTAATTGTTTCTGTGCAGAAACTGTATCGGGCTGCTCCATCTGAGCCCGCTTCAGTACCCTGGCTTGCAGTTCTCGAGCCTGTAAGACATTCAGACTGTGAGCATTGGTGCAACGGTAGAACAATAAATTTAATATATAGCATCATGAACAACATAGTTAGGAGCTAGACATGTAAACAATGAAAATTCTTCCACAATGTCGATTCCTTGGAACAATTCAAATATCCAGTAAGAAGGAATATGAAGACTCGGCAGTGGCTCTTGCAGTGGCTAAAATCTAAATCCACATATACTGGAAATCCTCCATGGTCCTGACCTACAAACATTGGTCCAACACCATGATGCAAATGGCACTCTATGAACGCTTGATGAAGAAGCTGAATGACCAACTGTTAATCTTCGAGGACATACGGCAACTGTACCTTAAGTACTTGCGATTTTCTTTGCTCTTGAGTCTTGCCTCCCATGCACCAAAAGCCTTAAAAAGGACAATCTTTCCCTCTTCTTTCACCATAAGCATGGCTCAGAAAGCTATGTACCACTTGTTTATATTGATTATTAGTACCTGTACTTGCCATGATTCTAATTTGATTATTGGATTGTACTTCACTTCCTCCTACCCCCACTCTTATCTGCAGCAAGGTGGGGTTATTTTCTAAGGTGTTTATCATTCATGATCTGTTGGACAGCCAGTAAGTTGGACTCTGTTCATGCGTAATTTATTATTTTGTACCTCACAATACATGAATACTGTAGGAAAGTCACTCTTTAAACATGGTCACCCCCAATTTTTACCCTATCACTGAAGCTTTTTGACAGAAAGTGCACTGGGTCCCTGCTAACCAGACCCACAGTGCCAGTGCTCTTTCCCTTAAAACAAGGTAAATCTTTAATTGTAACACAATTGGCCAGGCCTTTAGCACCCCTATAAGTCCCTAATAAATGGTACTCCTTTGGTATGTGTACTAAAGAGGGCTCCCTAAGGACTTCAGCATGTATCATGCCACCCCAAGGGACCCACATAAAAACAACATGCAGACTGCCATTGCAGGCTGCGTGAAATGGTTAGAAAACATGACATGGCACACTGCCTGTGTGCTATGCCCACAGACACTGCATGCAATAGATATAAGTCACACCTACAGCAGGCCTTCTAGCCCTAAGGCAGGGTGTGTGATATTACATGTTAGGATATATCTGCATGATCAGATATGCCCTGTGATGCCTAGTTCAATTACTGGATTTTGCAAGTGATCAGGGAAACCATCTTCAGGACATGTACTGGGCACTGGTCATTACAAGTTACCCAGGTACATGATTTTGGTATCAAACAACTTGTCTAAATAAATCTGTACTGTTGCAGTACTAGATTTATTATGACATGCAACCAGAGGGCACCCTAAAGGTGCTTTCTGAAAACCTACAAGTCCTCTAGTCTGCTGGCTGAATGGTATCTCCCAGCCTGCCACCACAGGTGTGTTTCGGACCCCTGTAGGTGAGCGCCTGTGATCTCAGAGGTCAGAAACAATGCCTGCTAAGCCGGAAGGTGAACAAGGGTGGAGCCCTTTGATATGCGACCCCGGCTTCCACCACACCTAGAGATGCCACCCCCTCTTCCTTGAGGCCCATTTGGCACAAGGACAGGCAGGACAATTAGATAGTCAAAAAGAGTGTTCACTCGCAGGCTAGTCAAACCCCTAAGGTGGGCTACCAAATGTGGCCGAGAAATAAAGCGTTTCCCAATCTTGTTTTGGTGAAACTAGGAACTCTGGGTCATGATTATGCCCACTCCTAGCAGAAAGTGGTAAAATAGGGGGTGTAGTCACCCCAGGGGTAAATAGTCTATTAGCTACTACCTTACACTACCCTTAAAGCCCAATAATTCAGTATTTAAGTGGCACCCTGATAGTAGGAACTCAGATTCAACTACTGTGAACCTACGAAGGATGAAGAAGGACAGACAGTGTGAGAACAGAGGACCTGCACCAAAGATTCGTGCCAAATCCTGCCAGACTACTTGCACCTCGACAAGCACAGAGATTGACGTGTCCAAAAGCTGCACATCCTCCACAAACTCTTGGAGGACTGTCCAGCCTCTCAACATCCAGCAAAGATCTCCCTTGAGGTCGAGGAGTCACTCCCCTGCCTCTGCAGGCACTGACCGCATCGGCCAAGTTCATAATTTTGCTGACCATCAGGTCCACGGAGGGAGCAACTCGCCAGGAGAAGGCTACTGAGAGTCGAGGTGGTCACAGAGTCCAGGAGGTCAGCCCTGTTGCTTCATCAAGTCTTGAGACGTTGAGCTTTCCCTGAGCCTCCCTGCACCAATACCTGGGGTACTGGAGCCCTTACAACTACCAAGGTTTGTTGTGTGTCCAGTCCAGGCACCACGTACGCCAACTCCAATCTGCCGATGAGGTCATCACAAAGGGTAGCCCTGCAGTCTTTTTTCTTCCCCTTTCCATGTCTCCGAAACACAGTGAAAGCCTGTAATGGCAGCAACAGACAAAATACCTCTGCACCCGAGCCCCCAAGTCCAGTTTCCCATCAACAAACGGGGGCCCTGTGCTCCAGAGCCCCTCAAGACCAGAGCCTCTCCCTTTGGGTTCAGCTGGACTTGTCCCCAAATCCCCACTTCGAGCCTTTCTTTCCACAGGGACTTCTCCATAGACTTTAACAGGTAGCATTTGAGGCTATCATTGCAACCAGTACCTCAGCACTTGCACACGAGGGTACGTGAATCCAAACTGCTGGTGATTCTATCGACCTTGGCCCCTAAGTACTTTAAATCCAAGAAAGTAACCCTGGGAATCATTTGTAAGCACACCTATGCAGTGAATGTTTGTTCCATACGAGAACATTACCATGTTCGAGGCTCATACCTCAAAACTGTTATTCATCTGTATTTTGCTATATCTACACAAGCCTACAACTCCAAAAGTACTTACCTGATTCCGATGATATTTATTGGGGTCTTAAATTATATCAAAATTAATGTTATTTTTTCTAACTTGGGCTCAAATTTCTTCTTCAGTGTGAGTCTCATGGGGGAATGGGGGGGGGGGGGTGGATATAGCTACCCTGGCTGCCTGGCCCAGTAACCTGGAGAAGTACAGATAAAAGCCACATATCAATGGAGTTGAAGTAAAAGCACTGAGAGATATAGCTGCAAATGTCAGCATGGCGACTGAAAATCTGATATCCCCAGAGCAGTACATAACTGGACAAATGTATCCTATGCAGTTATCAATGTCGTTAACATCGTCAAGGCTCATCCCATGGCTATGGTGGCCTTGGAATGGGGAGGGGTTGTAGGCCAAAAGAAGGTGGTCATATACTCTGCAATTCCACAAGAATGTCTGGTAGGTAATGATCTGGCAATTTCAGCTTGATAAGATGAGAACAAACTAAATTGAACACCGCTCGCTGTAACATATTCTAGGTTTCTGTGCATTAAGGTGTGCTCCACTATTTGTGTGTGATTCTAGCGCGGGGAGGCTGGCAGAAACCGCTCAAAGAGCCTAAACTGGACATTGAGGATTATGTGCTTGGGCTTCATTCAAGAATGGAAGAGTACATGAGTAAAGCAAACAAAAACCTTGAGGCAAGCCAAGAGCAATGGTTTGACCAAAAGACTGCACTGGTGCATGGGTTTCAGCCAGGGCAGAAGGAAAGGGCTTTGCAGCCTTTGGCACCAAGGTGCCTCCAGGACAAATGGAGAGGTCCCTATCCTAGAAAGAAAAGGAGAGGTCACCTACTTGGTTGACCTATGCACTTGCAGGAGCCCTAACAGGGTCCTCCATGTAAACAGTCTAAAACCTTTTCACAACAGGGATGATTTGACCATGCTGATGGTTAGGGATGAGGATCATGAAAAAGAGAGTGAACCTCTCCCGACCTCCTCCCTCAAAACCCTAAAGATGGGCCAGTTGAAGGAGCCCTCACCTCAGACACCCTCTCTGCCCAACAGCAAACTGACTGCAGGCACGTCCTGGGGTAGTACGCTGAGTTATTTACCTAAACCCCAGGTCAGAAAAACTGGTGTACCCATGATGTGGACACTGGGGACAGTCAACCTGCCAAAAATAATACTTACAGTCTGACCAAATTAAAGCATCAGGGCTGAAGTCAGCAAGATGCTGGATCTAGAGGTGACTGGACCCTCTGAAAGTCCTGGGGCCAGCCCAGTGGTCTTAGTCCCTAAACCTCATTCCAAGGGTGATAAACTAGAGCTGGGGTTTTGTGTGGACTATACAGGTCTCAATGCTGTCACTAAGACAGATGCACACCCTATCCCAAGAGCGGATCAACTGATTGGCAGGTTGGGTGTAGCCACATTTCTCAGTAATTTTGATTTAAAATCAGGGTACTGGCAGATTGGTCTAACCCCTGGAAGAAAAGAGAATTAAGCATCCTCGACCCCAGGTGGGCATTACCAGTTTACTGTGTTGCCCTTTGGATTAAAGGATGCCCTTGCAACCTTCCAAAGATTGATGAATAAAGTCCTTGCTGGGTTGCAGTCCTTCAGTGAAGCATATCTTGATGATATTGCTGTCTATAGCTCCACTTGGCAGAATCAACTGATCCACCTTGGAAAGGTCCTTGAGGCTCTATAGCATGCAGGTCTCACTATCAAGGCAAGCAAGTGCCAGAAAAGACAGGGCTCTGCTGTATACTTGCGCCACCTTGTAGGTGGAGGCCAGTTTCAAACCTTACAGCACAAGATCAAAATTATTTTGGAACGGGCCTTCTAGTGTCTTTGAGAATCCTGGGCTCTGTGCAATCAGTGAACTTCAATAGCACCACCAAGGTGGCTCAACTGCTAGCTGCCCATCTCCCCTTCTGCCTATTCCGACAGTACTTCATGTTGATTTATCAACTTTACATTTATGATGGCTGACCCTCAGCAGATGAGTGAGACAACAAAGGGAAGGAAGGTATAAAGGGATTTGTTGGTTTGTGACCTTTGGCATTGAAATAAGACATCTCACTAGTATCTTATTTGTCTCCCGAGGCCTTGTATCCTATTTTTTCAAAATTCTTCAGGAAGACTAGCAAGTAAGACGAATATTTGGCAAATGACATACACAAGTAGTGACCTGCTTAAGTAGTGAGTTACAGGAATGTAAACATAGAAACAGTTAAAAATATTAAAAATATTATTTTCCTCTGCACATGAGAGTGTCCTACAGCATAGTTTCAGGGATCCTCAAAGAGACCCGTGACTCAGGGAAAAGGACCATCCTATCAATGGAAGCCCGAGAGTAAACAATTCTGAAAATATGTCTTTAAGTAGCACTCTTTCTGAGAGAAGATGCACTTGGTTTAGAAAGGTGCGATTTATCAAATGTTGAAATCCGTTTCTTTCACCTGTCAAAGGGTTGATTTTGGCAGGTCTGTGCAGCAGAGTTCAAGCTGCGACTGTCAGGCTACACAGGAAGCAATGTTTTCACTGCCACTGTAGTGAATCCCATAAAAGGAAATGTAGTCCACAAGTGGCATTTAACTTCTGAGTCATATAATATGGTCTCACAGGAAAGTTAAATATGCCAATCCGGATGGAATCCAATTTTGATATGCATTAGGGGTCAAAGCATGAACATCGCAAACCGCAAAGCAAAGTCCTGGTGTTAGAAGTCAAGATTACCAGCAGGTGAGTGTCCCCCCTCAAAAAAAAAAAAAAACTGGGCATGAGCACCCATAAAGGGATCACTTTAAAAAAGCTTTGAAGAAAGAAACTCTGTGTTTAGGTTAAAAAGGACACAACTCCGGGGTGGTATTGCTTGGCTATATATTCTAAGGTAAGGAATCTGTGGCTAAATAGAGTCTCTACCAGATGAGACATTACTGAAAGTTACTTGTTCTTCTCTGCTCCTACAAGAGTGTCAATAGCGATTTTATTTTTTGACTAGGTCATGCTCACCTACAGATCACTCAAGAAGGACTCCTCACTTACACTGCATGTTTTTGGGCCATGCAGGCACTCCCCTTCCCTTATTGGCGAATGTACTTTTGAACTGCAGGGACCCACCTAACATCAACGTAAAAAAAATATAGAGGGCACTGCTAATATAGCTATATACCTGTCTAAAATAATTCATCAAATGTGATACTTAACATCTTTGTACATTTAAACAATTTCTTCTGCATTGAACAAAAGCGCCAAAGAAGTATAACAGTGCCATGCTAACAGTCTGTTTTCTTAAAAAAAACGTAACCAATTGGATACTGTTTTCTTTAGCTTTGCTAGATTCCGGTCTACAGGTTAACTTACACACTATCCCCCCATCCAAATGACAGACTCACATGTCAACCGCTCCAATTAACTCAAATGCCGCTATACTAATCTGCCACTAATCTCTTTTGGGTTCCGGAGTAGCGTGCTACTTGCCGAAAAACACTTTGACGCCTAATTACGGTAGTAAGCACTATATAAATACAATTACAATTACCTATGGCAGAAAGTCAAGGAAATGTTAGAATTTAATGAGGAGCAAGAGTTTGAAATGGTGGGTGCCTAGACCAGCCATGAAATTATTTTCCCCTCCCCTCTAATAAACGTGGAGTAAATCCTTCGGTAACATACTTTCTAGTGGATACTTTAACAGCTCTCTCCTTACCACTTGAATTCACGATTGTGTGAGACTGATCCAGAAACATTATACAGGAATTGCCCCCTAGAAAAGTCACTAGATTAATCTGCGCTTAATCTTGTGGTAGTTTGGTAGGAAAGCAGTCAGGCTTAATTTACAGTAATAAAGTGAAAACACAACACAGGAAAAATCACAAACCAGGAGGTTTTTGCGTCTTGGAGGCATTCTCATATAACATACAAGGGCCGGTCTCAGATTAGCATCAGGAGCGTACTGGCGAGCAGCAGGAGGATAGCAGTGGTGATACTTCGGTAGGTTTAAAAACACTGTTTCCACTCCATGTCATATACAGAGAATGGCTAAAAACATAACAGAACAGGGACTTAACTTCCTGTTTAAATGATATTTTCAATGAAACAGGACACTCAAGAGAAATGGGAATAATAACTTAATAGAGCCTCACGCGAAACACAGAAGCACAAGGATTTTTCTGCTTCCTAACAAGTTTTGTAAATGGAGGCTGAGACAGAAGTATTACCGGCGATAAGGTAGGGATGGTTAGTGAACGTGTTTTCGATATACATCATTAATATACTGGAAATTGGCCTGTTTCTGTACATTTATGGAATGTCCCGATTGTGTTTTTTCCCAAATTGTAGATATAATAAGTATAAAGAGAAACCTACAGGCACAAACCTATTTTGCATTATACTGTGATTAATTGCGTAATAATTGTGATAAAAAGAAAAAAAATGGCGTAATATGCACTAAAGGTTTCGGCTTCACTTAATATTGTGTCACGGTTTGGGTAAATAATTTGAAGTTTGCACATACATATATATATGGGAGTCAATTGACAAATCACAATATAAAGGATTGCATAAGAGATTGAATTTCCTGTGCATTCAGCATAATAACAACGAGCATGATAGCCAAATAACAATGACAATGATAAAATGGTTACTGTGACTGAACCATGAGTAAGAACAACTTTTAAATTTGCGCTTATCCCAATGGATCTCATGCATGGTTTGTCACAACTTAACTTCGCTCACAATCACACCAGTTCAAATATTAATAGAGTAAAACACTGACCAGTGTCACTATATTGTAAGTGGAAGTATACAGTAATCAATACATTATACCACATGATTATATATTTCCATGTACTTTAGCCCTGATGAAGTTGCGGGATTGATTCCCAGAGGCGACGAAACACGTGTTGGCTAAGAACGGCTAAGGACGTAAAAGAAAATAAATAACAGATGAACAAAACAATTCGTGAAATCTTGAGACATTACTGTTAATTACAATCTGGCACATGCATCAACAATGCCATTTGCGATTCCTTAATAGCGAAAAATAAGGATTCGCTAATAAGGAATAGCAAAAGGCTATGCATGTAGAAATCGCTTACAAAATAGCGATTTCTAAACATTCCTTAATTGCTACTCGCAAATTGCGAGTCGCAATTAAGGAATACCTCCCCATTGATTCCTATGGGCCTAGAGGCCCATAGGAATGAATGGGAGGACTTTCTCAATTTGCTAATCTCAATTAGAGAATCGCAAATTGCTCATGCTATTTCAAGGGTGCCAGGGCGTCAAAAAGACACCCTGTTGCACCCCTGAAATCTGCATATGAATACATCTTGCACACACACATGCCCCAAGGGCATGTGTGTGTGTAAAATGGAACTTTGAAAAATGCACTTTAGTGCATTTTTCAAAGTTTTTGCAAATTACCATGAAGTTCAACTTCATGGTAATTTGCTCCCCCTATTAGCGAAATCGCTAATTTTTAAACTTTCATGCATTGCATTTAAGGAATCTCAATTTGGGATTCCTTAAATGCAATCGTAATTTAAGGAATCGCTATTTAGAGATTCCATAAATAGCGATTTTTGCATTTGGGAGGATGCATCCCAAATGCAAAAATACCGGTCGCAAAGGGGCAGATTCTGCTAATCTGCCCGTTTGCGAGCAGTTTTCTCGTTGATGCATGTGGCCCAATATGTTGATATTAGCATGTGCTGGCGGGGGGAAATCACAAACCAGGAGGCGCAATCCTGGGTTATTTTTCCTATTTATCTTGAGTGCTATAAGTACCTGTAGAATCAAATGATATGATGCAATCGTTTTTTGTTATCTTTTCTCTACGTTATTTGTTAGTAGTACTTGTAGAACCAATTTATATTTGCATTGGTTTCCAAACAGATAAAGAAATTGATCTATACATGGGAATTCACTGAATGCAGTTGGATATTGGTCAAGTTATGTTATGCCTGAGGATCCACTTTTAATATTGAGAAAGTATGGAATTTTTACTCTCTGGATGGGTAGGAATGGTTTGAATTGTGAGGATATGGCTGTGTCTCTTTGAAATTGAGTTAGAGCTTGTAAGGAGCTCCTATTTCCTTCTGCATGCTTTTGTAATTATTAATGAATGTAGAGTCTAAGTAAAATATATCTTTTTGATATAAAAAAAAGAATCAATAGAATTGTTCTGATATATGATTCTTTATATTTTGAGAATTATTCAGTTTTTCAAATTATTGGGAGAAGCTGTTTTTGTGTGTTATTGTATATGTAATTTCCCCTGGGTTGCTTCTCCATATTTATTTTTCAAGGGCCTTCTCTTTTGTCCTTTACAGGCAATAAAGCCTACACATGGATTACTGGTTAAAATTTAAAAAGAAAGGTTTAGGCCAGTTAAAAAGGCTATTTTGACAGATCAAATTTGCAGTTTAAAACTACCACAGGCAGGCTACATATGGTGCCCCTTATTTTAGTTGTGTCACAGCCGCCTTATCTTCAAAGGTGGACAATAAAAGTAAACATATACAGTCCAATTTTCCATGACATTAATGAGAGTGATACTCCGGTAGTAAGACTCACCCACCATAAAGGTCCAGAACTGTGTGATCAAAAAGCGAAATTTTGCAACACCGATACAGAGCTGTATACTGGCACCTCTACAGCATGCTGACGTTAGTTTACAACAAAACCTTATGCACTCTAAGATGCAGAGCTTCAGTGACCGGCTAAAATCGTAACACTGTACACACTCTAGCATGGAACCTTATTTCACCTCCAAGTTCACTCCACAGAACGAGGAAGGATGGTGAGAAATCTGCGGTTAGAGTATCCACAGGAAGTAGCGTTACCAAAAGGTAAATACATTTTTGTTCTAATGGATACTTCTAACTACAAAATCCTCACCTTTTAAATAGATACCAAAACACTATCTCTTAAAAGAAGTAGGGTCTAAGGAGTGGATTCAACAACCAGGAAATCCTGCAGGACTGAGCAGCCAAAATGTCCCTAGCTGCAGACCTCAGAGTCAAGCCAGTATTGCCTGGTGGAGGAGTTTACGAATGCTCATGTAGTCACTTGGCAGATGTTAAGAACTAGAACACCCCTGCCCAAGGCCAAAGTGGTGGCCTTAGCTCTGGTAGAATGGGTCTTAAGCTGAAGGCTTCTTTTTGGCCAAGGCATAGCACAACATTATGCAAAACATGACCCATTTGGGAAAAAAGGTTTGCTTCTATACTCGTTAGCCCGATCGATCTAAAAATGGGGTCACTTGGGGTCCAACTAGTGTTGCCTTTCCTTCTCCGTAAATTGATGTTCTGGAGAGAAGAAAACGAGGAGCCTGGTGGATTATGTTCTACAGAGAACAGCAACACCACATTTGACAGAAAAGATGCTAGGCATAAGCACTACTTTGTCCAGAAAGAAAGTGGTATGTGCTTGTTGCATTGACAGTGTCTGCAGTTTATCAACATGGTGCAGAGTAGTCATTAAAATGAGGAAGACTGTATTGAGGATCAAGAGCCTCAAACAAAAGCTGTGCATTGGCTTGAAGGGTGTGCACATTACAAAAAAACATAAGAACCAAATTAAGGCCCCACACCAGGTGCAAATGCTACTCATGGTCGCTAGATGTCTGCTGAGCTTCACCGCTCTGCATTCAGGGACTGAGGCAGAGGGTTGATGGGGAAATACACTGTGGCTGCCCCAGCCCTTCTGGCACAGCATGAATGAACCAACATTGACTTGTTTAATTCCAGTATCCCATGGAGGTCGTGTTGGTTGCCAGAATTTACACAGGGTTGCCCTTGATGGAAAGCAGCAAAGCCTTGAGAGAGCTGGATGGCAAGCAGCACCAGAAGACTGATGTTGTGATTCTGATCCAGCATAGACCAGAGGCCTCTGGTCTAAATTAAATTCATTTTGCCTCCTTAGCCTAGAGCTAATGAATCCATAACCAATGTGAGTGCTAGATTGGATAGGGAGAACAGCTTGCCGCAAGTCAGGCTGGGCTCACATAATCCACCTCTGAAGCTCCCAGACAGCCTCGTCTGACAAATGGGTGTTGTCCAAGAGACATCCCAAATCCCTGAGTCCATTGAAGGTGGTACATATGCCAATGGGCATGAGGCATTCGCAGGATGCACAAGGCTAGTAGAGCAAGAAGACTCATAACCTTCTGGGATGGAATACAGGTCAAGCCCAAAACACTGGGATCATATCTTTAATGTTTGGGACTTACTGCGGGTGGTGGAAAAGATTTGAGTGCAACAGTGTTCAAAAAAGGGAACACTCTGCACAGGCCAAAGGTGGGATTTTGACTCCTTGATAGAGAGTCCCAGAAAAGATTAGGTTACTTACCCTGTAAGGCTCTGTTCTTGGCAAGTACTGCTGTAGATTCACATGCTTTGCATACTCCTGCTATCTAGTGTTGGGTCCAGATGTGTGCAAGTTGCTTTTCTTCGAAGAAGTCTTTTGAGTCACGAGGTAAAGCAACTTCTCCTCTTGGTGATAATGCACATGGACATCAACTCCATTGTTAGATTGTTTTACTGCAGGCAGGTGAGAATGGAGAGTAAGTAAGTGTCAGTAAAGAGATGCCCATGTGTATGGAAATGTAAAAGAACTGCAACGGCCACAGGTGTCCGGGGAGGACGGTGGAAGCATTTGAATCTACAGCACTATACGCCAAGAACAGATGCTTACAGCGTAAGTAACATAATCCTTTCAAGGCATGTGTGGCTGTAGATACATAAACTTTGCATAGCCTGTAGATTAATGCCCTCAAAAAGCAGTGATTAACCTGTGGGTGTACCAGTTGCTTAAGAAAGTATACATAGCAATGCCTGGCCTACATTAGCTTTTTGGCGTGCTAAACATCCACACAATAATGTTTAGTGAAAGGTTGTATTGTAGACCATGTCGCTGCCTTACATATATAAGCCAGTGGGATATTGCCCAGGAAAGCCACGGAAGTCCCCATTTTATGAGTAGAATGTACTGTAGGGGGGGTAAGTTAAGTCCTTTTGGCTTTAACATAAAATGTCTGAATACATTTAACTATCCAGCTGTAATGCCTGATTTGGATATGGGTTTTCTTTTATGAGGGGGACAAAAAGCAATAAAGAGCTGCTTAGTTTTGTGAAAGCCTTTAGTTCTGTCAATGTAGTACATAAGGGCTCTTTTAACATCTAATGTATGGAGAGCCCTTTCCGCAACGGAGTCTGTTTGAGGAAAGAACACAGGTAACTCAACTAATTGATTAAGGTAGAAATGAAAGACCAGCTTTGGAAGGAATTTTGGGTTGGTGAGAAGGACCACACTAGCTCTGTTACGCTGGAAAGGATTTTATGAGGTCAGTGCCTGAGCTCACTAACACGTCTGAGTGAAGTGATAGCAATTAAAAATCAGACCTTCCAAGAGCAGTTTTGTAGTGGTTCAAATGGTGGACCCGATAAGTCTTGTGAGAACAATGATAAGATTCCAGGTAGGTGCAGGGGGGGGGGGGGTGAGCACTCTCTTAAGACCTTCAATACAATAAAGGCTTTTATGACTGGTACTTTGAACAAAGAAATGTGTTGTCTATTTTGCAAATGTGCAGCCACTGCAGCCAGATGGAACCATATTGATTTGAATGCAAGACCAGAGAGTTGTAGCTGTAGAAGATAGGAATATGCTACTTACCAGTATGCATCTGTTCTTGGCATGTAGAGCTGCAGATCTACACACTGTGCATAGATCGCCATCTGGTGTTGGGCCCGGATGTTTGCACTTGTTTTTGTCTTGGAAAGTCTTTGGAAGTCACAAGGTATGTGACTCCTCCCTTGGATCATAGTGTGCATGGGCTTCGGCTCCATCCTCAGATTGTTTTTTGCCAGCAGGGAAATGATGGAGCTTAGTAAGAAACAGGAAAAAAGCCCATGTGGTGTATTTAAGTAAGATAATACTGGAACAAATAAAGGTAGCCGGGGAGGCGGGTGGGCGTGTGTAGATCTGCAGCTCTACATGCCAAGAACAGATGCATACTGGTAAGTAGCATATTCCGTTCGAGGCATATGAGCTGCAGATTACACACTGTGCATAGATTGTAAAGCAGTATCCAGCCCTAGCGTCGACTACCAGTATCTGTTGCAATAGTTTGAAATAGTGTTTTGAGTACAGCCTGGCCCACACTAGCCTATTGTTTAGTTTGCACATCAACACAGTAGTGTTTAGTGAATGTGTGTGGTGTAGACCATGTAGCTGCTCTGCAGATATCATCTAAAGGAATGTTTCTTAAAAATGCCATTGAAGCCCGTATCTTTTGTGTAGAGTGGGATTTAGGAGGAACAGATAATGTACGTTTTGCTTTATGGTAACAAATCTGTATGCATTTGACAATCCACCTAGCTATCCCAGATTTTGATATGGGGTTGCCTTTGTGTGGTGGTGAGAAAGACACAAATAATTGTTTGGTCTTACGAAAGGGTTTTGTTCTCTCTATGTAGTATAGTAGTGCTCTTTTGACATCTAAGGTGTGAAGAGCTCTTTCTGCAACTGTTTGTGGCTGTGAGAAGAATACAGGCAGCTCTACAGATTGATTGTGGTGGAAGGGAGAAATGACTTTAGGGAGGAATTTAGGATTGGTCCGGAGAACATCTGGAGAAAGGTTTCTTGAATGGTTAGTGCTTGTAGTTCACTAACTCTTCGTAGAGAAGTAATGGCTTTGAGGAAAGCAGTTTTCCATGTTAAGAATTGTAGCTCACATTTATGTAGCGGTTCAAATGGCGGCCCCATTAGTCTTGTGAGAACGCTGTTCAAATTCCACACAGGGGTAGGTGGTACTTATTCTTTTGAGTTCTTCCATGAAGGCCTTTATGGCAGGTACTCTGAAAAGTGAGAGGTGTTCTCTATTTTTTAGATATGCTGCTATGGCAGCCAGATGCAATCTGATGGAGGTATAGGCTAGGTTGCATCTTTGGAGGTGTAGTAAGTAGCCTATGAGGTGTTGGATAGACGCATCTAGGGGATTAGTGTTCTTGTTATGGCTCTTTTCCATTTGGCTGCACAGCATGCTCTAGTGGTAGGCCGTCTAGCTTCTTTGATGACGTTCATACAGTCAGGAGGAATGTTAAGGTAACCGAATTCTAGGATTTCAGGAGCCAGATCGCTAGGTTGAGCTGAGATAAGTCTGGGTGTTGGATCTCTCCATGGTTCTGGGTTGAGAGGCGTGGAGAGAGGTGTAGTTTTTGGTGCGGAACTACTGAGAGTTCCAGCAGTGTGGTGTACCATGGCTGTCTGGCCCAAGTTGGAGCAACTAGGATGAGCGTTAATGAGTGTTGCTGTAGTTTGCGCACCACTAGTGGAATGAGTGGGAGAGGCGGAAAAGCATACGCAAATCTCCCTGACCAGTTCATCCATATCGCATTGCCTTTGGACAATAGGTGAGGATACCTGGCGGCGAAGTTTGGGCATTTGGCGTTTTCTTGGGTGGCGAAGAGGTCTATCTGTGGTTGCCCCCAAGTCTGAAAAAATGGTTGAAGAACTTGTGGATGAAGTTCCCACTCGTGGATTTGTTCTGTTTGACGACTCAAGAGGTCGGCTATTGTGTTTTGGACTCCCGGGACATGTTGGGCTAGGAGAAAAATGTTCTGAGGTATAGCCCACCTCCATATGCTCTGTGCAAGTTGAGAGAGCTGCAGAGAGTGTGTCCCGCCTTGTTTTTGGATGTAATACATGGCTGTCATGTTGTTGTGCGGACTAAGACAGTCTTGCCGGATATACGTTTTTGAAATGCTTTTAGGGCTAGGAAGATGGCTAGTAACTCCAAATGGTTGATGTGGAGTAGTTTTTGTTGAGGTGTCCACCTGCCCTGCATGGTGTGATGTAGTAGGTGAGCTCCCCAGCCGGGGAGCGATGCGTCCGCTGTCATGACTATTTGAGGAACTGGCTCGAGGAACGGTCGCCCTTTGGAAAGGTACTTGGTGCCCCACCACTGCAGAGAGTGATGGGTACGACCGTCTACCAACACCAGATCTGTTAGCTGACCTTGAGCCTGGTTCTATTGGCATGCTAAGCACTCTTGGAGAGGACGCAACTGGAGTCTTGCATGAGGCACTATGAATATGCAAGAGGCCATCATTCCTCTGAGTTGAATGAACACTCGAGCTGGAAGAGAGTGCTGCGGTTGGAATCTGGTGAGAAGAGCTTGGATGCTTGCTATCTAGGCGGGACTTGGATAGGCGAGCGCTCTTGAGGCGTCTATTGTGGCACCGAGGTATTGTAGCGTGTGGGACGGTTGGAGCTGGGACTTGGCGTGATTTATTGTGAATGACCGGTTGTCAAGTTGTTGAATAGTGGCGTGAGTGTGTTGTACACACTGAATGTACGATTTGGCTTTTATGAGCCAGTCGTCTAGGTATGGGAAGACATGTATGTTTTGTTTCTTAGATGTGCTGCCACTACTGCTAGGCACTTGGTGAACACTCTTGGTTCTGTGGTGACTCCGAATGGGAGCACCTTGAATTGATAGTGCTGACCGTCTACTATGAATCTTAAATATTTTCTGTGAGCGCTGTGAATAGGAATGTGGAAATAGGCGTCCTTGAGGTCTAGAGTAGCAAGGAAGTCGCCCTGGGAAAGCAGAGGGAGGACCTGCTGAAGTGTGACCGTGTGGAAATGGTCTGAATGTATGTATATGTTTAGAGGTCTGAGGTCTAAAATAGGCCTTAGAGATCCGTCCCTTTTTGGTATGAGGAAATAGAGGGAGTAGACTCCCTTGTTTTGTTGGTGCAGGGGAACTGGTTCTATTGCACTCTTTTGTAGGAGGGAGATTACCTCCTACTTTAAAAGTGACAGATGTTCTTGTCACATTGGACGGTGTTTGGATGGGATGTTTGGGGGGGGTAGATGTTAGTTCGAGACAGTAGCCTGATTGAATTATTTCGTGGACCCACCTGTCTGAAGTGATGTTTATCCAGGCAGGGAGAAATTGGTGGAGTCTTCCCCCGACTGAAGTGGAATAGTCAGGGGGAAGTGGAGGAAAGTCATGGGGTAGGTGTGGAGGCAGAGCGGGAGTCGTTATTTTTGCCTCTGCCTTTGCTGTTATTCCCCCTGCAACCGCCCCTTTGGTAACCTCTAGCAAAGGTGGATTGTGTGGGAGCTTTGTAAGAGGTGGAAGGGCTATCCCAGGAGTAGCCTTGATGGGTGCTTCTTAAGGATGAGCGACGAAAGGATCGTCTGGGAGCTTGCGATTGCAAGGCTCCCATAGATTTGGCGGTGTCTGTATCCTTTTTCATTTTTTCGAGGGATACGTCTACGTTGGGCCCAAATAAGTGTTGCTCATCAAAAGGTTGGTTGAGTATAGAACTCTGTACTTCTGGTTTAAAACCTTATATCCGTAACCAGGCATGCCTGCGCAAAACAACACTGGTGTTGATTGCCCTTGAGGCGGTGTCTGCTGCATCTAGGGCACAGCGAATGGAGGTATTGGTGATGGTCTTACCCTCATGGATTAGTTCACTGGCCCTGTTTTTGTATTTGTCAGGGAGGTGCTGCATTATGGACTCAAGTTTGTTATAATGTGCCCTGTCATATCTGGTTAGGAGCGCTTGGGTCTTAGTAATGCACCACATATTTGCTCCCTGTGACGCAGAGTGTTTGCTAGGGGCGTCTAGGAGTTTGGATTCCTTGTCTGGTGGTGGTGCCTGACGTTTGGGAATTTGCACTCATCCTGGAGACTACTAGGGAGTCCAGTGGTGCAGGCCCTTAATGTATACTGGGTCAGTAGGGGCAGCTTTATATTTCTTCTCTATTCTTGGGTTAATGACCCGAACCCTGACTGGGTCTTTAAATATTTCTGCTGTGTGCTTAATGACCCCTTTAAGCATAGGCAGTGTTGCGGTGGTCCTTTGTGTGATGTCAATGGTATCCATAAGGAACTCCTCATCTCCTGGTTCTGTATGCAATGCCACCCCGTGGTATTGGGCAGCTCATTGAAGGAGCTGGTTGAACCCGATATTGTCCTCTGGGGGGGAAGGCCTGGAGTGATAAATATAGTCTTGTGGGGTGTAAGGGACATCTGGGACACTATAATCATCCCAGGGGTCAGGGGAGCCAGTAGGGGTAGGGTTCCCAAGGGGTTGATCATCCACACCTCCTTCTGCATCGTCTGATGTGTTATCATCATCTATTGGGGTAGGTGATGGTGTGGGAGATCGGTGTGGTGGGAGAGGAGGAGGAGGAGGAGGAAGAGGATGAGGAGGAGGAAGAGGAGAAGGAATCCTTAACGGAGAGGTGGCAAAGTCTCTTTTCTTTGGTGGTGGACCAGGCACAGGCATGTGTAGTGGTCTTTTTTTGATACTGAGCATTAAATGACCAGTCTTAGGATCCTTCATTAGAGGTTTTTGTGTTGGAAACAGTTAATCTGTGGGAGACAGATCAGTCGGTGCTGAGGGCTTCGGTGCCGTAAGTTTTTTGGGCGTCGCCTCAATAGCGGTTTTAGGCTTGGAAACATGTGGTTTTGAAGTGTCTTTGGGAGTTGGAACCGGGTGCTGTTTTTTCGGTTCCAAGGTTTTCGGTTTGGAAGTATCAGGGCCTTTCGGTGGGCGGCTTTTAGTCGGCTCCGAGGGTGTTGTCGGTGCCGAAGAGCTGGTGTTGACTTTCGACGCCGAGTGCTTCGATGTGGGAACAGCGGTCGGTGTGGATGATGTCGAAGACGCCTTTTTCTTCGGTGCCGGAGTTGGCTTGTCGGTACCGAGGGTAGACTGACTCAAGCCCAAAGTCGCCTAAAGGCTTTGCAGGCTTCTTTACCGGGCCTGAAGGCGGGGCATGGGAAGCAGTGTCTCGGCGTGCACCTGGGCCCGAAGGTGGAGGTGGTACCGAATCCTTTTTTGACAGTGTGGAGGGGGTGGGTGGGTCGGGGTCGACGTATGTACTCACGGCCCTTGGAGCTGGAGTGATGTCTTCGACATCTGAATCGTCTGCTTCGGAGGAGCGGATGATGGCTTCGTCGACTCAAACATGCTCCGGAACATCGACGCCCTCTTGGAAGATGTCGTCGGGGATCGAAGATGATGAGCGCGCCATTGTTCTTCGAGCTAGTCAGTCCCGGATGGTCTTTTTGGAGCGGAAGGAGGCACAAGCTGGACAGTCCCTGGCCTCGTGCTCCGGTGAGAGGCAGGCGTTGCACACCTCATGTAGGTCGGTGTGGGGAAACTTCGACCCACATCGAGAACACTTTTTAAATGGCGTCCTTTCCATGAGCCGGAGATGAGGCCCTGGTAGGCCCGAAGGCCTTCGTCGATGACCGGAATCGAAGACTTCGAGTGGAAGGGCGAGAGTGGTTGGAAACACGATCGAAACAATACCGTCCAGATGGGAAGTATTGCGCGTCGAAGAGAAACCGTTAACGGTTCCGAGCTGGAACGCGAGAACACATCCGAGCCCGATGGCGGAAAAAAACAATCCGAGGATGGAGCCGAAGCCCATGCGCACTATGATCCAAGGGAGGAGTCACATACCTCGTGACTGCCAAAGACTTTCCAAGACAAAAACAAGTGCAAACATCCGGGCCCAACACCAGATGGCGATCTATGCACAGTGAGTAATCTGCAGCTCATATGCCTCGAACACAATGTGTTTCTTTTGTATTGAGTCATCAAATGGATTGATAGGACAATAGCAGACGGATATTTTCCATTTGGCTCCATAGCATGCTCTAGTGCTCTGCCTATGAGCTTCTTTGAGAATGGTTATACATTCAGGTGGAAGATTGAGATAACCAAATTCTATGATCTCAGGAGCCAAATCGCTGGGTTGAGTTCCCCTTGAAGTTGGGTGCCTGATTTCTCCAAGGTTCTAAGTGAGAAAGTCCAGGTTGAAAGGACACTTCTCATGGGGAACTACTGACAGTTCGAGTAGTGTTGTGAATGAGGACTCTTGGGCCCATGAGATTCCGAACCAGAAACAGAAGAGGGAGATGTGGAAAAGCATCGGCAAATATCCCATATCAATTCATCCATAGAGCACTGCCCTTGGATAGTGGAGGTGGGAACCAGAAGGCAAAGTTTTGTGTTGTCTGAGGCTGCAAATATATCTATTTGTGGAAACCCACACTTGTGGAAGTAAGAGAGGACTTTGGGGTGGAGTTGCCATTCATGGAATTCAAAATCACGGTCTGTTCCTGGGAGTGTTCCGCTACCAGATAATATTGTTATGTAGTGCCCAATGCCAAATGATCTGAGATTGGCGTGATTACTGTAGGGAATGTGTCCCCCCTCTGTTTTTGTACATGGTTGTCATTGTCCACCCGGACTAAGACAACCTTGCTGATCAGGTGAGGTACGAATGCTTTCAGTAATAGATAAACAGCTTGAAACTCTAGGCAGGAGGAGACCTTGGTGTTTGGTGTCACAGAGACCTTGGACTGCGAGACTGTGTAAATGAGCACCCCAGCTTGTCAGAGATGCAACAGTTTTCAGGATGATGTGGGGAACAGGATAGAGGAAAGGCCACACTTTTAAACAGGTTGTGTTCCACCACTGCAGAGAGCGATGAGTGTGGTTGTCTATCAACACTAGATACTTTAATTGACCTAGTGACTGAGACCACTGTCTTGCTAGACATTCCTGAAGCGGAACCATGTGTAGCTGTGCATGTGGCACTATGGTGATGCATGACGCTATCATACCCGGTAGGCGCATGATAGTGCTGACTGTCCACTATTGACTGGGGTGGTAACGTGGTAGTAGAGCTTGGAAATGTTGGGTTCTTGCTGTATTGGGATAAGCTAATCCCAGCTGTGTGTTTAGTATAGCCCCCAGATATGGATGAACTTGTAAAGGCCGAAAATGAGATTTTTGGAAATTGATAGTAAAGCCTAGCTGTTGGGGCAGGTTTATGGTATTTTGAGTTTGTTGTTGACACAGAGGAAAATTGCTGGCTTTGATAAGACAGTCGCCCAGATATGGGAAGACGTGGATGATTTGTGTGCACAAATCCACTGCTAGGCATTTGGTGAACACTCAAGGTGCAATAGTCACTCTGAATGGGAGGAATTTCAATTGGTAATGTTTGACTGCTATCACAAATTGTAGGTATTTGCGATGTGCCGGATGCATTGGAAGTGAAAGTAGGCGTCTTTTTAGTCTAGGGTTGACAGAAACCGCATTGATGGAGTAGTGGCATCACGTCTTGGAGAGAGACCATATAGAAATGCTCTGGCAGGATGTAATGATTTAAAGGCCACATATCTAAGACTAGATGCAAAGATCTGTCTTTTTTTGGGATTAGGAAGTACAGGGAGTATACTCCTGACCCCTAATGTTGTTGAGGAACGGGTTCTATAGCTCCTTTGAGGAAAATAGCTTGAACTTTCTGTTTGAGTAATGTTTGGGGTTCCAGAGAGAGCCTGTGAATGCGAGGTGGAATGTATGGAGGTGTGGCGATGAGCTCCAGACAATAACCATGTTGGATGATGTCTAACACCCACTGATACGATGTTATGGATCGCCAAGTGGGGAAAAACTGTTACAATTGGCCCCCGACAGGTGACGAATGATCTGGGGTAAGGAGAAGGGAGTCACTGCTTTGTGGCAGGTGCAGCAATACATGGGGAAGCACCTTTGTCTCTACCCTTTGAGTTGTTGCCCCCATAGTAGCCTCGGGGAGAAAAATGGTGACTGTGGCCTTTTTGGTATGAGAAGCAGGCAATGGAAGATGATGTTTTTGTGCCCGCTCTATACGATGAGTGGCGAAAGAAGCCACTGGGACCTTTGTAGTGCGCCCATGGACTATGCACCTACCGTCTTTTTCATTCAAGAGCCTGGTGAACCTGTGGGTCAAAAAGGTGTTCCTTATTAAAGTGGACACTTAAGAGGCTCAGTAGGACATCTGGCTTGAAGCCAGATATGCGCAGCCAGGCATGGCGTGGCAACAAAACCCTTGTGTTAATGCCCCTGGCTGCAGTGTCTAGGGTGAACCTAATGAAGTGATAGAGACAAGCTTGCCCTCAGCTACGAGCTTCTGCCCTCTGGGAGGTGTTGGAGGAGTTCCTCAATTTCGTCCCAGTCCGCACAATCGCATCTGGCCAATAACCCCATGGAATCCGCAATATGCCAATGATTTGCGGAATGCGCTGCGACTGTCTTGTCTGAAGCATCAATAAGCTCACTCTCCTTGTCAGGAGGTGGAGCATCACCTGCAGCCTGGGAATTAACCCTCTTACGGGCGTGGGAGACAACAACCAGAGAGTCAGATAGAATTTACGATTTGAAATAATGAGGTCAGAGGGTGAGGCTTTATACTTTTTTTAAATTAACCCTGGGAGTGATTATACAGGCTTGTGCAGGATCTTTAGAAATATTGCTAGTACGGCGTAGCATACTCAAGTATAGGGAGATGCTGTATTGCCCTATGTGTTGTGGAATGGGTTTTGAAGGGGAAATCCTTCTCTATGGTATCCTTATGAAGTGGTACTTGATAATTTGCAGCCCTGCCACTAAGCTCATGATAAGAGGTGGTGCCATTAGGAGGAGATGGCCTAGCAGGGTACAAGTCGGGATCAGTGTCCCCTTGAAGATCAATGTCGTAGGCTGACCAAGGATCAGGGGGCTGTGGTGGATCAAGGGTATCATACCCTGTCCCGTTCCCACCTGTGAATGATTGTGAGGACCGCTGAGGAGCAATGTCTAATGGATCACTCTGAGAGTGAGGGGGAGAGGGAAAAGGTGGCGGAGGTGGGGGAATAAAGGGTGGTGGTGGAGGGTGAAAGGGACTGGTGGCCTTGTCAGTCTTTCTCGGCACCGGCAGATTGATGGCCTCTCTGAAAGAGTTGGCACTTGGATGGAGGCGGTGCTGAAACCACAGCCATAGCCAGAATGCGCCCAGTGTGCAGCTGTATTTGGATTTGCCTCTGACGGGCATCAAGTTTCTACTGCATCTTGAGGGAATTGGTTCCACTGGAGTACCAGGGTCAGATCTTGTTACCGGCCTCGAAATCTTCAGAACCAAGATGGATATTTGTTTCTGTGCCCAAGTGGTTGGTGCCGAAAATGGTCAGCTGGGTGCTGAAGTTGTCGGCTTCGGATGAAGTTTCGGTGCTGAGCTCAAGGGCGGGGCATCCGAATCAGATTTTTGGTGCCGACCATTGCCTGCAGGCAGTGGTGGCCTGGGAGACTTATGTTCAGCCAGAGTTGAATGTTTTTTAGATGGCAGGATGGGGACGTCAGTAGTCACAGAACACTGACCTGGTGGAATGTCCTGCATTTCGAGGTAGATTTCTAATTCGGAGTCAAAGCCTTCGATGGAATAAGCCTCTTCCTCGGCTGCAGAAGCCTTGTTGAGTTCCTCCTCCTCTTCTTTGACATCCTAGTGTCCGAAGATGTCGGGATTGTCATTCAACTCTCTCCGCTGCATCTCCCTGCGATGTAGCCTTCGGTTCTCGTAGAGTCCTCTTCGACCGATAGGCCTCGCAGTCCTCTGGCCTGTGTTCCTGAGACAAAGGTTGCAGACCTGGTGAAGGTCGGTACGTGGGTACTTAGCATGGCACCTCAGGAGGAAACGTTAAGGCATCCATTCCATCAGCAGGGCATTCGACGGCAAAGCCGAAGGGGATAGAAAGATAGGTGCGTAAGGGCGTGGCCCAAAGGCATTTTGAAACGCAAAGGTGGGAACGCATCCCCTTGGGATGAGATGTTCCATGATCCTCAAGGTGGACTAAAGTCTCCTTCAATGTAATAGTGGATTTAGAGCAACAATGTCAAATATCCCCATCCCTATCCTGCCATGCCTCACAAGAGTTGTAGTAGCCTTAGAAACTTGAAGAAGATTGATGTAAAACATTCTCAATTGCTGCAAGATATGTTATGTTGACAGTGACCTTTAGCTTTGCTCTATGTACAGTTGCAGAGCACAGGAGACCAACACTTAGCACAGAAAATGGCAATCAGGATAGAGAGCACACAACACCTTTATATGCCTTGCTGAAATTGGAGCGATCTGGTGTCAGGCACAAGAGCTATTTGCTTCTGCCTGTCATCAAACCATGAGCATCTGTTTATAATGTGCATGCTCAGATAGTGAAAACTGGCTATCTTTGAAAGAGGAGGATTATTTAGTACAATCTGGCAGACAACACCACTCAGATTGCCCATCTTAATACTTGACAAATAAGGGTCATTCTTTGTAACCTCTTTTCCAGGTCTCAGGTAATAGCCAGATCGACCAGCACTACACGCATAAATCCCAGAAGGTGGTCCTCTAAACGTCCAGGTTACTAGGCATCAAAATACTCCATGAGTAAGTGCAGTATTTATTACAATAGGGCCATCAGATATCACAGTAACCCTCAAATGCACAACATTTTTTAACATTACCAACAGAAGTCCTGATCAACAATACAAAGACAATAATTCAAGCAACATTTCATAAGGACTTAGAAATTCCTTTGACTGGTAATCTACAAAAGAATTATTCATTGACTGACACCAAAACTAAATTCCCAGAAAGAAAGCTTGAGGAGTCCATGTTCAGTTTCTCTAGTCCTATGAAGAATTCAACGTGGGAATGTATCAGATGTTAAGGTGTACCTTGATCACAACAGCCTGAGACTTCATACATCAAAAATAGGTCCCCAGAAAGTATGATTTGAGTGTTAGGTTTAACATCCCAGTCTCAAGAAGTTACTGCTTTAAAGCCCAAGAATGAAACAGCATTATTCTTCAGTAATATGTATTGAGCTACACAGCTCTGAAGTTCATGAATAAAGATTGCAGACAACTTAATTACGTTTTTTAAACCATTGAAGCAAGGGTTACCTCTGTAGATCAAGGGTGGATATGCCTGTTCGGGTAATGAAAATAGTACAATCTGTGCCCTTAACAAAGATTTTGTTGGAAGATGGGGTGCATTGCTTGTAAGAAATCCTAATTCAAAAGACGGATGTTTACCAGACCCAATGCTATGAAAACGTCTACGTGCCAGACTTAACTAGTTACCATTGATGCTTTGGTACATTCCCCTCTAAAATAAGCAACAGGTAAATGAATGCACTATTGCACGTGGTTGGCCAGGTGATACCCGAACAACCAGTAGTTTAATATGACGCAATAATGCATTGAATAAATACTTTAGCAAGAACAGAATCACCGTAAAGAGAGCACAGAAAAGGTAATGGTATCCACAAAAAAAACAGGGAAGGGAGATAATAGATTTATTAATGGGAGAGGAACAGAGAAATGTGTCAGACTTCTATTGCATGTGCTTCATGTAAGCTTAAAGGCAATGGACTGGTCGGGTGTATATAGTAAGTATGTAAATATGGAGTATTGTCCCTCATTCCACGCTTAAAAATAAGCAGGGGTAGGAAGCAGGCACAGCACCAGATGGGGCTCCCATGGGAAACCCTGAACCAGAGGAACAGAGTACTGCAACCTGACACCGGCGGGGAAGTACTGTGTGCCAGTAAAGAACCCCCCCCATGCCAGCTCCTTCTTTACAGCGTTCAAGCTACGAACTGTTGACTGAGTGAACTACTGAGCAATGAACTGTAAGAGTTCGGGGCTCTGAGGGGTATGACTTGGGGGGGGGGGGGGCGGGTGGGAGGACGACAGACCGACCTACTCTCCTTGACCAAGGGGGCGGGTGGGAGGACAACAGACCGACCTACTCTCCTTGACCAAGGGTCACTTCCAGCGATGGTGGTGCAGAAGGCTGTAGGGGGATGGAAGTGGGGTGGGGGGCGAATAGTTGGGGTTTCGCAGTTTTTTATGTTGGTTGGTTAAGAGCAAGGATCGATTTACCAGGACATTTCCACAGACTGGAACGCACCTGTGACTCACTCCCCCACACACCCCTAGACTCTAAAGCCCAGGGTCCAATACTGATAGCTACGCCATGACCCCCACCCCTTCCCTAATGGTCATGACATGGAACGTAAATGGGCTGGGGGACAAGATCAAACGTGGACTAGTGTTGCAATATCTTAAGAGGCTTTACTCAGATATCGCAATGTTGCAAGAAACGCACCTCCGGGGCACACAATGTAGGACCATTGGCCGTGGAGCATACAAAGTCCTGGCACATGCTGGGTTCACTTCCCCCGGTGAGGGGGGTGGCTATAATGATTAAAAAGGGTCTCCCCTTCCACATCTCACGCCTTTGGCAGGACCCCCCTGGGGTTAAGGGGTCGGATAGAAGTCGCAATGTTGTCTGTATATGCACCACCCAGGCTACAAGCACCTACCATGACTAAGGTGATGGACATACTGAAAGAGACGCCCTCAGCTCTGCATATAGTGGGGGGCGACTTTAATGACGCTATGGATCCACAGCTAGACCGGTTGGGGGGAGGGAGGACAGGCCCCCAATGACCACTCCTCTTAGGCGGTTTTCCACAACATTGGGCTTGATAGACGTCTGGAGGGAAAACCATCCCCTAACCAGGCAGCTCTCCTTTAACTCGGGGGACCATGACACAAACTCCACACTAGACTACATATACACCCCAAGGGTGAGCTACGTGATGCGGGGCATGCGGAATACAAGGCTCGGGGCCTTTCAGATCACTCCTGCCTTCTGATCGAGATTGGTCTGAGGGATCGGGAGGGCGCTCGCACTTGGAGGTTGAGTCCGTAGGACTTAAGCAATGCTAAGATTGCGAGTGGGCTCAGGACGGACACTGAAACCTATTTCCAGGAAAACAAGTACTCGGTCTCCTCCGGGGTGACGGTGTGGGAAGCGTACAAGACCGTGCTATGTGACAGAGCCCAAAACCAGATAGCACAGGACAAGAAAGACAGGGACAAAGCCTTAAAAGCCTTGGAACATGAGATCACCAAACTTAACAGGTGGGTAATCACACGCAGACTGGCAGCCCTGCCAGGGGAATATAAGGAACTGGCCACGGAAAACGCCAAAAAGCTACATCTGGCCATATTGCATCGCCTCTATGAGGTGAGGGACAAGGCTAGGAAGCGCCTAACCTGGATCAGCCGGCGAGAGGTACAGAACATATGGGTGAGGGAGGGGTTGGACTCTCAGGGCACCGTCCAGTTCAGCAACGACGGGGTTGCCAATGCTTTTGCAGGATAATAAAGGGACTTAGATCAGTCTAGGACATCCAAGTCGCGAGCCGAGGTCCAGGGCTACCTGGAAGGGATCCCCACGCTGCGACTAGAAGAAGTGGAGGCACAGAGCCTGGAGGACGACCTGACGCTAACGGAGGTCCAAGAGTCCATTGGGAAACTCCGCCCCGGGACGACACCGGGTACGAACGGGCTACCCGCGGAATTCTATAGGCAATATGCGAGCATCTTAGGCCCCCATTCCCTCTGACTTTTTATGGACTCGCATGAGGAAGGCGTTTTCCCACTGGACCTGCGGATGGCCACCATCGTGGTCATACCCAAGGAGGGCAATCCCTGTGACCACTGTGGGTCCTATAGACCCATTTCTTTATTAAACTCAGAAGACAAAATTCTGGCCATCATACTGGCAACGAGTCTTCTGGGGGTGATCGGGGACCTGGTCCACGAGGATCAATCGGGGTTTATGCCGGGCAGATCCACACGCTTAAACTTTTAGACGCACCCACAACTGGTTCATGAAGGTACGGAACCGGACTAGCCTACAGGTGTTCCTCTCAGATGCAGAGAAAGCGTTTGACGCGGTCGACTGTTCCTTGATGCCACCCTGGCCAAACTTGGGATAGGGCCGAAATTCCATAGCTGGGTGGCAATTCTCTACAACCAGCCGATGGCCACGGTGCTAGTCAGCGGACAATGCTCGGCACCCTTTCCTATCGAGAGGGTAACGCATCAGGAATGCTCCCTTCCCCCTCTTCTTTTCTCGCTTACCCTTAAACCCCTGGCATGTGCGATACGGGTGGACCCCTCCATCCGTGGTTTCCATATTGCACTCACGAACACTAAAGAGAAGATCTCTCTTTATGCTGATGAAATCCTGAAGTATATCTCCCACTCGGCAATGACCATCCCGGCCCTATTTGAACTGATTACTGACTACGGCAGCCATTCTGGATATAAAAAACTGGAACAAGTACTCACTCTTCTGCCGGACCACTGCACAAATAGACTGCCCCCTGCCAGAAGACCCTCGAGTGGTGCAAAGCAGCTTTAAATACCTGGGCATCTTCATTACTGCCAATCCAGAGGTGTGTAGAAGGGAAAATCTAGGATCGGTCCTCACTATTTTTAAATCGGACGTGGAACGATGGAGAGGCCTCCCCCTTACCCCTCTCGGCACTGCAGCTATTCTTAAAATGATTACCCTGGCTAAACTTCTCTATGCCCTCCAAAACTCGTACCACCCCCTTCCCCATGCCATCTTCACAAAGATTGCTGGCACACTCCGATCACTTCTGTGGCAAGGGAGAAACCCTAGAATTGCACTCAAAACACTGCAACACAATCCCTACAACGGAGGGATCGTCCTCCCTGACATTGAGGCTTATTACTGGGCATCTCACTTGATATGTTCAACAAAGAGAAGGAGAGTAAGGGGTGGGCTATTTTTATTGAGGTCCTACACACAAGCCCTAAGTAATGATATCAACGAAAGGTGTGTAGTTCCTACAAAGTGAGAAGTCGAAGGGAAAGAAGTTTTCCGATAGCAGACTTTCACCTAGTGAATGTAAGTGCACAAGGGAAGGGGATCCCTTTAGGGTGGAACTGAAACCCTCACACACCCAGCAAGCTAGGTGTCATGCTTCATCATCTGGGTTTTGCTCCTCGTCGGGTCGGCGGTGCAATACCCGACGGGCACCCATACAGGGGCTCTTTATCGGAGATCTTTTGTTCCCTGCCGTATGGTGCATGCGTGTGAGGGCCCGGGTGTGTAGATGTGTATGGATAAAAAAGGTTGGTTAATCTGAAATGTAACTTTATTGGCTCAGTCAACCACCTTGTTAAAAAAGGGTGAGTGGCGTAAAAGCTATATTTGCTCACAAAAGGAGGAGTGGCTAGCTACGCTCTACTCTTCTGGTCAACATGTTTCGCGCCCAGTCGGTCAGAAGGATCCCATGGCGTTTCGTCAGGACCTATTATACTAAAGTGATGTGTGCTAAAAACTATCTACAGTGTGGTGTAAAAAAAGGGTGAAAATAGTTTGATAGTCAACCCTTAATTGGTACCCCTACCTTGTGTCTTATTTATGGCTCAAAGG